>NC_069780.1:35642500-36358750 GCF_027406575.1 Nycticebus coucang
TACCACTCTGGTAAGGGATGTTAATAATGGGGGAGGCTATGTATACGTGGGGATGGGGGCATATGGGAAATTTCTGTACCTTCTGCTTTTCCAGAAACGATCATCTAGACCAGGGGTGCCCAACTTTTTTTCTTTTCAGCTGCACACTAGAAGAACAAGACTTGTCTTAGGCCATGCAACAAATGCACAAACACTAACTAAAGCTGATCAGCAAAAAAAAGGTCTGTGCATACTTTTTGTGATATCTGGCACTATAGATAAGCAAAAAAAAATGTATTCACAAAATCAGTGGACCACAGGTTGCACAGCCCTAGACAAATATCCCTTTATAACCCGATTTTTAAAAAACTTACTAGTCTATTTTGAATATCTTTCTCGTTTATTCAAAGTGATCATAGCAGACATTGCAATGTGGCATCCAGACCCCCTCTGAACTAGCAGGCTTATTTACCAGCTACCTGATGCTGGCACGCCTTACATCTCAGTTCTACTTAGAACTGTTGGATAAAGGTATTCATCTTGCCAGAGGAGATGGCCATATACAGTAGCTGCTGCCTCCCAATAGCTGGCAGATGCAGGGACGTGAAAACCAGGTCCCCTTCCACTGACTCTGGGGCAACCCTTAATGGCTATTCCAGCTCCAGAACTCCCTACAGGGTAGACTGAGGCCTTAATGGAAACTGCAGCACAGCCCCACTTCTCCCTCTGCCCACTCCTCCCCAACCTATTACTCCTCTTCTGGAGACATGATCCTAAGAATACTTCCTTATCAACCTCCCATATGGTAATCTCTATCTCAGAATTTGTCCTCTGGGGAGCCCAATCTTGTGCAGTTGGCATTGGGAGTGGCCTGAGAAAGAAGATGCTGAGATAGAAGTTGTAGCTGGTTCACTCTCCCCGACTGGCAGTGAGGACCCCAGGGGTCATGAAGGGTGGTCCATAGACAACCCACGGCCCAAGGAAGCAAAACTTTGTTGAAGTTTTCACTGAATGGTGAGCTGGAATGGGCTACTGATGGAAGAAAAATGCACCAACTTGTGAAAGAGGTCAGGTGTTAACAAAGATGGGAGAAATAGCATAAGGCCAGTGGAACTGGGTGTTTACTGCTAAGCCAAATTGACACTTAGGAAAAAGAAAACAAAAAGCTGAGAATGAGTATTTGACAAATGATAAGAATAATAGCCAGAGAGCTTCTTTGCTAGCATATTGAGTGGTCTAGTCTTCTATAGCCAGAGACTACAGAAAGCTGAAATCAAGACCAGGACTTAATCATGAAAGTACAAAGTGTTAGAGAAAGTTTAATTCTCAGCCTAGGCAGGTAGCTGGAAAGGAATAGGAACTTGGCACATGGAGTGTGGACATCTGGGGTGAAGAGTTCTAAACTCCTGGAACTCAGATTGCTATGAACTCCTTAAACTGGAGGGAGCAGTCCACTCTCCAAGGTGAGTGTTGCCCCTTGCTTGAAGATGCCACATGGGTGTCTCTGCTGCCAGACATAGCAGTATACTAGGGTTAAGTCACAAGGTAATCTGGAAAGGGATGTACTGGGTCTGATATAGGAGGGAAGGGACTGCACCCCAAAGGAGCTGTAGGCCCAATCTAACTTGTATCAGCAGACACCGGGGACATACACAAGCAACTGATTTCTGAGAAAGCTCAGCCTGGTGAGTGGGGTGGTGATGAAACATAAAGTTGGGTAAAGGCAAGTTGAGTGACTGCACAGTACTTTCCCAGGATATAAGATTTAGCACTCTGTCGAGGACCCTGAGCAATGGTACAAATGTACTGTCAGGAGGGCTCCCTGTGGATAAAGAATGGTCCACACTGAGACTGAAGTGACAGAGTGGCCATGGAAGATGGCAGGAGGAGAGATGAAAAGGCCTAGAGAAGTGGGCTTATTACAGAGTGCTTACCACATAAGGCTGAAAGACTCTCCAGGTGACTATGTTCTATGGGCAAGAACAGAAGTTTCACCATTTACCAGATTAAGAAGGAGTATGTTGCTGAGAGGGTGACATTCTGGTGGCTCTCTCCTCTAGGTGAGGGCTCACAGTACTGGACGTTTGCCAGCCCAGCCTCATCAGTAGCAATGGGGATGACAGAATCCCAAACATTGGAGGCTAAGGGGCAGCACTTGACTATCAGAGGCCAAGTGAAGGCATTATTGTATTGGGTAGGGTCAGAGTGCAGTTCCGGAGGGCCTGCCCCACTGAATGTTATGTAGTTGGTTGGTAAAACTAGAATCTCTAGGAGGAAACAGGCAGCCAAAAAGGGTGCTACTTAAGCTGTTTAATCCAAAGAAATCAAGGATGAATGAACAGGAGATTTAGGGCAGTCACACTAATCACAATCTCTTGCTTACTTTCTAGTCCTGAGATAGTTTTTATTCTCAGAAATCCCTGACTGGATGAGCTACTGTCCCTAGGATGAAGGATCCTGCAATACTGTGACAAGTGTACATGGTAATGGTTTCCCAGTCCTTCCCCAAAGAGACCTATGGGCACTTACAGGGGTGGCTGTACTCTTGGGAAGGGGAGATACCTAAACATGGGGATGAAGGTATGTGGACACCCAGAGACCTGTAGCAGCCTGAGGGGATACGCATGGACCCATCCAGTGGCCAGTTCTCTGTCCCCAAATATGTAACAGGAAAAGAGTACTTTTCCATGATACAGATGATCCCCAGCTTAAAATACTTTAAACTTATGATTTTGTGATTTTATGATGGAGCAATACACATTCAGTAGAAATGACTTCGAGGACCCAAACAACTATTGTGCTTTTCACTTTCAGTATAGTATTCAATACATTACATGGGATATTCAACACTTTACTATAGAAATAGGCTTTGTGTTAGATGATTTTGCTCAACTGTAAGTTAAAGTAAGTGTACTTAGCTCATTTAAGTTAAGTGAAGCTAAGCTACAAAGTGCTGTGAGTTGTAAGGTATTAATTAAATGCATTTTAAACTTAATATTTTCAACTTAGAATGGGTTTATTAGGACATAACCCTATCCTGAGTTGAGAGGCATGTGTTCTTTGTATTTCGCACAGTCCTTGTATTTGTACCTTTGGAATAAGACCTGTCATTGAGAGAAGGCCAAATGGAAGTTCTGAACCATGCAGGCCATTCCCCACTCCTGGCCAAAATAATAAATTAAAAATAATATCACATAACAGCCACCTTCAAAGATTAACAGATACTGAGGTGGTGTGTCCCATCACATCTCTATTTAGCCTGTCAGACTGGACCCTGGGAGAGCCAGACAGATGCTGGAGGACAGCAGAGGACACCTACAAACTCAGGCATGCAGAACTCAGTCTGGCAGCTGCCGAGTTAAGTGCAGGATCTTTGCAACAGCAGATGAACAAGGTCTCAGGTACATGATTCGTGGCCACTGATGTGGAAAGAGGATCAAAAATCATTCACATTCATTTGGAATGGAAAGAGATTACATTTACAGTCTTGCCCAGGACATATTAATTTTCCTGTCCTTTATCATACTGTAGTCTGAAGAGTCTTGAATGCCTGAAAATTCTGGCCAAGCATCACCCTGGTCCACTGGACTAATGACATTATGCTAATAAGATCCATGAGCAAGAAATGAGTGGTCTGTTAGTGAGACACTTGCCCTCCAGAGGGTGAAAGATAAACTTAAAGACTCAGAGGCATCTGTATTAGTGAAATTTTTGAGAATCTAGTGGGGTGGATATGGGGAAAATCCTTAAGTACCCTTCACAATAAAAGACACATTATTTCATCTGGCTCCTCCCGTCACAAAGAAGACAGCGTAACGCCTCCTCAAGATTCTGGAAGTAACACATTCCACACCAGCAAATATTGCACTGATCTGTATGTCAGATGACACAAAAGGCTACTGGCTTTAAGTAGAAGCCAGGAAACAGTTCTGTAGCCGCTGCAGGCTGCGGTGTAGGCAGCCCTGCACTTGGGCCATATGATCCAGCAGATCCTATGGTAGTAGAGATGTCAAGGTAGGAATGGATGCCTGGTGGAGTTTGTGACAGTTCCCAGCAGAAGAATCACATGACAGACCCCTGAGTTCCAGGAACAGGAGTCTGCTGTCTGCAGTGGAGAATTATACACTTTTGAAAAACGGCCCCCAGCCTTGTGTATGTGACGTGCTTGACCATAGGATACCGAGTGGCTGAGGCATCTGACAGCTCCTCTTGTGTTGGGTCCTGTCGTTACCACCAAGTCATAAGGTCAGATGGGCCCAGCACAGACCGCTGTAAGATGCAAGTGGCGTATCCAGGATCAAGCATGAGTCAGGCTGGAGAGTCCGAGCTGCACGAGGCAGCCCAGGCCCTACGTCCTCCACTGTTGCACTGGCCCTTCTGCCTCAGTGTACGTCTATGGGCTCCTGAGAACCCTTTATGCCTGACAGACAGAGGAGAGGAAGCCCTCTTTGGCTTGTGGATGTGTCATCCTGGGTGAGGTGTGTGTGTGCAAAGCAATAGGGATGGCAACTGCGCTGCTGTCCCATACATGGGTGGCAGGAAAGCCTTCCAGCTGCAGAGATTTAAGCAGTGCACCTTGTCACCCACTTTGTAAAGAAAGAGAATAGCCTGACATCAGAATATTCACAGACTCCTGTGGCTCAGTGAGTAGGGCGCTGGCCCCATATACTGAGGGTGACGGGTTCAAAGCCAGCCCCAGCTGAACTGCAACCAAAAAATAGCTGGGCATTGTGGCAGGCACCTGTAGTCCCAGCTGCTCGGGAGGCTGAGGCAGGAGAAACGCTGAAGCCCAAGAGCTAGAGGTTGCTGTGAGTCCTGTGACATCATGGCACTCTACTGAAGGCAGTAAAGTGAGACTCTGTCTCTACAAAAAAAAGAATATTCACAGACTCTTAGGCAGTAACAAACAGCCAGCTGGGCAGGGTTCTGCAAGGGGAAGATTAGAAGACAATAGACAGGGGCAGAGGCATGTGGATCAGCGGGGGAATGGGCATCCTTGTATTGCATGCTGGCGCCCATCACAGAGCACCCACCTACTCAATTACTAGGCAGAATGCCTTGACCAGTTGACACTAGCAGCCTCGGTCATCACCCTGGTGCTGGCACAATGAAGCATGAACAGATTAGCCATGGAGGCAAGCCTGGAGGCTAAGAATGAAAGTGAGGTGTGAGCAGGCAAGAACCAATGTTGATAATAGCTACTGTTGCTAAATGTCCAAGCTATCAGAGACCAATTCTGAGACCCAGATCTAGTGCCAGCTGCCTGTGCCCAGTCGACTACATTAGGATCCTTCTACCCTAAAAAGGACAGCATTCACTTTGACTGGACAAGATACGTATTTTGAATACATGTTTGCTTTTCCTGACTTCAGCCAGCACTATGTTTCAAAGGCTTACCAAGTGTTTGTTCTCTCTGTACAAATCCCACATACACACATACATCAGATTACGGCTCTACTTTACATGCTCTTGGGATTTCCTGATCATTCTATATGCCATCCAGATATTGCCATTCTGGTACAATTATGGAACAGAAAGTTGATGGCACAGCCAAAGTGTCAGCTAGGAGGATGGGGGACCATCCTTGGAAATGCCATGATCATCCATCTCTATCTATCAACTATCTATTTATTTACTTAGAGATAGAATCTCACTCTGTTGTTCAGGCTGGAGTGCAGCCTGATTATGGCTCACTTGTAACCTCCAACTCCCAGTGAGGGAACACTTCTGGGCATGGGATACATTGCCTTGTGTAGACAATTCTAGGCTAAATGAGATTTTCCTTGAGCACCCTTATAAAATAGCCATTACTTCTACATTTGACTCAATCTCTATTTCCCTTATTTTTTATTCCGTCTGGCACTTTTCGCTGTCTAAATTCTGTCGCTTATTTATTTCTTTATTTGTATATCGTCTTTGTCTCTCCCCCACTATAATATAAATGCCAGAAGGGCAGAGGCATTTACATGTTCTTAGCTGTGCCATCTGTGCCTGTAACAACACTGGTCATGCTGAAAGAAACTCAGTAAATATTTGCCAAATGAACGAGACCCTAACAATGTAACTTTTGTGGGTAATTACTCCTAAATTGTAAGAACGTATCATAATTTGTTTAACCAATAACTTTGGTCAGGGAATTTTCCTAAAATTCTTCCTCCAGTGTAATAATGGGAGTCACAATCTTTATCTATTATTTCCATAAGATGAGTTCCAAGTAGTACAATTGTAGCACAAAAGGTATGACTTTTAGTTTTCCAGATTTTTCAGTATGTGATGAATGCGTCATGGATTTATTTTAAAAGTATTCACATATCAGTTCAAAGATGCTGCAATCAACCCAGCCAACATCATGTCATGGTAGACTTTGTGTGTCAGGGACGTGTGTATTAAAGACTTAATCTTCTATACTCTTCTGTAATATAATATTAAATCTTGGATTTATCACACTAAAAAAGTAATCATATATCATACATGTATATACAATTCAGATTTAGAAGCCCTCTTGTCAAACAGGCTGTCTTGATCTCATATAAACCTTCACCTTTGTACAGATTACATCTTATTCTCTTTTTATAGACAGAAATTGCTTTCTTTCACTCATTCATTCATTGAATGAATATTATAGACAGCCTGTTATCTGGATTGGGTCTTTGGAAAGCATAAATTAAAAACACAGCCCCTGCTCTTAAGGATAACACCTATGATGCACAATGCAAGGGTACATGTCGGATCTATTAGTATAGAGTTTAAATGTCTTAACACAATTAAGTAATGAGATGAGGTATATATTAACCAGTGTGATGTAAGGGTTCCTAATTCTATATGAAATCAACACATTGTACCCCATAAATGCATTAATATATGCATGATCTATGTCTTTATGATTTAATAAAAAAAAGAAGCTCAAAGTCTAGTGGGCAAAAAGATGAATAAACAAATTCCATTTTGGTGACGAGTTTATGAAAGGGTCAATGCAGGGTGGATTCAGAGGGGCAATTAGTGGAAATTGACATGGAAGGAAGACATATGAAGGAAAGCATTCCAGAACTATTGACATCAGAGCTGAGTTATGAAGCATGGATAAGAATAAGCTAGGAGGAGCTGGATGTGCTATGTTGATGCGAGTGCAGATTCTAGGTAAGGGGGCCAATATTCGCCTCTGCATTGAGTCATATTTCTCACAGTTGAATCACTTGACTACTCCGTTTGTTCAGATGATCTCTCCAGCCCTAACTACAGGATGTCTTTTGGGGCCATATTTCTTACAAAATATAGCCTTTCTTGGCTAATTAATGAAAAGAATTGCTGGTTAAGTGATCCTATTTTTTTCTGATAGAGCCCTAGTTCATATTTATCTCCCCTTGACTAAATCTAAACCAGTTTATGATTTTTTTAACTTACTTTTTCATTCATGAAGACAATACAAATGTTGCTTACATTAATCTTTAAACTAAAACAGCCACACAGTTCTGGCATCATTTCCTCTGAAGTATTTTCTGAACTTTGCAAAACAGTGTTCACTTCTGATAGTTTTAATTAATGCAAATAAATATATCCCATGGGTTTATTCCAATGAATTGATAATCAGGTTCCCTCACATCTTATGGTCTCTTGGCTTAAAAAAAAATTGCCTCCAAAGGGGTCCCATCTTCATAGGATCCAAATTTGTCGTTACTGTTTTTACAGTACTCTCCTCCTTTCTACTCTTCTTTCTCCTCCTCCTTCCTCTTTTGCCCTTTCTTGTCATAGCCCAACTCACCGCAGAAGCTTGGAACTCTAACAAGGTGAGCCAGAGCATGTTGGGCTGAGGCTTGGATAAACAACATGGGATGAGATAGGGCCTTGATACTGACCCAGCTGAGGGCCGTCTATTAATAATGGCAGAGCACGGTATGGGAAGGTATTCAGTGGACACAGTCATGAGAGGTAGTGAGCCTTCAGCAGATGAGAAGTCTGGCTGGAAATTTTTATTGTCATTGTATTGAAATTATACATTGATTTGAGGAAGAATTGAAATATTTTAAATATCAAGTCAGCCATATGTTTCCCTTTATTTAGTCTTCATTTGTGTCTCTTAACAGAATTGAATATTTTTCCATAAATGCACTCTACTTTCATTGTAAGGCTGACTCTCAGATGCATTGCAGTTCTCCTACTATTGTGAATGGGACTTCATTTTTTACTTGCTTATTGCTGGAGTAGAAGAACATTATTAATTTTTGTAAATTGATATCACATTAAATAAACTTGCTGAACTCTTTCTAGTTTTAACAGTTTGTTAGTTCTGTTGGATTTTCTATGATCATATTGCCAGCAATGAATAATGATTTATTATCTTTTATTCCAATGCTTGTGTATCAGTTATCAACTGCTGCAAACAAATTATCCCAAACATAGCAGCTTAAAGCAACAGACTGTATTTACTTTATCCTTCTGAGGTCAGGAATCCTGGGATCTGACCTAGTAACGGAAGTAACACAGCATCACTTTGTCCTTATTCTATTTGTTAGAAGCACTTCACTAAATCCAACCCAAACTTGAAGGGAGAAAAATTAGCCTCCACTTTTAGAGGTGATCTTCCAAGATTATGTGGGCATATTTTAAACCACCACATCTTGCAATATTTTTTCTTTCTTGTTTTCTATTTTTTGAATTCTTATTGACAAGGAAATCTAATGACAGGATAAATAGTAGCAGGGATGAAGGGAAATATGCTTTGTTCCAGATGTTAAAGGCACTGACTCTAAAGTTTCTCTCTCAGCTGCAATGTTGACCTTAGTTTTTTGGTATAGAGTCAGTGGCTGCCCAGCTCCCCATGCTCTCCCCTCCATGCTGGCCCTGCCTGGACCCCATGCTTCATGTAGCAGTTTATACGCACACACCTGTCCACAAAGGGGTTCAATAAAGTGCATGCACTTCTGGAAAAAAAAAAAAAAGAGAGAGAGAGAGAAAAGAAAAGGGTTCTCTTCTACTCCTGGCTTCTAGGACTTTTATCGTCGTATTATAAGTAAATATAAACTTCATGAAATACTTCTTTTTCTTTTTTTTGCAGTTTTTGGCTGGGGCCAGGTTTGAACCCACCACCTCTGGTATATGGGGCTGCCACCCTACTCCTTGAGCCACAGGCACTGCCCCTTCATGAAATACTTTTACATTCATAGATTTATTTCTTTCCTTTTATTTTCTCTTTTAAGATGGGTTTTCTTATATTAAACCATTGTTGAATTTGGGGGATAACAGCATTTGTGTTGGGATTTTAATATGTTATTATATTTATTTAGATCACATGTTGTATTGGATTTTTCCATCTATATTCTTAAGTTAAGTAGGCCCTTAACCTTTTATTTTATTAAATCATAAACACATCGAACATGTATACATTAATGCATTTATGGGGTACAATGTGTTGATTTCATATAGAATTAGGAATGCTTACATCACACTGGTTAATATATACCTCGTCTCGTTTATTTATGTTAAGACAGTTAATATATACCTCATCTCGTTTACTTGTGTTAAGACATTTATACTCTATACTAATAGATCTGACATCTACCCTTGCATTACGCACCATTAATGTGATCCCACCAATCACCCTTCCTCGATCTGACCTCTCCTGTCCCTTCCCAACCTTTTCTTCTCCCTCCTTCATCTTGGGCCATAGTTGTGATCTATTCTTCATAGGAAAATGTGAGTGGGGCGGCGCCTGTGGCTCAGTGAGTAGGGCGCCAGCCCCATATGCCGAGGGTGGCGGGTTCAAACCCAGCCCCAGCCAAACTGCAACAAAAAAATAGCCGGGCGTTGTGGCGGGCGCCTGTAGTCCCAGCCGCTCCGGAGGCTGAGGCAAGAGAATCACGGAAGCCCAAGAGTTAGAGGTTGCTGTGAGCCGTGTGACGCCACGGCACTCTATCCGAGGGTGGTACAGTGAGACTCTGTATCTACAAAAAAAAAAAAAAAAAAGAAAAGAAAATGTGAGTGAGTGATTGTAAATTGGTTCATAATAGTACTGAGTACATGGGATATTTTTTCTTCCATTCTTGAGATACTTTACTAAGAAGGATATGTTCCAGCTCCATCCATGTAAACATAAAAGAGGTAAAGTCTTCATCTTTTTTAAGGCTTCAAAATATTCCATGGTATACATATACCACAATTTATTAATCCATTCATGGGTTGATGGGCACTTAGGCTTTTTCCATAACTTGGCTATTATGAACTGAGCTGAAATGAACAATCTGGTGCAAATATCTTTTGATTATTGGTCTTTTGGATATACACCTAGTAGAGGAATTACAGGATCAAATAGTGGGTCTACTTTTAGATCCCTACTCTTCATATTTCTTTCCAAAAGGGACATACTAGTTTACACTCCCACCAGCAGTGCAGAAATGTTCTCTTTTCTCCACATCCACGCCAACATCTGTAGTTGTTAGATTTTGTTATGTGAGCCAGTCTTAGGGGAGTTAGATGATATCTCAAAGTGGTTTTGATTTGCATTTCTCTGTTGATTAAAGATGATGAGCATTTCTTCATTTGTCTGTAGACCATGCATCTGTCTTCTTCAGAGAAGCTTCTGTTCAAGTCCCTTGCCCACAATGAAATTGGATTACTTGTTCTTTTCTTATTAATAATTTTGAATTCTCTGTGGATTCTGGTTATCAAACCCTTGTCAGAAGCAAAACCTGCAAATACCCTCTCCCATTCTGAGGGCTGTCTGCTTGCTTTACTTACTGTGTTCTTGGATGTGCAGAAGCTTTTTCATTTGATCAGATCACAGTAATGTATTTTGGGTGTTGCTTCAATTGCCAAAGGGCGTCTTCCTCATAAAATATTCTCCCAGGGCAATTTCTTCAAGTGTTTCTCCTGCACTCTCTCCAAGAATCTTTATAATGTCATGTCTTAAGTTTAAATCTTTTATCCAGTGAGAGTCAATTTTTGTTAATGGTGAAAGGTGTGGGTCCAGTTTCGGTCTTCTACAAGTTGCCAGCTAATTCTCCCAGCACCATTTGTTAAATAGAGAATCTTTCCCCCAATTTACATTTTTGATGGGCTTATCAAAGATCAAATGATGATAAGTGTCTGGGTTCATCTCTTGGTTCTCAATTCTGTTTCATACATCTACCTATTTTTGTGACAGTTCTATGCTGTTTTGTTCACTATAGATTTACAGTATAATTTGAAGTCTGGTAGTGTGATTCCTCCTGATTTGTTTTTATTTCTGAGTAATGTCTTGGCCATTAGAGGTTTTTTCTGGTTCCATATAAAATAAAGTACTATTTTTGCCAGATCTTTAAAGTATGACGGTGGTGCTTTGATAGGGATTGCATTAAATTTGTAAATTGCTTTGGGTTATATGGACATTTTAACAATGTTGATTCTTCCTAGCTATGAGCATGGTCAGTTTTTCCATTTGTTAATGTCTTCAGCTATTTCTTTTCTCAGAGTTCCATAATTCTCTTTAAAGAGATCTTTCATGGTCTTTGTTAGGTAAATTCCCAAATATTTCATCTTCTTTGGTACAACTGTGAAGGGAATAGAGTCCTTGACTGTTTTTTCAGCTTTACTATTATTGATATATATAAATGCTATTGATTTGTGAGTACTGATTTTGTATCCTGAGATGCTACTGTATTCCTTGATCTCTTCTAAGAGTTTTGTGGTTGAGTCCCATGGTTTTCCAGGTATAAAATCATATCATCTGTGAAGAGTGAAAGTTTGATCTCTTCTGACCCTATTTGTATACTCTTGATTGCTTTCTCTTGCCTAGTAATGATGACTAAGACTTCCATTACAATGTTAAAAAGCAGTGGAGACAATGGGCAACCTTGCCTGGTTCCTGATATGAGTGGAAATGTTTTCAATTTTACTCCATTCAATATGAAATTGGCTGTGGGTTTGCTGTGGATGGCCTCTATCAGTTTAAGAAAAGTTCCTTCTATACCTATTTTCTTAAGTGTTCTGATCATGAAAGGATGCTGGATATCATCAAAAGCTTTTTATGCATCTATCGAGAGCATCATAAGGTCTTTGATTTTTATTTTGTTTATGTGATGCATTATACTTATAGATTTACCTATATTGAACCAACCTTGAGACCCTGTGATAAAACCCACTTGGTGATGGTGTATAATTCATTTGATGTGTTGCTGGATTCTATTTGCTAGGATCTTATTGAATATTTTTGCATTTAGCTTCATTAAAGATATTGGTCTATAGTTCTCTTTTCTTGCTGGGTCTTTTCCTAGTTTGGGGATCAGGATGATATTTGCTTCATAAAATGTGTTGGGAAGTACTCCTTCTTTTTCGATGTTTTTGAAAAGGTTAAGTAATACAGGTACTAGTTCCTCCTTACAGGTTTGGTATAATTCTGATGTGATGCCATCTAGTCCTGGACTCTTCTTTTTTGGGAGATTTCATTTGGTTCATTCTATTTCAGTACTCGATATAGATCTGTTCAGCATTTCTAATTCTTCCTGATTAAGTCTAGGAAGTTGGCATGCTTCCAAGTATTGTTCAGTTTCTTTCAGATTTTCATATTTCTGAGAATAAAGTTTTTTGTAGTATTCATTAAAGATTTTTTGAATTTCTGAGGTGTCTATTGTTATTTCACCTTTGTCATTTCTAATTTATGATATTATGGACTTTAATTTTCTATTTTTGGTTAGGTTGTCAAAGGTTTATCAATTTTGTTGAATTTTTCAAAAAACCAACTTTTTGATTCATTGATCTTTTGAATAATTCTTTTGTTTTTGATTTCATTTAATTCTGCTCTAATTTTACTTATTTCTTTTCTTCTACTGGGTTTGGGGTTGGAATGTTCTTCCTTTTCCAGTTGTTTACGATGTCACATTAAGTTATTGACTTCCTCTCTTTCCATTCTCTTGAGGAAGGCTTGCAACGCTATAACTTTCCCTCTTAGGACTGCCTGTGCAGTGTCCCACAAGTTTTGATAATTTGGGTCTTCATTATTGTTTTGTTCCAAAAATTTGGCAATTTCCTTCTTAACCTCATCTATGACCCAGCTATCATTCAGCATAAGGTTACTTAGTTTCCATGTCTTTGTATGAATATGCAGATACCTGTTATTGGTGAATTCAAGATTTATTGTGTGATGATCTGAGAAAATACAAGGAATAATTTCTATACTTTTAAATTTGCTGAGGTTCGACTTGTGATCTAAGATGTGGTCAATTTGGGCTGATGAGAAGAATGTGTATTCAGTTTTGTTAGGATGAAGTGTTCTGTAGATGTCTGTTAAATTCAATTGTTGTATGGTGGAAGTCTAAGTCCAAAATTTCTTTGCTTAGGTTCTTTTTGGAAGATCTATCCAATACTGCCAAAGGGGATGTTAAAACCTCCAACTGTTATGGTGCTGGAAGATATTAAATTGCTCATCATGTCTGTTAGGGTCTCCTGTATAAATCGAGGAGCATTTTAGTTGGGCGCATAAATGTTGATAATTGACATCTCATCATGTTCAATGTTTCCTTTAACAAATATGAAGTGACCATCCTTGTCTTTTTTTACTTTTATTGGTTTAAAGTCTAGTGTATCTGCAAACAAAATTGCCACCCCTGCTTTTTTCTGATTTCTGTTTGCCTGGATTGTAGATGCCCATCCCTTTACCCTGAATCTATATTTATCCTTTAAGGTAAGATGAGATTTTTGTATGCAGCAGTTATCTGGCCTGAGTTTTTGTATTCAGTCAGCCAACCTGTGCCTCTTAAGAGGACAGTTTAAGCCATTCACATTAATTGAGAGTATTGATAAGCCTGGTAGTATTTTGGGTGTCAAATTTTTCGAAAGTCCAGTGAATGTTTTGAATTTTTTCATCACTGTGGAAATTGGGTTTTGGTGAAGAATTTCAGAGTGAGTTTACTTTGGTAGTGGAGCATTGTTCTGGTCATTATTGAGGATGGGTCTGAGGATATCCTGAAGAGCTAGTTTGGTTATGGCAAATTACTTCAAAATGGTATGTCATTAAAGTATTTAACTTCACCATCATAAATGAAGCTCAGTTTAGCTGGATACAGGATCCTGGGATGAAAGTTGTTTTGTTTTAGGAGATTGAAGGTCAATGACCACCCTCTTCTGGCTTGAAAAGTTTTAGCAGAAAGATCTGCAGTCATTCTAATATTCTTCCCCTTGTAAGTTATGATTTTCTTACATCTGGCTGCTTGCAGGATTTTCTCTTTGGTGATCAAAGGATATTAACTTTGGTGAAGTTAATTACAATGTGTCTAGTAGATGCTTTATTTGGATTGAGTCGTACTGGAGTTCTGAAACTGTTTGCTATCTGAATTTCAGTGTCTCTTGCCATGCTTGGGAAGTTCTCCTCAATTATCCCTTGGAGTAGAGTATTTGTGCCTTTCAGACCATCCTCTTTTCCTTCAGGGATTCCTATGAGGCAGATGTTTGCTCTTTTGGAGTGGTACCACAATTCTTTCAGGGAATGATCTGTTTTTGCTCTCTACTTCTCTTCCTCTTTGAGACTTTGGGAGCATACAAAAGCTTTGTCTTCAATGTCTGAGATCCTTTCTTCTGCCTGCTCTATTCTGTTACTGAAGGATTCCATCATATTTCTCAGATCTTAGAGGGCTCCAAGTTCTTGCTTCAATGTGTCAAAATCTTTGGTGATTTTGTCTTTGAATTCATTGAATTCTTGAGACAACTTTTGAATTGCTTCTTGAATTTCTAATTCCATCTTTGCCTCCATACTGTTCATCTTATTTGCAATCCAAATTCTGAATTTGATTTCAGACATCTCAGCCATTTGTCTATGAATGAGATCTTCTGTTGTGTCTCCTTTGTCATTCTTTGGGGGAGTTGTTGATCTACTCTGATTATTCATGTTGCCAGGGTTTTTTCACTGATTCCACCCCATAATTATTTTTCACCATTTAGCTAGAGAAGCTGGCTGTTCTTTCCAGCATAGAGCAAGTCTCTCTCCCCTTGTGACTCCCTACCTCTGTTCCTGTAACCTTTTCTCTTGTGTTAGGTGTATTCATATGGGTTTGAGAACCGATGCTTTATTTGGCTCTTAAAATGAGTTCACTAGCTTTCCTCCTTTCCTGTATCCTCCAGTGAGTTTGGCAGCACCCCTCTGTTGCAGACTGGCCATCTTTCCCTTTCCTTTACTTCCTGTTACTCATACCCTGTTTGGTTTATTTGCTCCTCTCACCCCAACCCACTGCTTCATCTCCCATTCATGGTGTGTGTCTTTTTTCTTGTCTATAGCAGGAGGTAAAAATCTATACTATTTGGCTCAGATGTGCAATTAATGGTAATTGTTTTTTATAACCGACTCAAGCTTCCTCATGAACCCCCATTTTCAACGAGGGTAGGGAAGGATGATGTAAGGACATGTGGTGACACTAAAATTTGTAAATGTTTAAAAAGTATCCCAGCAGAGGGGCGGAGCAAGATGGCAGCCGAGTAACAGCTTCCTTGCATCTGGGCACCGTGAGTCTGGGGATATAGGACTCCAGGCATCTCTGGCTGGTGGGATCTGCCTATCATCACCCCTGAGAGGATACAGGGAGTCAGCAAGAGACTTCTGGACCCCAAGAGGAGGACTAAAACAGTGGAAAACCGGCAAGTGGTCACGTGTGTTCAATCCGTCTAAACCCGCCCGCAACTGTAAGTTCAGTAGCAGCGAGACTGCAAACCAGAAAGGCCTTACCTGTGAACTGTTTTGGTGTCTTTGGTCTTGGCACTCAGCTGAACTGCCTTGGGGAGAGCCTGAGCGGGAGTGCGGAGAACTTTGGCCTTTGTCTAGGGCCCCAGTATGAGCCGCTGAGCCAGACGGAGCTAATAGTGTTTGGCTCTGGGTCACAGGCAGACATTGTGAGCGATCTGCCCCGGCAAGCTCCGCCCTCAGGGTTGCAGAGCTGGAATTGGGTGGGAGCTGGTAACCCAGCGACCAAGTAGCCTAAGGGTGGGGTCTGAGCCGCCTTGTAGACCTAACCCTCGGGGGCAGAGGGAGACCAGTTTTGACACACAGGGTAAGTGGATAGCCACTTCAGCAGTAATTCCAGCAACAAGCACTTCCCTGAGAAAGCTTCTGCTCAGTAAGTGAACAAGTTCAAAGTGCCTTTTAAGTGGGCTGAAGAGAGATTTAGGGTGTCTAACTGCTGGGGTTTGAGAAACTAGCAGCCTCCAGTCGTATCAGAACTGTGATTAAATCTCATACCCCAGAAGACCACGTGTTGCCCAGATAATATTCAATAACATATACATACTGCTTTGTTTTTGGTTGTGTTTTTTTTTTTTTCTTTTTTTTTGGTTTGGTTGGTTTTTTTGTTTATTTTAATGTTGTGGATTGTTGTTTTGTTTTTTAAGTTCAACCTTTTCCATACAGATCCTTTTTCTTTCTCAATTTTTCTAGTTTAATTATAATTTCCCATTGCTGCCTATTTCAATAATTAGAACTTCATTTTTGTTAGTGTTTCTACCACTATTATTTGGTTTTTCCAGCCAATTTTATCCCGTAAAGTTTTCTGTTTGCTTGTTTTGGTTTGATTTATAGCATTTTTGTCTTTCCTCTCCACTTGGTGGAGGTGGGGTACTGTGTCTGATCAGGTTAGCAAAGAGCTGCTGACCTCAAGGGAACCACCCAACAGGGCACCCCCAGAAGGTGGTTTTTTTTTTTAAGGTTGTATCCAAGTACCCTACTGTACACCTATATTGCTCTGTCTCCCTCTTTCTGTGCCTCTCTTCTTTTTGTCAATATTCCTTTTACCCACCCCCTCTCCTTTCTCTATTTTTCTTTTTTTTTTTTTCCTTATCACTCGGTGCTCCTTTCTTTCATCCCGTTTTTGCTATTCAACCTTCTCACCCTTCTGGTCCTGTAACCCTTAGTCCACAGGCACGAGAACTTAAAGAGCAAGAGGAAGTGAAAGGAAAATTAGGGCAAGGAAACAGATAAAAGAAATCACCCATGAGGAAGAATGAGCAGAAAACTCCAGGCAACATGAAGAACCAGTCCAGAACAACCCCGCCAAGGGACCATGAGGTAGCTACTGCAGAGGATTCCACCTATACAGAAATGTTAGGAATGACAGAAAGGGAATTTAGAATACACATGTTGAAAACAATGAAAGAAATGATGGAAACAATGAAGGAAACTGCTAATAAAGTGGAAAATAACCAAAAGGAAATCCAAAAACAGAATCAAATCAGAGATGAACGATATGAAGAATATAAAAAGGATATAGCAGAGCTGAAGGAAATGAAACAGTCAATCAGGGAACTTAGAGATGCAATGGAAAGTATCAGCAACAGGTTAGACATGCAGAAGAAAGAATTTCAGAGGTAGAAGACAAAGTTTTTGAGATAACTCAGTAAAAGAGGCAGAAAAGAAGAGAGAGAAAGCAGAACGTTCACTGTCAGAATTATGGGACTTTATGAAGCGTTCCAACATACGAGTTATAGGAATTCCAGAAGGGGAAGAAGAATGCCCCAGAGGAATGGAAGCCATACTAGAGAATATTATAACAGAAAATTTCCCAAATATCACCAACGATTCTGACGCACTGCTTTCAGAGGGCTATCGGACCCCAGGTCGCCTCAACTCTAACCGAGCTTCTCCAAGACACATTGTGATGAACCTGTCCAAAGTCAAGACCAAAGAAAAGATTTTGCAAGCTGCCAGGAGTAAGCGCCAGTTCACCTACAGGGGCAAATCCATCAGATTGACCGCAGACTTCTCTAATGAAACTTTTCAAGCAAGAAGACAATGGTCATCTACCTTTAATCTACTTAAACAGAACAATTTCCAGCCCAGAATTCTGTACCCTGCTAAGCTAAGCTTCAAAATTGACAGAGAAATCAAATCATTTACGGATATACAAACATTGAGGAAATTCGCCACAACAAGACCAGCTCTACAGGAAATACTTCAACCTGTTCTGCACACTGACCACCACAATGGATCAGCAGCAAAGTAAGAACTCAGAAATTAAAGGACAGAACCAAACCTCCACACTGATGCAAAAGATAAAACTAAGCAATGGACTCTCACCAAATAAGATGAATAGAATACTACCACACTTATCATTTATCTCAATAAATTTTAATGGCTTGAATTCCCCACTGAAGAGACATAGATTGGTTGACTGGATTAAAAAACACAAGCCATCCATTTGCTGTCTGCAAGAAACACACCTGGCTTCAAAAGACAAATTAAAGCTCCAAGTCAAGGGTTGGAAGACAATTTTTTAGGCAAATGGAATTCAGAAGAAAAGAGGAGTTGCAATCTTATTTTCAGATACATGTGGATTTAAAGCAACTAAAGTCAAAAAAGACAAAGATGGTCACTTTATATTGGTCAAGGGAAAAATACAACAAGAAGACATTTCAATTCTAAATATCTATGCACCCAATTTAAATGCTCCCAGATTCTTGAAACAGACCTTACTCAGTCTGAGCAATATGATATCTGATAATACCATAATAACAGGGGACCTTAACACTCCTCTTACAGAGCTGGACAGATCCTCTAAACAGAAATTAAACAAGGATATAAGAGACTTAAATGAGACCCTAGAACAACTGTGCTTGGTAGATGCATATAGAACCCTCCATCCCAAAGATAAAGAATATACATTCTTCTCATCACCCCATGGAACATTCTCCAAAATTGATCATATCCTGGGACACAAAACAAATATCAACAGAATCAAAAGAATTGAAATTTTACCTTGTATCTTCTCAGACCATAAGGCACTAAAGGTGGAACTCAACTCTAACAAAAATGCTCAACCCCACCCAAAGGCATGGAAACTAAACAATCTTCTGTTGAATAATAGATGGGTGAAGGAAGAAATAAAACAGGAAATCATTAACTTCCTTGAGCATAACAACAATGAAGACACAAGCTACCAAAACCTGTGGGATACTGCAAAAGCAGTTTTGAGAGGAAAATTCATCGCTTTAGATGCCTACATTTGAAAAACAGAAAGAGAGCACATCAACAATCTCACAAGAGATCTTATGGAATTGGAAAAAGAAGAACAATCTAACCCTAAACTCAGTAGAAGAAAAGAAATATCCAAAATCAAATCATAGATCAATGAAATTGAAAACAAAAGAATCATTCAGAAAATTAATGAAACAAGGAGTTGGTTTTTTGAAAAAATAAATAAAATAGATAAACCATTGGCCAGACTAACGAGGAATAGAAAAGTAAAATCACTAGTAACCTCAATCAGAAATGATAAAGGGGAAATAACAACTGATCCCACAGAGATATAAGAGATCATCTCTGAATACTACCAGAAACTCTATGCCCAGAAATTTGACAATGTGAAAGAAATGGATCAATATTTGGAATCACACCCTCTCCCTAGACTCAGCCAGAAAGAAATAGAGCTCCTGAACAGACCAATTTCAAGCACTGAGATCGAAGAAACAATAAAAAAGCTTCCAACCAAAAAATGCCCTGGTCCAGATGGCTTCACTCCAGAATTCTATCAAACCTTCAAGGAAGAGTTTATTCCTGTACTGCAGAAATTATTCCAAAAAATTGAGGAAGAAGGAATCTTCTCCAACACATTCTATGAAGCAAACATCACCCTGATACCAAAACCAGGAAAAGACCCAAACAAAAAGGAGAATTTCAGACCAATCTCACTCATGAACATAGACGCAAAAATTCTCAATAAAATCCTAGCCAATAGATTATAGCTTATCATCAAAAAAGTCATTCATCATGATCAAGTAGGCTTCATCCCAGGGATGCAAGGCTGGTTTAACATACGCAAGTCTATAAACGTTGTCCACCATATTAACAGAGGCAAAAATAAAGATCACATGATCCTCTCAATAGATGCAGAAAAAGCATTTGATAAAATCCAGCATCCTTTTCTAATTAGAACACTGAAGAGTATAGGCATAGGTGGCACATTTCTAAAACTGATTGAAGCTATCTATGACAAACCCACAGCCAATATTTTACTGAATGGAGTAAAACTCAAAGCTTTTCCTCTTAGAACTGGAACCAGACAAGGTTGTCCTCTGTCACCTTTACTATTCAATGTAGTGCTGGAAGTTCTAGCCAATACAATTAGGCAAGACAAGGAAATAAAGGAAATCCAAATGGGAGCAGAGGAGGTCAAACTCTCTCTCTTTGCTGACAACATGATCTTATACTTAGAGAACCCCAAAGACTCAACCACAAGACTCCTAGAAGTCATCAAAAAATACAGTAATGTTTCAGGATATAAAATCAATGTCCACAAGTCAGTAGCCTTTGTTTACACCAATAACAGTCAAGATGAGAAGCTAATTAAGGACACAACTCCCTTCACCATAGTCTCAAAGAAAATGAAATACCTAGGAATATACCTAACGAAGGAGGTGAAGGACCTCTATAAAGAAAACTATGAAATCCTCAGAAAGGAAATAGCAGAGGATATTAACAAATGGAAGAACATACCATGCTCATGGATGGGAAGAATCAACATTGTTAAAATGTCTATACTTCCTTAAGCAATCTACCTATTCAATGCCATTCCTATCAAAATACCAACATCTTACTTTCAAGATTTGGAAAAAATGATTCTGCATTTTGTATGGAACCGGAAAAAACCCCGTGTAGCTAAGGCAGTTCTCTGTAACAAAAATAAAGCTGGGGGCATCAACATACCAGATTTTAGTCTGTACTACAAAGCCATAGTGCTCAAGACAGCATGGTACTGGCACAAAAACAGAGACATAGACACTTGGAATCGAATTGAAAACCAAGAAATGAAACTAACATTTTACAACCACCTAATCTTTGATAAACCAAACAAGAACATACCTTGGGGGAAAGACTCCCTATTCAATAAATGGTGTTGGGAGAACTGGATGTCTACATGTAAAAGACTGAAACTGGACCCACACCTTTCCCCACTCACAAAAATTGATTCAAGATGGATAAAGGACTTAAACTTAAGGCATGAAACAATAAAAATCCTCCAAGAAAGCATAGGAAAAACACTGGAAGATATTGGCCTGGGGAAAGACTTCATGAAGGAGACTGCCATGGCAATTGCAACAACAACAAAAATAAACAAATGGGACTTCATTAAACTGAAAAGCTTCTGTACAGCTAAGGAGACAATAACCAAAGCAAAGAGACAACCTACACAATGGGAAAGGACATTTGCATATTTTCAATCAGACAAAAGCTTGATAACTAGGATCTATAGAGAACTCAAATTAATCCACATGAAAAAAGCCAACAATCCCTTATATCAATGGGCAAGAGACATGAATAGAACTTTCTCTAAAGATGACAGATGAATGGCTAACAAACACATGAAAAAATGTTCATCATCTCTATATATTAGAGAAATGCAATTCAAAACAACCCTGAGATATCATCTAGCCCCAGTGAGAATTGCCCACATCACAAAATCTCAAAACTGCAGATGCTGGCGTGGATGTGGAGAGAAGGGAACACTTTTACACTGCTGGTGGGACTGCAAACTAGTACAACCTTTTTGGAAGGAAGTATGGAGAAACCTCAAAGCACTCAAGCTAGACCTCCCATTTGATCCTGCAATCCCATTACTGGGCATCTGCCCAGAACGAAAGAAATCCTTTTATCATAAGGACACTTGTACTAGACTGTTTATTGCAGCTCAATTTACAATCACCAAAATGTGGAAACAGCCTAAATGCCCACCCACCCAGGAATGGATTAACAAGCTGTGGTATATGTATACCATGGAATACTATTCAGCCATTAAAAAAAATGGAGACTTTACATCCTTCGTATTAACCTGGATGGAAGTGGAAGACATTATTCTTAGTAAAGCATCACAAGAATGGAGAAGCATGAATCCTATGTACTCAATTTGAGATGAGGACAATTAATGACAATTATGGTTATGGGGGGGGAACAGAAAGAGGGAAGGGGGGAGGTGGGTGGGGCCTTGGTGTGTGTCACACTTTATGGGGGCAAGACATGATTGCAAGAGGGACTTTGCCTAACAATTGCAATCAGTGTAACCTGGCTTATTGTACCCTCAATGAATCCCCAACAATTAAAAAAAAAAAAAAGGTAAGCAAACCAGATAATGATTTTAAGTAGTACAAAGTTGAAATGGATCTCAGACAATCTTCTTTTTAATTTATATTTTAATGGTATAATGATACTTCTAAATGAATTAAATATTGCCTCTCTGCCCTAGCAAATGGGAGGTAAATGACATTTTATATGCTTAAAATAAACAAACTGGGAGCAGTCTCAAGAGAAAAAAAAAAAAATTGTACGTATGGCCTGGAACCTTCAGAACTCTTTAAAAGGACCTTCAAAGTATAAAACCAGCAAACAAAAAGACCAAGAGTTCATGCACTTAAAAACTTCTACATACGATTTCACACATCTCTCTGGGAAAAAGTTAGAAAACAAACTTAATATGCAAATCAATAAGTTAAGAAAGCCTGAAGCTTAGCAAAAGGAAGCGCTTTCCTGAATACGTAGTAACACCCGAAAATCAAGAAAAAAAAAATTGCAGGAGGGCATGAAGGAAAAAGCTAAAATGCCCAATAAACATTTTTTAAAAAAAACATCATTCTAACTAGTAGTCAAAGAAGTGCAATTTAAAACTAACTTTAGATGGTTACTTTTTGCCCTAAATTAACAAGAAGAGGGTTTTTTAAAAATTATTGAGAGACAGCAAAGGTGTTACAAGTTCATACAGCTTTTTGGATAAGCAACGTAACAACGTATTTGGCAAGTTTTACAAGTAACCACACACTTTGATTTTTTTTCTAAGTTATCTTCTAGAAACACTGTCAGAATTTCTGTCTTTACTGAGAAATTTTTATAAATGATAAAAGAAAAAACTGGAAACAACGTAAATGTAGGAGTTGTGTGATGAAATTATGATAGATCTGTATGAATAATGTTATGCAACCATTAAAAATTAAGTTAATTTGAAGACTATTTAAAAATTAGCTAATATTCATGTTCCATTAGGTGAAGAAGGGTGTATGGGATGAACTCCTGCCCTTGTAAAATTTGTAGAAACACAAGACTAAGTAACTGGAACCAAAAATAGTATTTATTTGATTGGAGCAAGTCAATTTCACATTAATATTATCTACAATTTGTGATTTCTAAATCCTCTACAGTTCCCATGTATTGATTTTATCATGTAAGTATTTATAATATAATTTTATATTTTAAATATGTAAACCTTTTGTCTTAGTAATTCTTCTGGGGATTAATGTATAGAAATAATAATAAACATTTATCAAAATGAAAAAAATAAAAAATAAAAAGTATCCCAGCAGCTTGTAGTTTAACATAATCTCATTTAGAATAAGAAAGTTGACTTCTTGGGTGCAGGGGCAATGTACTTGCATTGGAGGTGATGAGGAGCAGGGAAGCTGGCTATCTGCTGTGTATCAACTTGACCTGTATGTAGCTGAAGAGTCATCCCAGAACCAGGGTGAAGCCCAGGCACCTGAATTGGAACCGCTCCTCCCCTCTAGTCACAGCAAAAACACACAACATACCTAGATGCCTTCTTGGGAAGTAGGTCTGGGGATTGGGACTTCTGAGATGAGATAAGTGGCCATTGAATTTGACTGGATGTTAATCCAAAAATAAATGAATTAATCATGATGAAACTTTTTTTTTATACTGAGAGACACTGAAATTACTCTAATTAGGAGGTTTAAGCATTTGTTTTCCTTACCACTCAAAAAGACATGTGGCTTGAGAGAGAGAGATCAGTTATAGGAATGTAAAAAATGCTCCAATTTTTATACATCTAAGTGTGGTAGATAAAAATCAGAACCCACTTCATTTAGACTGACTGGCTTCTCATCTTGGGACCTCACCCAACTGGAGACCTCATGTCACCTAGTCCTACCAGATTCTATGCCCCTTTCTGGTCTGCCCCAAAGAAAAGGGTTTTAAATAGGAAGCTGCAGTCTACACTGACTATGCTGCTGTTGGGCTGTGGGAATTTTCTGCCTTTTGATTTTATAACCTTCAAAATGGGAAGATAGATAAATGAACCTTAAAGTCTTTCCATCTTTCCTTTTTGAATATTTTTATCATAGTCTTGCCCCATCCTGCACTTTTTTCTTCCTTTTTACCAGGGTGTATTTCAACAGAGAAGATAGTCAGACTTAATCAATTATTCTATTTTATTTGCTCCTATCTTTTATTTCTCTGCCATTTGGGTTTAGGAACAGGTTGGGCTGTGTCTGCAAAGTGATATTACTGGTTAGAGTCCAGCAAGAGTCCAGGGTTGCTCTATACGGCATGTCCCTCCTTTCACGCCCTTCCCTTCCCCACTTCCTTCTTGAGAACAGTTCATTGTGAAAAATTCTACTGGCATTTCATCCCCTTCAAGTTCTATATCATGCAGCCTGTGTGGCTGTAAATACAGGCTTTTAAGAATCAAAAGCACCAATACAGAGAGTCTGGTTGGATCAGGAAGGCAGTAATCTACTTCCCTGATAAACACTGTTTCCCCAACAAAACATGTATCTCAACAAATGAATCTACAGAATCACCGGTGCTGGGGAGAATTCTTTTTTTCTTTTCTTTTTTTTTTTTTTTTTTTTTTTGGTGCCTGGTAGGGTTATTTCCCATCTTCCAGAACCTGAGCCCTAATGAGCTCCAGGGGGACAAAGGTCTGTCAATCACTGGGTACTTTTCAAGTATAGTCATCTCTGCTCCAGAGAACCACAAGGCATGAAATAATTAGAAAGCCCAAAGTAACTGCTCTGTTTTACAAGAGCAAAATCTGATTGTGGATCATTTACATAAACTTGTCACTTCCCATTACAGTTGTAATGTAGGGTGGGCAATCATCGCAGGTGCTATGGGCGAGGGGAGGTCAAGGTAGCCTGTCCTCCACAGTGGAAGCCCAAGGTATGCATGTGCTGTGCCTTCACCACCCCCACTGCCACTGACTACTGAATTAATGGAAAGTATCTTTTCTTTTCTATTAAATAAAGACTATTCGTGCTGCTATGGCAGCAGACCCTGTGTTTAAGACAGAGAGTGGGGGGGAAAAAAGCTTTTGCATCAAGCTATTGTTAGCAGAGAATTCACTTTGAGGAGCATTTCAAAGCTGATCCGATTGGGGAAAGAATTATTTTAAATATTTGCTATGAAATATTTATAAGAAGAGCATGAGAGCAATTAACAAAGTTGCCCAGGAAAATAAGCATTTCTCCTCATTTGGACATTTTAAGTTGGGGGTTTAAATGCCCAAGGGATAACTTACATAAGAGCAAATACATATGTGATGTGTGTTCACAAACGTGTGTGTGCACACACACAGACACACTCACACATGGTTGAATGAGCTGATAGGATTTAGGCCAATCTGCATCTGAATGCTGTTTCCCAAATATGGCAGCCGTAAGAGGTCACTGAGGACTGTCTTCATAATTGTGTTTGAAGAAGCACTGTGCCGATGCCAACAGAGCAAGATGCCCTGGCCTCGCCCAGGCTGCCTCCGTGACATGGCAGGAGGCCACATTATGGGTGCTCTTCTCACATCCACATCCTGGGAGAGGGACTCTTGGAGGGTCAGATGCCCCTGAACCCTTCCCTTTCTTCCATTAGCTTAGTACTAACAATACCCAAGCATATGGATTGAAAAAGGAAAGAGATGATTTGTTTGAAGCCAGAATAAATGTTGTCAGAGTACAGTGTTTCCATCTATGTGGCTTGTGGATCAAAAAAAATATTTAGCATCCAAACTCTGCCCACCTGAACATACAATTATGTAATAAAATGTGGCAAATGATTTATTGACTTGTATAGTTAATAAAAGCTGTGTATCAACATTATGTCATCGATGTCTGTGGGGGGCTCTTCTATCAGGAAAAAAAGGAAAATACTGTTTTAAAGCAGTGTCTCCAATGAACAAATCACGTATTTAACTCAGTATTTGCCCCAATGAGCCTTGAGACCATCTTGTGTAGTATCTTATGCTACTTTGATATTGGTATATGGCAGTATCATCAGCATAACAAAACAGATAGCTAATGTTTAGCCTAAAAATTCTATAGAGAATTTTACTCTAGCCCAGTTTTTTCACCAACAAACACATAAGATTCTGGCCAAAAGGACTAGTGATCTGAATGGCTGGTTTCAGCAATCTCTGTAGTATTTGATTTTGTCTGAGAGGGGCCAACATTACCTAGCAGCGAGGTGAGCAGAGGGAAGACATGGCGGCATGGTGGGGGTCTGAACCACAGCCAGGCTGTTTCTTATCTAAGAGTTCACCAAGTGGGAAAGCATTGTGGATGGATTTAAATCAGCTTTTTTTCTCCATCCCCCCTCCCTTGCACACAACAAAAGTCTAAATCCCTTTTCAGGCCAGATTGCCCCATTTCCCTGCATGGGCCAGGCAGATTGGAAACATGTTTGTCATTCAGCTTTTCTCCAGGCTAATCAGGAGACACCGGGGTGGTGGGATTTCTGCCTTTCATCTATGGAGCCTGCCTCTAAAAGCAGCCGTGCAGAGGCCTCTGGGCCCGCTTGAGAGCTGGGCTGCCTGTCATCTCTGCAGACAGATATAAAATATTGTTAACCACGAGCCTAAGCAGAGGGTTTAACAGGGATTTGAATCTAAAATGTGATACTCCACATAGACCAACTTGATTTGGTCCAACAGAGCCGAACCCCTTATTCTGTTCTAACAAAGTGTGTCACATAATGGGGGAGATTTTGATGGGATTTACGATATCTCTGTTTCAGGGCCCACTGCTGAATATATCTAAACTGTGAACGAATGTTGCTGCCTCCTGAGCTGTCATGACAAGAGGCCTCAGCCGAACTGACTCCGGCATCAAGTTCTTGTTGGCAGGATGGCTTTCAAGTTCACCCGGGTGTTGTCCCAAGTACACAGTGGCAGCTGGCTAGGCAGGTGTGAAGTAGTGACAGTTCTGTGTGGAGCCACGGCCAGTGTCAGAGGGTTACTCCACAGAGACTCCCATACCACCTCCTATTCTGGGAACATCATTGACCTTCTGACCCTGAAAATTCTGGAAAATAATTATTTGTAAAGATATTTATTGAGCACCAATCATGAGGACGTGACATGGAGGGGTGGTGAAAGTCCATGAAGGCCTCCTTTGACTCTTGGCTTTTCCACTCACCATGGGGCAAATTGGCCACATTACTCTTAACAACTTGATTTCCTCATCTATAAAAAGGGGAGAACAGCAGTATTTTCTCCCCAAAATTGTTTAGAGACATGCAGGAGATCATACATATAAGTGCTCAATCTAGCCCATAAAGGCCTGACAATACTAGCTACTGGTTACAGTTCCGCAGCAGTTAAAGATGGTTTGGGACTTACCTCAACCACATTCTAGCTTATTCCTAGCTGTGCTGTCTGCAGAAGCAATAGTAAACATCCCCTGTTGTAAGCATAAGTGAGGCAATGACATACAGTCTTATCTATCCATCAGTAAAACATTTTGGAAGGTCCTGTATTTCAGGCATAAGCAAAATCTAGAAATTAGTATAATGAACACTCAAATGATCCACAGAGCTTTGACAAGTTTTAATATTTTGCCAGGTTTGTTCGGATCTTTCTGTAAGACATAAAACACTAGAATTTTTTTTGAGTTACCTGGTATGTCTCCTTGAGCCCTTCCTTCTTCTTACCTTCTTCTTTTTGCCCTAAGATAACCTCCAACCTGGAATTTGAGCTTCACTTATCCCTGAACATATTTTTGAAATTAATATCCTATATAGCTCTAGCAAGAGCTATGACCATTCATTAGCAATACTTAGTTTTGTTTAGCAAGAGTAGGTTTTTATATAAGTGGTCATATAGTGAGCAGATAGGTCCACCACTGGCTTTTTTCTTTCATTATGTTTTTATAGTTAGTCATATTTATAAATTCTCATAAACAAAAATATGTAGATTTTTACTGAATATAGCTGTTCATTTAATGAAATTTTTTTCCATTCTCCTATTAGTAGACATTTAGACTATTTCTTGTTTTCTTTACTTAAACATTATGGCAATAAACACCTATCTGTACATGTTTTTCTGTGTATTGGTGAGCTTCTATATGATATATATATGTCTATGGTGTATATATATAGTGTGTATGTGTTTGTTTTTATATACATACACACATAAAGTTCACGTGCAATTTAAATTAGGCAACTATTTAAAAAATGCACACGAACTTTCTGGCCACCCTGTACGTATATGTATACATATGTGTGTGTGCATGAGCTTATCTATATATGAGTAGAATTACTAGATCCTTAGGGATGTACATCCTCACCTTTATTAGATGCTGCCCAGTTGCTTTTAAC
The DNA here is from genome assembly GCF_027406575.1 of Nycticebus coucang. Taxonomy (NCBI): domain Eukaryota; kingdom Metazoa; phylum Chordata; class Mammalia; order Primates; family Lorisidae; genus Nycticebus; species Nycticebus coucang. The sequence goes on from NC_069780.1 coordinate 35,670,789, forward strand.
ACCAGCAGAATGTGAGGGTTCGAGAGAGGCATTTAAAGGGTAGGGGATATATTAAATGGTGTTTACTGGCCCAACTTTCTTGGAGTTTCCAGGAACTGATTTAGGAGGTGATGCTGCTGCTTTCTTATCAGTAGGTATGGAGTACAGGCTGTTTCTTCCTTCCCTGTGTTAATTAACCCTTCTGTGCCTCTCTTTGGTCTGAGTATATCCCGTTGTTGATAATAGAACACGCCTGGAGAAAACCAGACCCTCAACTTGGGTCAAAAGGTTAGGAAACAAATAGTTTCCCATAGTCCTTAAATATCCTTCTTCCTGAAGAGCCCCACTAAAAGTGAACTCTAACCATGCAAAAACCAAACTAAAAATGGTTCATTAAAGAATTTTAGGCCTCCAGATTGAGCCTCCTTTTATAACAGGGCCCATATGCGGAAGACAGCAGGGTGGAGAGGAGTCAGTGGACAGCACAGCCTCCTGGACACTCTCCTTCATCTACAGTCAGGGAGGAGCTCGTGATTGTACTGACGGGGATACAGTTGATATTTCCAAGAACGCTTATGGTTTTAGGGAAGTTTTAAAAGATGTTTGCATGTCTTTTAATTAAAATGCCAGTCCAGAAATGATTTCACACAATTATACTAGTACAGAAGCAAATAATTTTATTTTTAATCCTTTATAAAGTTAATCACAGGAAAAAAAAGTTAGCAACAACAAAAGAGATGTGGAGCGATTGGTCTTCACTCTTTGGGAGGGGGCATGTACCATGCATACGATGAAATGGCAAACATACCTGTGCATGCTCTCCATGCACCCAATTCCAAAGCCAAATAAAATTATTTTTGTATTACTGGCTATTTTAAATCATGAGTGCCATTACTTCCCTTCATTGTCACGCTGAATGGTAAGCTAACTGTACTAGGAAATGAATGAACTATAGTTCATTTAACAGTCAACTAGTGACCAACCTGAAGCTGGAAAGGGCAGATTGCTGGCATTAATTAGAGACTTGTGTTTGGCTTTTAGATTCTTATCTATTTGACCTTATGTCTTCTATAATCTGGCTGGAGGTTTTCTGGGTCAAATGAAGGCCTCTGAGTCACAGGACTTAGAACTCTGCAGATGCGTGCTTTCACTGCATAAATGAACTAGCATCTGTGTGACCAGGCCAACAATTCCCAGCTTTGCCCTCAGCTTTTCTCAGACAGACCTTGAATAGGAAGAAAACTTCTTGTTTCTTTCTTTCCCTGTTGCAAAACATCTCTCAACTTAAACAGTTCTTAGGAAACACAGCTAGAAGGTGAACATATACTCTGTGCAGAAGGCCCCTTTCTTAACTCCACATTGTCTTCTCCCAGGAGCAGCTAATGCTTAGTGATGTTATGTGCCCGGCACTGTGCTAAGAGCTCAGGCGTTACCTTTTTGAATCCTTATAGGTGTAGATTTAGATACTATTATTATGTAAATAACCAAAAAATGTAACAACTCAAACAGAGTAGAAGTTTATTCTTCTCATAAATCTGGTAAATATATGCCTCTGTTCCATATAAATTTCTAGGGGTCCAGGATAGTAGGGTGGGTCCTCCACACGTGGCTCCCACAACTGCTGCAGGAGGAAGGGGAAAGAGAGGGAGGACCCTTCCAGTATCCCTATGTCCTGACCTAGAAGTGGCCCTCCAACTTTCCATTCTGCACCTGCCTACAACAGGGACAAGGAAATAGAGTCTGGTGGAACAGCTGTGTACTTGCCTATCATTTTACAAAGAAAAAGGGGAGAAAGGATTTCGGTACTGGCACTGGGTGTTTATAGACCTTCAGTCTTCCTGGAAATCTTAACTAAACCCAGCGTCTCTGGGCAACTTGCAGTCTCCACCAGGTGCTTTGTAATGAGGAAAGCTAGATTCAGCAAGTTTAATGAGGTAAGTTAGATTCAGCATGTTTAAATAACTAACCCAGGCTGTGTGTGGTGCCTGACACCTATAATCCCAATTGCTCAGAGGCTGATATGGGAGGATTGCTCGAAACCAAGAGTTTGAAGCCAGACTGGGCAGCATAGTGAGACCTTGTCTCAAAAGAAATGAACAAGAAAATAAACAGCCCAGTGTCACATACTTAATAGAAGCAACGGAATTCAAACCCCGGCAATTTGAGGCTAAAAGTTGAGCATTAAATACCATCTAGATTGACTCTCTGAATAATTACATCATTGGCAAATCGCCTTTCTCTAAATGGATACCTGTTGTGGAATGCTACTTAACTCTGCTGGAAGAATGGTGTGATCAGGAATTTTCCTTGATGGGAACAGCGGAGATGAGTCCTGGAGTCCCACATTGTCTGAGTTCAGGAGGCTGAAAACCTGCAGTGATTACATGTCCTTGGAAATGAGGTTTCTGTGGTACAGGTAAAAAGCTCAGGATTTTCGTGGTTAGAGGATATTAAGTGACAAAGAAAGGTATTACTCTAAGTCATCTCTAATTAGGTGCTTTGGTTTAACACACCCAGTCAAGGATATTTTGAGCTAAAGCTTAAAGGGGAAAAAGCTGCCTTTTAAATTATAACTCATCATTAATGCTTAGATGAAAGGTGTTCAGAAATTGTGGGACCATTGTCCATCAGCTCAACTACATAGCCCATAATATGACATGCAAATAGTTATTTTATTTACGTTTCTACCCAGAGAGGGTTTGGGGGGAAGGGGCAGTTTGGATGTCACAGAGAGGCAGGAACAAGTTTACATGAAAGGTCAATATTAATTGTATTTAATTCAATAAATGCTATTAATTAATTTCTAAGCTTCGAAAATGAATGCTAATTGGTGTAACTCAATAGACAGTGACCAAAACAACTGATCATCCTCATTAATTTAAATGGAGACTGCTCTTCTCAAAATACCAGAGTGACCAGGAATCTGATTCTCTCACGTTACTTTAATCCGTCTAACCTTCTTCATTTGTAAAGTGCAGATACAAATATATTTTACTTATAGCTTTTGTTGTGAGAAGTCAATGAGATAACTCATGTAACCACATTAGCATAGCTCATGGTAAGTAGCATATAAATATTAGTTCATTCCAGTTGCTGGTGGAGGTGAGGTATGGGTAACTGATTCTGTAAGACTGTGAAAATGCAGAACTGCAGAGGGAGGGCTCGTTCTCATTTAACGAATTCATTCAAAGTGTTAATCCAGAACTTTGCTCATGCCAGCTCTCAAAATGTCCTGATGAACTAAAGATTTCAGTTAAAGTCTTTTTTTAATCTTCCCAGGTGAAAGTAATCAGTCTTCTCTCTGCAATCCCTTTGCTGTTTGTTCATTCTCATATCCCTGGACTTAGCACACCGTGTCACAGGCATTTGTTTGTCTCTTTAGACTCTTTGCGAAATTCACCGGTGACCAGGTGACATGTGGGATCCTGTAGGTCAGGGACTGTATTTTCTGGCTCCTGGCTCGGCGCCTGGCGTAAACTAGGGTCTCCATCAAAGTTTCTTTAATGGGTACCTCAATGTCCTGGTGGAGGTTGCTGGCACATTGGAAGTCTGGAATTACACTGTGTTGTATTTTTCTGGTTTGCCAGTAATCAAACCATTTCACACTCAGTTTTTTCATTTGAGAAATATTCCTTCCAGTGTGTTTCCCTTGCAGAGATGCTGTGATAATTAATGAGATTCCTTGGAAAGAAGGGATATTCTCTATCCCTTTGAAGTTTGGTTTTACAAGAAGATCTTTATATACAAGGCTGTAAAAATTCTGTTCTCCTTCCTGCCCTTTTTTCCTTCAAACCCAAAGGTCCAAGAGAGATTATCTGCCTATGAAACTTCCATTTCCTAAATGCCAGTCTCCCCTGTAGTGTAACCTGCCGTGTATTCTGCCGGTCAATCCAAGCCCTGAGGCCTTCCCCTTTCACAAATCAATCTGTGAGCACGCAGACTGGAAATCCTGGTACTGGAGAGTTGTCAGCAAATGGACCAGGGAAAGCAGCAATTATTCACCCATGCTCTTTAGCTTCTGTTTTCTTTTCAAGGTCACCCCCTTCTTTACTGAAGAACCACTCATGATGGCTTGGCAGGAGCCACAATCTGTGCTAGCCATTGGGTGTAGGATGATGTAGGTTATCACACAGAGAGGTGAGTTATTGCAGTGAAATAGAGTGCTATAAGCCAAATAGAAAGAGGTGTGCTTGGGCTATGGACAGGTCAAGAGGTAGCTCAGAGATGAGATGAACCTTGGGGTCTATTTGAGAGGATGCGGAGCCATGTCACACAAAGAGACAGTATCTGGGCCAGAAATGAAGGGTCAAGAGGATGGATTAGCTTTGTGCACTTGGACTTAACCCTACTGAGCCTCCATTTCCTTATCTATAAAATAGGTATAATAATGACATGGGAGTTAATAAAATATATAACACTATTTTGTAAATTATAAATTGGTTTGTAAATATCAATTGTTAGTTGTATCTTCTAGTTATTTCCAACAAGCTAAGCAGTGAAAACATGGTGCTTAAGATAAGCCAAGGCTGAGCTGACATCAGTGTTGACAACATGAACTCTCATCCTGGCTTTAAAAAAAAAAAAATATATATATATATATATATAACCATTGTTTATATATATATAACAACAATGGTTTATATATATATATAAACCATTTTATTTTTTCATGTTAGCTCAGTAATAGCTTCCAGTTTTATCTTTTGGATTAAATCCTTCCCTACCCCCTAAAATATTCTATATCCTAACTGATAAATTTTTCTTGTACATTCAACACATTTTATACTGCAAAAGAAATAGAATAGTTCAGATAGCTGTTTACTCTTGTGCACTGTAATAAATCCAGCTGAGCTTTCTAATAATGTTTACATAAAATAAATGATCTTATCATTTACAAAGGTACCTTTTTGAAATGTAGATATGCAAGCTATATACTAAATTTGCTGAAATTTCCTTGTTCTTTCTTAATCTGTAAATCATCACCATAAGGCTCTTCATCCAAAGATGTTTCCCCTTCCCTCAGCTATTTCTCTTTAAATGACAGTGTACTCCTTTGCACCAAAAATAATAATGCAAACCGTACCATTAAAACCTTAAAAGTCACAGCCTTTAAAAGGTTGACCCTGGCTTTGTTTTAAAGAGGATAAGCTGTTGTGCTGGGGAGTAATGAGAAGGCAGGGGATGGGAAGCCTGTGGTACAGGTCTCTGGTGCTGGCCGTGCCCACCCAAGGTAGCATACAGCAGCATCCTATCAGGGATGTGAAAGAAAGGATGCATGAGGTTTGGGGTGACTTCTAGGATCCATAACATAGTTTGGAGAGCAGCAGGATGGTTTTCTGCATGCTTGAGCATGACCCCACCTGAGCTGAACTTTCATAAACCGTTTCATCTCTGAAGCCATAAATTCAGGAATGTTACTCCCACTCAGTCACTTCCCAATCAACTCATCTTCAAATATAGCAAAAGTTCTAGCTCTTTGACTCTCTAGCCCTTTTTTGACTTTCCATTCCCCATTATCGAGTAATCACTCCTTTGTCAGTAGCCTCAACTGCTTTGTCCCTTGTTTTTTCAAAGAACTTTCCTTTTAACACCCTATCCTGGATTAGTCCAGGTTTAAACTCAGTCTTCTGAATGTTTTGAGAGAAAATCCTGCAACTGTGAGATTAGTGCTGCTATAAATTCAAAGTGTCCAACCTTTGCTGATCCTTGGCATTCTTCTGTAAGGGGACAATATTTTAAAATATTATTAGATGTATTTTTCCTTCCCAATAATTCCTGCTGACACTCATTGAGCCCAGGGCACCCCTTGCTCCAGGGGGCAGGCAGTAGTAACCAGCCAAAGAAGCAAGAATAAAGGAGTCAACGGGAGCATCTGACTTCCAAAACAGGCTCTTGAAACGCATTTTGGGGAAAATAGATGTGAAAGCCAAGTTTTTCATTTGCAGGATCCAAGCTTTGTTGAGAGAAGAAGGGATTTTTGGGTTCTAAGGAAGCAAAATAGAAAACTAGAACCTAGTTTATAAAGATAACCATGGAGTGGGGATGATGAATGATGCACTCTGCTATATGGTGGTTTCCTATCAGACCAGAGGGCAACATGGCAAAACGAAACAAAGTAAAACTGACCCCCTTCCTGGCATGGGGATGTGGGGGGAGGGAAAGCTAACTTGGGAGGCATTAGAACACCAGGGGGTTGAGGGTGGGTTGAAAACCTAAGTGAGGCTGGAGTGGAGAGTCAGAGAGGCAGCCTGGAGCTTTCCTGGGGAGATGTGAGAATCCAGGAGCCAGAAGTAGAATTAATCATTTGCAGTTGGGTCTCTGAAAGATTGTTCCTCACAGGGGTCCTGGTAGTATGTAGCAACCAAAGTCAAGGTTGTGTTTAGGTAGAGGGAAGCCTTGCCATAGACTGTGTCCTCCCCAACTCCCTCCTGTGGTTTGGAAGGTTATCTAAATGTCCCAGGTACCCTCAACGGGAAGATTACGTGCAGAGAAACTGTGCAGCTGGGATAGAGAAGACTCTTCTCCAACAGCCTGGCAGCCCATGTGGGGAAACAACTCCTCCTCTTTCTGTCTTTGAGCGCTGCTATTTTCCACAGGCCAATTCTCTTGAGGCCTTACACTTAGCTCATGTCTCACACAGATCACTCTCAAATTTGTATGTCTGTATATAAAGAACAGATCCCATTTCATAGTTTTACCTCCAGGGTCTGGCTCATAATTGAATCTCGGAATTATATCTTTGAATTGAATGGGTTAACTTTTGTGCATCCTTCATTGCATTAAAATTTTGCAGTGTCTTTGTGTCTTTACTATAACATAGTGCTATGTCTTTGGCTTGCAAATCTTCACAAGATACTTCCAACTAGAATCTTCGTGCCTTCGTTGAGGTATTATTGACTCATATTAAGTTTCATGTTTTAGATAATCTATGTATTTGCCATGCAGCAAAGAAAATTTAGGAAGAAGTAGTCCAATATTTTAGAGTAATATAATGTAACCTAGAGATCACTGAGTTTAAAGCCCCCACCCTGTGACTGTAGGTTTCTAAACCCTTTCTCAAGTCAAAGGAGTGTAGAAAGCTCCACAGAGAGGCATTACTTGTGCCCACAAATGAGGCTGATATTGTCACCGCATGGTACCCACTCCATTCTTGTCTTGCTTTGGCTTTAAACTGTCCATACTTGCTGGCCATGAAGCCACTTTGAAGAATGTTGCTTCTGCCACACCCCTTGATGTGAACAGTAATGCCCAAGACAAAGTCATGAAACTCCCCATCTTTGGGATAGAGCTTCTGTGCGGAGGCTGAGAGCATGGCTCTCTCCATAATCCTGACCACATTTATCCCTAAGCTTAGGATCTCACAGTTCTGTAAGCTTCTGGTTATCCCATTTCATGAAAAAGAACTTCATGGAAAATGAATACTACACCATCCCCTTTACACTACTTCTGGCCAAGCCCTTACCAAAACTTCTCTCTCCTTGTCCAGTTACCAAACAACAACAGCAACCGTGAAACTCCAATGCATATTAATAGAAGAAAAAAAACTTGATAGAATGAGGAAGAGAAGGAAGAAAGAAGAAGCGTATTGTCTTCATTAGTAGAATTTAGGTACCTGGATTGGTGCCCATAGCTCAGTGGTTAGGGCTCCAGCCACACACACCAAGGCAGGTGGGTTCAAACCCACCCCAGGCCTGCTAAACAATGATGATTGCAGCAAAAACAAAATAGCTGGGCATTGTGGCAGGTGCCTTTAGCTCCAGCTACTTGGGAGGCTGAGGCAAGAGAATTGCTTAAGCCTGAGAGTTTGAGGTTGCTGTGAGCTTTACAGCATGGCACTCTACCGAGGGTCACATAGTGAGACTCTGTCTCAAAAAAAAATGTTGGGACCAATTCTTCCTACCCAAATCACTCTGTTTCAAAACAATTTTTGTGTGATAAAATACAGAATCATTACTGTTGAGAAAGGAGTTTATTCTTTCTCTTGTAAACATGGAGGGTAATGGAAGCCAAAAGAGTGAAGAAAAACCAATTAGGAAATGACATCTTCAAATATACTTTGGTCCTACAGCTACACGAAACATCCGAAGGGCTCCTGGACACTGATGGTCACCTACAGAACTTCCTACTCTTGAGGTACTTGTATCTTGACTTCTGTCTGCCCTGGGGATTTTGCCACTGATTTCAGCATTTCCTCTCTGTCATACTCTGCTGTGATATTCTCCCTCAGACTTAACAAATCTTATTTGTCTGCCCACAGTGCCGCCCTCTCCTTCTGCTCAAGATAGGCCTCTACTAGCTGGGCTCAAACTCTACTCACCCCAAACCAGACCTGGTACTCAACTACTCTCTTAATCTTGTTCTGGGGTCCAGTAATTCCTGGTCTTATACAGGGAGTCTGAATAATTCTTTTGGATTACAGTGTTAAAAATTCATGTTCCAAAGAAAACGGTGTTCTAGAGATGGTTGATGGTGATGATTGCACAATATCAAATGATATCTTTAAAATGGTTAAAACAGTGTGTGTATGTGTATATACAAAAAGAATGGTAATGAATGAAATAGATTTATTCCTTCAGTTCAGGAATCTTAAAATGAAAATTATAAACATCGACATACTTTCAAAACCTTTACTATATCTTCTTAAGGAGTGAGGAAAGAAAAAATAGAAAGAAGTAAAAAATAGAGAAATAGAAAAGTTTTTGTAAAATTCTTCAGAAATATTAAATGAAATGGGTCAAATTTACAGTGGATTTGCCTACAATCCAAGCAGATAGTCATTTCTATTTTTCTCATTATGGGTTTGAGTATTTCTTTGCCTGGTGGAGCTCTGTTGCAGAGAGAGAGAGAGAAAAGTTGTAGAAACAAAACAAGGCTTTGTGCATCCTTCACAAGGGCTGATTTGTTTTTGAAAGAATTTCAAGGAAGTTAGGAATTTTAAAATGGTGTTTTGTTTCATATTTAGTTAAGTTTGCTCCCATCATTGAGGTCCCACTTTCAGCAAATGCATACATAATTCTTATTAATGTTGATGAATCTACGAGAAAAGGAGAATTTTAGACGATTTAGAAAAATCACAGGGCCCACATGATTCTCAGCTTATTCAAAGGCCTTGTTTCCAGTGGGCCAAATACAAATTCTTCATTTACCACAAACCCCAAAATGTGGGAAGAAGATAGCTGAGTCAACAGGAAATCAAGGAGACAACTCTCAAACTCTGTGTAGAGAATTAAAATGCTCCTGTTCCCACATACAGACACAGACAAGCCCTACTTTTAGGAGCTGGAGAGTGCCTACTTTCTGACAAGCTGGGGTGGAGCACAAAGACACTATGGGCCTCACTATTAAAGAAGTTTATTTTCAGCAAATAAAAAGTATCAAATGCTGTATCACATACTGAGTGCACTAATTTCTTTGAATTAAGAGCAATACTGTTTCCTGTAAAGTTTTGCTTTTTCAGCTTGTGATAAAGCTATATCCAAGGCACCAGAAGCCCTTTAATGACAGCTTATTTACCATTCCCATGTCTCTGGGGAAGGTTACAGAAGTATTATTCTTATAGATTTATAAAACAAACCTAGGAGATTAAGTGATTCACACAAGGGTCAATAAAGTCCACTTCTCCCAGGGCAAAGCTGAGTTGTTAGAGTTTTTCAAGAGGTCCCCATCCATGCCTACCTTATTCTAGGAGACCTTCCTAGGAAGAATTCTATTACCAAACTTGGGAGTTAAATTCCACCACTGTTCTAATGAGGCACTTTTCTGAAACAGATTATTCTTTTGCTGAAATCCTGTTTGATGGATTTCAGACAGTTTTATAAGGTGGCAAATATTTTACAGTTCCCCACCATATCTCCCTGGATATATCTTGTAGTTATCCTTCATTCTTTTTATAGCTTAATTTTTTTTAAATAATCACAATCTTTCAGTAGCCTAATATAAACTATATCACCTCATCAGTGAAGTGTTTCACTATGTCATCATGAAGCAAAATGACACATTAGGCAAGGAAAAAGTCTAAGAAGAATGCTAAAGGAAAATGATATCCAGGCTATGTGTTATTATAATAATGTTCTTAGTTGTAAGATGTGGACACAGAGAAAAATCCTAGCAGTAACCTTTCAACAAGCACTATAAGAAAAAAGCACATTGCAGTTGGGTAGCTTGCCTCATGATTGTATTTAAACCAATTAAATAAGAAGGAGAACTAGCTTAGGGACATTTTTCCCCAAACCCATATATTGAATTATTTAAGGGTGAGTACTCAAAATTTCATTCAATGACACAGTAAGATTCATGCTCATGCAAAAATCTAGTACCTCAAAAGCTTGGGTTGGAAGTTATGTATGTGAGATCTGTTGGACTCTAATATTTATCTGTTCATTTAACCATTATTTATTAAGCTGCTACAATATGCAGTATGGATTTACATGGCTTTTGATGTTCCAAAGAATAATTAATTTTTAAAAACTATTCTGAGAGGAATTTATGCTCATCTATTCTACTCTGTGATTCTTTCAAATATTGGCAAAAAATGAGCTCATTTCTGTTTCCACTATAGCAGGAATACCTTCAATCCCAAGGGTACAGCAAAATATTCTGCCAAAATATTTAGCTGCCATTTCTAAAGTCAGTTAAAACATACATGGGGTAAATTTCTATACTTGTCATAAATTCTTCCCATTATTCCTGGCAGTGGATCTATGTTGCCCTTTAAAAGCCAACTGCATGTACAATATGCTCATGTGAGGGAGGTCTCCAGTCTACACAGAGGCTGGAGATAGGATAGTCTTCTTTGAAAGACACTAGAACCTTGAGCCTTCAATAGTTGAGATAAATATTTTTGTCCTAATAAGTGCCCAGCAGGGGAATGTTATATACATACAATACAGTTTTCAGGGTTTAACCTCATTTGCAGATAGAACTTTTTCTAAAGGTTTTAAAAGAAAGGCAAGCCAAAATGTGCAGGCATACCACCAAGCTTCTCTAACTTTTCCAGATTGTGGGCTTTGAGACAGACAAAAGGAAGCCCAGAAGAAGAGGGCTGGAGAGTTGACAAGCGCCAAGGCCAATTTTCCCTCCAGGTCTGCATGGTTTGGTTTACCTTGTCACCCTGTGTGTAAGTAGTTAAAAAGGTAATACACAAATGGGAAAAAGCTGATAATATTCTGATTTCAATCATTTAACATAGGTGAGGATATTGTCTACCCAAATTATTGCTCACATAAGATTTATAAGATTGGATACCCATATAGTTCATATTTGATTCAAATGTCTTTGAGATCACTAGGATCTTTCAACTTGGATATGCTAACCAAAATAAATAAGACTTCAATTTTAAAATGGTTATACTATATCTATATTATGAGTGCTGAATTCAGAAATGCTAACACACTTGTATTTATCTAAATCATATTTATCAAGTGAATGACTACACAGGGATAGGGAATGTAGAAATGGACAAATCCAGAAATGCTTCATTCAGTGGGTGTACAAAAGCAACCCAAGATTAGTAAACTCTTATGTTAACATTCAGTATTAGAAAAATTCACCTAACAGTGAGGGGAAAGCAATTTACTTTAAAATTAACCCAGTAAAATTAATCTCGCATTCCTGAGATATTTGCACCGTGATAGGGTGTAAAATAATCCCTTTGGTAATATCAAAGTTACCAATGAAACCCACTTTTGCTTCTTTTGATGTAATTTTCAGACAGTATTTTGGGGTTATAAGGAAGGTGAGACCAGGTATCCTGGGCCCTGGTCTGTCCCGCTCCATAACAGTTGCACCTGAGGATAGAATTCTGTTTAGCCTGTTGTGGAGCCGTGTTCTTGTTTGGGAAGCTTAACTCACATGACTTTATGCCTTCAAAATCTTATCTCGACTAAGAGGTCCACCAGAGAAAATGGGGAATTGGGCAGGGGTAAGGAGGAAGGAACTCATTCCACTTAAGGGCGAGAGGACCATAGCATGCTACAACATGTTCGTAGCATATCAAAAAACATGCAGAAAACAACTTCACGTTGACCTGAAACAAGGGGCCACGGGTCCTAACATCTCTTTGTTTCTGTAGAATCGCGTCCTTAAAGAGTGTATTCAGCTTGATCGCCCGCTCTTTCTCAGTCATAGAATGTGGGTGCTATGGAAGGGGTGGGAAGAGAAGTTTCTCTCAACTTTTCTTCCCATAGTCTCCCATCAAAAGGGGAGATGCCGGGATGAAAGAGAAAAAAGAGCTACCAGTCCTTGCAGGAAGCTTCAGTTCAATTTGGAGGGTCCCAGCCACTCTCCCCTCCCACCGGCATCTTTAGAGAGTCTGGAGTGAAGGGCGCGAGCGTCCCAGCGCAGAACAGGGTCCCGGGCAAAGCCTGCTGCTCTTCAGCCTTCGCTTAAACGCTCCGGAGCCCACCGTCCAGGAGCGGGAGACGGCGCGCGGTGCGCTGCCCGGGGTGTCCTCGGAGTCCGGCAGCCAGGGAACCCTCCTTCCGAGGCGCGCGGCCCCAGCCTGGGCCCCTCCAAGTGCGCCCACTCCAGACCCCTCCGCCACTCTCCCGGTTCTGTCACTCCTTTGTTCACTTCCTAGATTTTCTCTCAGATGTGGTTTAGTGTTTTCTTTCCAAGGCTTATTTTGCATGGAAGAATGCTTTCAGTGAGCTGAGGCCCTAATTGCCAAATCATGGTTGCCAAAACATGTTATTTTGGCTTCAAACCGGTACAGAGCGGGCGGCGTTTTTCCCTCATAAAAAAAAAAAAAAAAAAAAGAAAATCCTTCCTCAGAGCCCAAGGACCCTTTGCGAACACACTGACAGAGGCCTCGGTGGCTCTTACTGCGGCAGGTTGTCCCTGTCCCCAGGGCTGCGGAAGCTCCAGGCGGCGCGTCCTGCCCTCAGCCAGGCTGGCGGCCGCCGCGCCCACCGCCCGGGCCGCCCCGCGCCGGCAAGTGTCTGCCTGGTAACTGCAGACCGGGCCGGCCAGCGAGCACCGGGATTCCACACGGAGACGATCTGGGGCCCCGGGGTGGGGGTGGGGGCTGGATGGAACCGATCGCTATGGGAGATATCACTGCTAATTAAGTCCTGATCCTCTGGCTCCGCTTGAAACGAATCCCGGAGGGATCAAGTCTTGAGAGCAGGTGCTAACTGGTTGCGAAAGAGGAGTCCATCACTTCAGGAAAAGGTTTGCATGCAGCCTGGAGAGAATGCAGCTCACAGAGCCCAAGGCTTTTCTGAGAAAATTCATTCCTGGACAGAACCATGGGCTCCTGTATTGTTTTAAGACATGGAAGAGCTTGTAAAAAATAAAAAAGAGAGACAGAGAGACAGAGAAAGAAAGGAAATAAAAAAAGAAAGAAGCCCTTTCTTGCAACAAAGAACTTTTCCTGCCCTAAGTTTCCCTCTTGATAGCTGATTTACTTTGAAGCACTTTCTCCTCTGATGGACAATGGAGTAATCTAGAGGCGAGTAAACTTTCCTGGAGATGCCAGAGCAGTTCCATTTTGGTACAGACAATATGGGATTTGTTGTGCTAGTCCAAATGCTAGTCCAGAGTGGGTCCCACACAGCTACCCACCTTGCTCCTTTCCCCAGACTGTTTAAGATAAAAATATTCTGAGTACAGATGTGTAAAAAAACTTAAAAGCAAATGTTTACATGACAAAAGAATGAGAGTTCTATGAGTACTGTGCGTGTCTGTGTTTGTGTGTGGAAGGCGAATGTGTTTGAGTGTTAGGGTCTGAATCTGGATCTACATCCTACCTAAAGTTTTCTTTTGTTTTTTTCATCTTCATAAACTTTGCCTTTACTCCAGAAATTATGGCTTTAAATTCCAACTAACACGGAGTGGGCACTTCTGTCGACCAGAGGCTCAGCCAAGTGCTATACTACATGGTCTCATTTAATCTGCACAAGGGCCCTGTTGAGTAGGTGTGGCAACAAGAGGTTAAATAACACATCTGGTAAGTGACCAGCCAAAGAAGTGAATGCTACCTGAGCTTGTGTTTTTAAGCATGCTGCTATCCTGTCTCCCAATTTAGGATCCTGCACAGAAATAGCAAAACACTGTACCTTTCGAAGTGCCCCCAAAATACACTGAATGAAGGAAGGAATGCAGCTCAGGTGATTCTAAGGACTAGCCCCAAGTTCACACTAAAACAGCAAACTGGAAAAATGGTATAAAGTATGTCAAGTCTAACTATCTGAAGATCTATTTGGGGGACAATATTTGTATTGAATGAAAAATAAAAAAAACTTATTCTGAGGGTCTTCCTTTGATCTCAGTGAAGAATGTTCTTAATCCTGACAGGGTTGGACCTACATTTGGCACATTTAGATGAACCTACAGGCAAGTTGGCTGAAGTTGCTGGCAATGACTCCAGAAATCATTATCAACATAATTTCCTTTTTCTTATGACATATAATCCCTTCCCTATTCTCACACCGAATTCTTCCGACTACTCTCGATATTGGAAGCCTGCTGCTTTGAGTGACATACCTAACCTCTGAGTGCAGGCTTTCTCTGGAATACGTTCAGTGTTTATTGCACTATTTATTAGTTTTATAGCAACAGAGCTTCCCTGGTGTCTTTCTGTGGATTGCGAACATCATTTGACCCTAAACAAAGAGGAGTTGGGATCCTTGTTAGCACCTGAACTGACTTGAAAGAGAATTTAGTGTTAAATGTTTATAAAGCATGAATGTTTATGAGAAACCTTGTTCTGTGGATGTTATGAAAAGAGAACACTATTCCAAATGATGGTGCTTGGAGATACTATGAGATGAGATGGGGTTGAAAGCCATAGTTAAAGCACAGAGTTTAAATGCTAAAGGGAGTTTTAATGGCTGGATTTAGCTCTGATGGAGGCGGTCAGGCCCTGATCCTCTTATTTTCGAGCTCTTCCACCAACCTTCTGGTTCACCCTTAGTAGCCTAGCAGTTGTCTGACACCATTTCAACATCGTGGTAAGGAAGAAATGGTACTGTCAATCCAGGCACTTTTGGTGGAAGGTTTAGTAAAAGAGTGTAACATAAGTAGAGGGTGATAGTCTGAACAAGCTTCAGATCTGTATACTCCCACCTCCACCCCTACCTGTCATCTTCTGGAGTGTGATTTTTGCCCATGCAACTTGCTTAACTGTTGACTAAACTTCTTTCTTGTTTTCAGCCATGTGGCTTCTTGTCCGTGTAAATAGATTTCCCCAACTCTTTAGAACTTTGACCTTTAAAGTCTGCCTGAGGAATGTAAGAGAACTGCACATTTTACAAAACTGATGTAAGATTGTTTAGAACTTTAGGAAAAAATGGGGAGGGGAGGAGTTGGGGGTGCACATTGAATTTTTACAAGAAGGCCATTCAACAACACAGGATATGGTCAAAATAAAACAGGATTGGGTGGGATGAATGTTTGGGTTCTCAGGGGGCTGAAATCAAAGAGGTGTGCAAACTATTCTGCATAAATCCCTGCCATCCGTTTTGATAAACGAGATTATGGACTTGAAAGGTCAATTATACATTCTTAAGGAGAAATGCCAGGTTCTTGTTAATGTTTGTGCCTGACAGGATCTTAAAATAGACTTGAGTGAGCTAATCACATTGATGACCACGTACAGTAGTGTGGTAAGAGTTTAATACAATTTTATTACCTCCTATGGGCAAATATTTGTCTCATGAGACACACCCATGCCCTCCAGAATAGTCTATTGTAAACAACTGGCTCTCCTTTTACAAGAGCTGAGATCTTTATGATGTTTGGGAACTCTGAAACCAAAGGCTAAATAGCTTATTTGAATCTTGTCTTTCAGCCAGTTGATTACCACCCCCCACCCTTCTTTCTCACTAACTATGCCCAAGGCATGTTCTAGAAAACTAACATTGGCAAGAGTTCTGTTCACCCTTCTCAGTTTCATTCCTAGGAATGGCAAAATGGTGGATCTTTTAGAATTTCCCTCAAAGTGTCAGCAGACAAGTATTTGTTCTGCATTTTTATCTGCCTTCATGCGGGAAGAAGCATTTCTTCAAAGTCCTAAATCTCTAATAGGAGGAGGTGAGAGTTGCTTTTTCCTGGCAAGAGTTAAGTCTACAAGATTTAAAACTGCTGGGCTGTGTCATGGAAATGTAATGAATCTTTAACCCAGTGTGCCCACCTTATAGCTGAGTATACGTTAAGTTGATGTCATTGCTCCTAACCTGTGTAGTTGTAGGGCCACTGCAGTATTCAATACCAATTATCTTCACTTTGTTCCTTTACTCGAAATAAATATATTATAAGGGTGAAATTAAAAAAAAAATGGAGACAAGGGAAATAGTATCTTTCTTTCCTCATTTATATATGGATATATGTGTTTTATGTATGTATTTATATTAATGCTTGCTTGTAGACTTACATTTTTTAATTATTTTGGATTATTTAATGTGATTCCTATTGTCAAAACTGACTTAGTCTAACCAGATTAGAACAATTCTGACCTAAGTGGGAATAATCTGTGTTCCAGCTAGCTTTTAACTTGAGGAAGGTCTAGTAGAGTCACATGTAACTTCTAAAAAAATATTTTGGCTTATTAATCATGCTTAAATTCTATCAAAGGAAACATTGCTTTTGCAATATCTTAAGCTCCTTTCAAATTGTTCTCATACTTTTGGAGCCACGTAAGTTACTAGTGGTGTTGACTGTTAGATTTGAAATCATACACTGTGGTATGTCTAAGAAGCAATAAAATGTTCCTTCATTCAGGACCCTCAGAACCTATGCAAATAAATAAGTACAATAAAACATGATGAGTACCTTAATGAATGCATGTACGGGGCTAAGGAGGTCACAAAAAAAACAAATGGCCAGCTCTAACGGGGGTGGAGGTGGCAGGAAAGTCTATAGGAAGTGAAGCTTGAGCTGAGCTTTGGTGAGATGTGAAAATGTTCACCAGTGAATAGGTGGGGAAAAGTTTCCCAGAGAAACAGATCTGGATATAGACCTTCCATAACACTCTTTCTCTTACTAGTAAGGCTGTGTGACTTTGGGAGGCCAGTTAATTTGAGCCAAGTCTTCTCCTCTGTAATTCTGTAAACTGCAATACCTGCATTGCAAAATCATTAGAAGGATTATATGAGAGAATATACATGCAAGTGCTTTGACCACTGCAAAATATTCTTTAGATGTAATATATTATTAGAGCACTAAATGTTTTCTAGCTTTCAAAATAACTTACTTTTGAAGATAACTGTGCTTGTATGATGTATGTGTTTGTGTGTGTTCATATAAAGTGTGACTGTGTGTCTGTTAAGTTAAGCTAAAATGCTATCATAAGTAGAACCAAAAATGTATTATGGGAACACAATAGGAGTTGATTTCTTGCTCATAGACTTTAAGGTGAGGTTCTGGTCAGTGAGCAGCTTTGTGCCAAAGAATTTCTAAGTATTTTCAGAAAGAAAAGGAAAGACATTTGTGGGTAAATGTCTAGCCATCTGTACTACCACCGTAGTTAGTCCTGTCATATAATATATGTGCATTTTCATTTATATTTACAGGCAGTATGTGGACCCAGAGGTTTACTCAGAGCAGAAATCAGTGTAGACAAATCACACACACAAATACGTAAACCCAAGAATTATACTCGCTCCTCTTTTACAAAATTAGTGGTGTGTATTAGGTTTAGAGAAGACAGAAAGCAATGGAAATGGCCCCAGCAGAGAAGGCCTTTTCTTCATTTTGTCTGTGATAATGCTAAATGAGCTTGGAAGAGAAACAGATGCCAAAAAGGAGACTGGTAGGCAGGAGAACCAAAGGGAGAGGCTTTGTGTGACTTTTCCTCCAGAGTTTTATAATCATCCTCCCTGTTCTGTCGTGTTTTCTCCTAAAATCCATTTCTCTTTGTTCATTGCTATTTGACTAAGTCTCCACTGCCTTCCCCCTCCAGGAAGCCCTGACCACCCAGGGCCTTAATGACAAGACAAGATCATGTCTCTTCCTCCCTACATGATGAATATGCCAGATGAGCATGATTCCCAGGAATACCCTAAAAACATGCTAGATGATTAGATAGAAAGCAAAGAAAATGGTTAAGTTTTTTTATCTGCTTAAGTTGTGGCTGTTCTATAAACCTTCAGAACGTAGATTTCTCTGAAAGAAACTCCAGCTTTCTTGTATTACTCCACACCTCACCCTGTATTACCAGTGGAAAAGAAGACAAAAGCTACAACTTGTAGAAGGAAGAGGAAAACCCACAAAGATGCCAGCCTGACATTTATCAGCGTGAGCACTTTGTTTTGGTGACATAACACACCATGTCAGTTCCTGGCATGCTCATTTTCTGGCTTGCCTGAAGTAACAACAATGCCAGTTACTAGAAACACAGCGGAGCTATAAATGGCAACTGATAATATTATGCATATTTTTAATGACTTGAAAAAATGTTTTCGGAAAACTGCCTTGGAGGCTCTAGTTTCAGTTCTATAGGTCAAAGAGTGTGATAAGATTAAGCTGGGTAAATCTATGCTTTCTTGGGCTAAGGTGTTTCCAGCATCTGCCAAAGCTTCTGGCTCAGTGTTTGACAGTCTCTGGCCTTGTCTTTGAAACAGAAGTTTGGGAGAAACCCTAGGGAAGAGGACTGGAGGAGAGGCTTGAATTAGTCCTGAACTGTAGCTAGGATTCAGCCACTCCTAGCATTGGCTTCCACCAACTGAATCTATGTGGAGGCCATCTGGCACCGTGGGCTGGGATGAATTCAGCTCTGAAATGTGATTGTTGACCCTTGACTCTGTATGAAGATGAGAAGCAATCAGGATAGTATCTGTCTCCAAATATTACATCTAAGAACATAATTTTTTTAAAAAGTCATTGCTAGTTGTGGCTTCAACATCTTCATTGAACTATTGGCATTGGTTTTTCTCCCAAATGCAGAAATACGTATTTCCTTTGTAAACTTTTTGATGTGGAGAGACTTCTGAAAGCATTTGAAAGCCCAGATCTCTGTTTGGGAGCTAGTAGGAAGTATCAAAAAGTTCTGGCCTTACCAAAGACACTTCTGATTCTTCTTGAAAGTGAATTTCTAGCCTAAATGTCACCTTTTATTAACTTGATATAGTGAATTGTGATAGGGAAGGCTTCTAACCAACAACCTGCATTATTTGCCTGCCTCTGTGTGACTACTTTGGGCATCACTAATACTTAAGATATTTTTCTGTTTCAAGGATTATTAGGCTATTACCCCTTTTTCTTATCACCCTTTCTTACATGTGTTACCAAGGAATAGCCAACTATCTGTATTTGCCATGGTTTGAGATTGTCAAATTTTCCATTAGCTAGTAGATTGGAAAATCTAGAAAGTTTGAACACAGATACAATTTCCATTAAGTAAAACTGTTGTGGTTTTTTAACTTTTCTATATGAGATAAGTTTGGGTATCTTGACACTAAATTCCACTAAGATGCTTTACAGAGATTTATTAACATTTTCTACTTGAACAAGGTAGAGGATTAAATTACTTATATTAACTTTGAGAAAAATCAGATCAATTTCCAATTCAGAAACAATGCAGGGAGAGATTAATTTCTAAAAAATTTACCCAGAATTGAAAATATTTTAGCATTTTAAAAAATCAAATGCTATTACTTTTAATGGTCTATGGGGGAAGTTTGGTTGAGAATATTCAGGCCTGTGTCTCCTTTTTTTTCTGCTGTTGCCTTTTTGTCATTTTTCTACCAGGCAACTGAAAGTTGATGGAATTCTCACTCAAGCCATTTTGCTACTTAGTAGCAGATGTGGGGGAAAAAAACTTGGGAAAGATTTGAAATTGATGATTTAAATAAAAGTGTTAGGTGTGTGGATTTATTTTTTAATTATTCCATTCCTGGATTTTTTTAGTCATGTAAGAGTTAGCATTGCCACAAAGCCTGTTGTACTGTGAAAAAGCCCGTAAGATGGCCTCTTTGTGAAGCCACTCCCCAGCATGGTGGACACACCAGAAGGCCTGCAGGCAGCCTTTTCTGTTGAAATTGCTCATCTTGTCTCTTCTTCTGCTTTCCTGTGCTATTACTCCCATTTGTACGTCTCATCTCCTTTTGAGATCAGGACCTGTCTTAAGTCTCTTTCTTCCATAGTGTTTATCACAACCTCATACTCATAGTAGTTGTTCTAATGTTTGTTCATTGAAAAGAAGAAGTTGGAAACTCATGAAATCTCCACTAAACCCTTGATTTTCTTGTTCCTATTTTCATAACTCACAAATTATCTTCTTAATAACAGCATATTCCTTTTTGTTTTTCTGACCAGTAGAAATAGAAAAATTCCAGAAAATATGAAGACAAGCAATAAAAAATCAGTTATCATCTTATGCCCAAATAATACCTACTGTTACTAGTATTTGCTATATCTCTTGGCAGTTTTTTCTATGAGTATAAATATGTACACATATATATATCCAATATTTTTATTGAGCTCTACTACTTGCAGACCTATTATATTAACAATTTTCTATGCTACTTTTTTTCATTTAACAATTGCAATGAATACTTTCCCCATATCTTAAGACATTTTTGGTTATATCATATATAATCATATGACTAAACCATAATTTATTAATTAGATAGGCTCTTTTTTCAAGTTGCAGGGCTGACTCAGCCTAACTGAAGCAGAAAAAGAAGGGAGGTATCTATTTCAAGAGAGATATATCATAACGTAGATCATTATAATCCCAGGTGTAGAGTGACAAAAGGTAAAGGAGTAGTGACTATACAGACCTGTAGGGAGAAATTATTAAGGGCTGACCATGTGCTACACTATTCTCATCATTTTATATGGACTGTTTCATTTATTCTTCAAAACCTTCGCTCTTTTCACATAATGTTTACAATGTAATATTCCATCATAAAATACATTATAATTCATCTATTAATTAGGCTCTTTTTAAGTTGAAGAACCAAATCAACCTGAGGAAAAACAAAGTTTCATAACAACCTTTATTATATTTTCATTCCCATTTCACAGGTGAGAAAACTGAGGTTTGGAGAGATTATGTAAACTTGCCCATGTTCAGTTAGGATTTTGACGTGCAGAGAGGAAGAACAGAGGCAGAGTTGGGCAGTGGGAGCAGAAAGAAGAAACTCACCAAACTAACAGCCTCACCAGAAAACATCACAGGCCACACATATCTACACAATGTCACAGTGCGACTGTTCCTTGGGGTACATTTCGTTAAGAACTGCCAGATGGAGAAGACAGGAAATAACCACCTTTCACGGTGGCCCTTTAATGTGGCTCCTTAAACAGCCATCTGTGCCACCCATTGCAAGGAGCTGAGGATTTCAAATCATCTCTTGAATCTACTGTGTGACAGTTTCTGCCATAACGGCTCCTTAGTTGAAGATCAAAGGCCACCAGACATCTTAACATAGAGCCAACTTTTAATAAATGACTTCTGCAAAGATGGGTAATTGAGGTGACAAATACATACACAAAATCAAAATTTAAAAAATTCTTAGCTCTTTTCCAGGTTTCAAAATGCGATGCATTCCAAAATATGAACGTTGGTCAGACTAACATGCTAGGATGAGCCGATTCATCCTCCCTTACTGCCTAAGACAAAAAGCATAAATTCTGGACTTTGCAGAAATCCATAAACACCTTCTGTGTTCAGAGCGCAGTGAGAGAGTACATGTGAGAAAGTTCTATCTGGGTTTCCCTGGGCTCACTTGTTGCAAGCAGGGAGCCACCGGCTGGAAGCAGCAGCCCCAGGCTGTTGGAATGGCTGCAGTGGGCCTGTCTTTGAAGTCTTACCCTGCAGTTATCTCTCATTGCACCAGGCAGGCTGTAAGCAAGCCCGTTGCATGCAGCTGTCACCATTTAAGCCAGCAGGCGTTTGAAGATGTGTGGCCCCCACCCCTTGTGAGGGAAGCCAGAATAGAACAAAGTGCAGCGTTCCCATGAAATCGTTTCAGGGCTTGATAAGAGTATGAGTCTGTACCTTTTCCCCTGGATGGGAGGAGGTTGGGGGAAGGGCATCTAGGGGAGGAGAGTAAGGTAGAATTAACTCCTCTTTGCAAATGTCATATGCAGGTAGCTGCAACTGCCACTCTGGAACTGCCACATTTTATATACCTAGCAGATGGTTCTTGATGACAAAATAGTTTTCATGTGGCAGAGGTGGTGATGATGGCAGTGGGAGAGAGGAGAAGGGAAACACAGGTCTCAGAATTCCAGGCTGACTTGTCACATGGGCCCTCTCTCTCCATGCAATGTTTCTCACCTCTTCCTTCCATGTTCGGAGCGCAGTTGAGACCCGGAATCCTCACGCCGCTGTTGAACATATGTTCTCAAGGAGTGGTGAGATAATGTCACAGCCGTTGAGGCAATAAGCATCGGCTGTGGTTTTTGATTTCCTCACCATGTCTTTATCACTTGACAAGTGTGTTGGTTTGTTTTACCCCTGGAGTGTAAGCAAGGACAAATTTTTGCCACCTTTTTTTGCCACTCCCAGGCCTCCTCTCTCAAAAGAAGAAGACCATCTTGTGAAAGCAAGTGGCTGCTCCAAAGGGCATTGCCTTCGCCCAAACTTCCCAAACATCTCAGCAAAAGTGTCTTCCTTCTGGGTTGATTTCTCTGTTTTGCAAATGCCACACATGGAGAAGTGACACTGGGCTTCTGGGGAGCAGCTCCATCTAACAACACTACTTACAGGGTCCAGGCAGGAGCATGGGCAGGTGACACCCTTATGGACTGACTTTTGCTTTCACTGACCAGCTGTCCCACTTGGTGAGCTGCCTTTGTGGCCAACTTCACAGAGGAGCCAAGCGACCGTGAACAAATTGCTCATTATAAACGAAAAATGAAGACAGTAGGAGAGCCTGTAGAAGCCCAGTTACAAATTGTTCTCAGGCCTGGGTGGGAAGTTGGCAGGCAGTAATGGAGCCTCAGGTTCTTTGCCTGAGGGGAAGGAAGGGAAGAGTCCAATTATTCAGTATTCACGCTGGAGAGACAGTGCAGGAATTCCTGGTATGGGAATTGTCCGCCTCTCTCTGCATCTGCAGACACCATGTGGCCAGCCTGTTGGTGGCCTGGGAGATTACATAAAGGGTTGGAAAGCTCACAGTCTTTGTGAAGGGTAAACATCTTCCTTCTGCCACCAAAGCAGTAGCAATTGTGGTTCCAGGATGGGAGGTTTCAAAACAAAAATAGGCCCATGCTGTTGCCACTGCATTGCCTCCAACAAGACCCCATCAGCTCTTGTCAGAGACCAATTTTCCAGTTTGTGGATTACCCAGACCTTTATTCTTCCCTGCCTACTCTGGCAGAATTGATGAAAGGAAGCAAAATTCAAACCGGACAATTTTTCTATTTGTAAGCACTTTATAGAAAAGGTTTGGTTACAGAAATGATTCGAGCTACTGGCCAAAACTAAGTTTGAAGACCTTGTGTGGCTATAAGTGGCTTTGCCCTCTCCTAGGGAGGTCTGAGAGCAATCGACAGGCTTGGCCATGCAGGTCCCAGGTCCTCTCATGCCTTCCTGTTTCAGCCACAGCGAGGGCAAGAACAGGGCTAGGCTTATTACTATTTTAGCATTTTTGCTCCTCAGAGACAATCCGTGTTCTCTTTTGAAGTTGCAGGCAGTGTGAGGGACAGATGGGGCCCTCGTGTTATAAAGCATGTCACAATTTTGGTGAAAACAATCCTCAGAGGTAAATTATTTGAGGACTAGGAACACTAGTTCCTAATAGATGAACAATTGTCTGAGCATGTCAACCCCAATCTGCAAAGAGATGGCTATGAGGTTATTTATGGGGAGAAAGGACAGTAAGACTCTGAGTCACCCTTAAGACTGATACTCTTCATTAACATGGCGAAACGCATTCACACAGGGCGGGTGGCATGCCCCAGTGAGCTCTGCTCTCCCAACTTCCCATTCACACACTTCAGTGCCATCAGTGATGTCAGGGAAGGGCCAGGAGAGTTCAGACTGGGGAAAATCTGGGTTTGAACTCTAGATTTGCCACTTAATTGATGTTGTTTATTATTTCAGAGATGCAGCCTCTGATTCTAAAATTGGGACAATTGCATCTCTCCTGGAGAACTGATGAGTAAGATAAACTATACAAAGCCTACAAGGTGTCTAGCACCATACTAGGCAATTATAAGGACCTAGCATAGGTAATCTCTTCTATTTTATCTCCTGTTCTACCATATATAAGATCAATTAAGAAGAGACAGTGAAATATCCCACTTTATTAATTACTTGAGACATTAATCTGAAGGTCAAGCTGAACTATAGGGTCAGTCTGAGAGGAAAAGACTGGGTGATATGCCTAATGCCACCTGCTCACCTTCTGGGTCTGATTTCCAGCATGTGTATTTACAGCAGGGGCTGAACGACAGGGTTCACAGCAGCCAGGCAGCAGGAGGTTTTCATCAGGCAGGGCAGCTATCTAATCTGGAGAAGGTTCAGGGCAGGCTACCCAGTTCCCTGGGTGGGGGATGGATAAAGGGTCAGTGCGGCAGGCCAGAAACTAACCCCCAGGGAAATGGGGTATAAAGTAGAACTCATTCATAGGAGAAAAGGGCAGGACCTCAATTATTGGGGAATTTGGAATGCCCGAAGACAGAGCCTAGGTCTTCCAAATTAAACTCCCCCCCCACACATACACGTACACACACACAAACATATACACACACATACACATACACACACATATACATATACTATGAATGAAAGTGATATTGCTCTACTATAATATGTAGAAAAAGAACAGGACATCTTATTTGACTCAGTACAAGTTAGCAATGTGCTATGGCTATACATTCTGGGTATCCCCCATATCATATCTAGCTCTAGAAAAAGTGCGCATAGGCCCACTTTGTTCTTTGTTCAGATGTGCAGAGACAGGTGAACGCATTGATAGGTGAGCAGTGAAATGAGTAGACAGGAAACTGAACCAGCTGGAAAAGTGTTGAGAAAATTGGAGAGGTTCATTCTAGAAAAGAAAAATCAGGGCTGGGTGTTGTGGCTCACATCTCTCATCCCAACACTTTACCTGAGGCCAGGAGTTTGAGAACAGCCTGGGCAACATAGCAAGATACCAGATCCACAAAAAAATGTTAGAAATGAAGCTGGGTGTGGTGATGTGCATCTGTAGTCCTACCTGCTCAGGAGGCTAAGGCAGGAGGATCCCTTGAGCCCAGGACTATTAAGTTGCAGTGAGCTATGATGACACCACTGCATTTTAGCTTGGGGGACAGAGTGGGAAACTGTCTCAAAAGCAAAAAGCAATAGCAAAAAGAAAGAAAGGAAGGGAGGGAGGGAGGAAGAAAGAAAGGAGAAAGGAAGAAAGAAAGAAAGCAAAAGGAAAGGAAAAGGAAAAAAGGAAAGAAAAGAGAAATAAAAAAAAGAAAAGAAAGGAAAAACCAACAAGAATACATAATCTTCAAATATGTGAAAGAAAGTGTATCAATCACGGCTTGTGGTTGGTAACTATAGAAACAGACTCTGTCTAATACAGTCAAAAAGAGAATGTGTTGGAAGGCTATTGTGTGACTTGTGGACTCATTGAACTACAGACTTGGTGGGGAAATTATGCATGAGCCGAGGAAGGCAGGAAGCAGAGGGTAATACTGTGGTGACACTGAAAACCAGCTAGCCAGGTTGCCACACCTGGCCCCACCCTGCTGCACAATTGCGCCCACTGTTGCTGGGCCCTTCTCTGCTTCCATAAGTAGTCTTGGACCATGTCTTCCTCTTACACACATAAAAATCCTACTCAGAGCTTTCATTTAGCTACATGATTGTGTCCTTGCTGCCCAGTTCCTTTTGGCATTCATGGTGGAAAGTGAGGATTTGCCTCCCTCTAACACACACACTGAGAATCACTCTGGAGAAGAGGGCTCAGGGGCCTGGGCAGACATGAACAAACAAAGCAACAGCAGCGAATGGATGCACACTACAAGGTAGCAATGCTACTGTGCAAGATCCTAAGAGGTAAGAAAAAGATAATGGATTTGTGCAGATGAGAAGCAGATATTGCTTAATTCCAAGAGATGTTTCTACTGGGCCAACGTGACTGAGTCACTTTTTAGTGAGGGACCCATTCACGCAGAATGCAAGACAGGACTGGTGACCACTTGGTAGAGGTTTTCCTCTGTACTGGTTCTGGTAATAAATCATCTAGTAATAAAGCAATACACTTATCTCTAAATTAGTTTGTCTAAATTTTAACTAAAAAGGAGAATATTCTGTAAACTCTCCTGTGGCTTTTGACTTTTCTACTCTTAAACCCTAGACCTCAAAATAACTCACATGTGCTTGGGTACAAGTGTGGAAAAAGCAATGAATGAAAAAAAAGAAAGAGAAAGAAAAAGCAATGAATCCCTTGACATTTTCTAACAGATTTAGGGAAGGGGAGGGAGGAGGGGAAGAGGGTGGTGAGCGTGTGCTTTTTCCTTCCCAGAGTTACAAACTGCCATCTAAACCAGGCAGAGGCAGGTTGGAAGTTGGAAAGTTTCTGACTATGAAAATGGTCTCTAAAACTCTAACAACTGGTATATAGAAATGGGCTGGGGATAGAGAAAGGGGAGAAAATACTTGTCCTCCTGACGCCTACGACTGACTTTCCAACCTCCTCCTGTTTCTCCACTGTCCCACCTGAAAGGGAGGTGTTGGTAGCTAATTGCACCTGGCACCCAGGGAGTGACACTTGGGGTCATTAATGTTTGGCCATTCCTCTGCCCAGTTCCTTTACTTTGGGTGCTTGGGTCAATTTCTTCTCTGTTACCTATAAATATTTACAACTCCTACATGCCCTTGCAAATTGGATTAATCTTAGCACATTTCTGGGACAGAGATACATCCCTGTCCAACCTCAGTCCTGAGGAAAAAGGCAGAAACCTTTTTTTTACCCCACTTTGCTTTCCAAGCAAGCTCCAGGGGGAGAGAGACAGGGAGAAAGAAACATGAAGAGACAGAAAAGCAGAAGGCAGTAGGGAGAACGAGGGAGAACAAATATTAAAATATTTTATAAATATTGGCCAAATGTCAAGGAAAATGTTGGGGGAGCAAACTAGCAAAATGGGAATTGCTCAAGGACAATATCAATGCTTAGGTCAGGGAGTGCAGAGATTGAGACAGGTCCAAAAATAGATGATACTGTGATCTCCATCCTGGAGAATGGTGTCAATTATATTAAAGCTTCATCCCTAGGTAAGAGAAGGAAGGCAAAGCCTCGCAGTCCTTAAGATGTTCTGGAAGTGGAACCACTGATAAAGAAGTTTCTGAGCAAGGTTATTAGTGTGGATAATTATCATAATCATTCAGGTTTTATTTAGATTCATATGGTATCTTCAGAAATGGAATTTTAAAGCATTTGAACTACCAGGCATTCCTTGCAAATCTCAAAACTGCCTAAGGTTTCTATCTTTTCAGATATTTACCATTTTCTGCTAAGAAAATGCCTTCCCTGAAATGTAGACTGTTAAGGAAATTTATCTTTTCCTTCAGTCTTCACAGGAATGTAGGCGATTAGCTACGGAGCCCTTCTCTGTCTAGCACCAGGCATCAGACGCCCAGCTACACAGAGGCCATTTCAATGGAACTGCAGAATAATCTTCAGAAGAAAAAGCAAGCTCACATGAGTGGCAGCAGTCCATTGTGCTGAGTTAAAGACAAGGGGGAGAGTCTGGTGGGGAGTGGGGAGGTGTGGTGCGGTGGGGCAGTGGCTGGGAAGGCAATGTTGCCTAACAAACCCTTTGTAATTAGTATTCCCGATTACATCCTAATGAAAGGTCCTGAATGACTTAAATTTTTTTTTTGTTAGAAACAGAAGACATTTAAATCTTTTAAGCCCAAATATTATGGATGAATTCCAATTTATAAAACAGATAATCATATCTAATATTTATGTAGCATTTTCCAATTACCAGGTTTTATATGTATTGTATTTAATCTCCATAACCCTATAAAGAAGTATTATTGTCATCTCCATTTATAGGTGAGGAAACTAAATCACAGAAAAATGAAGTAACTTCCTACGATAACATACCTAGTAAATAGGAGTGCTTGTGAGTTGTACCCAGGCAGTCAACTTGAGGATGCCCTTCTTAGGTTGGGGTGGAGGACTCTGGACCTGCCTCTTTGGCCTTGCTCTCTGTCTTTTTACTCTATAAAACACAGCTCAAAAAGCTACTCACCCAGTTCAACTCTCCCCTTTTAAAAATGGGGAAACTGAGGTCCAGAGAGGTAAAATGACTTTCCTAAAATCTCATAATGAGAGAAACAAGGTCATTTTACATCTTGTTCCTTAAGTTAGAGACTCACTTAATTTGGTTCTCTCTTTAGGCATCTGCACATTTCACATCGATAAAAATTCTTTAAGGCTGCGTAAAAGCATCCTTGAGAGAGCTTAGGACGCAGATGCAGGGATTCTGACGGATGTCCAAATGATCAAAGAGAACCTCCTTCTTGTCATAAGATGCTCAGGATAAGACTGCACAAATGAGACCTAGGCCTTCCACTTATCCAGCAAGTGGTTACTGAGAACCTACAATGTGTCATGAACAGTACAGGTGCAGGTAATGTACATACCAGGTGCCACACACCAGGCACTAGGACACAGCAGAGAGTAAGGCAAGTTCCTGCCTTTGTAGAGCTCGTGTTCTAAGATCCAGGGAAGGGCCAGTTAACTTTGCTTAGTGATGGTCTTTCCAGTGCTTGGAGCCAGTCTGTAACCTGGCCAGCTGCCTCACAGCTGGGGACCACTGGCCACTGGAAGACCAAGTGAGAAGATGCGTGTCCTTAGAACAAATACATCACTGTTTTGGAGAAGTTCTTATCTTCCCCATGGTGCATCATTGGGGGATTTGTTTAAAGCATTTTACCACAACAATTTTAAACTCTGTGTCTCATTTCATAGTTGTGTAGTGAGTACAGGCAGCATCTGTTACTTCTATGGATGCATATAAAAAATTTCCAGGAATCACTAGCATCTCTTTCTGTTTATTTACTCACTGGGCAATGGTCTGTTACCATGGATAAAAACTCCAATACTTTACAGTTTTCAAATTCACTTCTAGAGCTTGTTGATGATAGAAACTTCAATCACAGAAATGTGATTAATAATGTTATATTTTTATGTGGACTAAATTACAATATGTGTAACTGTGCAATCATTCAACAAATGTTTACTGAAACATTTTGTGTTAGTTTGGAAGCCTTTCATCACAAATAACTGAAAACTGGGCTCAAGTTGGCTGAAGCAATAGAGATAATTTGTTGAATTACATAAATGAAAGAGTTCAGGGTTATTTTAATCTTCAGGTGTAGTCTGAGAAGGGTTTTGTTTGTTTGTTTACACTTCTTTCAGCCCTAAGTTTTCTCTGAGGACTATCTTTATGTTCAAGCTGGTTTTTCTTCTAATAGAAAAATGGCTGTTTTACTTTGAGCCTCTCATCTGCATATCTCTCTACCCAGTGTGAGAAAAGAAGTCTCTCTAAACGAAGAAATTCTGGGCTTCACTCCTATTGAGCCAACTTGGGTCATATGCCTTCTTTGAACCAATCACTGTGAATAGGAATGTAGGACCATACTGATTGGTTTAGGCTACTTAGGGTCCACTCCTGGAGTTGAAGGAGAGGTAGACACCTAAACCAACTGCACAGCTGCTACCTAATGCAGGAGAGATGGAACACACACTTTGTGATAACACTTCAACTTACTATGTGCCATGTACGGTGCTGGGCTTTGGGGTGACTACCATGATGAACAATCGAGTCTAGCTAAACACCCACAAGCATATATTTAAAATATTCACAGCACAACTCTCAGATTCTTTTTTTTTGTTTTTTAAAACAGAATCTTGCTATGTTGCCACAGTCTAGAGTGCCATGGCCTTGCCCTACATCATAGCAACCTCAAACTCCTGGGCTTAAGCCATCCACCAGCCTTAGCCTCCTGAGTAGCTGGGATTACAAGTGCCCACCACCACACTCAGCTAATTTTTTCTATTTTTTAGTATATATGGGGTCTTGCTCTTGCTCTGGATGGTTTCAAACTCCTGAACTTAAGAAGTCCTCCTGGCCTGAAGCAGTGGCTCACGCCTATAATTCTAGCCCTCTGGGAAGCTGAGGCAGGTAGCTTGCTTGACCTCAGGAGTTTGAGACCAGCTTGAACAAGAGCCAAATCACATCTCTAAAAACAAAATAGCCAGGCATTGTGGCAGGGGCCTGTAGTCCCAGCTACTTGGGAGGCTGAGGCAAGAGGATCACCTGAGCCCAGGAGTTTGAGGTTGCTGTGAGCTATAGCACCACAGTATTCTATCAAGGGTGACAAAGTGAGACTGTCTCAAAAAAGAAAAAAAAAAATGAAAAAAAGAAAAAAGAAAAGAAAAGAAAAGAAGATCCTCCTGCCTGAGCCTTCCAGAGTGCTAGGATTACAGATGTGAACCACTATAGGTGGCCCAACTTTAAGATTCTTAAAATATGACGTAGGGTAAAATTCCAAATTGTCTGTTATTTCTAGAATTATTTCTTAACCCCCAGCGCACACTGAAATAATTATATCGGGAGATAGAGGGATTATTTGTTTACGCCCCTAACAAATAGATTTTGCATATGAGACAATTAGAGGAGGTTTACTACGAGAATTTGCAGGCTTTCTATTTGATTCTGCTTTAGATTTTCAGTAGGAAGCAGTTAAGCTTCCATAATGGAAAGAACATATTTAAATATTTAGGAAAATATATAATTGATCCTGTTAATTGCATTGTGTGTTAAACCCAAGACTTAAGCAGGTTGGTTTTGCCTGGGGATGGCAAAGGGAAGAAGGAAAGTGTGGGAGAACACCCTGCCATGTGGTTATTCCCTCTGTTCCCTGGAAATGTTCTCTGCAGCGCCTTGTGTGTGCAATTTACTGGCCTGGCAGTGGACAGGTACAAAAGGAAAGTCCCTAGTGAGTCCACTGTTGACAGTAGGGCTGAAAGTAAGATGAGAGCTATAGAGGCCTCCTGAACATCAGTTCCTCACATGTACCTAGGGGTATGCAAGTTCTGTCTATTCAATAGGTACAAGTTGCATATGTCACTGAAGCATGCTCTATCCCTAAAAACCTTTAAATTGCTGTCCGAGTAACACTCATAAGCTGCATTTTTTATAGCTTTCTAAATTGTATGATGCTATAGTAAAAACTTATTCAAAGTCTTAGCAAAGACTGACAGAAATGAACTTTGATGCTCTAGGATGATAATATCAAATCTTATTCACTATGAAGCTCAATAAAAGTCAATCCCCTGTCTTAGAAAAATACAGATGTGGGCGGCCCCTGTGGCTCAAGGAGTAGGGTGCCGGTCCCATATGCCGGAGGTGGTGGGTTCAAACCTAGCCCTGGCCAAAAAAAAAAAAAAAAAAAGAAAAATACAGATGTGAAAAATTAGGTATTGAAGTCAAAAGGGAAAAACATAGTAAGGGTTATGCCAGATATATTTTGTTAAATTTAGTTTAGAACAGATTGTCCATTTTTCAATAATAAATCATCATTACTGAATAGGTAATTTGGTACAATCTTTCCTTTTGCTGAGGGACATAAGTAGTAGTGGATCACAGATGACATGACAAAGGAGAAATCTTTCTACAGAGGGAAACAGGGTGCATTTCATTGCCAAGGGTCAGATCTCATAATCCACTCCAGTTACTAGAACTGTGAATGCCCCCAATAGTACAAAGGGACAGCATTCTGTCCTATTAAATGCGCCTTAGTGTTCATCTAGAAATTCTTTGTTTACAACCAAATATGTAGCAACTATATTTAAATTTCAAAAAATTACAACTAGATATCTTTGCATAAAGAAAAAGAGAAAAAAAGGAACCAAAAGCTATTAAGTGGTGCTTTTAAAGTCATGGCTAGGTGCTATTTCAAAGCAAACATATCGACAGCATTCCAGTTAAAATAGATTGAATCCTCTAGTCTCTTTGGGAGTTGTACTTGGAATACGAAATAGGAATTTTGTTTAGGGTTTTTCAGGTGTGATGTTTTTAAAATTTTTGCAAATAATATTTTCAACGCAATTGCTTTTGAACAGGGCAGCGGGGGAAGCCAAGCTGGGTTAACAGATCAACCAGAGAAAATTCAATGGGGTCCTTTGCAAGGCAAGAGGGAGTCTTGTGGCTTTGTCGTGTGGTCATGTGGCTCCCTGGAGTTGCTTTGCATGTTTTGCAGGGGTTTGTGGTATGTGTGCTCACGACACTTAGGTGTCTGGAGGCTGGGGATGGCTCTTGGGAGAGCTCAGCCAGCTTGGCATGTTCTCAGCTCTGGGAAGTCCACACAGTTTCACAAAGAGCAGGTGGGCGAGAAAGCTCAACACTGCAGGGCAGATTGTGCAGCTGTGAGAGGTGGAATTCCCCTCCAAAGCATCGGCATTGCTTTGAAAATAAATTCATCATTAAAATAGAAGGATTTTCTGAAGCGTAGATGAACACAGGGCTTGATGGGTTTCAAATTAACTCTTTGTACTCATCTTTCATTCAGCCTTTAAGAGGATGTCTCTGCTTTTTCCAGAGAGGTAACACAAATAATCCTGATGTCTTTTCGGGGATGAGAGTGAACCATTGGAGCACTCCTGCCTTCGCATCTGCTTTCCATTCCCCCTGCATCTTGCTGCTATAAAGCATGGCAGGGCGGGACCCTCACTGCAATGCAGGAGCTCTGTTTTGCTTCATGTTCAGTATTTTTTTAAAAAAGGGATTTGCTTTTCCCTAGAAGGAGAGACTATGCTTATTCTGAAGGTTAGAGTGAAAGGCATTTTCCTCTCTCCTTTTCTTGACTTCCCCTTTCGGGATCTGTGCTCTTCCCTTGGACTCCTTCTCCCCCCTTCCTAGGAGCTAAGAACGGCCTTGCTTCTGTTCTCCTTTAAAGCCTTTTCTCTTTCTTGTGGAAAATATCTGCGAACACTGTTTTCTCTGAGGAGACTGCACGTATATCTGTTAAAAGTGTCTTTCGTCCACGAATCCCACAAACAATTAAATGCATGGCATGATAGCCAGTAGAAACCTTTCTGGCTACTTAAGTGAAGTTTCCTAATCCTTTTCTACAGCCGCCCAGACCCTAGCGCCATGGCCCATTCATCTGCTGTTGCTCCTCAAGCACTTTGATCTCAGGGCTTCATTACAGCTCATTTCAGCATTAAGGATGATCTGAATTCATGAGCTCTTCCCTTCCCAATAAATGCCATTCATATCCATCCTCAGGAACAACCACAGCTCACGGGAAACTGCTTCAAATCACATCGAGAGAATAATGACCAGCTTCAAACACTAGCGAAAAAACGGGGGTTTTATTAACCAAATGAACCTTTGAATAAAATGCTTCATTAAACAGAGGAGTCTCATTTTCAGGGCACTGTTAAATCCACCAATTGCCACTCTGAGAATGGTGGGTGTGATTGTTTCACTTTTTTTTCAGGTGGAAATTCTGAGGTAGAGAAGATAGTGAATGTACACCCACTGCATCCAGGGCGGGGCTGGGGTTGATTTGGGATTTATTCAGCTTCACAGATCTTGAAAACCATAGCTGCTTTCATACATCTTTACTGTTTGATTAGTCTGGAGTGGAGTGTGCCACTTCTAAAAAAAAACACCACCCACCTTCTTTTTAACATTTCCTAAAAAAAAAAAAAAAAAAGAAAGAAAGAAAGAAAGAAATTAAATTTGAATTCAGATAATACTCTCATAATGTCTAAGATCATCAGGCAAGATAATGAGATGATAGGAGCCAGCACAAAGCTGAATGGAGGAAGACGGGCACACAGTAAGACGGCAAAAGCCACCACCTAATCCATTAACAGCCTTTGCTATAATTATATTGGGCTCTGGCGTTAAACTGGTGAAAGCACAAAGGAGACATTATTAAAGTTAATTCCCATGAAAGAAAGCTCATCCTCTATAATCCTGTATAATAGCAAGTAGTGTACACCAAAGTGGTACCTCCATTAACACTCTGGCAAATTCTAATTTAGCACTTAGTAGGAACGTTCAACAACAGTGCAAAACTAGAGGGGATGTCAGTGTCCCAACTACTTGGGAAGCTGAGGTGGTAGGATCACTTGAGCCCAAGAGTTCAAGTTCAGCCTGGGCAATATAGTGAGACCTGGTCTCTAAAATAAATAAATAGTAATAATAAAGGGGGAAGAAAAGGTATGTAGTGTTCATCTTTTTTTTTTTTTTAAACAATCTCACTCTGTGCCCTAAGAAGAAAGCCCTGGTGTCCTAGCTCACAGCAATCTCAAACAATTTTTGGGCTCACGTGATCCTCCTGTCTCAGCCTCCTGAGTAGCTGGCACTACAGGCACCCGCCACAACGCCTGGCTAAGTAGTGTTCCTTAAAGGCGCTGAAACACTACTATTCCAGTGTTACTATTGCTCTGTCGGTTCATTTTCTGCCCCCTCACAAACTTCTCAACCCCTCCCTGAAAGCCCCACCCCCAGCCCACCTCCTCCAGGTCTCTGCCCTCTCCCATGCCCCCATCCTCAGATGCTTTTTTCACTTGGCCTTCCTGAAAGGTGTGAGAGGGACTGGCTGGCAAGTCTTCCATCGCAGACGGCGGGTCTTGGGAGAAAGTGGGCAGGTGCAGAGAGGACAGGTGTGAGTGGCTACCGCAGCCTGCACCAGCACACCTGGCCTCCGCCCAGGGACTCCGAGATTCGAAATGGCTGGTCCCCAGGCCTCACCGCCATTCCGGTCCACACGCCGTGAGGGGGCTAAACTTAAAATTAACAGCAGGAAGATGATCTTCAAGATCCCCCTCGCCGGCCCCATATACCGAGGGTGGCGGGTTCAAACCCGGCCCCGGCCAAACTGCAACCAAAAAATAGCCGGGCGTTGTGGCGGGCGCCTGTAGTCCCAGCTACTCGGGAGGCTGAGGCAAGAGAATCCCTTAAGCCCAGGAGTTGGAGATTGCTGTGAGCTGTGTGAGGCCACTGCACTCTACCGAGGGCCATAAAGTGAGACTCTGTCTCTACAAAAAAAAAAAAAAAAGATCCCCCTCCCTGAGCCTTTCAATGAAGACTACTGATTAGATCTTAGATTTCCTTACCACATAAAAAGAGGAAAGGTTTGCTAATATGAGTGCTTCCCCCCTCCCCCTTTCTAGCCCAGCCTGATGTTTTTAATTTTCCTCTTCTGCGTAACCAGGTGCCGAGGCCACGCTGCAGCCAGAGGAGATGCAAAGGACTGCGTGACCGCTCCTCCTGTCCAGGCCCTGCTCCACCTACGCGTTTTATTCCTCTTTGCCGGTCAGGTAGTTGGAAGTACTTACATTCAGTCCCCTTAGGTGGGGCCCTCCCCTCCCTGGAGCTGGCTCCCACCTCCTGCTGTGTGGACTAAGGCTGCCAGTCAGTAGATTGACATCTCCCTGTCCTATTGTAAGTTAAGATGCAAACAATTTCTCTTTTTACAACTGAGTTAAAAGAAAGAATTTCAAGACATTCCTTGATCTTTCATGATAGATCACTGGAACAAATAGTTAATTTTCTCTCCATGTAAGTCCTATAGTGAGATGGCTTTCTGGGACATTTTCTGCCTAAATTCACTTCCCTGAAATCTTTGGAGGGAAGATGCCCAATTGTTGCCTGCGTCAAATATTAGACCAAGCGAGTCTGATGCTGGATAGAAAGTCAGTGTCAATAATCCAGCTTTTTAAGAGTCACTCCATGGCCTGAATGCTTTGGTTTGATTCCATTTCGTTTGTGTTTAGGAACACTTAACCAGAACTCTTCTAGTTTTTGCAGCAGACTTGGTAATTTGCTGTTTAAGTTGGCCATAGTGGAGAAGGTCTTAGGAGCAACGGGACCAATATACCTAAGTCTATAAGACAGGATGTTGTAGGTGGAAGAAATAGAAGGACCATTTACCCCCACACAGTTGCTTCTGGTTTAACCACATGCAAAGAGATTAGATCATCACAATTTGCCATCCACTTTCCCCTCTACTTTTGCATGTCCGATATACTGCGTACAAGAGGTAAGCTGGTAAGTCACTTTAGAGGAAGGAAGCTGAAACACAGGGGAGGTCAGCTTAGCTAGGGTTATGTAAAATGAACTCATGGCTGAGACCTCCTGACTACCAGCCCCAAGCAAAATAGTGGTTCAGAGTGGAGGCTGTGGAGCTAGGCTGCTTCACATACAGTTTCCTCATCTGCAAAATGAGGGTATAACAGAACTATTAATACCTCATAGGGGTGTTACGGGAGCTAGAGATAAGTGTGTGAACCCTTAGCCCAGGGTCGGTCTAATGCACAGTGAACCTCCAATAGACACTACTCTTCTTACTAGTACTGAGAGAGGGACTAGCAGGCCTTACTCATTGAGTCATAAGCCTCCAACTAAGCAAGGTCTCTACTAAAACAGGAGACAGTGGAGAAACCAGCCAAAACTGGCTGCAACCCAGTGAAAACCAACTTCAGGTTGTCCTCACTGCTCATTATGCTAGTTTTAGTGCATATAGTGTTTCTATAAGAAACTCCCACCAGCATCACGACAGTTTACAAATGCCACGACAATTCCAGAACTGTCTGATATGGTTTAAATTGGAGGGGGACCCCCATCCCCAAATAAAATTAACAGTCCTCCCTTTGTTTCACATGCAGCCCAGAGATAACTGTAGGAATAGGCCGGTACCACACAACATGCTCTGTCTATGGGGCAGCCTCTTCTCTTTCTCTCCTTTCTATCTCAATAAACTTACTTTTTACTTACTCTGTCAGCTTCCTCTTAAATTCTTTTTCACATGAAACGAAGAACCTGTTTGGCTTTCAAGCTGACCTCAGTTTGGGGGTCCATTTTCCTACAGCTATTGCTGCTCTTGCCGAGGAAACTGAGGACCAGGACATTTGAGGGACTTCCAGGAGAAGGACCACACAGCTGGAGACTCTGGCCAAGTTAGAACTCCGGCCAAGGCCATGTTTTTTTCCTAGCTTTTGAACCCATTCCCTAGTGAGAGCTATTATTTCTTCCCAAATAAAAGTGTGAATTTCCTCTGAGCATTGTTGTTATTCAGTTTAGTCTGTTTTCTAAGAATATACATTTTAAAGCAGGATTAGCTTGCAGAAGTAGCCAAATGGAGAGCTGGAAGATTCATCCTAATACTGATTCAAATATAAATTGTAAAACGGCTGAATGCATCAAAGTATAAAGTCTCTGTTTAGTTGGGTACCAAGATGTTCCGGCAAGAAATTTTTCCAAGGAGCACACAGACCTAAGCAACTTCAATTGCCTAAAATACTATACCGTTTGCAATTGAGTGAGCAGTCAGATTTGCCAACAAACATGTCTGCAATTCTAAGTCCATCATTCTGGCAGTGCTTGTAAAAAAAAAGGTCCAGATTTATTTTCCACTTGGTGTTTGTTCTGTTCATTAATTATATTCATATCTGTTTCTTTGAAGTTATTGAGACTATTGGGACATGTAACAGAAAGCTGTATTGATTTCAGTCTTATTATCATTCCATCTTTATTTCCTTCATCTATGAACTCTCAGGCATGTTGGGTGACATGTGGTGTTGGGTATAGTATGTCGGGCACAGTGGAGAGCATTATCAACACAGTCCAGGCGTCCCCAGATCTGCCGTCTCTTTGGTGAGAGGGTTTAGATTTAGAGTGTCTGGATTATACTCTACTAAAATCTCCACAGCCTTTCCTTTCAAAATCAATTTCAGTTGTCAAAGGGGGTGTGTGTGTGTGAGTCACTTTGAAATCATATAGCTTATTATTATCATCATTTTTTAAAGCTTATTACTATAATTTTTCTCCCAAGGGAGCTGAGTTGATTTATAACCCCACCCTCCTTATCGCAACATGTGGCTGAGTTTAGAAGGGAATTAAAATTGGGGGATTTTTTTCCCCTCTAGGGAAAACTGATAGAACATACCCCAACCTCATTTTCAAGTTCAGCAGGAACTTTTCAGCCCCTCAAATTTAGTTTAAAAATGCACACACAGCAACTAAGCTCATGCCTCTCCACAAATTCACATATTTGCCCTGGGTGCTTTAGAAATGAGGCCTACCGGGGAACAGTCGTCACAGCTGTGGAACGTCAGCCCTGCAACACTGCAATACACACTTGGTAGAATACAACCTCCTTGATGGCAGGGATTCTTATCCAATTTGTTTGCTGTTATATCCCAAGTACCTAGAACAAAGTATGAGGGATACCTAGTTTGCTTCGTAGAAGATACTCAATACGTATTTGAGAAACAAGTGAGTGAATGGGAGAAATAATGATTTGTAGCAAAGAGCTAGGGTTCACAGATCCGGGTTTAAATGATAACCTGCTACTCATAAGCCTGATGACTTTGCTTAGCTGGCATTGCTGCAGCAACCTCACCTGTGGAGTGGGCATGTGATAGTGCCTGCTGTTTCAGATCGCATGAGGCCACGCACATGGAGAAGACTTAGTGGATTTTGAGAATGTGAATTCCCAATATGTGGTTCATATTCTTATTCCTATGAATCCTCCAGGTCTGGGTTTAAAGGGCCCCTTGAATCC
The DNA here is from genome assembly GCF_027406575.1 of Nycticebus coucang. Classification (NCBI taxonomy): domain Eukaryota; kingdom Metazoa; phylum Chordata; class Mammalia; order Primates; family Lorisidae; genus Nycticebus; species Nycticebus coucang. The sequence continues at coordinate 35,709,256 of NC_069780.1, forward strand.
AAATATTAGGGGCTCATGAAGCAGTTTCTTCCAAAACTGTATTCACATTAACAAGTAGAAAGTGACCCTCACCCTTAGTAAAGGAAAAGTCCCCTGTTGTAGCCAGCATTTTGGCAGTGGTGGGAGCAGCCTCCTCTGTGTCCCTGAGCCAAGTTTTATATGGGTCCTGGGCTCAGGGTCTGTGTCGTGTCATCCCAGGCACAGTAAAGAGAGGAAGAAACTGTTTGCAGCTTGGATGACTGATGGCCTGGGATTATTATTCTTTGGGTTCCAGGACACAGTGCTCCTCTTATTTATGGAGAGCTTTCATTTATTTTTTCAATGTTGAAAGCTCATGCCAGTACGGTCGTCTGAAACCTCATGGCAGCATATATAGAAGACGATCAGATTCCATTCTTGGTTCCCTGAAACAGGGTGCTACTGTTGCAGAAAGGAAGTTCCAGAGGTAACTATTCCCCTGTGGCTCTAATGTGGTCAGCGGAGCTGTCATATGCAAAGTAGGCTTTGAAAAGGCTTTTGCTGGCTGAAATATAGGAGCTGCCATTCCCATCTGGCTTGTCTGTCTGTCCTGGCTACTAGCATCCTGCCTCTCACCGATGCCAACAGCTGATATGCCAGAAGAAGACAGATCTTTCCTTTAGCTCCTTTCCCATGAATCAAAAGAAGCATCCTTTTCTTATTTTTTAGGCCTTTTATGAATAGATTGCAGGGGTGAGCTGTGGGTATGGCAAAAATGGAATGATGAAAACCCCCACAGCACACGTGGACTGGGAATGGTAATCAGAGGTTGAGGAGTGTCTGATGACTCAGTCTGCTGGGCTCAGGGGCTGAAAAACCAATTACCTGCCCTGGTGAAGTGTGTTTCATAAATGAGTGAAGATGGCAGACATAAGGCAAAGATACCTAGGGAGGAGTAAGGACTGCAGCGAATCCCCAAAAGGGAATGTCTTGCACAAAGGGGGCAGCTTCTACTCACTTCAACTGGTTGTTATGTGTAGGATTCTAACCCAGTGTGTCTAAGAGCTTTTGATTTATAGAGAAGCCAACAATCCATTTTTTTCTGTGAAATTCCTAAAATTATAAACATTTGCAATATATCTTTTATTTTTTAAGTGTTGTGCAAAACAACAACAACAACAAAAATCTCATATCTCTGAGCCTTCAGATTTCTCCTAGATAAACATTCACCCTACAGTTATTTTCTGAGTACCTACAATGTGCTTAGCCTTGTGTCAGGAGTCTGCAGATATAAAAATACTTTGTTAAGTGAAGGGGAGAGACAGAAGTGAGCCAACATAGTGAGTAGTAAGTGCTGGAGTGGAGCTGAAGGACACAAACCTAGGGATGGTAAAGGAGCTTTCTTAGTTTCTGAGGTTAAAGGTCTGAAGCCACAGAAGGGTTTTATCTGCTGGAGAGATGGGGAATGGGCATTTGGGGAAAAGGGAACAGCAGTGCTAAAGGCATGCAGGTAGGGCTCTACCCAACCTATTTGGAAAAGCAGGGATGGGCTTTTGGGACTGGTGTGCTGGGCATGTGGTGGGCAGGGAGGCTGGCTCTGAAAAGTCTGCACCTCCAGGCAGTCTGCGTTCTCTAGGTCTTTATTCTTACTGGTGCCCCCTAAGCCCCAGCTTTGCTGTTTCAGGTTGACCCAAGAATGGCAGAATACACTTTCCATTTGTCTCTAGCGCTCACTATGGAGTGTGACAGCTGGGGGTCTAGGCACCATGGCACCTCAAGGACTGCTGGGAACCTGACACGGCAATACCTGCCCTATCCATGGTCAGCCATGTCTGAGGCCCTTATGTCTCCATTCACCGTCTGCATCTCTCGTCCCATTATAACTGTGTCCATCTGGCATCTGGATGCTTCAATACTGACTGCTGACTAAATCGAATGGCAGTGGCATTGATTTCACCAACAACTAAAATTTTAACATTAAGTATTTTATGTCTTTATGTTATCTCCCCCCCCTTTTTTGTAAACACTCATCTGTCAAATTCATATCCTTAATAATCTGTGAATGTGATTCAATTTTACTAGTCCCGTCTGGGAGGGTGTTTGGTCTTTGTTTTTAAAAGGCTTGCCTTATTGCCCTACTCTGAGTTGTGCAGGTCATCAAACGCTTATCCTGATCGAAATAGACATATATTGCCTTTTGTTCACACTAGCTGTAACTATGGGGGCAGCATAGCATGTCGATTAAAAGTCTGACTCTCATGCTAGACTCCCATGCTAACTCCAGATCCAACCAACCCACTGTGGTCACTTTACCTCTCCATGTTTGTTTATCAGTCAAAACCTCACAGATTCTTATAAAATTAAATAACCTAATATAAACAAAACACAGAGTGCCTGCTACACAGACGCATATGAACGTTAGCTATTATTAGCAGTAAGATTATTATTTTAATGGCTCCCAGTTGATGAAGAAGAAGCGTTTTTTAAAATTTTATGTCTTCAACTAATACACATCCTTCTCCAGCTCTGTATTTGAAATGTGAAATTTTTGTAGAGAGATGAAGTGGATCAGATTTTTAAAAAGGTTAAGAAATATTATTTTAGCAGACAGACATTCACAGATAGGGAATTTTTTTTCTTCTTCATATTAACTGCTATGTGTAATGCCAGAATTTATCCTCAGATTGGTTAGAATAGATTTCCTCTCTAGACTGGACTAATAATAATCTCATTTGCCCCAACTCCAAAGCCCTTTGAAGTTAAACACTGAGGGAAAGAATGGTGGGGCCACTCAGCAGAGATTAGATCTTGTTTTAAACATTAGCTGCTCTGAGAATAATTTCCTTAATTAATATTCACAAGATATCATACACTTGAGACTATATTTTCATGTAACCTACTTGCATGTAATTGTTCACTAAAGCTGTTCACTTCATTTGTATCTTCCCTTTGTGTCAGTATTAAACAAAATCATTTCCATCTAAAAGCAGTGCTGAAGGGGGTAGAGGTTCATTGGGTCTCCCCTTCTGTGTGAAAGGAAGCACACATGGGCTTTCATCTCATTTCTAAAGTTAATATTGTTTTGTGCTTATTCCTATTCTTTACTAGATACACATGGTTCCCAGACTCCCTAGCCTTTGTGGACTCAAGCCCACAATGTGTTCAGGTGCTGCCCTCTTTCCAGTCTCACGTTACATGGCAAAGCACTTATCAAAGCTCCCTAGAGCTTCAACCAGCCAAAGAGTCTTAAAGCCCTGAAGAGCCACATTTGCTATCAGTAACGGTATACAAGGTGATCAATATGGGTCAGACAATCAAAAGACTGTTAACGTAAGGGACTTTAGGTTATTCAAGAGTCAGCTTGCCCAAGGATCAGTGAAAAGAGCTAAAATGACTTGGAAGGAACTTGTTCTGCATATCTAATTTCAAAGCCCTGCCAGTTTTACATATTTCTCTGAATAAATTGAAAAATTAAAAGGCTACCTTTTAAACACATTAAAAAAAGTTAAAATAAATTTGCTAACTGCTTGAGGTGTCTTAGTCCATTTTCTGCTACTATAACTGAAATGGCACAGACTGAATACATTATAAAGAACAGAAGTTTATTTATCTCCTGGTTCTGGGGGTTGGGAAGCCCAAGACCGTGGTGCTCACATCTGGCTAGAGTCATCTTATGGCACATAGCAGAAAGGCACATGAGGGCACGAGACAGAGAGGGGATGGGGGCCAAACTCATCCTTTAATGAGGAGCCCACTCCTATGATAACAGAGCCCTCGTGATCTAATCATCTCTTAAAGGCCCCAACTCTTAATACTACCACACTGGTGATTAAATTTCTATAGGAGGTTTGAGGGAGGGGACATTCAAACTATAGCAATCTCCAATCAGCAACTTTTCTACATGTGCAAGCACATGTGCCTTTTAATAGAAGAATCTCCTCTTACCTTTCCATATACAACAGGCAGAAATCCTTTTTGCTTATTTGTTTTATATTTATAACTGTTGTGTGCAATTTTTAAGATAGTTGACAACAATTCTACCACCAAACAATCCATGGTTGAGCTAACTCTTAGGACAATTACATTTACTGTTATAAAGCTGCAAAATACTCAAATACTCCATATGTGCATTGTGTATATGCCATTGTATGTGTTGAATGTGGTGTGTATGTTGTGTGTGTATATGTATACACATGCATCTGTCTATCCATGCATATACTTCCCCCCCCCCATAGATTCAGCAAATACAGATCAAATTCCTCTGCTAATGAATTATAAAGTCTCATTATGGGAAGGTAGCAAAGAGTTTCAAGTTTTTTTGCTTATTTTGCAATTTCTTGATCGCTATGTAAACCTGAAGCATAATATCTGCTCATAATTCTCTCTTTGGAGTTATCATCCTACAGGAATTTTCCTGCATGGTGGACATGATCTAATGACTGTTTCTGCACCCAGCTGAAGTTCATCACTGTCCAAGTTGGAATCATGCTCTGGCAAATAGTCTATGCTAGTGCCAGGCAGAACAAAGCCACTCAACAAAAGAAGAGGTGTTCCACCCACTTTCCTGCTCTATCTTGCCCCATTGTCACCTGGGTCTGCACCAGTGGATAGAGGTAGCAGAAGCCAACTACCCTCCTCTTTTCCTCCAGGGCAGGCAGCCTCCAACTACAGGCCTCAGCAAGAAGGAAGGGGAGGGGAAGTCTGGTCTTCTATTGAAAACTGAAGAGTTGATTATTGTCTTTAGAACAAATTCTCTCTAATGATTTGAGACTTCAGGATGGCTTGTTAACCAAGCTGACCCCTAGCTTAGAACATGGGGCCTAGTGAGTTTTTGCCAAGTTTTTAAAGGAGACAAGATTAAAGGGGACAGAAATTTTGAAGAAGACAAATTTAAAGGAGAGACAAGAGTAAAATTAGATTTGGGTCCTCTATCATTGATCATGTGCCCAACACATTGCTGAGATTTATTTTCATAAAACCAAGAGAACTGAATTTAAAGTAAGTGAAGAATATAAAGGCAAATTGGACATCACAGGGAATGCTCTAAAATTTAAGAATATGAATTTGCTTACTATGGAAGACTGTGGTAACTTTTAATTTTTTTTTAAGATAAAACTTTACCAATGCAGTTTTCTTTTATTTTTTTTAATCTGCAATTTCCTTTTTAAGTAAGATTGAAAGGTTAAAAAAGAGTAGATTTAAGATAAATTTAAAGTAAAAAAATAAAACAAGTAGAATGAAGATTTGGCATAATTCGTGAAGAGGGGATGAAAAGGAAGTTTGGAAAACATGGTTCCACAAGGGCTTGAGGAGAAGTCAGACAACAAAATGCTATAGAATGATATTCTAAGTTACCATGTATAGGAAGTCTGAAAATCATCCTTAGCTAAAGATTTCTCATGATTGGCCCAGAATAACACATAGATTTGTGACATTTTACCAAATGGTAGTTCAAATTAGTTATGTCTGAAGCCTCAAAGCCAGGAAGCAGGACTCAAAAAACAAACAAACAAACAAAAACAAGAAAAGATCAAAGTCTTAAAAAATAAAAAAATAATAAAAATGAAAGAATGAAAGGGACGAAAACGAAGAAAGGGAAGGAAAGAGGAGGGGAAAGGAGGGGAACGGAGGAAAAGGAAGGGAAGGGAGGGGAGGGGTTGGGAGAGGAAGGTTGGGGAGGAAAGGAAGAGTTTCACTCATTAAAATACAGTTTGTGAGCACTGTGGGTCCTTAATTTTATTTTGATGGTTCTGTTAGCTTATAAGACACTTCAATTTGCACTCTTGGTTTAAAATATTAATTTAACTCCTTCAGACTCCATAATTCTGGGTCTGTAATATACAGGCATTATTCAGTTTTCCCAGTTAAATATTAAGATATATAGAACACTGTGATTTTATTTAGCTAATTTCAAGGTTAAAGATTTCCTTAATTGTAGTTTTCCATTAGCTCTTTGTAGTTACTAAAACTGCATTGCTCAAGGGAAAACTTGCACTATTTGAGTCCCTGTTAAAAGTGAAGTAAACCATGGGCTTTTGCTTCCAAGAAGATAGACTAGATACCTTTCTCCCTATTTTTCCCTCTAAGTGCAGCTAAAAACCTAGGATATATATAAAACAAACATGAGAAGACTCCAAAAGGTGGAGATGCAAAGATGAACTAGCTGAGGAGTTCAGTACCCTGGAAACCATACAGTGATGTGTCTCCCTTCTTATGTATGTAGTATTCTATACTTGCAGCTAGACTGGTCAGCAACCAGAATTGCCAGTGGGCACAGACCAAAAAACAAGCAAAGTACCAACAAAAGTTAGCACTTTCTAACCAGTGGATGAGGAGTGGGGCAGCAGAGCAAAAGAGAAAACTTTTAGACAATAGCTGCTTTACTGCAGCCAAAAACCACAGAAAAAGTACGGCTGCATCCCCACTCACTGTGGCAGAGGCTCCTACCCCACCCAGGCAGGGCTCAGTGGAGGCCTAATGGGGAGCAACTTCCCTCTTGTGTCCAGAAGTAATGAGGAGCACCCTCATCTTAGGCATCAACAGGGCCATGAGGGGAAGCTGGTTATCCACTCCCACCTGGCAGTCATAAGGCAACACTCCCTCTTTCTCTTCCAGAGTGTTGTTAGTAGAACCTAAAATAAGAAGTTTTAATAAAATCCAGAGTTTTATAACATTAAGGCCCTAGATGTCCATGTTTCAATCAAAAATCAATCATTATACCAAGAACCAGGTAGATATTAAACTGAATGATGAAAGATGATAGATCCCAACCCTGAGATGATAGAAATGTTAGAATTCTCTGATCACTTAAATATGATTTTTAAAGCAGCCGTCATATAAAATGCTTCCACGAGTAATTACAGACATGATTAAAACAAATAAAAATAGAAAGTCTCAGCAAAGAAATTGAAAATATAAAGAAGAAACAAATGAAATTTAGAACTGAAAAATACAACAGCCAACCAACAACAGCCCACCCACCCCATGGATGGGCTCACCAGCAGAACAGAAGAAAGGATCTGTGGACTTAAAGACCTAACAATAGAAACAATCCAAACTGAACAATAGAGGGAAAACAGACCTTAAAAAGAAAGAAATGACCAGAGTCTCAAGAACCTATAATACTATAAATACAGATCTAATATTCCTGTCATTAGTGTCCAGAAGGAAAGGGGAAAGAGGGTGAGGCTGAAAAAGACTAAATGTTATAATGGCTGAAAATTTCCCAAATTTGGTAAAAGGTATGAATCTGTGGATTCAAGAAGCCGTTTAACCCCCAAATGGGACCCCCAAAGAAATATATACTAAGAGACAGAACAGTTAAACTTCTGTAAACTAAGCAGAGAAGCCATGAAAAACCTTGAAAACAAGAAACAGAACAATTCCGATGACAGCAGATTTCCCATCAGAAACCATGGAGTTTATAGAGGATATAGGGCAAGTCATTCCCAAATGAAGGGAAACGAAGAGACTCTGTCAGCAGCTGATCTACCTCAAAAGAGCTTCTGATGGGAATTCTCTAAGCAGGAAAAAAACAAACCAACACAACAAACAAACAAACAAAAACGATAAAAGAAGGAATCTTGGAACATCAGGAAGGAAGAAAAGCAAAGGTAAATGAAAATGTAGGTAATAAAGTTTTTTCTTTTCTTGAGGCTTCTAAATTATCTTTGACAGTTAAAGAAACAGGATAACACTCCCTGATGTGGTTCTAAATGTATGTAAGGGAAACATTTAAGATGCATGTATTATAAATGTGAGCAAGTAAAGGGACTATAAAGGCAGTTAATGTTTTTGTACTTCACTCAAACTAGAGAATATGAAAAGTTATGTATATATAATGAAATACCCAGAACAAACACTAAAAAAGCTATATAAAAATATACAACTTAAGAATAGTATAAACAAATATAAATATGATAAGCAGTATACACACATGCATAGTTATACATATATGTACATGTACTTACACACACATATATACACACAGACACCAGTGGTTTTGCTTCTCTTATTGAACCCAAATATATAATGCAAAATATATTCTCTGACGATAATGGAACTAATATAAAAATCAATAAAAGAAATTAGAAAAATCACCAAGCAGTTAGAAATTAAAAAACAATCTGGACTAAAGAATGACTATTACTACAAACTCTGCAGACATCAGAAAATAATGAGCAAATGCTGTGAAAACCTCTAGACTAATAAATTTGACAAATTCCTGGGAAAACACAATCTACTACAACTCACTCAATATGAAATGGAGACTTTGAATGGCCTCTGTTAAGGAAATTAAATTTGCAATTTAAAAACTTCCAACAAATAGATCTCCAAATCCAGCTGGTTTCATGGAAAATTCTACCAAATGTTTAAAGAAAGATTAAGACCAATTCTATAAAAACTCTTCCAGAAAATAGAAGAGAGGGGAACATGTCCCAATTCATTTTATGAAGCTAGAATTATCTTTATATCAAAACCAGACAAATTCAGTTAAAAAACAATAGAGAAAACTATAAACCAATGTGCCTCATAAATAGAGATGCAAAAGTCTTTACTAATTTTAGATTCAGTCAAAAAAGAAAGAAAAAAAGAAAATAAAAGTCTTTAACAAAATATTAACAGATAGAAGTCAGTAATATATATTATATGCCATGACCAAGCGAGGTTTATTCCAGGAATGCAAGGAATTTGAAAACCAGTAATTGAAAAATCAATCATAATCTACCAATTAACAAGCTAAAGAAGAAAAATCACAATCATATCAATTGGTGCGGAAAAAATATTTAACAAAGTTCAACATTCATTTATCATAAAACCCCTCAGACAACTAAGTATAAAAGGGATACTTCCTCAACTTGATAAAGAGCCTCGATACAAAGCCTACAGCTCACATCCTCGTTAAGGGTGAAAGACTGAATGCTTTTGCCTTAAGGAACAAGGCAAGTATATTCAATGTACTACTGGAATTTCTAACCAGTACAATAAGGCAAAAAGAGAAAAGTGTATGGATCAGAATAGAATAAATAAAACTACCCCTATTTTTAGATGATGTGATTTCTATGCAGAAAATCCCAAGCAATCTCAAAAAACTGCGAAGAGTGAGTTCAGCAAGATTGCAAGAAAAACACACACAAATCTGCAGAATTTTTGTATACTAATCATGGATACATAGACACTTAGACACTAAAATTTAAAAATTATTATTATTTACCATCACAAAAATATGAAGCACTTGGTGGTTAAATCTAAGAAAACATGTACAGGATTTGGATGCTGATATAAATGCTGATAAAAGAAATCAAAAGTCTAAATAAACGGTGAGACATATTATATTCATGGTTCATTGGAAAACTCAACATAATAAAGGTACCAAATTTTCTCAAACTGATACACAGATTTCTGGGACCCGTATGTCTGCACCAGCTTCCTTTCCTGTCCCTTTGCTGAGTTGTTCCCAGGGGCCACAGTTTTCACAGGGACAGCGGGGCACCTTGTCCCTTGGCACTGAAGAGTGTGGGAATCTTGGTATGTGGATTATACCCTCCACTGCCATTAGTGAAAAAGAAAAATCACCCTAATGTGTATTAAATCACCTTTGGCACCCCATGTCAGAAATTGGGTTGAAATATCTGAGAAGCACTTTGTAGAAGAAAATTATATTTTATAGTGGGTAGATCCTGTGAGCTAAAGGCTTGGTAGTGAATTCTCTTTAGAAAGACTAAGGGTTTTCCTCCTGCAAAAGCCTGAACTTAATATATTTCCTAAATACCAGGGCTATTCCTGCCAAGAGACTTCTTTTCATACATATGGAGAAATGCAGGAAAAGATCCTCTTTAAGTAGTAAGAAATGACTATGGTTTATTTTTTAAAATTCTATTAACTTGCTTCCTTTTATTATAAAAAGAATACACCTTCACATTGGAATGAAATGAAAAGAGAGAGTCCTCTCTTCATCCCTATTTAAACTTCAGAGCCACTCACCCACCCACCCAGCTCTAAGCTCCATCAGCTAAGCTAGGTATGTGGCCCTCCAGAATTTTTGGTGCCTATATTCCATGCGTATATGTAGTAGTGACATTATGTTTTTTATTTTTTAACTGAACTTTTTATTTGAAATAACAGTAGATTTAGTAAGAAACAATACAGAGAGCTCCTGTGTGCCCTTTACTCAGTTGCCCCCAGTGCTAACATCTTGCCGAATATGGTGCAATATTGCAACCAGAATCTTGATACAGTCACAGGACAGAGCATTTCCACTTCCAGGAAGAGCCCTCATGTGGCCCTATCACAGCTCCATCTACTTCCCTTTCACAACTCCCCCCTCACTAACCCCAAGCAAGCACTTTGTTCTCCATTCGTATGATTTTATCAGTTCAAGAATGTCATATAAATGGAATCACGCAATATGTAACATTTGGGGATTGGCCTCTTTTTTATTCAGAGTAATTCCCTGAAGATTTAGCCAGGTTGTTATGTCTGTCAGTAGTTTGGTTCTTTGTATCATTGAGTGGTATTCCATGGGGTGGACGTACCACAGTTTGTTAAACCATTTACCTGCCGAAGCATATCTGAGTTACTTGCAGTTTGGGGCTTTTACAAATGAAGCTACTATAAACTTTCAGTATAGGTTTTTATGTGGACGCACATTTTTATTACTTCAGGATAAATGCCCAGAAATACAAAATGCTGGGTTGTGTGGTAGTTGCATGTTAAGTTTTTAAAGAAACTGCCAAACTATTTTCCAGAATGGCTGTGATACCTTCCATCCCACCAACAGGGATGAGTGATCCAGTTTCTCTGCATCATTTGCAGCATTTGGTGTTGTCACTATTTTTTATTCTCTCCATTCTGATAGCTGTATAATGATACCTCACCGTAGCTTTAATTTGCATTTCCCTAATGGCAAATGACGTTGAATATCTTTTATTTATTCTTAAAAGTATATGTATATTCTCCTCAGTAAAATACCTCTTCGTGCCTTTCTTTGAGACAGAGTCTCACTCACTATGTCGCCCTTGATAGAATGCTGTGGCATCATAGCTCACAGCAACCTCCAACTCTTAAGCTTAAGTGATTCTCTTGCCTCAACCTCCCAAGTAGCTGGGACGACAGGCACTTGCCACAATGCCCAGCTATTTTTTAGTTGTAGTTGTCATGGTTGCTTAGCAGGCCCAGGCCGAGTTTGATCCCACCACCCTAGGCATATGTGGCCGGTCCCCTGCTGACTGAGCTATAGTCACCGCTGTCTTTGTGCCTTTTGACCATTTTCTGATTGGATTGTTTGATTTTTAATGTTGAGTTTTGAGAGTTCATTATATATTCTGGATACTACTATTTTTCTCCTAGTCTCTAGTTTGGTACAGTCATTCTGGTCCCAGGTAACTGGGAGATTTTGACTGTTCTACTTTTAAGAAACATTGTACCTGTTCCTACCCCATGCTTGGCCAAGTCCTCTTGGGCATACTAGGTGTGGCCAGATATATGACATCTTCATTTATCACAGGCGTCACATCACATTGTCTTTACACATTAGCCCACTAAGTATACCTTTCTATCATGGTTCTCCACTTAGCTCAGAGCTTCGAGACAAGGACTGAGGACAGAATTTGATTTATTTTTTAATGTTCATGGCAACATTGGAATTTCTTCATATTCTGAATATTTGCTTCAAATAGAGTATTGTGGCGAAGCTCAAGAAAACATCTTTCAGGGAACACAAACAGACTCTCTCCTGTCAAAATTCCAAAAGCCACATGACGTTTTGTTTTTACAGGCTCCATACCCCACGTTTGGAATTTGATAGCTAAATATCCAAGTGCAGGCAGTGACTAAAAGCTGACACTGAAAAGATACTTCGAGTCATGACAATGACAATTCTTAGACTGTGATGTCATACTCTTGGTTCAGGAGAAATGAGAAGCTAGATTAAATCAAGAATAGTCTCTGATTGCTTTGTTCCAACTGACCCTCCCAAAATTAAAGTTAGCAAATACTGTACACAGCTATGATTTAACAATAAAAATAAATAAATTTAAAAAATAAATAAATAAATAAATAAAGGGGACATAGAAGCCTTCAAAAAAAATAATAAAATAAAGTTAGCAAATACTGAGTATCTACTGTATCCTAGCACTATACTAGCTCCTAATTTTCCCCAAATCATGTAAACATATGTCATAAGAGATTTAAAGAGGAGTAACTTGGGCTCAGAAAAATCAAATAAAGCAGACATGATGGCTAGCATATCCTAGCACTCTGGGAGGCTGTGGCAGGAGGATTGCCTGAGCTCAGGACTTTGAGACTAGCCTGAGCAAGAGTGAGACACTGTCTGTACTAAAAATAGAAAAATTAGCTGGGTATGGGGCAAGCACGTATAGTCCCAGATACTTGGGAGGCTGAGATAAGAGGATCACTTGAATCCAGGAGCTTGAGGTTGCTGTGAGCTAAGCTGACCTTAGCCTGGGCAACAAAGTGAGACTCTGACAAGAAGGAAAGAAAAGAAGGAAAGAAGGAGAGAGAAAGAGAGAGGGGAGGGGAGGGAGGGGAGCAGAGGAGAGGAGAAAGAACTTGGGGCAGTGCCTGTGGCTCAAAGGAGTAAGGCGCCAGACCCATATACTGGAGGTGCAGGGTTCAAAAACTGCAAAAAAAAAGAAAGAAAGAAAGAAAAGAAAGAACTTGTTTAAGATTATACAAGTGGTGAGGGGTCAGCTGAGGTTTGAATCCAGGTCCCTGATGCCGGGGCCCATATTCTTCATGTTGTCTGATGCTGCCACTCACACTAACATAGCAGGGCTTCAAGAAGCTTGTTGTTATGTCCCCAATATCCTTCACTTTTCTTCACCCAAGAATATAACCAGCTCAGGCAGTAATTTCGTCAAAGTGGAAAACTCTGACTCCTATTTTTTACCACTACGTGGACATCCTTTGGCTTTGCTCAACCCATGAAAACACTCTTCCCTGTTGCGACCGCATAAATGACCAGGCGAGACACGGATTGACAGTACACGCTGTAAGAGGTGAGGCTGACCATAGGTGCAGGATAGCCCTGAGCACTTCTCACGGAGTCCTTTTATTGAGAAGATACATAATAGGTGGAAAGATTACTAAGCAAAGACATGCAGGGGCTGCGTACTCAGGGAAATGATCTCATAGGTGCCAATAGAACATATACTAAAGGAAATGATCTTCAAGGGTGGTAAGGAAACGATCTTCAAAATACTAAATGCAATTTTTCTCCACTAATCCTTAAAGGAACTGTCATAAAATGCCTAATGTTTAACATTAGCCTTACTACTACAGGACTGAACTTTGCTTCTCCAGGATTACTGAGTTACTTGGTGGCTTGCTTTCCAAGTCACAAGAGATTTCCAGGCTTGCCAGGAGAATGTCTTGTTCTCAGTAATTCCTCAGATGAGTTATGATATTGGTGGCTGTTGTAGTAAGTATGATGTTTAATCCTCTATACTTCCCAAATCATAGATTAGATATGGAAAAAGCTCTAGAGATAATCTATTTACTGGCAGAAATGGGCCTGATAGAAAACCCATAGACCTAATACAATGCTTACCTTACAAGGTTTTGGTAGGAAACTAAAGCCAGAAGGGTCACTGATGTGCTCAGGATCCCATAGCTTGTTATTGATAAACAGGACCTACTCAGGCACTGTGACCCAGACACCAAGAGAGATGATATCTGAATACAGTGCTCAGGAGAAATGCCTCCATAGAATAACATTTAGTGACAACTGTAACCACCAGGTCCTTCCTCAGACCCCTATTAGGACATCTTATTTAAGTAGAATAGGGACGGGAAAAAAACACCTTGTTACTCAAGCTTTATAGTTTAGCAAGCCCTTTCTTATGCATCATCTTATTTGAATCATCACATTAGACACTCTATGAGCTAGACACAATGAATGGCATTTTCCTTTACACATGGAGAAACAGAGGTTAGTGAAATAAAGTGATTTGCCTGAGGTGACAGAGCTAGCAAATAGGAGAAACACAACCCAAATTATTAATTATTGAGATTGCTTTTAAATAAAAGCATTGTTCCTAACATTTGATTATGAGAACTTAGATATTTAAAATTAATAAGTTTCCTATTATAAAAGTAATACATGTTTACGATAGAAAATCTAAAAAGTATAAGAAGGCAAAAATAAAAATCACATCTGATCTCAATACCCAAAGATATCAGATATTATCATTTTTTCTTTTTTGAGACAGTTTCACTCTGTCTCCCTGGCATCGTAGCTCACAGCAACCTCAAACTCTTAGGCCTGAGCAATCCTCTTGCCTCAGCCTCCCAAGTAGCTGGGACTACAGGCACCTGCCACAACGCCTGGCTAGTTTTTCTGTTTTTAGTAGAGATGGGATCTTGCTCTTGTTCAGGCTGGTCTCAAACTCCTGAGCCCAAGTGATCCTCCTGCCTCAGCCTCCCAGAGGGCTAGGAGTACAGACATGAGCCACTGTGCCTGGCAGATGCCATTATTGTTAAAGCTTCACGGGTATCCTTCTAATCTATTATCCATGCCTGTATTTGTTAAAACAAAACAGAGTAAAAACAACAACAACAAAAAAAACAACAAACAGAATCATGATGTATATGCTGTTTTATAATTATTCTCTCTCTTTTGCAATATATTGTGAACATTTTTCTATATACTTCAATATTCTGCTACATCATATTCAAAGAAGGCATCATATTTTATTGCATGAATGCATCATAGCTTTATGTAGCCAATACCCTATTATAAAACAACAGGTTGTTTGTAGGATGTTTTAAAATATAATTTTCACTTATAAGCAATGTTGTAGTTAACATCCTTATAGCTATATTTTTGCACACATCCATGATAATTTTCTTTGAATAAATCCCCGGAACTGGAATTTCTTGGTCAAAGAGCTTGCAAAATATTAAAGCGTTTAAGATGTATTTAGGTAGTCCAAATTAAAAGTTCAGGTTTCATTTGGCATGGGATTTGCCTTAGCAAATTTTTATACCATTTCTGAGCTCTCACTAATTGCAATGTCTGTGGACTTTAATGCTAATCTTTGGAGCCAGATGATAAAACATTCAGAAGGCTATTCCTATCATTTTACTGTTTAGTGAGTACTCTAAAGAATTCATGCCTACAGAGGAAGAAAATCGGGACTGAGGTGCACAGAGCTACAGATAAGCTGTCATGGAAAGGTCCTAGGTGTCCTAGAGGTCCTACCCATAGGGGGTGGGTAGGGCGGGCTTTGTGTAACCTCCTTCCCGCCCTACCCACCCCCTGTGTAGGCAGGACATGGGACTTGCTATTAACCAATAGAACATGGCAAAGACAACACAGTGTCCTGTGTGTGATTAAATTATGTTGCAGAAGATGCCCACTTAGACTGGTGCTAGAGATTCTCCTGGTGGGCTTAACGAAGTAAGTGACCTTGCTGGAGAAGCCCATGTGGCTGAGAACGGTGGGCCACAATAGGTCCTAAAGGTGGCCTCCAGCTGACAGCCAGCAGAAAGCTAGCCCGAGTCATACAGCTACAAGGAGTTAGATTGTTGCCACCAGCCTGAGAGAGTTTTGAGGTGGATTTTCCCCAGTGGAATCTCTAGATGAAAGCAGCTCAGCCTACACCTTGATTGCATCTTTGTGAGACCCAGAACAAGAACCCAGTGAAGTAGAGTCCAGGCTCCTGACCCATGGAAACTGCACATAAATGTGTATTGTTTCGAGCCGCTAAGTTTGTGGTTATTTGTTGTATAGCAGCAGATAACTATGTGCCTGCTCTGAAACCAGTGAACTACATGACCTTGACTTTCACCTCCTCAGCCTATTCTGGGCTGGGCCTTGAATCCCCTTCAAAGCCCCTTTCCTCTTCCCACAAGGTGCTCTATTATCCATGTGGGTCCCCTCAGGTCCATTCTGTGTCCTTCCCAGGGGATCCTCATAGGGGAGGTGCTGAGCCTTGTAGGAGGCATTTCCCAGACTCTTGCTTCAATTGTTTTGGAGCTGGGTTGGACCTCTGGGGGCACTGGCCAGAGGCTGGAGGGTGGGAAATGAGGCCTCTCTGTCCCCAGCTGTGTCTCCTCCTGGCTCTCACTCACCCAAGACAAGCCTCTCCCCCGGGATGTTCCCATCCTCTGGCAGGTTGTCTCTGCTCTTGGGCTGTAGGAACTCCCCCCTCCTCCCTCTGTCTCTGCAGCCTAGGTCGTGGTCCTGGCTCCCATTTGTGGCTAATTTCTGGCTTACTTCTCTTTTCTTTCCTTTGGCTTCTTAGTTTCCCCACCACCTGTGAAATCAATTTACGTAAGAAACTCCCTTTGCTGGGAACACTTCAAGTGGTTTCTACTTTCTTCAGAGACACTGGCTGATGTGCGCTCCATATCCCAGACATTGTCGCCTCATGTCCCCTACACTGCATGTACTACATATGATCAGAGGTCCCCAGGGGCTGAGGAAACAACGGTGAGTGGGACAGGGCACCTGCCCTTGGGCATGCACGATCCAGGGGCAGTGAACAGACATACAAATAAATACTCAGATTGAGCTGATAAATTCTACACAAGAAGTATATTTGAAGTATACTTGGCAGAAGCCCCAGGGTGGTGAAGGCGATGATCAGGAGGGAAGAAGAAGGGTGTTCCTATCAGAAGGAACAGCCTGGGTACAGGCATGGAGGCCTGAAAGAGCATAGTGAGGTCTGTTATAGGAAGGGTAGTCACGGTAAGGTGACAACAAATTCCCCTATCCCCACAGTATCATGTATCCCCAGTACAGGCCAGGGAATTTTCAGCTCCTACTGAAGGAAGTAATCTCATTTCTCTTTGGAGGCTTCATCCTAAAATATGTTCAGGACTAAAGCTTAACCGGATGACAGTCCCTCTGGCACTCAGCATTCTCTCCTGGAGCTATCTCTAAGGGCTTCAAGGGCGAACAGTATTATGTGGTAGAAATCAAAAAGGCAAAGAGCATAGCCAAGCAGAGTAGACAGCCAGGTCTGTCACTTCTTGGCTGGGTAATTTTGGGTGAATTGCTTTACCTGTCTGAGTCTCCTTTTGTATGGATAAAATACCTACTCAGGGGAGTAGGAAAATCGTATTTGTACCACTAAGTACTGTGCTAGAGTTTATTATTCATTATATCACTTCACCCTTAAATAATCCTATGAGTAAGTTACTACCATTGGCTCCATTTCAGAGATTTTAAAACACTGGAACTCAGAGAAGTTAAGTAATTTGTCCAAGCCACGCAGCAGTTGATGGGCAGAAATCTGGGGGTCGATTCCCCTAACTATTACTTGAATGCTGCTCATGGCAAAGTGTCAGGGCTGATATGAGACTTGAATTAACAGCTTAATACACTTATATTCTACTCCTTCGGGCCCCAGAGACAAGGAAGCTGAGTTACTTCTCTGAGGCCTAATAACCCTACCCATAAGCTCTAGAAACAGAAACAAGTCCGAGAACAGCAGCTCTTTTGTTTGCCAGTTAGTTCTGAGCTTTGGAGATGAGTGTTGTAGGGAATGAGGTGAGCACTAAAGCCTCCAAAAGAAAGCCAAAGAATCCCAATTCCTGAACAAACTCATACCTCCATTTCTACTGTTTCTCATGCTGGGAAACAGTAGCGTCGTTTTATGAAATTCTCATCCCAGGAGGAACATGTTATTATGTATATTTTATAGATGTCAACCCTGGGGCTTAACTAACTTGTTCATGTCACTGGAAAGTGTCAAGGCTGAGCTTGAACCCAGAGCGAGGGAATGCAGGGCCCCAGGCCCCTCCGTAGGTGGCATTGTGATCTTTTGCTCCCCTTCCACTCTCTGAACACTCCCCAGGAGGGCCTGAGCTCTGTAGTGCAGCCGGGCCGGCAGGACGCTGGGTAGAGTCCCAGTGAAGTATCCTCAACTTCAAACCCTTCCCCGGGGGCTCCAGGGTGCGGTGCTTTGGCAGCTTTTCTTTATTCCTGCACAAGGATTTAGCTCTCCGAGGAGGGGGGTTGTGGGGGAGCTGAGCCAGCTGCGCGCGAGTCTGCCTCTGTGCTAACATCAAAGAGTTAAGGGCCCGGCCTGTCTGCACAAGTGCTAGCTGGCCAGGCATGCACACCCCCCAACCCACATACCTATCATGTACAACACACACTCACGCATACCACATGCAACACACACCTCCCACGCTCATACACAGTGCATCACACGTGCACACCACACACAAATACGCCACACAAATACGCCAAGCAGCACTCAGACCTCATACGCAGAGCCTGTACACACGCAGCAAACACGTGACGCCTCACGCCCTTCATTGTATATGCACACACTGTACATGTATGTGCACCACACGTACCACATCCTCCACCTACAGGCAGCACACACGACAGCACATTCATAGCACACTTCACATCCCAGCCTCTCATACAATCACCTGCCACACACATATAAGCTCAACGCACTTTCATACAGTGTATACACATCACCTCCCACAGAATACACACATCCCATACATAGCCAGCACCTTGCAGATACCACACATAAACACACACAATAGCACACACACACTGCACCTCACACTCTTGTATCCTATATACAAAACACATTTTAAGAAAGGAAAAAACTATTAAATTTGTAATCTTCAAGTCACATTTGACTTCTGCAGTAAGAAGTGCTCCCCGTTACTTGTATTCACATTTTGTCATCAGTATATATTGAGTATTATAATTTTATGACAGTTTTTTCCTTTCTTAAAATACATCTACATTTCTGGGGGGCACCTTTTGTATACCATCCCATCCCACATACCGACAGGTAGACATCTCTACCACACAGTACCACCTAGACACACATTACACATACATCACACACACATCACACCTCACAGTTTTGTATTACACACACTCATACATTCCATCCCATGTTCACACCCCAAAGACACACATACCCCTCTGCCACAAACTACATACACCACACACACACACACACACACACCATGCGCAACAAACACACACATATACACACAGAGTTTTAAAAGCATTCACATCTAGGCTGCAGCCCCAACCCAACAGTACCCAGTCATTCTGAGGAAAAGCCACAGACAGCCCCCTGAGGGATTCTTTTTCTCTTCCTGGCATCATAACAGCCTCGTTGCTGGATAAATTAATTACAGAGTTGGAGAAACAGAAATCCTTCTCCCACCCACCACCCCCCGGAAGTATCAACATCGTGGATCTATTTATGGACTTCAAAATCTGAGATGTGACGTGCTCTGTCACTGCGCAGCCAGTGCTCTGGCAGCCAGCCGGAGTCTGTCTCTTTTATGTGGTGAGAAGCTTTGCCTATCTCTCTGCCCTTCTCTCCCATGTTCACCTGGAGAGTGTCACTCTGGAGGGAGCAAACGAGGGGCGTAAGGCCTCAGTCTGGAACTGGCCAGCCAGGGGGCTGCTGCGGATCTGGGGGCGTGGGCGGGGAGGCGGAGTTCATTCAGGGGGACAGAGGAGGGAGGCTTCTTTTTGTGAGCTCAACCTGCTCTTTGGTCAGAAGGCAGATTTTACCTGTCCGTGAACCAAAGGACCGAGAGATTATTATAACCATGTTGTCAAAGTCTTTCTTGATTATTATTAGAATTATTGTTTGCAATTCTGTGGCACAGACAAGGCCATGCCTGATCATGGTGTTATTGTATCTCATTGATATCATCTTCCTAGTCAAGATACACACTTCCGTGCCTTCTTCAATTTGGAAGGCTTCTTTCTTCACCATGTGCTTGGAGATACTTCATGCTCCTAGGAAGGGTGTGTATGGACTGTATGAACCTGTGCTCTAGTCAACCTAATTGAGAAGGGTTGAAGAGAATTGGGTGGGTGGAGTGAACTCTGTCACCACTGCAGACAGCAGGGGCTGCCAGCTGAGGACCCTTCCTGCCTGGGGTGTGGCTGACACTGGCAGGTCATCCACCCCTCTCTTTTCCTGGGTGCCATTACTATGTTCTTGGGGCTTGGGCTTTTCTGAGAGGCCTTACAAATTCCCCTAAGTCTGATTTCTCTGGAGAATCAGGGAGGGCAGCAAAGGAAGCACTCCCCTTCCTCTACAGCTCTACAGGCCACCGCTGCCAAAGGAGGCAAAGTGTCAACTGGTAGGAGGATTGAGTTGACTGGTGCAACTATTTGTTACGTGTGGTTCAGAACTTCAAAGGCTTTTAGCTTTCCGGGACCAAGTTACCACACCAACATCATCTCTAGATAATGCTTAAAGCAGCAGCTTCTAAATTTTACCCCAAATTTGAAGCAGGTGGTCGTGGCAGCCCCCAGACTGTTGGAGGAAATTTGAAGTTGTGGGAGGCTACAGATGCAGGGCAGCAAATAGGTAGCTGTGGGTTTTGGCAGGTGGAAGAAATTTGAGAGTAGTGTTTGGTCTTTCCTTGGGATCCGGGGGTGGGGATAAGGATGGCTGTCTAGTGGGGTGGTCTGGGTGGCAGGCAGGTCTGGAGAGGTGCAGTAGTTTGGTCAGCAACTTTCACTTCTCTTAATAAGCTGTTTTCATTTCATTTCAATTCCTGTTTTCTCCCAGCCCAACTCCATCAGCATTAATATAAGGTTTCAGTCTAATCACCAGCTGCTTGAAATGAATGGGGCTGAGCCCAGGGAGTTGGGAGGCCCATGGAGAGGAGGGAACCAATAAGTGTTCCAGTGTGAAGTTACCCAGATGGCTATGAAATGTCTCATGAAGCAGCTTGGCCAGGAACCTATAGGAGAAGGTTCCTGCAGCCTGGTCTCCTCTGTGGTCACGTTTCTGAATGCAGCCTCCCAGGAATTGTAGGGTGGGCTGAATTCTCCTGCTTCCTGAGGGCGTGTATGTACTATATGTCCCTTGATTTCAAGGAAAAACTCAGGAAGTACGTGGTCTGAGGAGAAAGGACCCTCAATGGGGTTTTTGTTGTTATTTTGCAAGTGATCTTGAAGTGAATGCCCACAAACTGCCCACACGATGAATAGCAACATTCATATCCCAGGGCAGGGAGGCGGAGCCCGGCCTGCTGTGAGTCCTGCCTGCCTCGGCCACTGGCTACCTTCAGCTCTGTGGCCACTTTTCCCTGACACAGGCCTGTGGTAGTGCAAGCTGGAGGGGGTTAGCAGACAACAGGAGCTTCTTCCCTCTGATCCTTGCTCTGAGACTGTCTCCTTCTGGCCTGGGGCCATTTGCTTGGCTACTTCACCTCAGTTTCTCTATCTGTAAAATGGGGATAATGGTGTTTACCTACTTACCTCATGAGTATTATAGGCATTAATTACTGTTTGCAAAGTACTTTGAAGATGAAAATTGTAAGGTGGCATCATTATGATGATGAAATATTTTCCAGTGCTGCCAATCAGGTTCTGCCAGATTCAAGTGCACTTTTCGACCTTGGTTTTAAGTGAGACCCTCACAGCCCTGTGTGCACACACATACACATGCATACATGTGCACATGCACTCTCAATCCCAGTGGAGTATCTGGAGATGGAGAAAAGCAGAAATCACTCTCACCCAGGAAAGGGTCCATCCTATTTACGGGGTGATGGTAGTCAGGAGATTCAAGGATGAGTAGTGGCAGAGACCAGTGGCCCCAACATACAAAGTAGTCTAACATGTATAAGATTTAGCAGGAACAGAGCCAGTATTTTCCACTTCAACCATGTGTCCATGATGCACAGCAGAGATGCTAATATGCCTAGTAGGCCTTTTCATGGAGAATTTTTGCCTTTATTATTGTCGTAGGAGTAACATAACAGGTTGAGTATGTAAAATCTATCTGCTGCCTTGACCTTCACCAAGATGAAGTACCTCTGCACATGTGCCTTCCATAAGGAGCCACAGAAAAGAAAAACCTTTTTATGATTTAAACCTCTCAAAATATATTAGAGATGCATATCTAATGTATATATCTGTGACTTTTTGGAATAGTTAGAGGCAGAAAATAATGTTCCTTTCAACCTGCCTTTTATTTGGATTCTGATGTTGTCTTATGCTGATTGTGGGAATATTTTCTTGGTCTGTTTATCTGCATCTGGTTAAACAATGGTAAGTGCAGCAGGTTGTGCTTGTTAATAGAACTGTGTATGTGGGGATGCCTAGGGCAAGATTATTAAAGAAAGAGGGTCTGGAATGGGAGAAGAGATCAGTTGCAATAGAGTCTATATACCTGGCCACTATTGGTGATTTCCTCAAAAGCTTAAAGTTTTTAAAGTAGCATATACAAAATTTACTTAAATCTAATTTTGCTATGAAAGAAAAATAGGCAACATCCCAAATTCCAAAAGATACTATTTATGATTATGCTGTTTGTTTATATAATAATCTAGGTAGCTCCTTCCTTGTAGAGTAATTATATTTAGGAAGCCAAGAAGTAACCATGTGAACTACCCTGAAGGGCAGGAACACCCAGAAATAAGCCAACTCAAATTATTTATTCAAATGGAATACATTTATTCAAAGTCTTCCCTTTTTATGACAGTTTGGGTTCTTGAAATGGGAGTTGAAGGCTCGGCGTAGTGCTTATACCTGTAATCCTAGTACTCTGGGAGGAACCCTTTAACTCAGGAGTTCAAGACCAGCCTGAGAAAGACCTGAGACCCCCATATCTACTAAAAATTAAAAAAATTAGTGTTTAGGTAGATATGTGTAGTCCCAGCTATTCAGGAGGCTGAGGCAGGAGGATTGCTTGTACCCAAGAGTTTGAGGTTGTAGTGAGCTAGGCTGACTCTGTTTCCAAAAAATAAAAAATAAAAACCAGAAATGGGAATTGAAAAATCCAATACTGTAGGTCAAGTGTGATTCTGTTTTATTCTGTTTTGTTTTTTTTTTCTGATTGTTTTGTTCAGTTTTTTTTTTTCTTTTTTAATTGTAGAGACAGAGTCTTGCACTTGCTCAGGTTGACCTCGAACTCCTGACCTCCAGTGATTCTTCCACATTGGCCTCCTAGAGTGCCAGGATTACAGGTGTGAACCACTACACCTGGCCCAAGTGTGAATTGTAAATAGAAACAATGTGTTACAGAAAGTTAGGGCCCTGTTTACAGGTATAATGGTTGCCACTTTGTTTTCTTTATAACAAAAGTAATTCATGTTCATTATTTTTAAAATTAAATAAAATAAGAAAAGTATCTATAAACCTTCTTCCTCAGCCTTCACTCTGAGCACCACTGTTCTGTTAGAACTTAGATATGTATTAAAAAGAGCATAGTACTGAATATCAGATTTTATAAAAGCTTTTCTACACTTATTGTATAACTTTCCTATGTTAATAAAATAAATTTATTTTAGTATAGATTGATATACTTATATATAAGGGTAGAACTTATTATCATATGGTTCCTGGCTATGTATCCCTTTTAATTTGAATTCTTTATTCATGTTCCAAGCCTGTATTTTTTGACTGGAAAGTTTATTTCATTATTATTGTCATCATCATTAGCTTCTTAAAGATTTTATTAAATGAAGACATTAACATTTTTTCAGACATATATTTTTCTACATATTTTTATTTTTTCTTTTTATTTAATTTTGTTTGTAGCATGTTGTTTTATTTTGATTTAAGAGGTAAAAATGTTTAAATTTTATATAATAATACATGTAAATCTTTTCCTTTATGATTTTTGTCTTGCTGTCCATGCATAGAAAACTTTCTGTACCTCCAAATTATGTAAATATTTACCAATAATTTAGACTAAAAGTGCATGTATACACACACACATGGTTAATTCTGAAATTATGTGTATGTCTTAGGAGAGATTACAAATATTTGGTAAATTTTGGTAGATAGAGTGCCCGAAATCTATCTGCTTTGGTATTTTTTCCTCATTTCAATTTTTCTTCTTTTTTTTCTTTTTATTTATTTATTTATTTATATATTTATTTATTTATTTATTTTTGAGTAGGCAAAAGCAGAGTTCAAGTTGTTTATCTGTGATATTTCTAAGGCTTTCTTGGATGCCCATTCCATTAGCACTTGCTCCTTACCTATTGTGGCAATGATGTATAAAAATTATACCTGACTTGAAACTGTATAATCGGTTCCCTGCATGCAGAGACTTTTGCTTTCTGATCCCTTCATGTGTTGCAGTGCTATGTCAATATGCCTTCAAGGCCTGTTTCAGTTCTGAATTTGTTGACATCTCTCTTGAATGCTGAATCCATGAAATGGAAAATTTTTCTCTTTGGCCATACTATATTCTTCAGTAGAGTTTTTCAATAGCCCCCTTGTGAGCACTACTCTATTTCAAATGCCAGATTCCATGTTTTGTCCCTACTTGCTAGCTGAATGATCTCAGGCAACTCATTTAATCTCTCTGAGCCTCAGTTTCCTCCTCTGTAAAATGGGATTAATAATAACCTTCCTGAGCTGCTTCACATGATTGCAAAGATCAAATGAGATCATGGTTGTAAAAGTGCTTAGTAAGCTGTAAAGCAGTATGCAAACACAAGGTGTTATTATTTCCCTTTTATTTGACATTATAAAGGATTGAATATTAATGTGATGTGTGAGTATAAAGTAATAAGAATCATTTTTTGAAGTAACATGCTAGACTATAAACATCCAAATAAGTACAATCCTTTCAGTAGGCCTTGGAAGAAAGCTCAAATTAACTTCTATACTGTTATCCTTGCTCAAAACATGTGTTTAATAGATTAATAAACTGTGGTATATGTACACCATGGAATATTATGCAGCCTTAAAGAAAGATGGAGAAGGGGTTAGTATTTTATTTATCGATCTTCTTTGAGTCTAGTGTCTTTTCAGTCGACTGCCTATTAAGTTGTTACATGAACTGAATTAGATGCATCTCTATGAGAAGAATGTCCTTCAAAATGTTGTTGAAATTATCTTTCAGCCAAACAGATGAATATTTAAACAACAGGTGTATTATGCAGCCTTAAAGAAAGATGGAGACTTTACCTTTTCCATGTTGACATGGATGGAGCTGGAACATATTCTTCTTAGTAAAGTATCTCAAGAATGGAAGAAAAAGTATCCAATGTTCTCAGCCCTACTATGAAACTAATTTTTGGCTTTCATATGAAAGCTATAACCCAGGTATAACCTAAGAATATGGGGAATGGGGAGAGGGAAGGGAGGAAGGGGGGAGGATGGGCGGAGAGAGGGTGATGGGTGGGATTACACCTGCGGTGCATCTTACAAGGATAGATGTGAAACTTAGTAAATATAGAATATGATTGTCTTCACACAATAACTAAGAAAATGCCAGGAAGACTATGTTAACCAGTCTAATGAAAATGTATCAAACTGTTTATAAAACCAATGTATGGTGTCCCATGATCGCATTAATGTACACAGCTATGATTTAATATTAATAAAAAAAACACGTGTTTAACTTCCTTTGTCTGAGATGTCACAAATATTCTCCTTTGGTGTTGTCACCTTTTCCTCCTACTCTCCTCTTTTTCTTGAACCCCTTTCTCATAGGAACTGCAGGGGATAGAGGCAATGGTAGGTAGAGAGATCTCAGGGAACGGGACTGCATGGAAAATAGGACTAGTATACATGTCCAGATTGAAATCAGCTGCTGGGAGAGTCTTTTGAGGTTCATTTAAGCAAGAAGACTGTTTTGAACACATTTATATGATGCTTTCTGCAGGTCTACCTGTAGAGTACAGGTAAATACACTGTAAGCAGGAATTATTTGAAAGTGAATTTCACCCTCTGCTGATGTCTATCTGTTCAGTCTCATCAAAGAATATTTAGAGAACTGCAGAAGCTACCCTGGACTGAGTTCTGGTTCTGGCTCTGCCATAAAGAACCGAGTGACTGAATGATGTTGGGCCTGGGCTTAATTTCTTTATTCTCTAAATAAGAAAATTGAAGAAGGTAGTATTTCAGGTCCTTTTCTTTCACCTTGAAAACACTAGGATTCCAATGGCCTTATTCGTCATAGTTTTATAGAGGTACAAACTATTTCCTAGCTCTTCAATTTTGGACAATTTATTTAATCTGTCTGAACCTCAATTTCATCATCTACGAAATGGGGTATGTATCTACCATATTTGTCTTTTTGTAAGGACTAACCCATAAAATGTATGCAAAAGCATTTGACACAGAGTAAATGCTCAATAAATATTAAATATCTTTAATCCTTTTCACTTTACTATTTTCATGGAAACAAGCACTCAAAGGCCCAGGTTTGCAAGACCCTGAACCTAGGACCCCAGGCCCATGACCACTCTGAGCACCTGGATTTGGAATCTAGTTTCTCTGAAGCTGTTTATAAGCCATGTCACACCTGACAATAAGGAATTCCCCTTGGCTAAGTTTCCTCATTGTGGGGAAAATGAGAATAGGAGACCTTTCCAAAAGCCTTTAACACCTAGAACAGTAACAACCCATATTGCAGCTGCCATAGCTTCTACAGCATAAGCCACTAAGGTGCCCACAGTTACTACTGATCTTGAATGTAGCTGATGAAGTTGCACAGAGACTATACTGCTATACCTGTTTGGAAACGGAGTCACCAAACCCTTCTAAATTAGTACACTAAAATCCACTCCAAGTGAAAGTCTTTTTCTATAAAAGCCACTCTAAGAAGTTTGTAAGTGGCACTTATTCCACCAGATCCATAGACATCAGGACGGGGGCACAAGAAACATAACAAAGCAAGGAAATATGATTCTACCAAAAGAATATAATAACCCTCTAGTAACAGACCCCAGTGGAAGATAATCAACAAATTTCAGAAAACAAAATCCAAAATAAAAATTTTAAGGAAAAATATACAAACATATATTCAACAAAACAATTCATGAAATGCATTAGAAATTCAGCCAAGAGATAGACATTATAAAAATGAACCTAACAGAAATCCTGCAGCTGAAGAATTCAATGAATGAAATAAAATATAATAGAGCTTAAACAGTTGACTTGACCAAACAGAAGAATCTCCAAACTTGAAGGCAGGTTGTTTGAAATTACCCAGAGAAGAAAAAAAGAAATAAGAATTAAAGAATGTGAAAATAGGCTACAAGACTTATAGGACACTATTAACTGAACTGTCCTTCAGAATAAGGGAGATACAAAGTCTTTCTCAGACAAGCAATATTTAAATTATGGGAATTCTAGAAGAAAAAGAAAAGGGGAAAAGCATACAAAACCTATTTAGTGAAATATGGTAGAACCTTGATAGTTGACCACCTCCTTACAGTAATCACCTCCTTAAGTTGACCTAATTTTCATAGACCAAACATATATCACATGTACATATCAGTACAGTAGGCTTAGTTCCTTATGTTAACCACCTCTACCTCTGAATGTTTGCAAGTTTGTTATAGTCCTCTGGGTGGTCAACTTACAGAGGTTCTATGGTAATAATCTGAAACACCAGTCTTAGGAGCTTTAGATCCAGGAAACTTAAAAGTCCCCAAATAGATTGAACTCAAAAATGTTCTCATGAAGGCACATGATAGTCGAATTGTCCAGAGTCAAAAATAAAGAATTCTGAAAACAGCAGGAGAAAAGCACAAGGTCACATATAAGGGAAAGTCTATTAGACTAACAGTATATTTCTTGGCAGAAAACTTCAAGCCAGGAGTTAAAAGGATAATATATTTAAAGTACTAAAAGAAAAAACTGTCAGCCAAAAATACTATACCCAGCATATCTGTCCTTCAGAAATAAGGGAGATATAAAGTCTTTCCCAGACAAGCACAAACTGGGGGAATTCATCATTACCTATAGCCTGGCCTTATAAAAAATGCTCGGGAGTCCTACATCTGAAAGTTAAAAGATATAATTATTATCATAAAATTACACAATAAAAGTGTAAGACTCACTGGTAGAGCAGATACAAAAAAGAAAAAGGAAAAAGAATCAAACCTTATCACTACAGAAAACTGCTAAACCACAATGATAAGCAAGAAGAGAGGAAGAAAGGAACAAAGATATACAAAATACCGGAAAGCAAATAACAAAAATGACAGTAGTAACTCCTCATTTACCAATAATGAGGTAATAATAGCCTTGGATATAAACAGGTTTAATTTCTCATTTAAAAGAAAAACTGAGGCAGTGCCTGTGGCTCAAAAGAGTAGGGCACCGGCCCCATATGCCAGAGGTGGCAGGTTCAAACGCAGCCCCGGCCAAAAAAAAAAAAAAGAAAGAAAAACTGGCTGAATGGGTTAAAACATTTACAGCCAGGTGCAGTGGCTCACACCTATAATTCTAGCACTTTGGGAGCCTAAGGCAAGAGGAGCACTTGAGGCCAGGAGTTTGAAACCAGCCTGGGCAACATAATAAGACCCTGCCTCTACCAAAATAAAACAAACAAACAAAACAATAGCTGGGTGTGGTGGCAGATGCCTATAGTTTAGCTACTCAGGAGGTTGAGCAGGATAATTACATGAGCCTAGGAGTTTGAGGTTACACTGCACTCTGGCCTGGACAACAAAGTGAGAGCCTGTTTCAAAAAAGAAAAAAAACTTACTATGTGCTGCCTATGAAAATGTACTTCATCTGTAAAAAAAGATGCAAATAGTTTGAATGTGAAGGTATGGGGGAAAAGATATTCTAGGCAAATAGAAACCAAAAGTGAGGAAGAGTAGCTATACTTGTAACAGGTAAAACAGATTTTAAGACAAAGACTGTAAAGAGAGGAGGAAAAGGTCATCGTATAATGATAAAGGGACCAATTCAGCAAGATGATAAAATAATTGTTAACATATATGCATCCAAAGGCAGAGGACCCAGATATAAAAGGCAAATATCAGATCTAAAGGGAGATATAGACTCTAATGCAACAATAGTTAGGGAATTCACCATCCACTCTCAGTCAGAAAACAGGCAAGGAAACATTGCATTTAAACTGCACTTTAACAGATATTTATAGAATATTTCATTTAACAGCTGCAGAATAAACATTTTTTTCATCAATACATGAAACATTCTCCAGAATAGACCACAT
The DNA here is from genome assembly GCF_027406575.1 of Nycticebus coucang. Classification (NCBI taxonomy): domain Eukaryota; kingdom Metazoa; phylum Chordata; class Mammalia; order Primates; family Lorisidae; genus Nycticebus; species Nycticebus coucang. Next base: position 35,738,139 of record NC_069780.1, read on the forward strand.
GTCAGATCCCCAAACAAGTCGTAACAAATTTAAAAGCATCATAATTATAGCTAGTATCTTTTCTGACCTCAATGAAATAAAACTAGAAATCAATAACAAGATGAACTTTGGAAACTACACAAATACATGGAAATTAAACAACATGTTCCTGAGTGACCGATGTTTCAATGCAGAAATTAAGAAGAAAATTTAAAAAATTAAAAAAAAAAGAAAATAGAAACATAACATACTAAAACCTAGGGGATACAGTAAAAGCAGCAGAAAGAGGAAAGTTTATAGCAATAAACATAGATTTAAAAAATAGAAAGATTTCAAATAAATATCCCAAGGAGGCATCTCAAGAAGCTAGAAAAGCAAAAACAAACTGAACACAAAATTAGAAGAAAAAAATAAAGCTCAGAGCAGAAATTAAATAAAATTCAAAGTAAAAAGATACAAAATATCAAAAAAATTGGGCTTTTGAAAAGATGAACAAAATCAACAAACCATTAGTTAGACTAAGAAAAATAAAATCAGAAATGAAAATGAGATATTGCTGATACCATAGAAATACAGTCTCATTTGAGGCTATGACAAAAAACTGTATGCCAACAAATTAGAAAACCTATCACAAATGGATACATTTCTGTACCTGTATAACCCACCAAGATTGAATGAAGAAAAAATAGAAAATGTGAACAAACCAATTATGAATAACAAGATGAATCTAATAAAAAGTCTCCCATCAAAGAAAATCCCAAGACCTGATGACTTTACTATGGAGTTCTACCCAATATTCAAAGAAAAATGTACTGCCAATTCTTCTCAATCTCTTCCAAAAAATTAAAGAGAAAAGAATTCTTCCAAACTCATGCTACAAGATTAGTATTACCCTGATTCCAAAACCAGGCACAGACACACACACAAAAAAGAGAAAACTATAAGCCAATATCGCTGATGAACATAAATGCAAAAATCTTCAACAAAATTCTAGCCAACTAAATCCAGCAGCACATTAAAAAAAATCATCCATCATGATCTAGTAGGATTTATCTCAGGGGTGCAAGGATGGTTAAACCTATGCAAATCATTAAGCATAATACATCATATTAACAGAATGAAGGACAAAAAGCATGTGTATCTCAATAGACTCAGAAAAAGCATTTGATAAAATTCAGCATCCTTTCAGCCTAATGAACACATGTATATGTGAAAATGTATTCTATCCTTTCATGATAAAATGTCTTGAGTTAAATATAGAAGGAATATACCTCAACACAATTAAGGCTACATACATATGACAAATGCACAGCCAGCATCACACTGAATAGTTGTGGTTGCACCATAAAACATGAACCTTAATGTATGTGAATTTAAAAATCAACCAAGAGGTCAAAAGATTTCAAGATAGAATATAGCCTCTGACATAAGAATACACAGTAATTGTGTGGGCCCTGTGGCTCATGCCTGTAATCCTAGCACTCTGGGATGCCAAGGTGGGAGGGTTTCTTGAGAAATCCACAAATTCTAGAGCAGCCTGAACCAGAGTGAGACCTTGTCTGTACAAAAATACAAAAAACTGAGGCAAGAGGATCCCTTGAGTCCAAGATTTAGAGATTGCTGTGAGCTATGATGTCACGATGGCACTCTACCCAGGGTGACAGCATGACAGTGTGAGACTCTGTCTAAAAAAAAAAAAAAAAAAAAAAAAAGAATATTCAGTAATTCTATTATATATACATAATGTAACTACACTGAAGGTTCTGGGAAGAAAATGATGTTCACCTACGTAACTGCAGAAAGTGGTGTTTCAACTGTAAACTGTAAGATAACAAAGAACAGGAACTGCACATGAGTATTTCATTTTAGTTAGTGAAGTTGTTTCTCTTGGGGATATGGTTTAAGAATTCTGAAATTGCTGTACATTTTTACTGGAATCGAATGAATAAATGGACAGCAGATGGTGGGAACCAGGTTTCTCATGGTCAAAGAAGCATGTAACATAAACAAGGGAGAGAGAGGCAAGATGGCTGACTGGAGCCAGCTTTCCACAGAGGCTCCCATCCAGAAGTAGAGTTGGAGGACAGAAGTTTAGCAAGTAAGCTGATGGTTTGGAGCTGAGCCAAGAGAGAAGAATGCACATCAACACTGCCGAGGCAATCTGCAACCCCAAGGATACAAACGAAAGGTACAAAATCCATCACCAAGCAGATGGGAGTCCCTCCCCCATGAGAACAGCTCGCACTATACTCCATACAACCAAGTGAGCAGAGTTCAAAAGTCATTCCATTTTATCCCATGGGAGAGAACCTCTATAAACCATACCTCCTTCTCCTACTAAGAGGCCATGGCCTGCCAGGCATAAAACTGTATAAAGCTGTATATATTCTCTACCTGCAATTATGAACTCCCAGCACTCCCCTCCACTCTCACCCTAAGGTCTGGAAGCCTGTCCAACATGGAGTCCAGATTCTTGGGCATTTTCTCGAGAGGAGAAAATGGAGAGGGCAAGGGCTGTTGCTGGTCTGTGCTGATTCTGTGGGATGGGAGTAAGGAGAAGATGGTCAACTGAGAGGGAACCATACAGGAGAGGTGGTGCCCCAAGGCACAGAGCAGCAGCTGCAGCGGTGGGAACAATAGGGCTAACACCCCTGGGGATATTCCAGAGACACACTCCCTGTCTCTCTGGGCAACCAGAGAAATCCAGGCATCTTCTCTGGTGGCAGCCACTGGCAGAACAGATCTGGGATGGAAATGCAGGCCCCATGAGTAAAGGGTATGCCTGAGGCGGTACCAGCCTGGGTGGGGCATGGGGACTAGAATACACGCTGCAGAGACAGCAGACTCCCAGGGCAGGGCTGACCCAGAGGACCACTTTACTGAGCCTAAGATGTACCCGGCCCTCAGGGGATCATAGCTGAGACAAAGGTGGGCAGGCAGAGGCTGGAACTGACAGCTGAGTGTGAGCTCTAACCACACCCGCCCCAACACAGACTGCAGTGGAGACCAGGCAGTGGCATAGCCTGGAGCTGAGTCGTAGTTTCTGTGAACTCAAACATCATCTGATCCACAGGGGAATATAGCCAGGATAGAAACAAATTCTGCAAAATTGTTCTGTTCTGTCAGGAATATCAATCAGGGGCAGGGCTGGAACTGAGTGAACTGCCCCAGCCTCCATTAAGCACTCAAGATTGTTAGGCCTCAAGTCCCCCTGCCAGATAGTGGCAGAGAGCAGAGGCCTGGCTGAGGAGACATAGATATCCCTTTGACTCAGGCAAGCACAAATCTTTGGAACATCTGCTCATTGGAAGGAACTGGGTCACAGCCCTGTGGGGTGACTGGGTGTGACAGAGGTGCAAGGTGGCACCAACCTTCCTGGTGCAAGAGGCACCAACCTTCCTGGACTAATTTATTTGATGGGTGGTCTTTCTGACCTCATGGAGCACCAGAGCGAGTCATATTTGAGCTACCAGCAGACCCCTGCTATCTAGTTGCCAGAGACCTTTTGAACTCTCCCACCTGAGACTCATGCTGACTGGGACAATTGATTTGGACCTCTTGAACTGGGCCAATCACTCGAGGACTATCCAAAGTGGTACCCTGGGTGTGTGGTTGTGGGAAGGTTTGATTTTCCTTTTCCAATTGTTGCCTGTGGTGGGTGGGGTGAGTTAATTGCTGATATTTCTCCACAACTGAGACTTCAACCCAGAGTAACTGATTCACTAGGGTAGGACAGAGACCAGCTGAAAAAAAGACAGAGCCACCTTAGCCCCACCACACCAAGCAGGTCCCCAGTTTCTCAGGCCATAGCACTGTATGGGTACTTGGCAAAGCTTTAGGGGAAAGATACAGACACCAGTCCAAAGGGCTGGTTAATCACTACTCCTAGAGCCCCCAATCCAACTTTTCCTTATCTCCTCATCTAGCCAAACAGTGTAAAATAATCATGGGGAGGAATCAGTGGAAAAACTCCAGTAACATGAATAAACAGAGTAGATCAACCCCCACAAGGAAGGATATGGCAAACACAACTGAAGATCCCATTCATAAACAGATGGATGAGATGTCAGAAATCGAATTCAGAATTTGGATCACAAATAAGATTAATAGAATAGAGGTAAAGTTGGAATTAGAAATTCCAGGAGCATTTCAAAAGTTCTCAAGAATTCAACTAATTCAAAGACAAAATCACCAAAGATTTTGACACATTGAGACAAGAATTTGCAGCCCTCAAAGATCTGAAAAGTACAGTAGAATCCCTCAGTAACAGAATGGAGCAAGCAGAAGAAAGGATTTCTGACATTGAAGACGAAGCTTTTGAATGCTCCCAAACTCTCAAAGAGGAAGAGAAATGGAGAGCAAAAATGGAGCATTCTCTCAGAGACCTCTGGGATAATTCAAAGAAAACTAATATTTGCCTTATAGGAATCCCTGAAGGCAACAAGAGGGCTTCGCATGGTACAGAGGCTCTTCTTCATGAGATTATGAAAGAGAACTTTCCAGACATGCCAAGAGATTCTGAAATTCAGATAGCAGACAGTTTCAGAATGCCAGCATGACTCAACCTGAATAAGACATCCCCCAAGCACATCATAATTAACTTCACTAAAGTTAATATGAAGGAGAAAATTCTGAAAGCAACCAGATGTAAGAAAACCATAACCTATAAGGGGAAGAATATTAGAATAACTGCAGATCTCTCTGCTGAAACCTTCCAAGCTAGAAGAGGGTGGTCATCAACTTTTAATCTCCTAAAACAAAATAACTTTCAACACAAGATCCTATATCTAGCTAAACTGAGTTTCATTTATGATGGACAAAATACTTTAATGACATTCACATGTTGAAGAAATTTGTCATAACTAAACCAGCTCTCCAGGGTATTCTCAGACCTATCCTCCATAATGACCAGTGCAATCCTCCACCACAAAAGTAAACTCACTCAGAAACTTTTGATCAAATTCTAACTTCCACAGTGGCAAAAGGATTAAAAATGTCCACTGGACTTTTGAAAAACTCGATACCCAAAATTCTACCAGGGTTATAGATATTCTCAATATGAATGGCTTAAATTGTTCTCTAAAGAGGCACAGGTTGGCTGACTGGATACAAAAACTCAGGCCAGATATCTGCCACATACAAAATCTCATCTTACCTTAAAAGATAAATATAGACTCAGAGTGAAAGGATGGTCATCTATATTTCAGGCAAATGGAAAGCATAAAAAAGCAGGTGTTGCAATTTTATTCACAGATACAATAGGTTTTAAACCAACAAAAGTAAGGAAGGATAAGGATGGTCACTTCATATTTGTTAAGGGTAATACTCAATATAATGAGATTTCAATTATTAATGTTTATGTACCCAATCAGAATGTGCCTCAATTTATAAGAAAAACTCTAACAGATGTGAGCAACTTGATTTCCTCCAGCACCATAGTAGTCAGAGATTTTATTTTATTTCATTTTTTTATGAAGTCAAATACACATAGATCCTGAATACATTCAGGCATATGTGGGGTACAATGTGATGATTTTTTTTTTATACAATCTGACATGGTTAGAGCAAACTAATCAACATAGCCTTCACCTCATTTACTTGATTATTGTGCCAAAACATCTATGTTCTACACTTGACAGATTTGACTTGTACCCTTGTCATATGCTCCATAGATGTGGTCCTGCCTTTGACCCTTCCTCTGCTAACCTCCCCCTTCCCACTCTATTTCTCTCCTTCATCCTGGGCTATAGTTTTGTTCTATCTTTCATAAAAAAGTGTGAGTAAATATAAGTAGATTTCATAGACGTACTGAGAACATTACATACTTTTTCCTCCATTCTTGAGAAATTTTACTCAGGAGAATATGTTCCAGATCCCTCCTTGTAAACATAAAAGAGGTAAAGGCTTCATCTTTTTTAAATGCTGCACAGTATTCCACAGTATACATATACCACAATTTATTAATCCATTCATGGGTCAATGGGCACTTGGGCTTCTTCCATGACTTGGCTATTATGAATTTAGCTGCAATGAATAATCTGGTACAAATATCTTTTTTGCAAAGTAATTTATGGTCTTTTGGATATACTCCTAGTAGAGGAATTGCAGGATCTAATGGCAGGTCAATTTTTAGATCCCTGAGTGTTCTCCAAACTTCTTTCCAAAAGGAACGTATTAGCTTGCATTCTCACCAGCAGTGCAGAAGTGTTCCCTTTTCTCCTCATCCACGCCAACATCTGTAGTTTTGGGATTTTGTTATTTAGGCTACCCTTACTGGAGTTAGGTAGTATCTCCAAGTAGTTTTGATTTGCATTTCTCTGATGATTAAAGAAGATGAGCATTTTTTCATGTGTCTGTATACCATGCACCTGTCTTCTTCAGAGAAGTTTCTATTCAGGTCTCTTGCCCATAGTGAAATGGGATCACTTGTTCTTTTCTTATTAATAAATTTGAGTTCTCTGTGGATCCTGGTTATCAGACCTTTGTTAGAAAACAGTTGGAGATTTTAACACTCCTTTGGCAGTGTTGGATACACCCTCTAATAAGAAGCTAAGCAAAGAAATTTTAGATTTAACCTTAACCATTCAACATTTGGATTTAACAGACATCTACAGAACATTTCATCCTAACAAAACTGAATACACATTCTTCTCATCAGCCCATGACACATACTCCAAAATTGATCACATCTTAGGTCACAAGTCTAACCTCAGCAAATTTAAAGGAGTAGAAATTATTCCTTGCATCTTTTCAGACCATCATGGAATAAAAGTTAAACTAAATAATAACAGGAATCTGCATACCCATACAAAAACATGGAAACTAAATAACCTTATGCTGAATAGCTGGGTCATAGATGAGATTAAGAATGAAATTACCAATTTTTTGGAACAAAATGACAATAAAGACATGAATTATCGGAACCTCTGGGATACCGCAAAGGCAGTCCTAAGAGGGAAATTTATAGCACTACAACCCTTCCTCAAGAGAACAGAAAGAGAGGAAGTTAACAACTTAATGGGACATCTCAAGCAACTGGAAAAGGAAGAACATTCCAATCCCAAACCCAGAACAAGAAAAGAAATAACCAAAATTAGAGCAGAATTAAATGAAATTGAAAAAAAAAGGATTATACAACAGATCAATAAATCAAAAAGTTGGTTTTTTGAAAAGGTCAACAAAATAGATAAACCGTTGGCTAACCTAACCAGGAAAAAAAGAGTGAAATCTCTAAATTCATCAATCAGAAATGGAAAAGACGAAATAACAAGAGACTCCTCAGGAATTCAAAAAATCCTTAATGAATATTATAAGAAACTTTATTCTCAGAAATATGAAAATCTGAAGAATGACCAATACTCGGAACCACATCACCTTCCAAGACTTAACCAGAATCAAGTGGAAATGTTGAACAGGCCTATATCAAGTTCTGAAATAGCATCAACTATACAGAATCTTCCTAAAAACAAAAGCCCAGGACCAGATGGCTTCACATCAGAATTCTATCAAACCTTTCAAGAAGAACTAGTACCTATATTACTCAACCTTTTCCAAAATATAGAAAAAGAAGGAAGACTACCCAACACATTCTATGAAGCAAACATCACCCTGATCCCCCAACCAGGAAAAGACCCAACAAGAAAAGAAAATTATAGACCAATATCACTAATGAATATTGATGCAAAAATATTCAACAAGATCCTAACAAACAGAATCCAGCAACACATCAAACAAATTACACACCATGACCAAGTGGGTTTTATCCCAGGGTTTCAAGGCTGGTTCAATATACATAAATCTATAATTATAATTCAGCACATAAACAAATTAAAAAAAACAAAGACCATACGGCTCTCTCAATTGATGCAGAAAAAGCTTTCAATAATATCCAGCATCCCTTCATGATCAGAACACTCAAGAAAATTGGTATAGGGTGGTGCCTGTGGCTCAAAGGGGTAGGGCGCCGGCCCCATATGCCGGAAGTGGCAAGTTCAAACCCAGCCCCGGCCAAAAAACTTCAAAAAAAAAAAAAAATTGGTATAGAAGGGACATTTCTTAAACTGGTAGAGGCCATTTACAGCAAACCCACAGCCAATATCATATTGAATGGAGTTAAATTTAAATCATTTCCACTCAGATCAGGAACCAGGCAAGGTTGCCTATTGTCTCCACTGCTCTTTAATATTATAATGGAAGCTTTAGCCATCACAATCAGGGAAGAAAAAACACAAAAATCAAAAGGGTGAAGAAGACATGTCAAAGGAACCTAGGAGTCAACCTAAAAGAGCTCCCAGTAACCAAAACTAGAACTATTTAAACAATAAAATACATGACATAGTATTGGATTATAAGCAAAAGGTTAACATAAATAGCCATGAGTCCATACTGGTATAAATAAATGACTAAATACATAAAGAACAGAGAAATCTCCCATACAGAAAAATTCGCAGTAGTTTATGTAGATCCTTCTCCCTCAAGATGGTGGAGCTGAACTCCACACCAGTTGAATGGATTGTGCTTCCAAAAAGCAGAGTCTGAAAAGGCAAAAAAAGAGTAACTTTGTAATATACCCAGAAAGCCCTGCTTCAGCAGGTAATCAAAGTTTTCTCATCTGTGATAAGCCCTGATACGATACTGATCCTGATATGATATGCTGAAAATGGAACTTCACCTACATGGTCTTTCTTCCAAAAACTCATAATATCCACCCAACCATTACAAAAATCATATAAAATTGAAATTTAGAAGCATTCTATAAAACATCTGACTGGTACTCCTTTGATGTCAAATTCATAAAAATACAAGAATAGTCAGAAACTGTCACAGCAAAGAGAAGAATTAGATGTATATGGGACCCTGGATGGAATTTGGGGATAGAAAAAAAGGACATTGGGGGAAATTTGTGAAATATGAATAGTTTAGTTAATGTATCAGTGCTGATTCATTAGTTGTGACAATGTTCACAACTAATTTGGAAATTGGGTTTGGGATATATGGAAACACTCTGGGCTATCCTTGCAACTTTTCTGTAAACTATTCTGTAAACATTCATTTATATTTTAAAAGCATATTGAAGAAAAATATTAATCACATAGGATGGACTATAAGACAGCATTACAGAATGATCCTGATTTCATATAACTGATGTGTGAATGTCTACCAGAAGGAAAAACCAAATGTGTGTTTTTATACTCAGAGGTGTACTATAGGTAACTTTTGTTTCTCCATTCTGGTTTTCTGTATTTTTCAATGCTGTATTTTATGACAGAGGCGCATACCCTTAAGTAATTAAAAAGTCTACAAATAAATAAACCACGCCACAGGGAAGTGAGAGAAATGCAGCTGGGCTGCTCCTGGGGAAGCAGAGGCAGCTCTTTCTCAGACCATCTGGGGCCTGACTCAGGGGACCTGGGGACAGACTGAGAAGACTGAATGACAGCTGACTCTCTCAGTCTCTGTGATAGTCATTCTCGAGTCACAGCGAGAGAATAGTCCCATCTTTCATTTTTCTAGATTAAGCCACTCAGTCAAGTCCACCCAGTTGATGAGTGTGCAAAGCCATCCAGGCATGTTTTAAATACCTTTGGGTTAGGCCTCTTTTTTGTTTTGATTATAAGAAGCTTAGTTCACAAAATATTTTTTAACTACCCAGCCCATGGAGATATTTACTTAGGATGCTTGTTTAGGGGAAAGTAACAGAGGTGAAGGTTTGTGTATAGGCCTTGGAATTCTAAGATTAAATAAGGAAAAAACAACTCTTTTTAATTCAAAAAGGGGAGAAAAATTCTTGTCCTTGTGAGTTAATTTCTTGGTTTATGCAGGACCAACCACTACGATGCATAAATCCAGCAGGCTCTGTGCATGTCACTGTCTCTGTAAATGAAGCCCCTGGAATTGCTCAATGCATAGACTACACAGCCATATGAAGCAGTTCTGACTCTCCACCAGTATCATATTGTAAAAATAGTGCATTTTATAATGTTGCTTACTGTTCTGTTTTAATGAGGTGTGATTTTGAGTCACATTTCAATTCAAAACCCCTCTCATCATCATTATGGCCTCAATATTTATTGAACATTTACTCTGTTGTCTCATTTGTTCCTTAAGCTGATCCTAACCAAAAGTTCTAATGGTATTCTCATTTCACGAATGAGAAAGCTGAGGTTTGGAGAAGTTAATAACTTGCCAAAGTTACGTTACGGAGCAAGGATTTGAATCTAGGCAATAGGAACCCTTTTTGAGGGGCAGTACATTTATGAAAGCATAGGCGTTTATTATTTTGTTTTGTTTAAAATAAATTGCTTTTTGAATCTACAATACCCTTTGGTTTTTCTGCATCAATAAATTACTAGGTATAATAATTACAACATAGTAATATCACTAATAACTTCATATTCTTAGATGAAATATATTATAACCCCTCATTTTTATGCTATGCTAAATTTTACTTCTCAAATTATATTACCTTTCTAGTATTTTTTAATATGTGCATACTTCAATATTTGTTGCACATACTTTTTTGTATAGTGGCTTGACATAAGTCAGTGTTTAGAATTTTGTATCATCACAGTTGTCTCTTTTGTCACAGGAGTAGATGTTAGATATTTTTAAGCTATTAGGAATCTCACAAAACTCTGGTTATTTGGATCCTAATTATATTAAAATCTATTAGCTAATCTTCCTACTTAATCTCCTCCTGCAATGGGCAGCATAATCAAATGGATTTCCAAAGAGGACATATTGAAGCACAGATGTTTTTTTGGTCCCTCTCAGGGAAGTCAAGCACTTAGGGAAAACTGGAGAGTTACAGCATTCGAAAGGGGAAGAGAGTGGTGTCCAAGAAAGCAGTGTCAAAGCTATTGAATTTGGGCCTAACGCATCAAATCAGATCAAAGTCAAGACCATGGATTTCACTGATGGCTGCATTTAGGTCTTTGAATGTGCAGGACAGATGCTGCTACTGAAGATAGAGCTTTGCTTCCCAACTTATCAAAATGAAGACCTTTGCTATCCTCAGTAAACACATCTTCCAGGAATGAGCTGAACATATTCCAAGATTTCTAATAATTCTCAGATCTGCAGCTCCAGTGAGATCTCTCTCCTAAAAGTCAGACCTGTCTCTGGCTATTCAGAATATCCCTTCAAGTGAATGCTGTACCGAAACCCCAAATTCTTTCAGCTCTAAGCTGATTGTCACCATCTCTCCTTCCATCCACATAACAATAACAATCACGATAACCACAACCACAAGAAATCAATTCTGCCTCATTTAAGACCTGGGAAAAGCTATCACCCAAATTAACCCCTTCCTTCAATCTACACTAAATCTTAAAGATTTCGTTCCCTCAGTCTGTCTTGTCGTGCTCGCTTCGGCAGCACATATACTCAGTCTGTCTTGTCCATCTCTGCCGGACATCTTGTATGCTTGTCCTTCTCCCTGCACTGACTACGGGCACCTTAATAACAGATAGTATCTAATTTACAGCTGAAATATTTAACCCTAAGACCCATCACCCAGGCAGTCCTCAACAAAATGTTTGTTTCATTGGAAAGGAGAAACTGATGTGTCACTATAGAGTTGATATTATGGAAAATATGTGCTTGTTTTTGGTCATTTGAATCCAAAGTGGAGTGATTTTGTTTCCTTTGGTTTTGACCTTCACATCTAACGTGTTAAAAGAAAAAAATAAAAAACAAAGCTTTAAAGGACTTTGGAACTTTTTAGTTGATCAGAAAAAATTTTCCTTAAGCTTTGTGATTGCAGTAGAATCTCTGTAGGTTGGCCACTCAAGGGACTGTAACAAACTGGTCAACATATGGAGGTGGTCAACTTATGGAAATAGGCCTGCTGTACTGATACGTAAACCTACTTTACTTCTTTATACGGCTTTTATCAGATAATGCCATGCAAAATTATACATAATCAAAACATAAAAAAATAAATAAAAACATAGTAAAATCATACATACAGTATCATACAAAATCAATACATTTCCTGTTTCCTCATGGTTCAATCAGTCTTTCTGAAGAAAGAGTCAGTCTTGGTCCATTTCTTATTCTTATTACAAATGTAAGTGGAGAAACCACTCTCAAGGCTGGCTGCACCATCAGCATACCCAGGTGTTTTTCCCCAGCAAATGACTTTAACTGCATTATCAGATGCCTGACATCTTCTTCTTTTGGAGTCTCTGAAATTTCTCTGTCATCCTCACTTGTTTCTTCCACATCATCCACTGCTTCATGCACTTCTATGCTCGTTTGTACGTCAGGCAATATCACATCACTTAGAAAATTGCTTCTGGGTCAGGTTCATTACAGGTTGCCACCTCGTCATCCACCGCAAAAAAAAACCTTCAAAATCAGCTCCTTCTAATTCTGCCATGGGAGATGGACTGTCTCATGGGGCCAAAACATTATGCTTTTGGGTTGTGACAGCTACAACTTTCTCAAAAGTTGTGTAAGTTCTGTATTATTTCTGGCTGAAATAGTTGTGTAAGTTGTGTAAGTTCTGTATTATTGAAATAGTTGTGTAAGTTGTGTAAGTTCTGTATTATTTCTGGCTGAACTTCATTCCAAGAAGAACTGACCCAGAGGACAGCATCAGTGCGTTAACTGATGGAATGAATGAAGTTGTTTCCACAGGCAAACCACAGGTTTGTGTTTTATAATGAGCCACTGTAGGAACAGTGCCTTTTAAATGTTGATGTCTTGATCAAGAGGTTGGATTTTTGAACTAGTGTTTGGAGGCAGAAATTTCAGTAACAGGTTTATAAGATGATTTACGTGCAGATGGCCAGGACAGTTGCCTACGGTGAGTAGAATAGACTATTTCTTCTTCATTTCTTGGTTGATACTCCTTACCCACACTTCCAACAGGGCACCAGTCATCCGGGAGCATCTGTTTGATCTCCAAGTGACAAGAAGTTTCTGAGGCTTCAGGTTCTTGAATGTACATGGCTTTGCCAATTTAGCAAACACCAAGGGCTTTAGTTTCTCTCCTGTTGAACTCGTGCAAAGCAGAACTGTGAAATGTTCTTTGGAAAATTTTCCACATTTACATTTGTCACTTTTCATAACAAGGCTCCTGTCACAGTCATTGCCTTAAAAGAGAGTCTGCACTCATCAGCATTAAAGATGTCATCATCTTTGAATCTTCTGGTGAAGTCTGGGCATTTTTTGATGACCTCTTCTACAACTTCTACTGGAACTTCATTGGATTCACCCCACAAGACTTTCTGAGAGATCTCCTATTGCAGTTTAAATTTCTCAAACTAACAACTTGATGCTTGGAAATCTACCACACCATCCTGTGAGAATTTTTCAGCAACGTCTTGGATCCTCAGCCCAGATATTTGGGTACTAACTGCCCTCATTGTTTGAACCAGCCTCCATTGACTTCATTGAGGGAATGTGTCCTCCTTTTCTGCTGTGATCCTCCACTTTCCTTACCATATCTCTCCAAATATTCATGTTTATGCTTTTGGATGTAGCTAACTGTGGTCTTGATAATACCAAAATGATCTGCCATCTTTCCCTGGCTGCTGCTTTCAAGGAAATGTAGAAGATCAACCTTTTCCTTCAATGTCAGCTCATTCAGTTCTTTCCTTTGGGCCATTATTTCTTGATTAATTATAAAATTTTTCAGCAATTGTAGGATATACCTACAATTCAGACCAGTCTTTCATGTTGAAAAAACTTTTACAACAGGTGATAAACAGTAGGACATTAGGTGTAATTCAGCATGTGGTAATAACAAAACATGAAAAAAGAACTTATACTGGGATGGGCGTGGTAGCTCACACCTGTAATCCCAGCACTTGGGAGGCTGAGGTGGGTGGATTGTCTGAGCTAACAAGTTTGAGACCAGCCTGAACCAGAGCAAGACCTAGTCTCTATAAATAGCTGGGTGTTGTGGTGGGCACCTGTAGTCCCAGCTACTTGGGAGGCTGAGGCAAGAGAATCACTTAAGCCCAGAAGTTTGAGGTTGCTGCGAGCTATGACACCACAACACTCTACCAAGGGTGACAAAGTGAGACTCTGTTTCAAAAAAAAAAGAACTTATACTAAAGAAAAAAATAACACAACTAGGAGGCAAAACCCACATTTTCCACTCCTTGGTATAGAATGCACTCAACTGGTCAAGTTATAGAGAGTAAATTAATATTGTGTGTCATAGTTCGCATGGTCCATTTACAACTTACAGAGGTGGTCAATATATAGAGGTCAGTCTTCCATTGAGTACATGTGGTGCACATCTGGTCTATTAAACTAGGTCAACTTAAGGAGGTGGTCAATGTAGGGAGGTGGTCCACTATATAGAGGTTCTATGGCACATGAAAGTGAAATTGGAATTACGTACATACAGAGGGTATCCCAAAAGTCTCTATATTTATTTTTAAATCACTTTAATTATCTGTGCTTCTTGAAAGAGAAATTTGTATCTTGTCTGTCTCCAGGTTTGAGCCTTGGGTGTGGTGTTTCTTGAATGGTTTTCCTCAACCAGTTCAAGGATGGAATTTATCTCTAACTGCTGTATGGTTTCTATCATATAATGAACTGGCTTCTCTTCTATGCATTTGTCATCCATGGGAGAACTGAGAAAATAGTCACTTAAATAATTTTCTGTTTTATGGTTCACATGAGAAACTCCAATTGAGAAAAGCTTCGAGGTCTCAAAAAGGTCCGTAAGTTCATAGGTTGACCAGAGATTATAATTTCTTAATAATGAGTCAATCTCACCTCCTCCTTGCTGGCTCATCCATTCAGTACTTCTGGCCCCAGAAAGCAAGAAAAACCCACTAGCTGTGGGTATAATGCCAGAAAAATATTCTTGCTTTTTATCTTCTAAGTCCTCTTAAAGAACTCTCTTTACCCATATTTAGACTCAGAGTAGGAAATTTTTAGAAAAAAAAAATCTGAAAACTTTACTTCATTTGGAAACTCTTTTTTGCTTGGAAGTAGGCTGGCATGGAAGGAACAGTCCTCATGGAAAGCTGTGTTTTCTTTTGCTTCTCTTTGGGGAGGAATGGTTAAGAGCTGTGATGGCAGACATGAGAGTAAGCCCAGCTCTTTACAATTGGCCTCCTTTGAAAGGCCTTGCCTTGACTTCTATCCCCAGGAAGAGGAAGGTTGCTAAAAGGAACATCACAAGGTTCCATTGATGAAATGTCTCAAACTAAACCATGTATGATGACAAATACTAGGTGGAAAAATTTCCCCCAAATCAGGACTGGCTATCCGCCCTCCAAATTGCTTTGCTGGATGCCAAAAGGTTATCTGTGAGGAACTAGGAAAGGAAGTATATTTGAAAACATCACTAGAACTTGTATACAACATCTTAAGGTGTTTGATCCTTTTATGAACTGTTGACAGCTCTTTGCCATTGATGTCTATGTGAGAGTTGCCAGCCAAGCAAAAGGAGGAAGCAAGGCCAGAATTCTTGACCAAGAAACTGCTAAGAGCTGGTTAGATCACAAGACATGAGATGGCCAGGGAGAGGGAATGGTTCCGAATCCCATGAAAAGCTTTGGCATCTGCATTAGCAGTTTCATCAGAACCTATGCTGGCCATTCAAATATTTCCCTTTGAGTGAGGCATTCTTTTCACTCCCAGTACCATCTTCATTTAAGAATCCCTGCATGAAATGGTAATTCCCAGAGCACTCAGAGAAGTATGTAGGCAATGAAGATTACTAGTAATCACCATGGCGCACCAAATCAGTAAACGCACTTAATCAGGCTATCGCCCAACCAACTCTTTTGAATTTCTTGATAGCCATGACAGTTGCTTAATTGGAATAGTAATTGTGTTTAATTGGGACACATTTAGTGCTACTCTGGTTGGGGTGTCTTTCCCCTGCTGCCGCTGGGTCTATTTGTCTGTACTGAGAATATCTGTCTCAGTGTCCCCGTGGAATGTGCTCAACACTGGCTGCTCTTCTGCTTCTCATGCTGGGAAGTATTCTGAGTGGTGGCTCCTGCCTGAGACACCCTATCTCTGGTATTAGATTAACAAGCCATGACTCAGAGGCCCTTAGCTTAAAAATGAATATTCCATATGCATATTCAAAACAGACTCTAGTATATAATAGGTACTTATAATAATGCAAACTTATCCTCATCAGTATAGAGAAAATAATCTTTTCCCAAACCCTCTCATCCAGTATTCCTGCTCTTAATCTTGGTCTGTCTCTTTCCCTACCTCATAGCTCTCTTTTTATAGCCAGCTCACTTTTCTAACCCAGGCTTTATATTTTGCCTACAGATCAGCTCACAGCTCAGACTCTATAAACACACAACTCTTCCTCACACCTCCCTCCTTAGCGCCTTCTGAAGCTGACCATGTGCCATCATGATTGTCTGGGCTTCCTGTCTGCTGGTGACCCTTTACATGAGTTCCCACAGACACTGATGTAAACACACAACCCCTTTTCACACACAACCCCTTTTCAGTGATGTCTCCTGATCACTATTTTCATCACACAATGCCCTTCTGCCTGCCAAGCTGTATCATGTCATAATGAGTCCATTTGTGCTGTAAGTTCCCAGCATCTTGTAGAGATCACTAGTTTTAACATCATATTGTAAAAGTCATGTTGATATCATAGACAGCCAAACAGCACAGCGTTCTTATACAACTTTCCTGGAGGCTTACAGTCCTCAGACATTCACAATTTGGAGAAGAGGGCCATGAATCCTGCATTTCATGACCATGTTGCAACCACCTGACCACACTCAACAAGCATAGGATTTCTTACAAAAGCCTGATTTCCTTCCAAAACGATCTGCTTTTAAAAAGAAAAAAAACTAATTATTTCTTTTGCTTCATTCAACAGGGCTCAAATTATGTTTGTTTTTTTAATAAGTTTGACTCATTTTCGTATTAAATTGCTTGATCATTTCTTTTAAGTTAGTGAGGAGTTTCTGTGCTTTGAAGTACAGTTTTTTGTTGTTGTTGTTCTCCTTTAGGGTATGACAAACCATTATATTGTCTTGAGAATTGGGGATAAACTGGATCAGAAAGGCAGAACAAGTGGAGCTCAGGGACATGATTTCTAAATAACAATTCCCATGTGAATGCTCCTACAGTATTTCCCTTTTACTCATGTTTTTGTGTTAGTGTTTTTGTTGTGGTCTGGACTGGGGCAAAAAATGAAATAGTAGATCCAGATGTGAAATACGTCTTTTGAAACTGATGTAAGGGAGTGTGTGTGTGTGTGTGTGTGTGTGTGTAAAATCATCAAAGGCAACAGAGTCTGAAGGTTTCTTTAGTTAAATACCCCAGATAAGGAAAAGTGGAGGGATAATAATTTATGGCCGAAACCCACCCTATTTATGAATTTAACAGCCAAACAGCTTCTTGACTTTGGTAGATTTTCAGTTTTAAGTTATTGCATCATAGATCTTAATTTTTATAGCTTGAGAGACATAATGTCAAGGTCCCCCAAAATCAAGACCTTAGGAGTCCACGGATCTGAGCTCAGGCCTGACATTAGCTGTTGACCTTGAACAAGTAATTCCAACTTTCAGTTTCTCCATAAAGCAGAAATAACAAAATCTCTTTCTACAGGTTATTGTGAGTATTAAAGGAGATTATGTACCTAGCACAGAGTGCTGGGCCCACTTGGAATGTTCCAGAGCTGGCAAGCTGGTGGAAATCTCTGCTAGTCCACCCTATTCCTAGAGAGCACCCAAAGGCTGCCTTGGCTGCTATGTCCAAGTGCTCATTAGTGCCCCCTGCTGGGGAATCAGGATATTTTGCAGCTTTCAGATTGACCAGGGCTCGTAACTAAACATCTTAACAACAAATCAGTCTACACCCTTATATAATTCCCTGTACTCCATGAATATTTTTTTTTTTTTGATTGTCAACTGACTGAATTGACCTCCTTGGGTGAGATAGGAAACCCACATATAGTCTTGTACTAAATTGTAAACTTCACGGTGTGGGTATCGCCTGTGTTCTATCTTCAGAACTCCGCACAGTGCCCCGGATCTGGTAGCCAGTCAGTAAATACTTTGTTGAATGGTTGAATTAATAAGCTCAGCCACAACCTAAGAAGATGGCTTGACTTGATATTTCAAAGGGTTGCCCTGTGAAAGAATGAAGAATTCTCTGGAAAATTCACTTCTCTCTACTTTAATAGGATTAGAAAAGGAGACTGTTAATGGCTTTGCTGCATCCAACATGACTGTTGTTATTTTCCTACTGGTGTCATTGGGTAGACCAGGGTTTCTACCTTAACTTTGAGGCAAGACATGGATTATAGCCTCTTTAGTTTTTACCTTCTTTCCAAACCCAAACATCATTCCTCTGCTTCCTAACTCCTGTTCACTAAGGACTCCTTGCAAGAACAATACAAAGTAGAGTTCAGATGAGATTAATTCTATAATGATCACCATCAGAGAACATTTATTGAAACACTTAGCATAATGAGGGACACTGATGACTTTCAGGCTGCTGAGTAGCTGGAATGCTTTCTATCCTGCACAAGAGAACCATGTCAGAGGGCATTGGCAAGAACCAATATTTTTTTAAATGTTCCCTACTGTACTACCAGCCAGGATGGGTGTAACTGAGTCCAAAGCCAGAAGAGCTGGAGGAAAAGGAAGGAAGCAGGGTGTGTTAGCCACATGACTAAAGTGATAGGGCATATGGTTCTTAAGCAGGAAAAGACATGTAGGCCGGACAAAAATGTAAACACTGGTGGCGTTTAGAGTATTCAGGAGGGCTGGGAATAAAAAGCTCTGTGAGTCTACTGAAAAGAAAGGGTGGCTTTGATGTGGAGCACATTTTCAACTGTAGCAGGGTTGCCATTTCTTGTGGTTGCCAAAAGAATATTTAAAGAAAAAATAAGAGGATGTTCTTTGCTTAGGGGTGGCCTATTGGAAGAATCCTAAGTATTTTTTAAGTTGAAGGATAAGACACCAGTAAGAGTCAGTAGCCACCAAAGGCTGCCAGGCCATTTCAGCAACTGCTGGGCCTCCAGTTTGACAGCTGACACCTCTGAGGCAGTGGGTGCAGTGAAAAGTCTGCAAGATGCACCTTACCCGTCAAAACAAGGGCTGCCAGGTGGACTTCCTTAGCCAATAGGTTATCCTCAACCTGGGTCTCAAACTGGGTCTTCACAGGCTCAGCAGAAGGACAGATAAGCAGCTCCCCTAGATATGACTGTCCCTCCAGAGAACATGGGAAGAAGCATGATTCTGAGGTTGGAAAGTACCTTGCGCCTTAGGAAGTCCCTTCTGGGGTTCACGTCACATCTGCCTGAGCGGGAATACAGGCAGCCCTCCCTATCCCCGGTCCCACATCCGGATTCGACCAAGCAAGGCTCAAAAATATTTGAGAAAAATAAAAAAAAAGAATACAGTAATAAAATATAATAGAAATAAAAAACAATACAGCATAAAAACTATTTTCACAGCACTTACATTGTATTAGGTATTATATGCAATCTGGAGATGATTTAGCGTATACGGGAGGATGTGGACAGACTGTGTGTAACTACTAGGACATTCTGTAGCAGGGACTCAAGCATACTCAGACTTGGGTACATGCAGAAGGTCCTGTAATCCATCCCCACAGATCCCAATGGGTGACTACATATTCAGGCCATGTGAACAAGAAAGCCCAGCAGTCAGGTTCAGGGGGCATGGGTTTTCTTGCAGCTCACCTACTAACTAGCTTTGTGACCTTCGGCTGATCACTAGAACTTTCTGCATTTTAGTGTCTACCTCAGAGGGTGGAGCCAGGTAATTACCAGAGACCCCAAACCTCCATGATTCTGTGATTTACAGCGAAGTCACAAGCTAAATTTCATTCTTGTTTCTGTGTATAAACTTGGGCAAGTTTTTATTCCACCCGGTGCCTCAGTTTCCCCATCTGTAAAATGAGTAATCACACCAGTTTTACAGTCTTTTGAGAACTTACAGATGAAAGGTATTACACAATATTAACTGTTATCAAAGACTGAAAGGCAATTATAGTAATTGAACTTTTCAACATATTTGAAAATGAGTCCCTGGGAGTTTTCACTTGAGTAAATGTTATTTGATTTTTATCTTGTTACAGTTTTGTCCTGCTCATGCATATCCATTCTGGTCAGTTTGAGTTGGTGTGCTTGTCCTTTTCACTTCCTCTTGTAAACTGTCCTCCCATGGTGACCATCTTCTATAGAGGAGCTCATGGAGCAGGGTTTTGAGTCAGGATGCAGCATTGCATAGACCTGGATTCTAGCCCTGGCTCTGCCGTTAACAGCCTGGTCTTCAAAAGACAAGATTAGGCCAAATCATTACAGTGGCAGGTAGTACCACCCAGCACCCAGTGCTAAAATATGACTTGAGGAAAGTGCCTGAATGTTAAGATGATGGAGAAAAGAGTGTGTAGCAAATAATATATACGGAGTAGTAACCCTATAAATGCATCGGAGTTGAATTCATAATGACCAAAAGCATGGTGCTTAGAGTAACATGCTATGCAATCCTTCATACGGTGGCGTTAAGGTTTTAATCCCTAAAATATTAGTGTGCTGCAGTGCTGATGATACTTGCGTAAATCAGATCC
Source organism: Nycticebus coucang (assembly GCF_027406575.1). NCBI lineage: Eukaryota > Metazoa > Chordata > Mammalia > Primates > Lorisidae > Nycticebus > Nycticebus coucang. Next base: position 35,758,680 of record NC_069780.1, read on the forward strand.
CAATTGCGAGACCACACCCTGCTCTTACTGTGGAAATGGTAAGAGAGGAAGGAATAGAAATTGGGATTTATACATGTCAGCTTGCAGTTTGGATTCAGGTGTACGTGTATGTAGAGCAAATAAGTTGCTCTTAAAATGAAAAACAACCTTGTTTATCTTTGAATGTCTGCGGTGGAGAGAAGCACTAGTTGGTTTTCTCTCCCAGGAGCCGTCTGCGCCTGTCTGAGGAGTTGCTCTGTGCTTTCAGCCACTCGCCGGTTTTTGTGTCTTTTGCAAGTTCTGCCATGCACCAAACACAGGCTTGGCAGTTTCCTTTGGGTTTTCTGGAGTTGTTCTTGCTAGTGAGGCAGAAAGACCTCTCTTCCCAGCTTACAGTTTTAACCATAGATGGGGGGTTTTCTATGTGGTTTTCTACCCCTGCCATTAGACAAATATCCTTACCTATATATTCTCTCTGTCTGCTGTACTACCCCCCACCCAAACACACATCCCCGGTGTCCCTGCAGGGGGTGGGGTCTGGGCTGCTCCAGGTCACACAGAATTCATTGCTCAGTGCTCTCTCCAGGTTGGCAGAACATCCCCGTGATGCCAGGTTGGGCTTTCAGAGGTATTTCTCTTTCTTCCTACTCCCTTGCATGTAACAGCAGGAAAAGGCCCTGATACCTCTAGTAGTAGGTCCTAATGTCAAATCCTACATGACAGAGGATACTTCCAAGCCCTGAATTTCTCTCCAGAAGTTCTGTCCAGAGACAAAAGTGATTGCTTTGTTGTCTCCTTCTTGCTTCTTCTTTTCTTCTTATGGAAAACCAAGATACTAAAGAAGGTCTCAGCAGTTCTTGTGGAGGAAGAGACTTCTATGGTTTATTATTAAAAGTGTCCATCCCTTAAAACTCAAGTGCTCAAAAGCTGAGATCACCGTGTTTTATAGTAGTGACACAAGTCTATCATTTCATTATTCTATTTCAAGAGCTAAAGACCTGAGGATATTGGGAGATGTTAGGCTGCTGGAATCATAAAAACTATTTTTATTAAATTGGATGAATTGGAAGGTAGAATATTAGCAAGTGGAGGAAGGTGAAGAATTGCGTTGATTAGGACTCTTTGGTTGTAAGAGACAGAGACTCCAAACTGACAAGTGATCTTGCAACCTCCCATAACCAAATCACAGGAAGAATGGAGCTGACCTCAGGATTGGCCAGATCCAGGAACTTGCACAGCACCGGGATTCTTCCTTCTCCTTCCCTTCTCTCTACTGGGCTTGGCCTCGGGCTTGGATTCTTGCTTCCTAGCTCTTTTCCCTGTTAGGGAACATGAGATCAGGAAGTTCTGCTACCACATCCTTAAGGCTAAACAGTCCAAAAGAAAAAGACAAATATCCCTGCCACCTTCTGTATGAAAAATCCCAGGGAAAAAGAGATTAGCCCTTGGGTTGGCCCTCCTTGGTGTGCGTGCTTACCAGCGGATTGTCCCTGTGATCCAGTGGATGGAGTGCTCAGAGTGGCTGCCTGGCCAGAATCATGTGACGTATGTACAGTGGTTGTTGGGTTGTGAGGAAGGAGGAGCAGTTTATCAAAGCAAGAACGGGGCCAGGTGCTGGTACCCAAAGGAGGAGGAAAGGGTTCTGGGCAGCCCCCCAAAATAGCTACACAGAGAAACAAGAATGGAACTCAGCTTAGGACCTTATATAGAATCATGGAGGTCTGGACGCTAAGAGCCCATAGTAGTTATCTGGTTCCACCTTTCCAGTACACAAAGGTCTAATGATCCTATTAAGGTCACAAAACTCAGATATCCACCAGGTACAGATGGTGGCAGGAATATTTATCTTTTTATTTTGGACCTCTATCCACATAGGTCAAGGACAGCTTGCAGTGTTCCTTTACAGCCTGAGTTTGATTTCCAGCCAATTTGTCATCTAAAATTCATACTCAATAGATTGGAGTTTCTGCCGATGGCTAGTGTGGCATACATGCGAAGAGACATGTGGCAGATAGCATTCTTTGGACAGTTGTCCACTTGCCTCATTTGTAAAAAAGAAAAAAGTTGCTATTGTCTGGAAGTGGAAATGACTTAGCTACTAAAACTCGTGGAACCTCTAATTCAAAAACAATAGAAATGTAGGTTGATCATTTAGAAGATGTAAGCTGAAGCCTTGAACTCATGTAATAAAAAACTCTTTATTAACACTGACATTACTTCAGTTACTCTGTGTGTGGTATATGCTAATATTGAAAATCAAAGATTCATAGTAAATAATTAAGCTTGCAAGTTGTATTTTCTGCACAGTTTGGTTTTCTCCAAGATTATTTTTAACTTATGGACTCTATCTTCATGACTAAGTTTCATATGATTTATTTGATTTCATCAAATAAGTTAAAATGCTGATATATATGGTTTTGAGATCCTAGATGTCTTGTATTTCACAACAGAAATTTAGGCTTTATTATTGAAATATTTTGAGTCAAACAGAACTGAGTTTAAATTCTAGATCTGTCATGTTTTAGTTCTGTGTCCTTGGGCAATATTGCCAAGTTCTGCTCCATAATATAGATATAAAAACAGCTATCTCTTAAAATCAATAGAGGACTCAATGAGATCAGATATGAAAAGGTTCCTTCCATGTATTAGACCTCAGTTAACTACTAGTTTCTTCTTCCTTTCTTCTTCTCAGGACAAAAAGCCTTGAGTTAAGTAAAGAACTATGCTTTTAGGAGTGTTCTGACTTTGTTCAAAATGAATCAACTGTCCACAAATATAAAGCTATCATAAAACAATAAATAAGGGCGGCACCTGTGGCTCAAGGAGTAGGGCGCCGGTCCCATATGCCAGAGGTGGCGGGTTCAAACCCAGCCCCGGCCAAAAAAAAAAAAAAATACACAAAAAAAAAAATTAAAAAAAAAAAAATAAATAAGGAGATAGTATGTAACATCTAAAAATACTTTGAAAAAGTAATAAATTTGGGCAAATGCTGATGCTGTTATAAGTATCATTATTATACTATTGGGAAAAGGAAAAACAGACAAGGAGGAATAAACTGAAGCAGATTTCAAGCTGTAAATTGTCCTGATTCCACAGGCAGAGAAATAGAACGTAGAAACATACAGGATGTGAAAAATCAGAATGGGTAACCAGCCTATTTGTCATCATGGGTCAGAGTAACTTCCTGAGTCTATCATGGCCCAAATGATTCTGATGATAATAAAATGTTCCTTGGGGTACCTGAGGGACGTTCAGGTAAGGCTGTCAGATTGGCAGATGGAAACAGGCCTGCAGAGTGCAGAAGAGCCTGGTTCAGGGTTCGTCAGCTGCAGTCACTAATGGAAGCCATCCCTGAAACCAGTCACTGCATGAGATATAGTCAGCATTCATGAAGCTGGAAATAACTGTTATTGATTACTGTCTAAGGCCTCAGGCTGGGGAAGGTCTTTGCATCTCAAAGTGTATTGTAAATACATCCTTTTATGATCCTGAAACACAGGAACAAGTAGGGAGCAATGATAGACCCCTTGCCCTCTAGTCTGAAGTCAAATAATAGTTTTAGAAAGAAGAAAGCTTTACATCCTAGGTCAGCATCGCAAACAAGGGAAAGATTTTCTTTAAACTAATAGAATATCAAATATGGGAAGGCTTTTTACAGTAATGTTGGGGATTATGCTGGGGAAACGAGGCAGAAGAAAGAAGCTTTCTTCCAAAAAGAAGCTTCACACCTCCCTCCTCACTTATTTATTCTACGTACGCATCACTTGTATTCAATCATTCACATCCAGAGAGCAGAGATTTCATCCAAATTGGGCAGCCTTCACCTTTTAGTGCCTCTTTACTTAAAGCAGTTAATATGTTTATGGATAATGTCTCATTATAGCCTTTTAAGTAGCATTCCAGACCCCCTCCATCACCTGGGTAATAACACACCTGTTGGCCTGACTCACACGGCACCCGCCCTCTCGGCCCAGCATCATGGGCTGCTCTTCAAAGGACCTCCATGGCCATCTGCCTTTGTGCTTGTATCGTTGTGCCATAAAACATGATGGCTTGGGCTCCTGTCCCCTCCCCATGTCCCACCCAGCCTACTTCATTTGCAGCTCTCAGGACCATGGGGCAGATATTCCTTCCACCTTTGTCCCGTTGGCCCAACCAGTGGCAGAGGAGGGTGAAGGCCCTGCTGGAGTCAGTGCCACCACCCTGTTTAGAAACTTTAATGTGTGAGAACCATGTGGCCCAGAGGGTTGGGAAACGGATGGTAAAGGGTGCCTCCGGGTCCTGTGCTCATCCTGGGAGTCTTCTCACTTTGGCCAGAGTCCAGCCCTGCTGAGTAACAGCCGGATATTATTAGCGGTTAGGAGGCTGTGTGAACGGGTGTGAAATGAAACTGGAGGCTCCATCCAGATCCTGGTCAACAAGTGATACCTCATGTCTAGAAACATGCCAGGTGGCCAAAATAAAGCCACTTTGGAAACTGCAGATCCTTTTCCCCAGAGTAGAATGTTAAGGGTCCTGGGGAAACAAACGAATGCCAGTTTGCATCTATTCCAGTTAGATAAATCCTGTAAATATGAGTAATTGGATAACTAAACTACTGCTGGAATATAAGTTGCCTGGAGAGATTACTAGTTTTGAAGTACTACTTTTGTATCCTCACCAACACTTGACAAATCTCTAGTTCAGTCATGTAAAATCACAGACGGTTCTGAGAACCACACTTTGCCTCATGCCTTTTGGTCCTGACACATACATATACCTGTCCAAGACACAGTTGTGTGTGTGTGTGTGTGTGTTCCAAGAGGCTTTTGTATACCACACCCATGGTGTGTCCAACCTTTTTCTCTTCTCTGTTAAACATTGGAGGAATAAGAGTTGTCTTGGGCCACACATGACATACACAAACACTAACAAAAGCTGATGAACAACAACAAAAAGATCTGTGCATACTTTTCGTGATATCTGACACCACAGATAATCAAAACAGTCCTCAAATAATCTGCATGTGGCCCCAGGCCTGCAGGTTGGACACCCCCTGCTTCCATTATCTTGTCTACTTATAGGCAACTTCTGATGATAATGATCTAAAATATGTGTATATGTATTTTTTATCCTAGGCCAAGTCTATTACAACTATTGATATTATTCTTGTTTTAGTGCTTATCATGATACATCAGAAATTTTACTGTTCATTTTCACAAACTTGTTTGCTCTACAAGAAACCCTTTTATTCAGGAGTACCTAAAGCATAGGAACATGTTGAAGCAGAATTTATCTTAAATATTGATAGCATTATTAGAATGATCTGGAGATGAGATGATTTTTATTTTCTTTTGTCTTTCTATGTGTTCCAAATATTTCCACAGAAAGAAATAGTTTACATATGTTGACTGCTTTCTGTAGGTCAGGTTCTGTGCAGTTTTTTCTGCTCATCATTACATACTATCTTCACAATAGCCCCCTTTGAGAACCTCACTTGACACATAAAGAAACTAAAATTTAAAATGTTAAAATAATTTGCCTAAAACTCATAAATGGTGGGATCAGAATTCAAACCAGTGTAAATCTTACGCAAGAACTTGGGTCATTAACCTCTGTGCTTCACTTCTTTCATAATCAGAAAAACACACATGTACACTTTTTATTCTTAAAATAAACAACAAACCCCATTATTGCAGTTAGCACATAACTTGCCCGACAAATATTAAACGTACTTTCAAATGTCCAGGCACATGTATGAAAGTTACAGTCTAATACTTGATTAAGAAAAAAACATGATTTATTTAAATTGAAGCTCACCCGCCATTTTTAATCAGCTTAAAAATGTTATTTGATCGTGACGTCCACTTCCATGAAATTTAGAAATGCATTAGAAAAAGAGAATTAGGAAATAGGCATAGAAATTATTTGAATAACAAAAAATAAATCTTTAGGAAATGACAATGTTAATTGGGTTGTTTTTGCTTTTTTTGTTTTGGTTTTTTGCCTGAAGAAGAAAAGTCTACAGGAAGATTAAACCACAGTTCTGAAATAAAGGAAGAACTATGCTGCGGTTAGTTGGAGCAGCTGTGTTCCAGTCTCAAACTACATCTGGAATATTATGTTCAGTGCTGGGGACCACATTTTAGGAGAGACTTTGACCAATTGGAGTATGTTAGATATGGGTGAACACGGTGCAGTACACCTAGAAACAGCAACATAAGAATTCCAGTTGCAGAAATTCTGGTTGCTTCAGGAAAAAGGCATGGAGGAGATAAAAGATCCAGGTCCAAAGCCATGACGATCTGTCATACTGAAGAGAGAAATTAGGTTTGTATACTATATATCATGCTAGAGAGTAGAACTAAGACCAATGAGGTCAGATGTTAGCTCAATATAAAAAGAAATTCAGGCTGAATAGAATATGCTTCAAGCTAGCTAATGAAGGGCCCTGGGACTGGTCAAACAAAAATAAAAATGTCCGATTTTTTTTTTTTTAATGTAGTGGGACTTATTTATAACTTAGATCAGTGTTTTCCAGACCTTTTTATCTTATGGCACACTTGAACCTATAGTTAAACTTCTGTGGTACACTTAAATTATGTTGATTTTTAAAAGGGTAAAAAGGGGGTGGTGCATGTGGCTGATGGAGTAGGGTGCCGGCCCCATATGCCAGAGGTGGTGGGTTCAAACCCAGCCCTGGCCAAAAACTGCAAAAAAAAAAGAGTAAAAACAAAGAAAATATATTTACTGTGCTTTGAACTTCTTTCAAAAATAATTTGATTAAAGATCTTTAAACATTTTTGTGGCACACCAGTGTGCTGCAGCACACCAGTTAAAAATCACTGTCTTGGATGGTAAAGTTTTCTTAGCTTTAAAGAAATGGGAAGCAACTTCCTTTAGGGTATAGTGTGAGGTTTGTTTGCTTTTTAAGTCAGAAAGCAGATATGTCTTATGTAATTGTGTTGTTCTATATCGCCACATGCAATCCTTTTTTTTTGTTTAATAAACATGTCTCCCAAGTTATATGACATTTTGCTGCCCTCTGGAAATTCACTTTCAAGCACTGAAAATTTTCCCTCTTCATTATTGTTTATTTAACACAATTCATTAAGAGAAAGTAGAGGAGGAAAGAAAAAGTCCACAACTCTTTGGAAATGAATAAACTTTTTGGGTAAACTTAAACGGATAACACTCGATCTAGACCTATTCTCAGTAAAAAATTTAACGTCCTATGTGACCTTGAGTAAGTTGTTACTTAAGTTCTCTGTTTCTTCATTAGTAAAATAGGTATAATAACTCTTGCTTCATGGCCCTTATGGGAATTAATGAGTTAATGTTTGCCTAGTTCTTTGAGGTCCTTGGATGAAAGGTGTTGTATAAATACTAGGTACCATTATTAACACTTAATAACCATATCTGTACTGATGACACCAAGTGTACAAAGAAACAAAAGCTGTTACAGGCCACAGAAAAGCTTTCAAAGGCTGCTTCACAAGGGCCTATGAGGACATAAACTAGAATTACCAAGAGACCTTTGTGTTTATTGTCCACTGAGAAATTGCAGTATTGTGGATTCAAATTGATATTTAGCTTTAGATTCAAGGGATGGTTTTAAGAGCACTTTTTCTGTCTTCAAATGAGTTTCATTACTACTACTAAACTAGAGACAGTGAACACTGGAATCTTTAAATTACTTCATTTTAATCTAATTATATTCTCAGTAGACTCTTCTCAATACATGTGCTAAACAGGGTAGTTTTTTTAATGCTTTTTTCCTCTTGTAAACAGCAGCCTCTATCCTTACAGAAGAAGAAAACTTAGACTGCTTTACCTCTCCCTTTCTTCTGGTGCTCACAGCTCAGGGCTTCAATTTCCTGCCTGACTCTTCTTGTCACTCAACTTCTTGTAGTTATCAAAAAAAAAAGAGAAGAGTTGGTGGAAATTGGAAAGACCAAGGTCCTTTTTTGATCCCAGATGACAAACTTAAAAGATAAACACTTACATAAAAGGAAAAACAAATACAGAAAAGGGAGCAGAGATGAGCGATTGCACAGCTCAGAGTTGTCACCTCCTTTGCTGTTTCCCAACGACTGAGAGAAGAGCTCTTCAAAGAAAAAGCAAGTTACCCGACAGAAAAATGGGCAATAGTTATGAACAGGCATGTCACAAATATGATCAGTAAATATGAAATATGTCACACGGATCAGTAAATATGAAAAGATGCCTGGAGAAATGCAAATGAAACAGAAAAGTAATGCTGTTTCACATTTCGGGCTGCTAAAGATTTTTATTGAGCGAATTATCACATGTGAAGAAGAAAATCAAGCAATGCTGTCAGTGAGAGTGCACACTGATACAGCTACAGAAGAACCTCTGTATGTTGACCACCCAAGGGACTGTAACAAACTGGTCAACATACAGAGGTGGTCAGCAGAAGGACAAGGCCTGCTGTACTGATACATTGATGTGGTGCATGTCCAGTCTGTGAAAATTAGGTCAACTTAAGGAGGTGGTCAATGTAGAGAGGTGATCAGCTATAGAGGCTCTTCTGTATTTAGTAAAGGTGAAGATGTGTACCCACTAAAGATCAATAGTTGGCTTCTAGACTTACACCCTAGAGAAACTCTTGCACATGTGTATATGAACTTTCCTAATACCATTTGTCTGAAATGGCAAGAAATAACCTAAGTGGTGGATGTAATCCATCAAAAGGAAGCAGATAAACTGTGTTGTATCACATAATGGAATACTACACGCTGTACAGCAGTGATATTGAATTCAGGCTAGCTACAAGTATCATTCTGGATCATTCTGGATCGCTTTCAAAAAATATAATGTTCAGAACTGACCCCTGCCTCCAAAAAGAAAGCTGTGGAAACACACAGGAAAAATATTGTTTACATAATGTTTAAGAATACTCCAAAGACAATAACTGACAGCTATTATTATTAGAGAAAAAAATCGAACTCTTAATCCGCATGTGGAGTCCAAATTTCCAATCTTGGAAGTTTCTCTTAAGTTAGTATTTCAGCACTTCCTTACAATTTTTGCCCCACTAGTGCCAAGTAATTACTACAATTGAGATTTCTGTAGGATTCATTAGAAATGGGCTTCAGGGTTCTCATGTCTCTCCATGAAGTATTTGTTCTAATACAGAGCTGTCCAACAGAAATATAATGTAAGCCACATATATAATTTAAATTTTTCTAGTAACCACACTTAAAAACTGAACACATAAAATTAATTGCAGTAACAGATTTTATTCAACTAAATCTATTTAAAATATTCAACATGTAATTAATAAAAATTAAGATATTTAAAGTTTTTTATACTAAGTCTTTAATATCTGGTGTGTATTTTACATTTAGAGTTCCCCTCTATTTGGATGCTAAATTTTTATTAGAAATACTGGATCTGTATTTAGAGTTCATAAAATTACAGGTGCAAATGTAAATTCACATTTTCGACTTGTTCCAAATACACTTAAAAGTCTCCTAATAACTGGAGTATTGGTTTTTTCATTTCAATTTTGATTAAAATTTAAAATACATTTTAAGTTAATTAAAATTAAATAAAATTCAAGATTCAGTTTCTCACAAGATTTCAAATACTCACTAACCACAGGAGTAGCTGTATTAGACACACCAGGTCTAACCTGTAATACTAAGAAATTCTTTATATCCACTTACCTTTCCTCTCCGAAATTCCTATTCTCATCTGATTGAAATCAAACTAAAAATGTATAGAATGACCCAGCTGGACATACACAGCCCCATAGAGCCATCTGCAATGAAAGGCGTGTGTTGACTAGTATGGTCAAGGCCATATGATGACAGGAGTCTCCCCTGATTTATATGCTCAGACAATTATTTCTTAAACTTCTCAACCACCTGCTGCAGGCCTGGTCCCACAGTACACAAAGCTGGGGAGAATAACCCAAAGGTTCCCCACCCTGGGGTTGACTCTGTGTGTCTAGGGTATCTGTTTTAAATTAAGCTTCCAAAGGATACAGTGTGAACCATTCAGCTCTTTCAAAACACCCCTCTCCAAATATGGTGCTTGGGTGTCCTCTGGGACTCCTTGGCAATTTCTAGATTGGATAATTAAACCCAGGAATATGAGGGAACTCATTGGAGAAGAAATATGAAGAGGCTTGCAGAGTAGAGAAAGCAGGAACTCAGAGATTATGATGAGAAAGTGGCACTGAAGGTGAGTAGGACATGGGAGTTTTCAAACCCCCATGGGAGTTCTGTAAAATTTGCCACCAGGTCAGTTTGCAGGAAAAAGTGGTAATCAATGGAATAGGTCCTTTTAACCAAAAGTCAAACTGATGACAACCTGAAATGAATCAGATCTGTACTCTCTTCCCAACTTTACCATTTGGAATTCAAAGCAGTCATCCGGATGCTTTGTTAGGAAACAACAACCAGAGAGTCGGTGGTTATCCTGGGAGTGATATTTGATTTGTAAATGAAAGGCTATCAGACAGTATTCTACAGTATCCTCATATTTTCATTATGCCTAACACCAGCTTATGCACACGACACACCCATTTACACACACTCACAGATCCGTAGAAAGGGAGTAGAATGCTTCCTTAAGAAAATGACAGCAACAAAGCCTTTGAAACTATTGATAATAAGCCAGGCAGAGGCAATTGCTATGTATAGAGATGGGGCGCCTACTGTTCTCCAAGCCATAGCTGATTTAAAATACTCACCCTGTAATTTATGAGCGATATTTAATACCTCAGTGACCATAAACCTCAATGTTTTATTACCACTGCTTAGCATACCTTTGATGTGCTGCCCAGTGCTACACAATCCAAAACAAATTACTTGCAGGAAGCTGGATATTATATAAATGCAGGAAAGTCATAAATAATGCACAGGAGGAACATTTTCTGTGGGTTCTGACTTGCCACAATGGGTCTCTGTGAGTCTGCCTCCGCAAGTTTCTCCCTGGACCCGGATGGGGCAGGAGGAGGTCCATCTGAGGAGTGCTCGTCAACAGGGTGGGAATGCCCACTTCCAGGCACTGACTGACACCACGCTTTAAACCTATAGCAGAGGCAGATGTAAATCAAATGAGGGCCTTTCAGGAAGCTATGATCTTCTTAATGAGCTACAGATGTATAAGGCACAGACCTTTCATTCATGTTTTTAGTGGGCTCTTCACAGTCCTCTTCCCTGCTCTCACATGGGCATGTGTTGACTTCCTTTCCCACTCTCAGCAGCAGCTCCTCAGAGCTCCACAGTCTCTACAAGACCCCGAATCCCCACACCTGCTGTCTTGGATGAGATAATCTCCCACCTCATCAAAGAAATCAGGTGAGAACCCATCCACCTTCCCTCCTCAACATCACAACGTTCTCCTTCCCCCTTCCCCCCCACCCCCACCAGCCACTCTTACTTTGCTTTACCTTGAAGCAGACAATCCTTTTTAAAGATGAATTGCCCGTGCCCTTGAGCCCATGCCCTCCCCTCTCCTTCAGTACCACGATCCATAAATCATCCCCAGACACAGTTAGCCCTCTCCCTCTCCACTGCATCCGATGATACAGATGACAAGGAAGCAAACTGAATTCTTCCTCACAGCCATATAATAACCTTATTTCTGAAGATAATCTTTTCCTCTCTGCCCTACTGCCCCCTCACCCTCTTTGTCAAGCAGATTCTGTGCTCAACAACTAAGAATCTTCTGGTGGTTTCCCACATCCCATGACCTCCTTCCAGGCTTCATTTTATGAGACCTTGTCGGAGGCTGGATATTGTTGTTCCTCCCTACCCACTACTTGAAATTTTCACCTCCTAGGCTTGAAATCCGACTTTTATTTAGGATTTCTTTTCTCTAGTCTCCTTTACTGGCTCTGTTTCCCCTGTCCATCCCTGTACTCTTTTGGATGATCCCATTCTCTTCAGGCTTCACCCATCAGCCAGACTCCAGTGACTCCCAGTCCTGTCTCTGATGCTCAATTCCCTGAGCTGTACCAGTCTCCCACTGGACAACTCTGCCCAGTGTCCCTGGTCAGCTTTCCAAAATATGAGCTACAATAAAGGATAGAATATTCGCTATGTACCAAAATACACCTCCACGAACCATTTGCTCATTGTAAGGAGGAAAATATACCTTATATTTATATTTACATTTTTTGAGACAGAGTCCCACTCTGTCACCCTGGATAGAGTGACATGGCATCACCATAGCTCACAGCACCCTCAAACCTTGGGCTCAAGTGATCCTCCTGCCTCAGCCTCCAGAGTAGCTAGGATTATAGGCACCTGCTTGGCTAGGGTCCTGCTCTTGCTCAGGCTGGTCTTGAACTCCTGAGCTCAAGCTATCCACCTGCCTCAGCCTCCCAGAGTGCTAGGATTATAGGCATGAGCAACTGTGAACAGCTCAGGAAAATGTATCTTTCCAATGGAAAGATATGATGGCCACCACCTTAATCAAGTAATTGAACAAACTTTCACTAATTGTAGGACAACCTGACATTCTGTACCTACTGATGGAGTGAAATAGAAAGTACATGGCATTATCTATAAATTTTTCTCACCAAAAATGTTTAACCCGAATGTAATCAAGTCTTTAGCCTCAACTTACTGTCTACATAAAACACAGAGAACAGAGAAACCAATTAGAGGTTACCACAAGGCAGCAATGAGAAGGCCAGATTGGGCCTGCTCTCCTTGAAAAGACAGAGTTAATGTCATTTGTAAATGGAGAATGTTCTAGGATAAAAGAACCAAAGAGAAAAAACAGCCAAATGCAATGCACGAAATTTGATTGGATCTTGCTTTGAAACAACCAGCTATAAGAAGATATTTTGGGTACAGTTTAGGAAAATTTGAGCCCATGCTTTAAATCAAATAATGTTAAAGAAATAATGTGTTAAATGTGGCAGTTGTGTTGTGGTTTTGAAAGAGGATGTCCTTAATCTTGGAAGAGGCATGCTGAAGTATTTAGGGATGAATTTTTGTGATACCTGAAACTTACTTTCAAATGTTTCTGCAAATACAAAGATCTGTATGTGTGTATATAAATCAAATATGGCAAAGTATTAACAATTTTTAAATTTAAGTGTGGTAAGTGTGTGTTCAACATACTTTCATTCAATATTTTCACCTTTTAAATATAATAAAAATTAGAAAAAGATTTTAGAAATATAAACATTTATAAATAGAAATTAAAAACTTTTCTTCAGCTTCCCACCCGCCCCTGCTTTTCTATTCATTATTCACTAGGTAGATCAAGCTAAAAATTGTGACACCACCTATAACTTCTCCCTTTCTCCTCAGATCTTCTGTCTCCTTCCATCACATCAACTGGTCTTCTTTCCTCTGTGTCTTGAGTCCCCATACCAACCCCACCACAGCTACTGCACTGCCCTCATAGGGCCTCCATTATGAGTCACTGGAATTCCAGCCTCCCAGGGCTCAAGCTTTTCCACCATCAGTCCATTCTCCCCAGTCACTCCTCAGATTAAAACTTTCCACAAGCTTCCACTGCCTGCAAAATAAGATAAAATTCCCTGAAATACAAACATTAAAAGAAAACACTGAAATGGAATTCTAGAAGTAAAGACAAAAAAGTCAAATGGACATCTAGAGATTCCCACAGGCTTTTGACATCAAAGCTTGACTTCTGATCCCCAGGCTACCTCACTCCAGGCTTCACCTTTGCTCTGGGATAGCAGAGAACATGAGCTAAGGCAGAAGTGTGGTGTTCCTTATGGAAACTTGAGTCGTCTACCTGGAAAAAGAGCCCATGTGTAGATCAGCAAAGTAACATGTTTAAGGCCTATAAAGGAGAGAGACCCTTTTAACTACCATGTCCCTGACTTCAGATGCTCGCTGGAAGACTCATTTTATGGACTCCAGTAAGTGGTTTATAACACTGTCCATGAAGCTAAGGGAAGCAAACACTCTTATACATTGTTAATGTGATTCTAATCTGGGAGGGCAGTTTGGCAACATCTAAATGAGTATTACTTCAGAAAATTTTTCCCACAGATATACTTGCTGCTATAATTTGAATATGTCCCCTAGAATCGGGTGGGAGCTGGTAACCCAGCGACCAAGTAGCCTAAGGGCGGGGTCTGAGCCGCCTTGCAGCTGTAACCCACAGGGGAAGAGCGAGACCGGTTTTGGCACACTGGGTGGATAGCCACTTCAGCAGTGATTCCAGTGACAAGCACTTTCCTGGGAAAGCTTCTGCTCAGCAAGTTTACAAGTTTAAAGTGCCTTTTAAGTGGGCTGAAGAGAGATTTAGGGTGTCTACCTGCTGGGGTTTGAGAAATCAGCAGCCTCCAGTCGTATCAGAACTGTGATTAACATCTCATACCCCAGAAGACCACGTGTTGCCCAGACAATATTCAATAACATATACATACTGCTTTGTTTTTGGTTGTGGTTTTTTTTTGGGGGGGGGGGTTTGGTTGTTTTTTTTTGTTTATTTTGATGTTGTGGATTGTTGTTTTGTTTTTTAAGTTCAACCTTTTCCATACAGATCCTTTTTCTTTCTCAATTTTTCTAGTTTAATTATAATTTCCCATTGCTGCCGTTTTTAATGACTAGAATTTCATTTTTGCTACTGTTTCTACTGCTATTATTTGGTTTTTCCCCCAATTTTATCCCATAAAGTTTTCTGTTTGCTAGTTTTGGTTTGATTTATAGCATTTTTGTCTTTCCTCTCTATTTGGTGGAGTGGGGTACTGTGTCTGATCAGGTTAGCAAAGAGCTGCTGACCTCAAAAGAATAATCCAACTGGGCACCCCCATAAGATGGTTTTTTTTTCTTTCTTTTTTTTTTTTTTTTTTATTGTTGGGGATTCATTGAGGGTACAATAAGCCAGGTTACACTGATTGCAATTGTTAGGTAAAGTCCCTTTTGCAATCGTGTCTTGCCCCCATAAAGTGCGATACACACCAAGGCCCCACCCACCTCCCTCCTTCCCTCTTTCTGTTTCCCCCCCATAACGATAAATGTCATTAATTGTCCTCATATCAAAATTGAGTACATAGGATTCATGCTTCTCCATTCTTGTGATGCTTTACTAAGAAAAATGTCTTCCACATCCATCCAGGTTAATACGAAGGATGTAAAGTCTACATTTTTTTTAATGGCTGAATAGTATTCCATGGTATACATATACCACAGCTTGTTAATCCATTCCTGGGTTGGTGGGCATTTAGGCTGTTTCCACATTTTGGTGATTGTAAATTGAGCTGCAATAAACAGTCTAGTACAAGTGTCCTTATGATAAAAGGATTTCTTTCTTTCTGGGTAGATGCCCAGTAATGGGATTGCAGGATCAAATGGGAGGTCTAGCTTGAGTGCTTTGAGGTTTCTCCATACTTCCTTCCAGAAAGGTTGTACTAGTTTGCAGTCCCACCAGCAGTGTAAAAGTGTTCCCTTCTCTGCACATCCATGCCAGCATCTGCAATTTTGAGATTTTGTGATGTGGGCCATTCTCACTGGGGTTAGATGATATCTCAGGGTTGTTTTGATTTGCATTTCTCTAATATATAGAGATGATGAACATTTTTTCATGTGTTTGTTAGCCATCCGTCTGTCGTCTTTAGAGAAAGTTCTCTTCATGTCTCTTGCCCATTGATATATGGGATTGTTGGCTTTTTTCATGTGAATTAATTTGAGTTCTCTATAGATCCTAGTTATCAAGCTTTTGTCTGATTGAAAATATGCAAATGTCCTTTCCCATTGTGTAGGTTGTCTCTTTGCTTTGGTTATTGTCTCTTTAGCTGTACAGAAGCTTTTCAGTTTAATGAAGTCCCATTTGTTTATTTTTGTTGTTGTTGCAATTGCCATGGCAGTCTTCTTCATGAAGTCTTTCCCCACGCCAATATCTTCTAGTGTTTTTCCTATGCTTTCTTGGAGGATTTTTATTGTTTCATGCCTTAAGTTTAAGTCTTTATCCATCTTGAATCAATTTTTGTGAGTGGGGAAAGGTGTGGGTCCAGTTTCAGTCTTTTACATGTAGACATTCAGTTCTCCCAACACCATTTATTGAATAGGGAGTCTTTCCCCCAAGGTATGTTCTTGTTTGGTTTATCAAAGATTAGGTGGTTGTAAAATTAGTTTCATTTCGTGGTTTTCAATTTGATTCCAAGTGTCTATGTCTCTGTTTTTGTGCCAGTACCATGCTGTCTTGACCACTATGGCTTTGTAGAACAGACTAAAATCTGGTATGCTGATGCCCCCAGCTTTATTTTTGTTACAGAGAACTGCCTTAGCTATACGGGGTTTTTTCCGGTTCCATACAAAACGCAGAATCATTTTTTCCAAATCTTGAAAGTAAGATGTTGGTATTTTGATAGGAATGGCGTTGAATAGGTAGATTGCTTTGGGAAGTATAGACATTTTAACAATGTTGATTCTTCCCATCCATGAGCATGGTATGTTCTTTCATTTGTTAATATCCTCTGCTATTTCCTTTCTGAGGATTTCATAGTTTACTTTATAGAGGTCCTTCACCTCCTTCGTTAGGTATATTCCTAGGTATTTCATTTTCTTTGAAACTATGGTGAAGGGAGTTGTGTCCTTAATTAGCTTCTCCTCTTGACTGTTATTGGTGTATACAAAGGCTACTGACTTGTGGACATTGATTTTATATCCTGAAACATTACTGTATTTTTTGATGACTTCTAGGAGTCTTGTGGTTGAGTCTTTGGGGTTCTCTAAGTATAAGATCATGTCGTCAGCAAAGAGGGAGAGTTAGACCTCCACAGCTCCCATTTGGAATCCCTTTATTTACTTGTCTTGCCTAATTGTATTGGCTAGAACTTCCAGCACTACGTTGAATAGTAAAGGTGACAGAGGACAACCTTGTCTGGTTCCAGTTCTAAGAGGAAAAGCTTTGAGTTTTACTCCATTCAGTAAAATATTAGCTGTGGGTTTGTCATAGATAGTTTCAATCAGTTTTAGAAATGTGCCACCTATGCCTATACTCTTCAGTGTTCTAATTAGAAAAGGATGCTGGATTTTATCAAATGCTTTTTCTGCATCTATTGAGAGGATCATGTGATCTTTATTTTTGCCTCTGTTAATATGGTGGATAACATTTATAGACTTGCGTATGTTAAACCAGCCTTGCATCCCTGGGATGAAGCCTACTTGATCATGATGAATGACTTTTTTGATGATAAGCTGTAATCTATTGGCTAGGATTTTGTTGAGAATTTTTGCGTCTATAAGATGGTTTTCTATTAAGGTTCTGTCAAAGTACCCTACTGTACACCTATATTGCTCTGTCTCCCCCTTTCTGCACCTCTCTTCTTTTCGTCAATATTCCTTTTTCCCATCCCCTCTCCTTTCTCTATTTTTTTTTTCTTTTTGCTCGTTCCGCCTTTCTTTCATCCCTTTCTGGCCCTTCAATCTTCTCACCCTTCTGGTCCTGTACCAAAAGGACTCATCTAACCCGTAGTCCACAGGCATGAGAATTTAAAGAACAAGAGGAAGTGAAATGAAAATTAGGGCAAGGAAACAGATAAAAGAAATCACTCATGAGGAATAATCAGCAGAAAACTCCAGGCAACATGAAGAACCAGTCCAGAACAATCCCTCCAAGGGACCATGAGGTAGCTACTGCAGAAGATTCCACCTATAAAGAAATGTTAGGAATGACAGAAAGGGAATTTAGAATACATATGATGAAAACAATGAAAGAAATGATGGAAACAATGAAGGAAACTGCTAATGAAGTGGAAAATAACCAAAAGGAAATCCAAAAACAGAATCAAATAAGAGATGAACGATATGAAGAATATAAAAAGGATATAGCAGACCTGAAGGAACTGAAACAGTCAATTATAGAACTTAAAGATGCAATGGAAAGTATCAGCAACAAGTTAGAACATGCAGTAGAAAGAATTTCAGAGGTAGAAGACAAAGTTCTTGAGATAACTCAGATAGTGAAAGAGGCAGAAAAAAAGAGAGAGAAAGCAGAACGTTCACTGTCAGAATTATGGGACTTTATGAAGCATTCCAACATACGAGTTATAGGAATCCCAGAAGGGGAAGAAGAATGCCCCAGAGGAATGGAAGCCATACTAGAGAATATTATAAAAGAAAATTTCCCAAATATCACCAAAGATTCTGACACACTGCTTTCAGAGGGATATCGGACCCCAGGTCACCTCAACTCTACCCAAGCTACTCCAAGACACATTGTGATGAACCTGTCCAAAGTCAAGACAAAAGAAAAGATTCTGCAAGCTGCCGGGAGTAAGCGCCAGTTGACCTACAGGGACAAATCCATCAGAGTGACCACAGACTTCTCTAATGAAACTTTCCAAGCAAGAAGACAATGGTCATCTACCTTTAATCTACTTAAACAGAACAATTTCCAGCCCAGAATTCTGTACCCTGCTGAGCTAAGCTTAAAACTTGATGGAGAAATCAAATCATTTACGGATATACAAACATTGAGGAAATTCGCCACAACAAGTCCAGCTCTACAGGAAATACTTCAACCTGTTCTGCACACTGACCACCACAATGTATCAGCAGCAAAGTAAGAACTCAGAAATTAAAGGACAGAACCTAACCTCCACACTGATGCAAAAGATAAAACTAAGCAAGGGACTCTCACAAAATAAGATGAATAGAACACTACCACACTTATCAATTATCTCAATAAATGTAAATGGCTTGAATTCCCCACTGAAGAGACATAGATTGGCTGACTGGATTAAAAAACACAAGCCATCCATTTGCTGTCTGCAAGAAACACACCTGGATTCAAAAGACAAATTAAAGCTCCGAGTCAAGGGTTGGAAGACAATTTTTTCAGGCAAATGGCATTCAGAAGAAAAGAGGAGTTGCAATCTTATTTTCAGATTCATGTGCATTTAAAGCACCTAAAGTCAAAAAAGACAAAGATGGTCACTTTATATTGGTCAAGGGAAAAATACAACAAGAAGATGTTTCAATTTTAAATATTTATGCACCCAATTTAAATGCTCCCAGATTCTTGAAACAGACCTTACTCAGTCTGAGCAATATGATATCTGATAATACCATAATAACAGGGGACTTTAACACTCCTCTTACAGAGCTGGAAAGATCCTCTAAACAGAAATTAAACAAAGATATAAGAGATTTAAATGAGACCCTAGAACAACTGTGCTTGATAGACGCATATAGAACACTCCATCCCAAAGATAAAGAATATACATTCTTCTCATCATCCCATGGAACAGTCTCCAAAATTGATCATATCCTGGGACACAAAACAAATATCAACAGAATCAAAAGAATTGAAATTTTACCTTGTATCTTTTCAGACCATAAGGCACTAAAGGTGGAACTCAAGTTTAACAATAATGCTTGACCCCACACAAAGGCATGGAAATTAAACAATCTTCTGTTGAATAACAGATGGGTGCACGAAGAAATAAAACAGGAAATCATTAACTTTCTTCATTAACAATGAAGACACAAGCTACCAAAACCTGTGGGATACTGCAAAAGCAGTTTTGAGAGGAAAATTCATAGCTTTAGATGCCTACATTCAATAAACAGAAAGAGAGCACATCAACAATCTCACAAGCCATCTCATGGAATTGGAAAAAGGATAAGAATTGAAGCCTAAACTCAGTAGAAGAAAAGAAAATATCCAAAATCAAATCAGAGATCAATGAAATTGAAAACAAAAGAATCATTGAGAAAATTAATGAAACAAGGAGTGGTTTTTTGAAAAAATAAATAAAATTGACAAAACATTGGCCAGACTAATGAGAAATAGAAAAGTAAAATCTCTAGAAACCTCAATCAGAAATGATAAAGGGGAAATAACCACTGATCCCACAGAGATACAAGAGATCATCTCTGAATACTACCAGAAACTCTATGCCCAGAAATTTGACAATGTGAAGGAAATGGATCTATATTTGGAATCACACCCTCTCCCTAGACTTAGCCAGGAAGAAATAGAGCTCCTGAACAGACCAATTAAAAGTACTGAGATCAAAGAAACAATAAAAATTCTTCCAACCAAAAAATGCCCTGGTCCAGATGGCTTCACTCCAGAATTCTATCAAACCTTCAAGGAAGAGCTTATTCCTGTATTGCAGAAATTATTCCAAAAAATTGAGAAAGAAGGAATCTTCCCCAACACATTCTATGAAGCAAACATCACCCTGATACCAAAACCAGGAAAAGACCCAAACAAAAAGGAGAATTTCAGACCAATCTCACTCATGAATATAGATGCAGAAATTCTCAACAAAATCCTAGCCAATAGATTACAGCTTATCATCAAAAAAGTCATTCATCATGATCAAGTAGGCTTCATCCCAGGGATGCAAGGCTGCTTTAACATACGCAAGTCCATAAATGTTATCCACCATATTAACAGAAGCAAAAATAAAGATCACATGATCCTCTCAATAGATGCAGAAAAAGCATTTGATAAAATCCAGCATCCTTTTCTAATTAGAACACTGAAGATTATAGGCATAGGTGGCACATTTCTAAAACTGATTGAAGCTATCTATGACAAACCCACAGCCAATATTTTACTGAATGGAGTAAAACTCAAAGCTTTTCCTCTTAGAACTGGAACCAGACAAGGTTGTCCTCTGTCACCTTTACTATTCAACGTAGTGCTGGAAGTTCTAGCCAATACAATTAGGCAAGACAAGGAAATAAAGGGAATCCAAATGGGAGCAGAGGAGGTCTAACTCTCCCTCTTTGCTGACGACATGATCTTATACTTAGAGAACCCCAAAGACTCAACCACAAGACTCCTAGAAGTCATCAAAAAATACAGTAATGTTTCAGGATATAAAATCAATGTCCACAAGTCAGTAGCCTTTGTGTACACCAATAACAGTCAAGATGAGAAGCTAATTAAGGACACAACTCCCTTCACCATAGTCTCAAAGAAAATGAAATACCTAGGAATATACCTAACGAAGGAGGTGAAGGACCTCTAGAAAGAGAATTATGAAATCCTTAAAAAGGAAATAGCAGAGGATATTAACAAATGGAAGAACACACCATGCTCAAGGATGGGAAGAATCAACATTGTTAAAATGTCTATACTTCCCAAAGCAATCTACCTATTCAGCGCCATTCCTATCAAAATACCAACATCGTACTTTCCAAATTTGGAGAAAATTATTCTGCGTTTTGTGTGGAACTGGAAAAACCCCGTATTGCCTAGGCAGTTTTTAGTAATAAAAATAAAGCTGGGGGCATCAGCATACCAGATTTTAGTCTGTACTACAAAGCCATAGTGGTCAAGACAGCATGGTACTGGCACAAAAACAGAGACATAGACACTTGGAATCGAATTGAAAACCAAGAAATGAAACTAACATCTTACAACCACCTAATGTTCGATAAACCAAACAAGAACATACCTTGGGGGAAAGACTCCCTATTCAATAAATGGTGTTGGGAGAACTGAATGTCTACATGTAAAAGACTGAAACTGGACACACACCTTTCCCCACTCACAAAAATTGATTCTAAATGGATAAAGGACTTAAATTTAAGGCATGAAACAGTAAAAACCCTCCAAGAAAGCATAGGAAAAACACTGGAAGATACTGGCCTGGGGAAAGTCTTCATGAAGAAGACTGCCATGGCAATTGCAACAACAACAAAAATAAACAAATGGGACTTCATTAAACTGAAAAGCTTCTGTACAGCTAAGGAGACAATAACCAAAGCAAAGAGACAACCTATACAATGGGAAAGGCTATTTGCATATTTTCAATCAGACAAAAGCTTGATAACTAGGATCTATAGGGAACTCAAATTAATCCACATGAAAAAAGCCAACAATCCCTTATATCAATGGGCAAGAGACATGAATAGAAACTACTCTAAGATGACAGACGAATGGCTAACAAACACATGAAAAAATGTTCATCATCTCTATATATTAGAGAAATGCAAATCAAAACAACCCTGAGATATATCTAACCCCAGTGAGAATGGCCCACATCACAAAATCTCAAAACTGTAGATGCTGGCTTGGATGTGGAGAGTAGGGAGCACTTTTACCCTGCTGGTGGGACTGCAAACTAGTACAACCTTTCTGGAAGGAAGTATGGAGAAACCTCAAAGCACTCAAGCTAGACCTCCCATTTGATCCTGCAATCCCATTACTGGGCATCTACCCAGAAAGAAAAAAATCCTTTTATCATAAGGACACTTGTACTAGGCTTTTTATTGCAGCTCCATTTATAATTGCCAAAATGTGGAAACATTGCCTAAATGCCCACCAACCCAATCCCAATCGAATGGATTAACAAGCTGTGGTATATGTATACCATGGAATACTATTCAGCTATTAAAAAAAATGGAGACTTTACATCCTTCGTATTAACCTGGATGGAAGTGGAAGACATTATTCTTAGTAAAGCATCACAAGAATAGAGAAGCATGAATCCTATGTACTCAATTTTGATATGAGGACAATTAAAGTCAATTAAGGTTATGGGGGGGGAGGAAAAGCAGAAAGAGGGATAGAGGGAGGGGAGTGGGGCCTTGGTGTGTGTCACACTTTATGGGGACAAGACATGATTGCAAGAGGGACTTTACCTAACAATTGCAGTCAGTGTAACCTGCCTTATTGTACCCTCAATGAATCACCAATAAAAAAAGAAAGAAAGAAAGAAAATGCAGGCCTAATGAGTAAAGGGTTTGCCTGAGGTGGTACCAGCCTGGGTGGAGGGCGGGGACTAGAAACGCACACACAGAGCTGGGAAGTTCCCAGGGCGGGGCTGACCCAGAGGACCATTTTACTGAGCCTAAGATCCACCTGGCCCTCAGGTGATCGTCAGGCTATAGACAAAGGAAGACAGGAGGCTAGAACTGACAGGTAACAGAATGCAAACCTGCAGGAGCAAAGACAGGGCCTGAGGCACGGGCTCTGGGAACTCAAAATATCTTCTTTTCTGCAGGGGAATTTAGCAGGGACAGAAACAAATTCCCGCAAAGTTGTTCTGTTCTGTTCTGTCAGTAACATCAATCAGGGGTGGGGCTGGAACTGAGTGAGCACACTCCAGCCTCCATCAAGCACCGATGGTTGTCAGGCCTCACCTCCCCCTGCTAGATAGAGGCAGACCACAGCGGACTGGCTGAGCAGAAATAGATTTCCTTGTGATTCAGGCAGGCACAAACCGCTGGAGTATCTATTCACTACAGGCAATTGGGTCAAAGCCCTGTGGGACTATCAGTGACTGGGTGTGACAGAGGTGCAAGGTGGGGAAGGAGGTATCAACCTTCCCAGACGGATCTATTTGCTGGGTGGGTCCTTCTGACTCCATGGAGCACTGGAGCAAGCCATATCAGAGTAGTCACCAGACCCCTGCGATCCAGTTGCCAGAGACCTTTTAAATTCTCCCACCTGAGATAGGTGCTGACTGAGACAAATGATTTGGACCTTTTGGACTGAGCCAATAGCCTGAGGACTATTCAGGTGGTGCCCTGGGTGTGTGGTTGTAGGAAGGTTTGATTTTCCTTTTCCAATTGCTGCCTGTGGGGGGTGGGGTGACTTAATTGCTGGTATTTCTCCACAGCTGAGACTTCAACCCAGAGTAACTGTTTCACTAGGGTCGAACAGAGACCAGCTGAAAACAAGACAGAACCACTTAGCCCCACCACACCAAAAAGGTCCCCAGTTTCTCAGGCCATAGCACTGGACAGGTCCTCCACAAACCTCTAGGGGAAAAATCAAATGGTGTAAACAATCATGGGGCGGGATCAGCAGAAAAACTCTGGTAACATGAATAACCAGAATAGATCACCCCCCCAAGGAAAGATATGGCAGATGTAACTGAAGATCCCACTCATAAACAGCTGGCTGAGATGTCAGAAATTCAATTCAGAATTTGGATTGAAAACAAGATTAAGAAAATGGAAGAAAATTTGGAATTAGAAATTCAAGCAGCAATTCAAAAGTTGGAATTAGAAATTCAAGGAGAAATTCAAAAGTTGTCTCAAGAATTTAACAAATTTAAAGCAAAACCACCAAGGATTTTGATGCACTGAAGCAAGAATTTGCAGCCCTCAAAGATCTGAAAAATACAGTATAATCCTTCAGTAACAGAGTGGAGGAAGCAGAAAAAAGGATTTCTGACATTGAAGACAAAGCATTTGAATGCTCCCAAACTCTCAAAAAGGAAGAGAAATGGAGAGCAAAAACAGATCATTCTCTCAGAGAGCTCTGGGATAATTCGAAGAAGGCTAATATCCACCTCATTGGAATCCCTGAAAGGGATGAAGTGGCCTCACTAAGCACAGAGGCCCTTCTCCATGAAATTATGAAAGAGAATTTTCCAGACATGCCAAGAGATTCTGAAATTAAGATAGCAGACAGTTTCAGAGCCCCAGCATGACTCAATCCCAATAAGACATCCCTCAGGCATATCATAATTAACTTCACTAAAGATAATATGAAGGAGAAAATTCTGAAAGCAGCCAGACATAAGAAATCCATTACCTACAAAGGGAAGAATATTCGAATGACTGTAGATCTCTCTGCTGAAAATTTCAAGTCTGAAGAGGGTGGTCATCGACTTTTAATCTCCTAAAGCAAAAGAACTTTGAACCCCAGATCCTGTATCCAGCTAAACGGAGTTTTATTTATGATGGAGAAATTAAATACTTTAATGACATTCATATGTTGAAGAAATTTGCCATAACCGAACCAGCTCTTCAGGATATTCTCCGATCTATCCTCCACAATGACCAGCCAAATCCTCTGCCACAAAAGTAAACTAACTCAGATACTTTTGATAAAACTACAACTTCCACAGTGGCGAAAGGATTAAAAATGTCCACTGGACTTTCAAAAAACTCTATACCCCAAATTTTACCAGACTTATCAATATCCTCCATTAAAGTGAACGGCTTAAACTGTCCTCTAAAGAGGCACAGGTTAGCTGATTGGATACAAAAACTCAGGCCAGATATTTGCTGCATACAAGAGTCACATCTTACCTTAAAAGACAAATATAGACTCAGTGTGAAAGGATGGCCATCCATATTTCAGGAAAATGGTAATCAGAAAAAAGCAGGTGTTGCAATTTTATTTGCAGATACAATAGGCTTTAAACCAACAAAAGTAAGGCAGGATAAGAATGGTCACTTCATATTTGTTAAGTGTAATACTCAATAGGATGAGATTTCCATTATTAATAACTATGCACCTCAATTATAAGAGAATGCACCTCAGTTATAAGAGAAACTCTAACAGACATGAGCAACTTGATTTCCTCCAGATCCATAATCGTTGGAGATTTCAACACTCCTTTGGAGGTGTTGGATCGATCCTCCAATAAGAAGCTGAGCAAACAAATTTTAGATTTAAATCTAACCATCCAACATTTGGATTTAGCAGACATCTACAGAACATTTCATCCCAACAAAACTGAATACATATACTTCTCATTAGCCCATGCAACATACGCCAAAATCGATCACATCTTATGTCAAAGTCTAACCTCAGTAAATTTATAACAATAGAAATTATTCCGTGCATCTTCTTGGACCACCATGGAACAAAAACATGGACGTTAAATAACCTCATGCTGAATGATAGCTGGGTCAGAGATGACATTAAGAAGGAAATTGCCAAATTTTTGGACCAAAATGACAATGAAGACACAAATTATCTGAACCTCTGGGATACCACAAAGGCAGTCCTAAGACAGAAATTTATAGCACTGTAAGCTTTCCTAGAGAACGGAAAGAGAGCAAGTTAACAACTTAATGGCACATCTCAAGCAACTGGAAAAGGAAGAACATTCCAACCCCAAACCCAGTAGAAGAAAAGAAATAACCAAAATTACAGCAGAATTAAATGAAATTGAAAACAAAAGAATTATACAACAGATCAATAAATCAAAAAGTTGGTTTTTTGAAAAGGTCAATAAAATAGATAAACCTTTGGCTAACCTAACCAGGAAAAAAAAGAGTAAATCTCTAATCTCATCAATCAGAAACGATAAAGACAAAATAACAACAGACTCCTCAGAAATTCAAAAAATCCTTAATGAATATTACAAGAAACTTTATTCTCAGAAATATAAAAATCTGAAGGAAATTGACCAATACTTGGAAGCATGTCACCTTCCAAGACTCAGCCAGAATCAAGTGGAAATGTTGAACAGGCCCATATCGAGTTCTGAAATAGCATCAACCATACAAAACCTCCCTAAAAAGAAAAGCCTGGGACAAGATTTCTTCACATCAGAATTCTACCAAACTTTTAATGAGGAATTAGTACCTATATGACTCAACCTGTTCCAAAATGTAGAAAAAGAAGGAAGACTACCCAACACGTTCTATGAAGCAAACATCACCCTGATCCCCAAACCAGGAAAAGACCCAACAAGAAAAAATTATAGACCAATATCACAAATGACTATAGACGCAAAAATATTCAGTAAGATCCTAACAAACAGAATCCAGCAACACATCAAACAAATTATACATCATGACCAAGTCGGTTTTATCCCAGGGTCTCAATGCTGGTTCAATATACATAAATCTATAAGTATAATTCAGCCCATAAACAAATTAAAAAACAAAGATCATATGATTCTCTCAATTGATGCAGAAAAAGCTTTTGATAATATACAGCATCCCTTCATGATCAGAACACTTAAGAAAATTGGTATAAAAGGGACATTTCTTAAACTGATAGAGGCCATCTACAGCAAACCCACAGCCAATATCGTATTGAATGGAGTTAAATTGAAATCATTTCCATGCATATCAGGAACCAGACAAGGCTGCCCATTGTCCCCACTGCTCTTTAACATTGTAATGGAAGTTTTAGCCATCACAATTAGGGAAGAAAAGGCAATCAAGGGTATCCATATATGGTCAGAAGAGATCAAACTTTCACTCTTCGGAGATGATATGATTGTATATCTGGAAAACACCAGGAATTCTACTACAAAACTCTTAGAAGTGATCAAGGAATACAGCAGCATCTCGGATCACAAAATCAACATTCATAAATCAGTAGCCTTTATATACACCAACAATAGTCAAGCTGAGAAAAACAGTTAAGGACTCTATTCCATTCACAGTAGTGCCAAAGAAGATGAAATATTTGGAAGTTTATCTAACAAAGGACATGAAAGATCTCTATAAAGAGAACTATGAAACTCTAAGAAAAGAAATAGCTGAAAATGTTAACAAATGGAAAAACATACCATGCTCATGGCTGGGAAGAATCAACATTGTTAAAATGTCCGTACTACCCAAAGCAATTAAAACAATTTTAATGCAATCCCTATTAAAGTTCCACTGTCATACTTTAAAGATCTTGAAAAAATAATACTTCATTTTATATGGAATCAGAAAAAACCTCGAATAGCAAAAACATTACTCAGAAATAAAAACAAAGCAGGAGGAATCAGGCTACCAGACCTCAGACTATACTATAAATCGATAGTGATCAAAACGGCATGGTACTGGCACAAAAACAGAGAAGTAGATGTCTGGAACAGAATAGAGAACCAAGAGATAAATCCAGCTACTTACCGTTATTTGATCTTTGACAAGACAATTAAAAACATTCAGTGGGGAAAAGATTCCCTATTTAACAAATGGTGCTGGGTGAACTGGCTGGCAACCTGTAGAAGACTGAAACTCGACCCACACCTTTCACCATTAACTAAGATAGACTCTCACTGGATTAAATATTTAAACTTAAGACATGAAACTGTAAAAATACTTGAAGAGAGTGCAGGGAAAACCCTTGAAGAAATCGGTCTGGGCAAGTATTTTATGAGGAGGATCCCCTGGGCAATTGAAGCAGCTTCAAAAATACACTACTGGGACCTGATCAAACTAAAAAGCTTCTGCACAGCCAAGAACACAGTAAGTAAAGCAAGCAAACAGCCATCAGAATGGGAGAAGATATTTGCAGGTTATGTTTCTGACAAAGGTTTAATATCCAGAATTCACAGAGAGCTCAATCGTATAAGCAAGAAAAGAAGAATTGATCCCATCGCAGGCTGGGCAAGGGACTTGAAGAGAAACTTCTCTGAAGAACACAGGCACATGGCCTACAGACACATGAAAAAATGCTCATCAACTTTAATCATCAGAGAAATGCAAATCAAAACTACTTTGAGATATCATCTAACTCTAGTAAGATTAGCCCATATCACAAAATCCCAAGACCAGAGATGTTGGCATGGATGTGGAGAAAAGGGAACACGTCTACACTGCTGGTGGGAATGCAAATTAATACATTCCTTTTGGAAAGATGTTTGGACCACACTAAAGATCTAAAAATAGATCTGCCATTCAATCCTATAATTCCTCTACTAGACATATACCCAGAAGACCAAAAATATAACAAAGATATTTATACCAGAATGTTTATTGCAGCCCAATTCATAATTGCTAAATCATGGAAAAAGCCCAAGTGCCCATTGATCCATGAATGGATTAATAAATTGTGGTATATGTACACCATGGAAAATTATGCAGCCTTAAATAAAGATGGAGACTTTACCTCTTTCATGTTTACATGGATGGAGCTGGAACATGTTCTTCTTAGTAAAGTATCTCAAGAATGGAAGATAGATGTACTCAGCCTTACTATGAAACTAATTTATGCCTTTCACATGAAAGCTATAACCCAGTTATAACCTAAGAATGGGGGAAGGGGGAAAGGGAGGGGAGGGGGGGAGGGGGGCAGAGGGAGGGTGATTGGTGGGATTATACCTGCGGTGCATCTCACAAGGGTACGTGTGAAACTCAGTAAATGTAGAATGTAAATGTCTTAACACAATAACTAAGAAAATGCCAGGAAGGCTATGTTAACCAGTGTGATGAAAATGTGTCAAACGGTCTATGAAACCAGTGTATGGTGCCCCATGATCGCATTAATGTACACAGCTATGATTCAATTAAAAAAAAAGAATAAATAAATAAATAAATTTCTGTTTTATATAAATTACTTAGTCTCAGGTATTCTGCTCTAGCAGTGCAAAATGATGTATAATGTATATAATTCTGACACATTTTTTTTTGTTGAACCATTGTTTTGATTGGAAAATACTGAAATAAGCCAGGAGACTAGTTAAATAAATTATGGCGCATCCACCAAAAGGAACACTATCAGTTAGTATAAAGAATGTAATGATCTCTGTGTATAGATATCTGTAAGGTGCATTGTGGTGTGAAAAGTGAAGGTGTAGGACCATGTGTACAGTGCTCTCAGCCTTATGTTAAAATGTGAGAAAATAGAGAACAGGTACTCAAGAATGAAAAAGTCAAAAATAATACAGCAATGTTAAGTGTAAAAAATGCTCCCCACATCTAAAAAGGAAGATCTGGTGTTAACAGAACCTGGAAACTTGAGGCAATGCTGCATGGAGCTGGGACTTAGATCTTTGAGGTGGTGCCACCACCTGGCTGGCGCTGGTGTCTGTGGCAGTGGTAGTGGGAGATCATCTTAGTCTGTTTTGTGTTGCTATAGCATAGTGATTTTTTTTAAATTTCAGATTAATATGAGGGTACAAATGTCCGGGTTACATTGTTTTCATTTCTAAGGTAAAGTTCAAGTTGTAGTTGAGCCCTTTACCCAGGAGGTGTGCTGAACAGCCTCACATTAGTGCAGTGATTTTCAACCAGTGTGCCATGAAAATTTTTAAAGACCATAAATTATTTTTGAAAGAAGTACAAAGCACAGTAAGTATACTTTTGGGGGGGAGGGGTTTAATTTAAGTGTGCCATGGAAGTTTAATTATAGGTTCAAGTGTGCTTGAGATAAAAACAAAAAAGCCTGATAAACAGTGTGATAGCAGAATACCACAGACTGGGAAAATTTCTAAAGAAATGAAATTTATTTCTTACAGCGCTGGAAGCTAGGAAGTCCAAATTGAGGAGCCCACATTTGGTGAGGGCTTACTTGCAGCCACCATCCCATGGCAAAGGCAGAAGGGCAAAACATCACACATAAGACAGGAAAGGACTCACTCCTACAGAAACTAACCCTCCTGTGAAAACAGCATTGGGCCAGTGATGAGGGCAGAGCCCTCACAGCCTAATCACCTTTTAAGGTCCCACCTGTCAACACGGTTGGACTGGGGATTACATTTTCAACACCTAAGCTTTGGAGGACACCATGAAACCACAGCAGACACAGAGACTAGTTCTGGGAGTGCAGGCACAGCTGGAGGTGGGGACCAGTTTAATGGCCATGCCCCCCTCTGCAGCCTTCCAGTCATCCCTTAGAACTCTCTGTTGGCAGAATCTCTCAGAAAATCTGCTGACAAAGGGAAAATGTGGTTTCCCGAATCCCAGTGTGGAGTCTCAGAGGATAGGACTGAAGCTGAGAGGCAATGGCTTATTAACTAGCACAGTAGGTTCAGTAAGAATGGCCAATTTGGGCACAGAATTACCATGTGACTATTGGAATTGGTGCATTACAAATGACAATGGCCCTTCTACCATGCTCTGGAACAGCCTTTTCCCACTGGGATTAGCCCTGGCACGAAGAGGCTCAGATTCACGCTGGTGGATTGCATATTGTCTGTGGGCCACAGCACTCATGGTAAATAATATGGTCAGCACTTTACAAATAACAAGTGGAGTGAGAAAAATAAGTACTTCCAAATATAGGGTCTCCTTCCTGCTCCCCCGGCACCTGTCCCTGTCTGTCAGATGGTGAGGGTTTATTGAACCAAACGAATAATTGGTTTCAACCACTCTCCTGGAAGCAGCCTGTGGACCACATTTGAGTTGCATGAGGTAGTGACTGTGTTGTAACTGGGCCCTGGCACACTCTTGAGGGAAATAAATCAATAAATTAAGACCTGTTCCATAATTCTAAAGCACCTGGCCTCAGGGAGGCTGACATCTCAAATGCCTGCCTGCCTCTACTCTCCAGTTTCATCTTTCTTATACCATCTGCAGAGGCCCAATCCTGAAGGACGGCTCTGGCTAATTCATATTATCTTCCTGAGTCAATAGCCATGGCTGAAAACAAATAAAAAGATAGCCAGGTAATGCTTAAAGGAGTAGGTTTCATGTGTCTTAGGAAGGGCCTAAGACAGAGTCTATTACTACTTCTTAAAACATGTTTGTTAAGCATGTGAATGCCTTGCCAGGCCCTGCCCCTTAATGTCCTCTGTTAGCATCAGAGGACAAGACCCCCAGTCCCACACCCACTCCCCCCTGTGACTTGGGTGACTGAACCGAGGGCTAATTTAAGCCCTTGTCCTCTTATCTTGAGGCCACACTTCTCAAAGGAAAGTCTTAAAAATCAAAGATAAACCTATTTACACAATAGCTATGGAGCCAAATGAATAGTGAGCAGCCCCTGACTGAGTTTTATAAATAGACTAGAAATAATATCTTCAAAAACCAGATAAACAATAATAAATTAACCAAGACATAAACTTTGCCCTTCAAGTGGTTCAGGTGGAGACATAAACAACAGTGGTGCCCTCTTTAAGAAATCTCCTCCTAAAAAATTCTAACTTAAAAAATAACCAAATCAGCAACTGATTATTTGTGTTACAGGTGAATTTCTGCAAAATAACCATGAAGAATTCTTTCAGGGCTGGTGCAGTGGCTTGCACCTATAATCTCAGCAGTTTCAGAGTCAAAGTGGGGGTTAGTGCTTGAGGCCAAGGGTTTGAGACCATCTCAGACAACATAGAGAGACTCCATCTCTACAAAAAAAATCTTTGTAGAGATTTGACACCTGTAGTCCCAGCTATTCAGGAGAATGAGGCAGGAGGATTGCTTGGGTCCAGAAGTTCAAGGCCACAGAGAGCTATGATAACACCAATGCACTCTGGCCTGGGCAATAGAGCAAGACCTTGTCTCTAAAAAAGAAAAAAAAAAAAACTTTCAGTTTTTTCTCCAGTAAGAATCACTTTCCTCAAATTTCATTTATATATGCATTCTTAGAAATAAGTTCATTTGTAAAGTGAAGGGCACGCATACTTGATACACAAGCTTTTATTAACCAGTAAAGGCTGTCTAAATATGCTCACACTGAGACCTTATTTAGGTCTTGCTATTCTTGGGAATTCTCTGAATGACCACAGCCAGAGTGGACCATGTAGATTGAACTTGAATAATTCCACTTACCAGGCAGCATGTCTAAGAGAAACTGGATTGTTTCGCTTTCTCTCTCTCTCTCTTTTTTTTTTTTTAAGAGACACAGTCTCATTTTGTCGCCCTCGGTGGAGTGCTGTG
The DNA here is from genome assembly GCF_027406575.1 of Nycticebus coucang. NCBI lineage: Eukaryota > Metazoa > Chordata > Mammalia > Primates > Lorisidae > Nycticebus > Nycticebus coucang. Next base: position 35,790,857 of record NC_069780.1, read on the forward strand.
GCATCACAGCTCACAGCAACCTCCAGCCCTTGGGCTTAGGAGATTCTCTTGCCTCAGCCCCCCAAGTAGCTGGGACTACAAGGATTGTTCCTCTTTCAATTGCAGTGTTGCTTTGGGTGAGAATTAAAGTCATGTGAACTTATAAAAGACTGAAATCACTTTTTTAAAAACCTTTCACTTTCACTTGCATGTTCTCTTTTCCTTGTGTTATTTTTATATGAAGATGTATGTCTTGAGACGTTACCACAGACTTTTTTGACCTTTTTCCAAACCCACAGGCCTCAATACTGGCCTAAAAATCTAGCAAAATTAGGTAGCCAGAGTAGATGTCTAAAGTTTCCAGTTTCCACCAAGCTGAAAATAGCATCAGGAAGAAAGCTTTTGTGCTGTATGGTTTTTTACCAGCCCGAAGTCACTCTTTAATAGTTTAAGTTTTGAAAAAGCCATAATTAAAAATGTTAACTATATAGACGAGACTTTCAGAAATTGGAGTAGGGCTTGGATTAGGTTAAAGAGTTGGGTTATCTTTTATTATACTTGAAACAATTCCCCTTTCCCCAATGAATAATAGATTTGTCTAATAGTTTAAGTGGCTTCACGCCAGTATTTGTCGGTGTTAAACAGCTGGGGAGATAGTGACACTGAGTGGGGAAGACCAGCTTCTTTTATTCCATGAAAGTGCTCTGTAGAATGGTCAGAAGTCTCTCACTGCTGTCTGCTTGTGACAAGGGGCAGACAAAAGTCTATTTCAAATGGTTTTAAAAGAACCTTTTCTTCATTTACGATTTCCATATTTGTTTCTCTTTCTCTCTCTCTGTATATATGTAGTGTGTATGTTTGTGTGTGGAGGGGCGACTCTATTACCTATATTTAATAACATTTAAATTTCCTGAGAGGTAAGATTGAAAGTAGTGTGTGAGTGGAAATCTGATAATTTAGAAGTAAGAAATTCTCTCTTCTAATAGCCAGGTGGGCTCTGTCCAAGTCTGAGGAGACATTTAGACCACCCAAAAGCAACCATCATGCTAGTGTATTTTGAATATGAATGGAAAGTCAATGTTAGTTTTCCCATGATTTGAACTAAGCACAACACACAACAATCACAGAGTCCAGAGAAAGTACAAGATCTTTAAGAAATTTGTTCTGATGACATTAAAACTCAGTGATACACATATCAAGCTCAGTTCCCATATGGACAATTACACGTTCTGCTTCTCTTATGTCAAGTCTAACAGCACAGAACGTCGGAAAGGCCTTCATTTCTCTCAGCATGGGCAAAACCAGCCAACATCAAACAAGGCAACCCTCTCTGCAATGGGACAGCTGTTCACAGCTGGACAACAGCATTTGTCCTCATCTGTATATTACTTCATATAAATGAATTTGCCTCAACTGCCTATTTTTCCATTCATAGCCTAAATGAGCTATTAACTCCTCCAATGTAGAAACCACATACTTCCCTTGTCCCTGCCCCAATACAATAGAACCTATTAAAAAACAGTAGACCAAATGAAAGCCCAAATAATATTTTACCGAAATGAACCAGAGTATCAATAAATTGTGAAGGCACAAATTAGGGGAGTGAGGCAAACTTGAGCCATAATGGGAAGACTATAACTAAAGAAGCTAAGACGTGGGCGGCGCCTGTGGCTCAGTCGGTAAGGCGCCGGCCCCATATACCAAGAGTGGCGGGTTCAAACCTGGCCCCGGCCAAATTGCAACCAAAAAATAGCCGGGCGTTGTGGCAGGCACCTGTAGTCCCAGCTACTCGGGAGGCTAAGGCAAGAGAATCGCTTAAGCCCAAGAGCTGGAGGTTGCTGTGAGCTGTGTGATGCCACGGCACTCTACCAAGGGCCATAAAGTGAGACTCTGTCTCTACAAAAAAAAAAAAAAAAAGCTAAGACATGTTCTTCTTTTGTAAAACAATGTACACATATTGACTAGAGTGGGTTTCTCATAGTGTTCAGCCAGTTAATAGGTGTTCTGGGACAGAAGTTATATACTCAAAGACCTACAGAAGCAACATGTGAATGAAAAGCAGCCTGGATGGGAACGGGAGTAAAGGGGGCATCACACGCTTTGTCTAAAGGCGTGAGGGCTACTCCACTCCAGGCTACTGTTGCCAAGGAGAACAAAGCAGGAGTATTCTTAACCAGTGTTCTGGAGAAGCCAGAATTCTAAGAATCTATGAGGACTCTCCCAACGTTTAAATTTTAATAGCTAAATTAAAAAAAAATTAACCTCTTGGTAAGCCTTTTGTTTAAAAGTCTTCTGTGGGCTCCCTGTTTGCAGTGTTGGTTCTATGGATGGAACATCTTGGGGCACAGAGGAGATAAGCCGTTTGTCATGGTGGAGACATAAGGCCAGAATGAGTGGTTAGACCCTAAGACTGTTAGGGTCCTTTGGCCTGATGGCCCCAGGATAGTTCCTGTCTGCTGATGGCTACCAATCCTAGTCCTTTTGGCTGTGTTCTCAGCGTACTGCCCAAGTGCCTCAATCTATCGGTTGGTTTTCATTTCAAGCATTTCTAATTGGTCTCAAAGAAAACATATGAGAAGTTAAAATCAACCGAAATGTTTTTTGATATTTATCAAATTCCAAAGCAACATCTTGGTCTTCCATAGAAGAATTCAGAAAATTGTAGGTATGGGCTTTCAGCAACGGAAATCATTTACCCAAACTGGTTTTCCTCTGCATATCAGTGTGGCTGATGACCGTTTATGGTGACCGCGGCCACAAACTGGTACTGGCATGGGCCTCCAAGGTGTGACTTTGAAAGCAGCAGATCCCAAACCTCTCACAGACACCTAGAAAAAAATTCACTCCAAAGAACAACATTAAGAAAAGGTGTTTCTGGAAGCAAAGAACCAAGACAGAAGACCATAAGCAGGAGAAAGCTGTGACTCACTGTCTCTTTTATGCCAGAGCTCTCTTTCTCAACGCACCACCCATGAGTCCTCTGTTATTCAAAGTCTCCTTGGCTCTGGCCTAGGATGGAGGAAACCATCTCTCTCTTCACCATCACAGGCCACATGTGGTTCTTCTGAAGATGGGCAGATAGTCAGAATGTAGTTCAGGTAAGAGTTGTGAGCAGCTGCCCAGAGGTTTTCAAACTGATTTTTCAGGCTGATTCTGAGACCCCTTTACACCCCAGGCCACTTGGTGTAAAGGCACCCTAATTCATGCATTGAGAAATGTATTGCTTCTTCATTTCCCCAGAGAAGACATGCTTGTTCCTCTTGCTGTTCGTGTTTTTATTTTTAACTGACTTTGTTATCCTGAGTTGCGAAATGGTATTTAATCCTTTTATTATTTTTTTAAATAAATAAAATACACTGGGCACTGTGAATACAGTTGAGCTAAACTAAACTGGTTCAATCCTTGCCCTCAAAGAGCTGGCACACAAGTGGCTGAAATGGTGTCATTCGCGGTGTCTCAGAAGATAACATGGAAAACTTCTTCTAAGTTGAGGAACATGAATATTTCATGTTCTAAAGAGCAAAGTAAAACACATCGTGCCATATCAGGTGCTAGAGTCTAGATCTCTATGGGGTTCTCTGAGGAAGTGAGCTTTTCAGTGACACATCTGAGCCTGTGGCTCAGTGAGCAGGGCGCCGGCCCCATATACTGAGGGTGGCGGGTTCAAACCCGGCCCCGGCCAAAACTGCAACAAAAAAATAGCCGGGCGTTGTGGTGGGCGCCTGTAGTCCCAGCTACTGGGGAGGCTGAGGCAGGAGAATTGCCTAAGCCCAGGAGTTGAAGGTTGCTGTGAGCTGTGTGACGCCACGGCACTCTACCGAGGGCAATAAAGTGAAACTCTGTCTCTACAAAAAAAAAAAAAAAAAAAATATTGGGAAGGCAAAGAGACTGAATCTCCATAAGCATCTATGTGGGAGGTGAGGGACTGGGTGTAATGAGAATCTGGCAAAGCCAGGTAAATTATCTTTTGAATTGATTCAAATTTTTATAGTGAGCCTTTCTGTGAAACATTTCATGACTTCTTCATGGTAATTAGTTTCAGGTAATATTGCCAGATGGCAAATTTTTTCCTTCTTCAAGCCCCTTTCCAAGCACTCGTGGGAATGTCTGAAGTACAAGATAAGCACTCTTAACCCAAAGTTTTGTTATGTATTCATGATCTATGTGTATAGACTTAATTAAAAAAAAAAGTTTAATTAACACAAATGCCAAATGACACATTCTTTGCCATGAAGTAGGTAGACTACATGTAAATCTGTGAATGACTGATCAGCCGTAAGGCTCACTGCCCTCAGCAACCATGGAAGCTTTATTTCTCTTCCTTAGCAGTTATGAGAGCCCTGGGGATGCAGTTCAGCTCCCAGAGTCTCAGGCCTCCACTGTGTGCACTGAAGCTTCATAGTGGTTGTGATTCCCTCTCAACTTGTTCCTGTCAAACCCTCCCTCCTCTCTGCTAGAACCTATACCACCCTGAGAGGTCCTCAGGCTTTTGATCTCCAACACGCTGCTCTCTGGGAGGCCACATGACACACAGGAAGTCTTTTCACCTGTTTAACCTAAGAAATTCACCTTTACTGAATGTTGTCTCAAACTTCCAGGACATGGAACGTCCCTGAACAGTCCTCCCCTAGAACCTTAGTTCTTCAAGGGCAGGGACCATGTGCTACTTTTTTTTTTTTTTCCTGGAGACAGAGTCTCACTATGTCACCCTCAGTAGAGTACTGTGGCGTCATAGCTCACAGCAACCTCCAACTCTTAGGCTTAAGCAATTCTCTTGCCTCAGCCTCCCAAGTAGCTGGGACTACAGGCACCCGCCACAACGCTGGGCTGTTTTTCTTTTTTAGGTTGTAGTTGTCCTTGTTGGTTGGCAGGCCCAAGCTGGATTTGAACCGGCCAGCTCCAATGTATGTGGGTGGCGCCATGCCCTATGTGCTACTTCGTATCTATATCATCCTAACACAGTCTGGTTAACAGTAGAGGCTCAATTATTTGCAGAAAGAAGAAATGGAGTCATTGTCGTGTTTCCCATCTCTCTGTTTTTTTTTTTTTTAATGTTATGGAGAGAATCATCTTTTCCATTATGTCCTCTGAGGGTCCCTGTGTTCACTCAGCCCTCTACTCTCTCTTTAGACAATTCCTTATATCACAATCATATAAAATAGGCATACAAAAATATGCTAGCTGCTCAACTTGCAATATGCAGAGTTATTGAAGGAAAGGTCTAAAATGATTATCTAGAGTTTCAGAAGATAGTAACATTAGTAACAGTGTCCACTGCACATTGCTGAGCAGGTCCATCTTGCTCAGTGATCAGAAGAAAACATTAACATATTTACAAACACTAGCAGAGAGAAATAGAGAACGTGAATAACTACAAAGGAAGCTATAGTAAAAGGGAGGAAGTAGAAAGAACAGAAATCAGCTGAGCTTGCAGTCACTGCATCAGTTATCTCTTGCTGTGGAAGTGCCACCCAGCAAAGAGCAGCGGCTTTTATTTTTGCCAGAAGTCCTGGCTCTGCTAGGTTGTTTTGCTGATCTTGGCTGGAATTGGCTGAGAGTGGCTGGATTCACTCCTATGTCTGTGGTCCACTGGAGTGGCAGCTGAGGGCTGGCTGCTCTCCAATGGCTTCAGCCTCTGTGGGTTTGGTTCCGTGTGTTCCTTCACCCCCTAGCAGGCTAGCCAAGACTTGTTTTTATGGAGGTAGCAGACATCGGAGACAGCAAAAGAGAGAGTGGGAGAGAGAGCAAAGAAGTGCAAAAAACCTCAGGAAGCCAAGCACAAAGTGGCACACTGTCACTTTCACCTCATTCGATTGTGCACAGCAAGTTTTAAGACTAACATAGATACAAGGAGTGGAGACAAACACTCTGTGTCTTGATGGGCACTAGTGAATTCTACTAAACACTTAAAGCAGCAATTATGCCAGGGCTCTACAATCTCTCTCAGAAAGTATAAGTAGGGAAAATACTTCCTAACTTTTCTATGAGGCCAGTATTATGTTAATACCACAACCACATACAGACATTGCAAACAAAGAAAGCTACAGGTCATTACACCTATAATCCCAGCACTTGGGAGGCTGAGATGTGTGGATCACCTGAGCTCACAGGTTCAAGACCAGCCTGAGCCAGAGCAAAGCCTTGTCTCTAAAAATAGCTGGGCTTTGTAGCGGGCACCTGTAGTCCCAGCTACTTGGGGGGCTGAGGCAAGAGAATAGCTTAAGCCCAAGAGTTTGAGATTGCTGTGAGCTAGGACACCATGGCACTCTACTGAGGGCAACAAGTGAGACTCTGTCTCAAAAGAAAGAAAGAAAAGAAAAGATAAAGAAAGCTACAGATCAATATCTGTCATGAACATAAATATAAAAATACTCAACAAAATATTACCAGGTTGAATCCAACAATATATAAGAAGTATTATACATTGTGATCAAGTGGGACTTATCAAGGCTGGTTCCTCATTCAAAAATCAATTAATTGAACCATGACCCACGATTCCACAATTGGCACCCACCTAGACTTCTGGAAGAGCTGTGCTGGACCCGTGACCAGCGCCTGCATACCAGACATTCATACGAATGGCGCCGCAACACGTGACTGGCGACCCGTGCCCTATGGGCCTCTGCACACCCTGACCAGGAACACCGGAGGCTGAGCAACCCCGTGTCCTCCCTCCTGTACCCTCCCTGCCTCCACACCAGCCCACTGGTCTGGCCAGGGAGTCTGGTAGCCACATGCCCTCCAGAGCCCTCCATGCCTCTACACGGAGCCCTTCTGGTGAGAGAATGCTGGAGCCTTGGGCCATCTGTGCCAAAGTCACTAGGTGCCAGGCACCCCCAGAACAGTGTGCACCGCCCCCCGCCCTGTTGCTGAATCTGGGTGTGTCACACTCCGGAGCTGCTCCCACAACAAGAACTCCCTGGATGGGGCAGCCCCAGAGGAACTACACAGAGTTACTCCCTACAAAGATCCAGCAACAATAGAGTGATCCCACTGGGGTCTAATAAGACACCTCCCCAACTCTGAGGACAGCCAGAGGCACTGGTGAAAAACCATCATGAGGTCATATCAACGAAAATACCCTGGCAATATGAATAATCAGAGTAGATAGACTCCCCCAAGGAACAATGGGGCAGACACAGCACCAGATTCCATGCACAAACAAATAGCTGAGATGTCAGAAATAGAATTCAGAATCTGGATAGCAAATAAGATAGAATTAGAATTCTAAGCAGTAACCCAAAAGATGTCTCAAGAATTCAACAAATTCAAACACCAAATGACCAGAGATTTTGGTACATTGAGACAAGAAGTTGCAGCCCTCAAAGATCTGAGAAACACAGTAGAATCCCTCAGTAACAGAATGGACAAAGCAGAAGAAAGGATTTCTGACATTCAAGACAAAGCCTTCGAACACTCCCAAACTCTCAAAGAGGGAAGAGAAATGGAGGGAAAAAACAGATCACTCTCTCAGAGAGCTCTGGGATAATTTGAAGAAAACTAATATTTGTCTTATAGGGATCCCTGAAAGTGATGAAGTAGCTTCACAAGGCACAGAGTCTCTTCTCCATGAGATTATGAAAGAGAACTTTCCAGACATGCCAACAGATTCTGAAATTCAGATAGCAGTTTCAGAACTCCAACACGACTCAACCCAAATAAGACATCCCCTACTCACATCATAATCAATTTCAATAAAGTTAATATGAAGGAGAAAATTCTGAAAGCAGCCAGATGAAAGAAAACCATTACCTACAAGGGGAAGAATATTAGAATAACTGCAGATCTCTCTGCTGAAACTATTCAAGTTAGAAGAGGATAGTCATTGACTTTTAATCTCCTAAAACAAAAAATAATTTTCAACCCAGGATCCTGTACCCAGCTAAACTGAGATTCACTTATGATGGAGAAATTAAATACTTTAATGACATTCACATGCTGAAGAAATTTGCCATAACTAAACCAGCTCTCCAGGATATTCTCAAACCTATCCTCTGTAAAGACCAGCATAATCCTCCACCACAAAAGTAAACCCACCCAGAAAATTTTGATCAAATTCCAACTTCCACAGTCGCAAAAGGATTAAAAATGTCCACCAGACTCTCGAAAGGCTTATAAATATTCTCAATTAATGTGAATGGTTTAAATTGTCCTCTAAAGAGGCACAGGTTGGCTGACTGGATACAAAAATTCAAGCCAGATATCTGCTACATACAAGAATCTCATCTTACATTAAAAGACAAATATAGACTCAAGGTGAAGGGATGGTCATATATACTCCAGGCAAATGGAAAACATAAAAAAGCAGGCATTGCAATCCTATTCACAGACGCAATAGGCTTTAAACCAACCAAAATAAGGAAGGATAAGGATGGACACTTCATATTTGTTAAAGATAATACTCAATATGATGATATTTCATTATTAATATTTATGCACCCAACCAGAACGCACCTCAATTTATAAGAGAAACTCTAACAGACATGAGCAATTTGATTTCCTCCAGTTCCATAGTATTAGGAGATTTTAACACCCTTTAGCAGTGCTGGATAGATCCTCCAAAAAGAAGCTAAGCAAAGAAATCTTAGATTTAAACTTAATCATTCGACATCTGAACTTAACAGACATCTACAGAACATTTCATCCCAACAAAACTGAATACACATTCTTCTCATCAGCCCATGGAACATACTCTGAAATCAACCACAGCCTGGGCCACAAATCTAACCTCAGCAAATTAAAAAAAATAGAAATTATTCCGTGCATCTTCTCAGACCATCATGGAATAAAAGTTGAACACAATAACAATAGGAATCTGCATACCCATACAAGAACATGGTAGCTAAATAGGCTTATGCTGAAGGATAGATGCATTATAGACGAGATTAAGAAGGAAATCACCATATTTTTGGAACAAAACAACAATCAAGACACGAATTACCAGAACCTCTGGGATACTGCAAAGGCAGTCCGAAGAGGAAATTTATAGCACTGCAAGTCTTCCTCAAGAAAACGGAAAGAGAGGAAGTTAACAACTTAATGGGACATCTCAAGCAACTGGAGAAGGAAGAACACTCCAAACCCAAACCCAGCAGAAGAAAAGAAATTACCAAAAATCAGAGCAGAATTAAATGAAATTGAAAACAAAAGAATTATACAACAGATCAATAAATCCAAAAGTTGGTTTTTTGAAACGATCAATAAAATAGACAAAACTTTGGCCAACCTCACCAGGAAAAAAAGAGTAAAATCTCTAATTTCATCAATCAGAAATGGTAATGATGAAATAACAACAGACCCCTCAGAAATTCAAAAAATCCTTAATGAATATTACAAGAAACTTTACTCTCAGAAATATGAAAATCTGAAAGAAATCGACCAATACTTGTAAGTACACCACCTACGAAGACTTAGCCAGAAAGAAGTGGAAATGTTGAACAGGCCTATATCAAGTTCTGAAATAGCATCAACTATACAAAATCTCCCTAAAAAGAAAAGCCCAGGACCAGATGGCTTTACCTCAGAATTCTACCAAATCTTTAAAGAAGAACTAGTACCTATATTACTAAACCTCTTCCAAAATAAAGAAAAAGAAGGAATACTACCCAACACGTTCTACAAAGCAAACATCACCTTAATCCCTAAACCAGGGAAAGACCCAACAAGAAAATAAAATTATAGACCAGTATCACTAATGAATATTGATGCAAAAATACTCAATAAGATCCTAACAAACAGAATCCAACAACACATCAAAAAAATTATACACCATGACCAAGTGGGATTTATCCCAAACTCTCAAGGCTGGTTCAATATATGTAAATCTATAAATGTAATCAGCACATAAACTCAAAAATAAAGACCATATGATTCTCTCAATTGATGCAGAAAAAGCTTTTGATAATATCCAGCATCCTTCGTGATCAGAACACTTAAGAAAATTGGTATAGAAGGGACATTTCTTAAACTAATAGAGGCCCTCTACAGCAAACCCACAGCCAATATCGTATTGAATGGAGTTAAATTGAAATCATTTCCACTTAGCTCAGGAACCAGGCAAGGTTGCTCATTGTCTCCATTGCTCCTTAACATTGTAATGGAAGTTTTAGCCATTGCAATTAGGGAAGAAAAGGCGATCAAGGGTATCCACATAGGGTCAGAAGACATCAAACTTTCACACTTCGCAGATGACATGATCATATATCTGGAAAACACTAGGGATTCTACTACAAAACTTTTAGAAGTGATCAAGGAATATAGCAATGTCTCAGGCTACAAAATCAACACCCATAAATCTGTAGCCTTTATATATACCAACAATGGCCAAGCTGAAAAACAGTCAAGGACTCTAATTCCTTTCACAGTAGTGCCAAAGAAGATGAAATATTTGGAAGTTTATCTAACAAAGGACATAAAAGATCTCTACAAAGAGAACTATGAAACTTTAAGAAAAGAAATAGCTGAAGATGTTAACAAATGGAAAAACATACCATGCTCATGGCTGGGAAGAATCAACATTGTTAAAATGTCTGTACTACCCAAAGCAATATATAATTTTAATGCAATTCCTACCAAAGCTCCATTGTCATATTTTAAAGATCTTGAAAAAATAATACTTCGTTTTATATGGAATCAGAAAAAACCTCAAATAGCTAAAACATTACTCAGCAATAAAAACAAAGCAGGAGGAATCACGCTACCAGACCTGAGACTGTACTATAAATCCATAGTGATCAAAATAGCATGGTACTGGCACAAAAACAGAGAAGTAGATGTCTGGAACAGAATAGAGAACCAAAAGATGAATCCAGCTACTTACCATTATTTGATCTTTGACAAGCTAATTAAAAACATTCAGTGGGGAAAAGATTCCATAATTAACAAATGGTGCTGGGTGAACTGGCTGGCAACCTGTAGAAGATTGAAACTGGACCCACACCTTTCACCATTAACTAAGATAGACTCTCACTGGATAAAAGATTTAAACTTAAGACATGAAACTATAAAAAATACTCGGAGAAAGTGCAGGGAAAACACTTGAAGGAATCAGCCTGGGTGAATATTTTATGAGGAGGACTCCCCAGGCAATTGAAGCAGTATCAAAAATACATTACTGGGACCTGAACAAACCAAAAAGCTTCTGCACAGCCAAGAACATAGTAAGTAAAGCAAGAAGACAGCCCTCAGAATAGGAGAAAATATTTGCAGGTTATACATCTGATGAAGGTTTAATAACCAGAATCTACAGAGAACTCAAATGTTTTAGCAAGAAAAGAACATGTGACCCCATCTCAGCGTGGCAAAGGAGTTGAAGAGAAACTTCTCTAACGAAAACAGACTCACAATCTACAGACACATGAAAAAAAGCTCATCATCCTTAATCATCAGAGAAATGCAAATCAAAACTAGTTTGAGATATCACCTAACCCCAGTAAGAGTAGCCCACATAACAAAATCCCCAAACCAGAGATGTTGGCGTGGATGTGGAGAAAAGGGCACACTTCTACACTGCTGGTGGGAATGCACACTAATATGTCCCTTCTGGAAGGATGTTTGGAGAATACTTAGAGATCTAAAAATAGACCTGCCATTCGATCCTATAATTCCTTTACTAGGTACATACCTAGAAGACCAAAAATCACAATATAAGAAAGATATCTGTACCAGAATGTTTGTTGCAGCCCAATTCATAATTGCTAAGTCATGGAAGAAGCCCAAGTGCCCATCGACCCACAAATGGACTAGCAAATTGTGGTACATGTATACCATGGAATATTATGCAGCCTTAAAGAAAGATGGAGACTTTACCTCTTTCACGCTTACATGGATGGAGCTGGAACATATTCTTCTTAGCAAAGTATCTCAAGAATGGAAGAAAATGTATCCAGTGTACTCAGTCCTACTATGAAGCTAATTTATAGCTTTCACATGAAGGCTATAACCCAACTATAGCACAAGAATATGGGGAAAGAGCCAAGGGAGGGAAAGGGAGGGGGGAGGTTACGGTGGAGGGAGGGTAATTGGTGGGGCCACACCTACAGTGCATCTTTGAATGGGTACAGGCAAAACCTACTAAATGCAGAATACAAATGTCTACATACAATAACTAAGAAAATGCCATGAAGGCTACATTGAACAGTTTGATGAGAATATTTCAGATTGTAAATGAAACTAGCACATTGTACTCCTTGATTACACTAATGTACACAGCTATGATTTAACAGTAAAAAAAGAAAAAAAAAGAAAAAATGAATTAATGTCTCCCATCACAGCAACATTCTTCTTTTAAAGAAGAAAAATCACATGATCACATGACTTCTAGACGATAGCATAGGAAAAAGCCTAGATGACTTTGGATATATGAAGATGGGTTTTTAGATCCAACCCAAAGACATTATTCATGAGAAAAAGAATTGATAAACCAGATTTCATTAAAATTAAAAACTTCTTAAAAAAATTAAAAGAAAAAGAGCTACCAAAACAACAGCAACAACAACAAAAACTTCTGCTTAGGGAAAAACAATGTCAAGAGAATGAAAGACAAGCCACAGACAAGGAGAAAATATTTACAAAAGACACATCTTCCCAAATCATATAAAGAATTCTTTAATATGTGGTATACCCAGATCAAGTAGAATGATTTTAAAGTATTTCTTTTTTTCTTTTGTCTATAACATTTGGCATAATCTGTTTTTTTATAAATATTAGTTGCCTATTTTTTGAGACTTAAAAAAAATAATAAGAAGAAGTTAACCGGTGACTCCATACTGAATCTCAGAGTCAAAGCATTCTATAATAGACATACTCTTATTTGACAATGTAAATGTTACTTTCTTTGCATTATTGTTATTATTATTGCTTAATATTTCAATGTTGCAATTGTCTGATTCCTTTTCTGAATGTATTTATGTTCGTTAGTTCTTATGAGGTTTTTGTTTCTAGTCCTTATCTTAAAGATTGTTATTGCTATTAAATTTTAAGCCTTTTTAATTTTTGAAGGCAAAAAAATGGAAACCTAATAAACACATGTATATGTAAAAATAAAAAAAAGAACTCTTAAAACCAACAATAAGAAAACAAACAACTCAATTAAAAAAACATGGGCCAAGCACACCTTAACAGATACCTCACCAAAAAAGACATGCAGATGGAAAATAAGCATATGAAGAGATGTTTCACATTATGTCATCAGGGAAACCAAATTAAAACAACAGGAAGATACTGCTGCAGACTAGAATGGCTAAAATCCGAAACACTGGCATCACCCAATGCTAACAAGGATGTGGAACAAAGAAACACTCATTTATTGCTGGTGAAAATTCAAATGGTATAAACGCTTTGGCAGTTGTTTGTTCATTTGTTTTTATTTCAGGTTAATATGAAATATGAGCACAACCAGATCTTAATATTTGAGTGTGTTAGGTAGAGTTCCTCTTATAATTCTGCCCAGCACCCAAAAGATGTGCCATTTACATCCTTTGTATTAACCTGGAGGGAAGTTGAATATATTAGTCTTAGTAAAGCATCACAAGAATGGAAAAGCATGAATCCTATGTACTCAATTTCGATATGAGGACAATTAATGACAATTACTGACATGGTGGGGGTGGGGGAAGGGGAGAGCAGAGAAAGAAAGAAGGAGGAAGGGGTGGGGGAAAGGAAAAGCAGAGAAAGGGAAGGAGGGAGGGGGATGGGGTCTTGGTGTGTGCCACACCTTTTGGGGGCAAGACTCGATTGTAAGAGGGGCTTTACCTAACAAATGCAATCAGTGTAACCTGGTTTCTTGTACCCTCAATGAATCCCCAACAATAAAAAAAAAAAAAGAATTACACTATCAAGTCAATCTAAATGAAAGAAGCCAATCTGAAAGGACAATCCACTGTACCATTAGAACTATATGACATTCTGGGGACAGTAACAGGATCAATGGTTGCCATGGGTTTGGGGGTGGGTGATTAATAGGCAGGGTGCAGAGGAATTTTAGGGCAGTGCAAATATTCTGTCAGATATGGTGAATACATATTGTTACACATCTGTCCACATCCACAGAATGCACGATTCCAAGAAAGAGCCCTAATGCAAATTCTGGACTTTGGGTATTCATGATGTGTTGATGTAAGTTTATCAATTGTTACAAATGTACCATTCCAGTGAGGGATATAGATAATGGGCGAGGCCATCTACATACGGGGACAGAGCATAAATGGGAAGTCTCTGTGTCTTCCACCCTATTTTGCTATGAACCTAAAACTGACCCCCCATAATAATATTTTATTTTTTAAAAAAGAAAAGAAAGAAACAGTAACACCTTTAATTAGTTTGATAACACAGTGAGTGTTCCCACAACTTCCTTGGTGAAAACTGGACCAACACCCACCAAATGCTTACAACAAAAAACTGCTCCCTCCTGTGTGCCAGCAGAATGGAATATACACAACCAGCAGCCAGCACACACTTAATTATGTTGTGCTTTTCTCTTTTCGCCTCAGCATTTCTGGAAGAGATCCAGACCAGTGTTTATCTTGTTTGTTCTTTACTGATGACCTTCCATGATGGGTTAGCAGTTTAACGAAATCATAAGGTTAAAACAGAATTCCCCTTGTCTTTGAAGTCTGCGTTTCAGATGTTTCTCTCTTGTTCAAGAAGCAAAGGGCCACCTGGGGTAAAAAAAGCAGGAGACAAGATGAATGCAAATTGTTCCTGCAATGAAGAGAGTCCACGGCGAGATCCCTGGGCAGGCATGCTCTCAAATATGTACCTACTTACATCTTCCACTAGCTACCCATACGTTCATTTGACTCCACAAACTTAACTGGTGATCTTGAAGACTCTAATTTGGTTTTTCACTGGAGGACCAGGAAAAATCCATTTTCACAGCATTAAAACCTGCAAGAGACTAGAAGAGATTATGTGGGTCATTAAGTTGCCTCTAGGCAAGTCCTCCTGAAACCTTCTGCCTTAGATGAAATTGCCTCTGCTGAAGGGCCAAAGGAATTATTGAGGGTCCTGAGGGCAGCCCTGTGGGGGAGCTATTTCTTTGGTTTAAATAAAACCGCTCCTGCTATTCTCCAATAAAAAAATTCTTTTTTCTTTGTTCTGTTCCTGATAGAAAGAATACCATAGTCTCCATAAAAGGAGACATCCATAAAAGGACTTGCCCATTGTATTTTTAATTTTTTTTCATATTTTCTGTGTTCTCTTACCAGCATTTCCTCATAGCTATAATTTTCTATTGGTAGTTTAATGTAGTTCTTTCAAAATTTGCTTCAAGTACTCTGTTAACTTTCTCCACCTCACGGTGGAGACTTTAAGGGTGCCTTGCATGTAGGAAGTAGGTAGGTTGCAGGGTATTCTTCCAGCACTGATTTTTTTGAATAAAGAATACAATCTTTCACTACATTATTAGTGGTGGGCCAATGGGCAAATGTTCCAGGGAGCAAGACTACCAGAGCCTTTAAATCCGCATAAACGTGAAGATGATGGATATCAGGTCTTTTCTAGTAATTTTTATTAGGAAATGGTACACACAAGTTGCCTCCAGTAAGGAAAAGGAAAGAGCACAAAAACAGTGTTTGTCATTCTTTGAGTCCACTTGAGATCTTTCCTGTGTTTTAAGAATTTCCCAAGAATTGAAAGAAGTGCTCTGTTACAACAATCCTCGCAGGCGGCCACCATCTTCACAATGTGCATTGTATGCATTGGTGAAATTTCCACTTAGAAAGGATACTTTAAGAGAAAAGAGCATTCGGCAAAGTTGGTGATGGAGGCTTCTCTGCAGGGAGGCACAGGTGCTAACAGAGCTTCCAGGAGTCTAGCTCAAAGCTCTTGGTGTGAACTGTCCCATCTGTCCCCTCCAATGTCATCAACAAGGGCTTCATAGTAGCAATCCCATGGCAAGGTTCGGGCACTCCTTCTAGCTGCCACCTATAGCTTAATAAGTCTCTTTTCTGCTTAGACTAGCTCGAGTGAGTCCTGTTGTTTGCCTCTGGAAAGATTGACTGATAGAATGTTGTTTCAGTAATATTATTCTGCTGTGGACTTGCTTTGATTCTGCTAATACTCGATGGACTTTTCTTCCTGTTGAAAATTCCTACCCAGCTCTTCAAAAATACCACAGCCATTCCCTATGGAGACAAACCCAGGGGATCTGGGTATTGATGTGGCCCTTTTAAAAATTATAAATAATTCTCTCTGATACATTACTTTCTGAGTTCAGAGGATTAACACAACACAGAGAAAGGACAAAAATAAATCTAAGTTTTTAATATTAAGTTACATTGCCTGACCTACATTAGAGATAGGGCTCCCAGAGGTCCTCTATAAGTTTAAAAGAGAGAGGATTTGGTGACAATATGATATGTAGCATAAAAGCTGGCACCTCCAAAAGTTCTAGTAGAACAGTGGTTTTCAGCCTTGGTTGGCAATGAAAGCACCTGGGAAATTTTGAACAATACAAATGCCTGGGTCCATACTTAGGAATTCTGCTCTAGTGGGTCTGGCCACCTCTATCTTTTTAAAGTTTTGAAGATTAATTCTAAGACCATGGTTGAGTCCTTCCTCTGTATGAGTGTGAATTCAGGTTGTACACCCAAGTTGGGATTCTTTGGGTAAACTTAATCTATTTGCCACATTCTTGTATAGATGTGTTTCTGTTTATGCAATGGAAATATATATACATGAGAATATGCATAGAATATCATGGTAACTGCCACTGGCAGTGGAAAAATCAGCAATGGCCCATTCATTTAGCACCCACCTTAGTCTAAGAGCCCTGCTCACTTGATAGTTTTGTTATGCTCACCAGGAGGGTCATTCCATGTGTTGCTGGGTTCATCTGGCTCAGATATTGTCTCCTTAATAATATCTGCATTTCCTTTAACAAAGGACTTTATAAAATAAACAAGAAGATTAGTTGATAAGTGATGCTGCTCTGTAGAATGCATTTGATGCTTCTTTGTAAACAATTAGCATAAAAGCACATACCCAGTAGAAATAATTTAGGCCAGGTGCGGTGGCTCACACCTGTAATCCTAGCACTCTGGGAGGCTCAAAGTGGGTGGATTGCCTGAGCTCACAGGTTTGAGACCAGCCTTAGCCAGAGCAAGACCTTATCTCTAAAAATACCTGAGCATTGGAGTGGGCGCCTACAGTCCCAGCTACCTGGGAGGCTGAGAATCACTTGCGTCCAAGAGTTTGAGGTTGCTGTGAGCTTATGATGCCATGGCACTCTACCAAGGGTGACAAACTCTATGACTCAATAATAATAATAATAATAATTTAAATTCGCTATCAGTGTGAACCAGAACAGTAATGACTTGCGGAGAAAATAGAGACATTGGGTTGGCTTAGAGTCTCACTCAGGAAGCCTGCAGGCTCTGTTCCAGGCAAATAGGTGGTTCCCTAAGCAGCAGGGGGATTGCATGGGAATGGAAAACCAAAAGTCGAAAATGGCCCAGATAGAGGTTGTTCTCATGGCAAAGCAAGAGAAGTCAGGAGACTGGACTCACACAGTAAATAAGTAAATGAATTCATATAAACATAGGAATAGCAGTGAATGCAAAAATGAAAAGCAGGTAACTAAAACAAGACAGGCTGGGCTGGATAGATCAAGTACAAGACAAGGCCTAAGAAGAGTGGACATTTGGAAGGAGGGGAAATGTAAAAGGAAGAGTTTCATCTTACTAAAACTGTCAGGCAGATAGTTAGGAATCTGGCTCTCTCAGTGAAAGGACAAGGGTCAGGCCCCCAGGCCCATCATGGGTGCTGCCCATCTTAATCCTGTCCTGAGCAATTGCTCACACCTGGGGAGGAGAGAACACCCTACCCATCTACAAATCAGACTTAGTGTGCCAACTGCAAAAGGATGCAGCGGAGTCTTTAGCCCACAGGCCAAGCAGCACAGGTACAATAGAGTCAAGAACAACCTAATGGCTAATTATCATGTCATTAGTTTAAATCTGCGTTGTGGTTCATGGCCTCCCAATGGACTTTCAGAGGTCCGCATGTGCAGTAAGACTCTGGTTCCAAAGTGAACTCTAACCCAGGAAGTGGGCCCAATCCAGATGGTATAAAACAGAACAAGGCCTTTAATGGGGGGGCCTGTTCATTGTCTTTAGTGAAAGGATCTTGCTCTATAAGCCTGTATTTTGCTCTTGTTCTATAAACCTATTTTCTCTTCCTCAATAAACCTTGTTTCACATTTGCCTTAGTTTGGGGTGTTTGGTCATTCTTTGGCCAAAAGCACCCCAAGAACTGAGAATGCAATCAACTGCCTGAGAACCCAGCAAAGCTCCAAAGCTGTGCAGCCTGAGAGGATGGGGCTGCCTGCCCAGCTCTTCCTGAAATCTTTTTCCTCAGGGACAGTTTCTGGCGCCTCTTCCTGACAGCACTGATGAGACACTTCACCAAGACCCGCCTGGACTGGGTCCAGGTTCTCTGCATAATTGTCTGGCTCTTTTTGTCATCTTCTTCCTGGCCTTGTCCACTCTGCATTCTTGTTGCAATCCACACTGACACCCCAATCACTCACTTCTAGCACCAGAGAAGACCCAGAACTTTGAGGGCACTCTTCGGCTTTCTGTCAGCAATTGCTGAAAAGTTTGTTTATTTGTGCTTTCAAAACACAGCTTCAGCTGTGTTTCCCATTTGGTATTTCAGAAATCAGGAAATGTAGCTTCTATAGAAGTTACTATGCAAATGTACAAGGCATACCAAAAAAAAAAAAAAAACTATAGATTTTTATTAAATGGCCTGAAAGAAAACCTGAATAGAGACTGGCCTGGTGGAGAAGATATCATATGGTAAAGATATTTCATAGAGACAAATAGATTTATGAAACAGAAGTGAAAATCTAGAAATAGATTCAGGTACAGAGGGAAACTTCTTATAGGATAAATGTGGCATTTCTAATCAGTGCCAAAAAGATTACTTGAAGTGTTAGGACAATTGGTTGTTCAGCTACAGAAAAGTAGTTAGATCCCTTCTTTAAGCTCAGATCAGCCATTGTGGCCAAAGAGAGGACTGTTCTGGACTAACAGCAAGGTCACTGTGTGCTGGCACCAGTGAGCATTGTGCTAACGCCTGCCATTGAAATGAGAGAAGGAAAGGAGTGAGATTAACCTGAGATAGAGGCTTCTGTTGCTTGTAGTACCAAGGACTGGGCTTGTCAAGCATGGCCTCAGAATAGTGCTCAGAAGAAATGCACACCTGACCCAGGGAACTGTCAATCTTCCCATTACAGACATTTTTAACATTCCTGGAAATGTTGGTTTAATTTTTTTTTAAGCCTTAATGATTTCTGAAAAAAAAAAAAAAAAAATAGCAGAAATAGACCAACTTATTGTCTGCAGGTCAAATTTAGCCCTCAGACTATTTTTGCAAGTAAAGTTCCTTGCTATTCAGGCATGCTCTTTTTTATATATTGTCTACTGTTGCATTAAAATAGTAGAACTGAGTAATTTTGAAGGAGCTCAGAAAATTTCATCCCAAAATATGACTGTTTGGTATAAAGAATATTTTGAATTAAAGGCCATTCAAGATCAAAAAGCATTGGAGAAGGTTTTCCTTCTATCTGCATAAACCAGAGTGACTGATCAAAAGATCAAAGGGGGCAATTGACTTCTCTTCCTCTCCCTGTTATCTCAATACATTGCAGGAAGGAGGATGGACAATGCAACCAGACCTGGCCCAAATCATTTAAATATAATACCTGTCTCTTAGGTTAATTTAATTTGCCCAGGTTAGTTTAATTTTCAAAGAGAATCATTTATAAGTCAATCTGTTTTCGTCTTCCATTTATCCTTCCTAGCACCATTGGTTCTCCCTAAATAGAATTACCTGGACTCCTCATCTTCTCCTGTCCCTCAAAAGGACAGGTATAAAAATATTTGAACTTCATCGGGATCTTGAGTAATCTCTTGGGTAATCTCCCTGTGTGCAAGTAAATCTTTCTCTTATTAATCTGCCTTAATTGCAAGTTAAGCTTTCAGTGAACTTTCAGAGGAAAGGGGAAGCTTCCCTTCACCTCTACCCAAGGAAAAACCTATGGCTTACAAAACCAAAAATATTACTGTCTATCTCTTTATAAAAAAAGTTTCCTGACCACTGATGGAGACCAAAACTGTCAAGTGCTAGCAGAAAAGTAGGATAGTCAAATGGAAATAGCTCTGGGTTGGAAAAAACAGCCGAACTGATCTGATCTTTAGAATGAGATCTAAGTATATCAAATAATACATTAGCCAACTTGGCTTGCAAACTTGGCTTTAACCTCCCCAGACCTCAGTTTCTTAATTTCTAGTAATGGCATTGGAATACAGTTCTTTTGACATCCAAAGACTATAATTCCTGAATGGCATCAAATGAGATAAAAAGTAGAAATCTATGTGAAATTCACCACTGCTATTACATTTCATTTTAAAGGCTGTATCTTCCTATTTTCAAAGAATAGAACTGCTTTGTAAGGCTTATTGTGAAGAAAAGATAAAAATACAGGAGGCAGAAATTCTCAAATCTGGGTACCCATAAAAAAATAAAATTGCACTTAACATCTTTCAAGGCTTCTATTTTAACTCTTCACACACATCAGTAATTTGACTCTTTGCCATGGAGAGACAATTGAATGTATTTGCATTTTTTTCTGTGTGTGAGAATTTAATTTTTTACAACCCGCTGTGTTTTTCAGGCCCTTTAACTAATAGGCTTTTATCACCTTATGATTGCCTAATTTTCTCTTAATTGCTTTATGACAATACAATTTATTTTGATTACTCCCACCCCGTGGTTTTACTTTCTAATGAAGGACTTTATAGATTTAGGTGTACTACTTAATTTTTCAATCCCTCTTCTTCCTCATAAATGGAGGTGTAAAACTGGAGCAAGGAGGAAGGGCCCTAGGATGCCCATGCTTTCCTGTGTGGGGAGGTGTCTGCACATGGGATGTCCATGTCCCTGTGAGGCTTGGCCCATGTGCACACTTGCCATGGAGGCCTTTTTCGTGCCCTCCATGTGGCTCTGTGTGACCTTCGTATTTAATGCACACATTGTGTGTGAAGATGGCAGTCTGGCCCAAAGACATATAGAGGTGCTGTCTCCACCTCCCACCCCCATTCTGGGATTTGGACCTTATCATCCCATACAGCCTGTTTATCAGATTTTTATTTTGGATTAAGTGAAGGAGTTCATTGTTTTGAAAACAACCTGAATAAGTCCAGAACTGGTTTTTAAACAGACTTTTTTTTCTTCGTAAATTCTACAGTGAAGGTTTTTAATGAGCTATTTTGTAAGTCTAAACGCACTCTGGATTGCTCAGTGCAGCTCAGCATGAAGGCATCGGGTGTCTCTAGTGTTGACTATGATTCAGTTCAGTGTTGAAGACAAACAAAAATCTCAGAAAGTAAAAACTAATGAGATGGGGGCACGTTGAACAGGATGAGGCCATGTATCCCTGTAATACAAAGCAGATAGCAATCCACTGTTTTTGTACATTATTTTAATGATTTAATAATAACCACCATTTATTGAGTGTCCACTTTGTGCCAGATACTTCATATATCATTTTATTCAATTTTTAAGTTGATTTGACAGAAGGTTTGTTCCCATTTTTTAATTTCATTGACCAAGGTTGTATAAATAATACACAGGAGCGCTGGGGTTCATGACCAGTACATTTTGGCCCAAAGCCCTGCTCTTATGAGTGCCCCTGGGTCTTTCTTTAAAGGCACTTTCTCCTTTATTAGCTCATTTGATCCGATAGCAACCCGGCAGAGGTGGCAGAGCAAGGCAAGGACTGGGGAGCGCTCTTCTAGCTCCCCACCTTATAACCAATAGAATCAGCCAAGGAAGGAATTGTGGTCCCTGATCCAGTGCTCTTTTGACAAAAATGTTTTTCCTCAAAACCTATAACCAAACTGGAAAGTTCAGCTGGAAGCATGCTTATGGATGAGCCGGAGCGTCTGTGCTTTCACAAGTCTCAGCCCAGCAACCAATGAAGGGTAAGAGGTCTTTCTTCTTCTGGTTCCATGACTAAGAATGAGCTCTACGGCATTAGACAAGAGGCTTAACCTCTTTAGGCCTCCTTATCCCCACCTATAAAATAATGGGGTTGAACTAGATGGTCCCTGAGGTTTTTCATAGACCTGGGGAACTATGATTAGGGCCAGTGCAGTAGGAAAATGTCCCAGGTGGCCTGGAGACAAAAACTCTATTTGTTTAGATCACATCATTATGCAGAGAAAGCACAGGGAAAATTTTTATTTAAATTTACGGTTGGAATGGTCCTGGGAGTCTACACTTGTAATTATCTACTGAATTTGAGTCATGTAGACAAATAATTCAGATAATTCAGGTCAATCTGAAGTTTAATGCAAGGATAAGGTGAGATAGCAGATGTCATTTTGGAAAAGAAACATACTGCTTTTAAAGTTAAGGGATTCTATTTGCTTTTAATTTGAATGAATAGATAGTTATTTCAACTCCCCGTTTTGCCCTATTTTGTAATGCAACATTAGACCCAAAACTCCTATTCTCTTGATCATGTTAGAATTTCATACATTTCCCACCACCACCATAACAACAGAGGATATGAGAGGTATACCGATGAAGACTATGGATTACTTTCTCAGCTGAGCCACAATTATAATTAACTGCTAACTTTTATTGAGCACTTACATGCCAATTGTTCCACTGGCCTTGCTTCATCTAATACCCACAACAATCCTAAGAAGTCAGTATTATTAACACCCTTTTTATTACTGAGGTCACTAAAGCTTAAAACCTGAGAATTTGGAAAACCCTCTCATGCTCACGCAGGCCAGCTAACTGTACAACCAGGATATGAACCCAGGGAGTGGGTCGGGGAGCACGTGCTAGTGTGTGGAGGGCATACTGTGCTTGCAGCTCTCAGGTGCCCTGGGCCCCAGGGCCCTGGGGAGCAGCGCAGCAAAAG
Source organism: Nycticebus coucang (assembly GCF_027406575.1). NCBI lineage: Eukaryota > Metazoa > Chordata > Mammalia > Primates > Lorisidae > Nycticebus > Nycticebus coucang. The sequence goes on from NC_069780.1 coordinate 35,813,778, forward strand.
GCAGGTGTGTGGTCCCTGGACTCCAGGAGCTTACCAAATGGTGGAGGGTGGAGGACTGATTCAGATCATTATTAGCAGCATGACTATGATGAAAGGGAAGCGTAGGAGACATGTGCTTTAATTTGGGGAGGAAAAAGCAGTGAAAGTAGAAAACAGAGGTATAAGGGAGAAAATAAGAAGATACCCTGGCTGGTCCACAAGGTGGTGGGTGGGCAGTGGGATGAAGCAGACAGCAGCCGGGAGCTACCCCATTGTGACCCCTGATGTAGGCAGTTAGAGCACCTAGGGGTCCACCAGGGTGTCCTGTGCAATCCCTGAGTCTAGAGTGTGTGGGGGTGGAGCAGGGGAAGGCTAAATTATATGTAATACACAAAATAAAAGATGCATTGAGCACATTTTAGGAAAATAATGGCAGTTGGCATTTGCTAAACCATCAGCAAGTGCTAGATGCTGTTCTAAGCACAAGGTGAGTATTAACAACTCTGTGATTGAGGTGGCTGAGGTAACCCTCAGATGGCCTATGATAAACTGAAGCAAAGAGAAGTGAATTAACCAAGCTTCCTCACTGGTGAGTGACAGCAGGATTGTGGGGATTTGAACCCAGGAGTCTGAATCACAGCCTTCCCTGCTGACTACCGCATTCTCTAAAGTTTGCATTGAGGAAAACATGCCTACCGAGCCTACAGAGTCAGACTTTCTGGATAAGTAGGCAATCTGTTTTATCAACACAGTACTTTAAATTTGTGATTCTGAAATCCCACTTACGAAATTGTCAGTCCCACGACGGATGACTGTGACTTCATCACACATACGCACTTTCTCAGGCACCACGAGTCACTTCCATTTTCACCCCTCCTGTTTAGTCAGAGTTAATGGAGGCAAGTGTCATATTAGTGATATGCTGATGTAGAAGCAATAAAGTCACAATTGCTGAAAAGAAGTGACATGTCCATGTCCTGTGAAATATGTATCATTTAATATATTCTTAGTTTTGAAATCTGTGGTTGAAGAGCAGTGAAACACAATGCCAAATGCCACATTAAAACAAAACCGTAGTGATCACTGTTTGCTTCCTAGACAATAGTGATGCTCTTATCAGTCAGAAATGATAAATAATGCAAAGAGAAAGCCTTGAGATTCTAACCCTTCCAGTCATATGTGCAAATCTGAAGCAGTAAAACAGGCCCCCTGGATGGCCCAGTGGAGCCAGGGGATAATGAGACTGGCTTGCAGCCACAGCTTTGGGTTACCCCAGTCCCCAAGCCCACCAGTCACCACAGAAGCTTCTCCACCTGCCTGGAGGCGACCTTCAATTTCAGAAGGGCACAGAATCAAACAGAAAGCAATTAGTGTGGCAGAACCTTGAAAAGAAACCAATAGCCAGGATCTAGAGTTTTCTGCAGAAAGCCAGGATTTCCTTATTTGCAGAAAGAAACAAGAAGAACAGTTAAAAGTTTCAGATCATGTACAATTACTTTCAAGTCGGGTTTGGTGAAACATAAATAAATTTCATATCAGAGCTTTAGCTCAAGTCCGGTGCTATTTGTTTGTTTTAGAGAACACTGCTTTCATCTTCGTGGAGGATGTCATAAAAGCACATTTCAAAAAATTACCATTGGCACCCAGTTTCCTATTTGATTACATTTTGGCACACAGCCCTGTCCTAATACAGGAGCCCCTATCTCTGTCCCTCCGATTGGCAGATAATCGGATGTACCACCTACCTCTCACCACTCCCACCCTCTATGCTGGAACAATATTAAATCACAGAAGCCACAAGAAACAACTCAAATGATTTAGGAAAGTTGGTACTTTCCATTTTGATTTACCTCAGGCAAATTCATCAGATCCCCTTGAAACAGTGACATGAAGAGGGCCATGAGTTAGAAGCACCAGATACCAAATTACAAGCTGAAAATGAAACACCATAATTAACAAGATACACACTTTAATCTAAAACAAGTCAAAAATGTTGCTGGATAAAGAAAAAAGTAAAGGAAAACTCCATAATTATAATAAATTGGTGTACAGTGGATAGGTCTCCCACCTGTCATACAAGAAAGATAGTTGGGTCTCCAAGATACCGTAATCATGTACTGGACAATTAACATTTAACTCTGAGTAAGTAAAGGTCTCACTGTAATGAACACACAAGTTGATTGTACACTTGAATCTCTGAGACACACACGTCAGTGGCACCCACACCACAACAATCTCAGATGGATTCTTACAAACAAGATCAAGTCTTCATCCGGGGCAATGCTTATGTCCTCTTTGGCATCCTTCTAGAATTCACATAAATGGTATTGTCACACTAACGGACTTGAGAGTTTTTTCTTTGTGTTAGTAAAGATTAGCAGGTACAGTTGGGGGAAGAAAAGGGAGGGAGGGAGTTACAGAGAGAAACACAGAAAGAAAGAGACACGCAGACCCATTCTCTGATGATTTTAAAAGCTCTTGCCAGGATCAGGGCAACACAAAAAGAGAAAAATAGACTGATAGGCAAAGGGCGTTGTGATCATAAAATGAACGTGTCAAGGTTAAAGTATTCCTCTAATCCCAGGCTGCAGGAGGAAAGCCACTGCTAATAAAGTCCTTCTGTGCGGTTTTATTCTCTGCCTTGCTCTTGACAAATGGAAACACAAGTGCAGTCTTGAGACCAATTACAAATCACTCTTCTGATTCCTTTAATCCCTTTGTTTCCATTTCTGATCAAAATTAAGATTTTTTTAAAATGGCATAGAAAAGAACTTATAAAGAATCTAAATCTTCAGCTAAAAAGAAAGGCCTTGACTGGGATTTTCTCCCTCCAATCTTTTAAGCTACTTACTGACCCTGTCCACATCTGCTTCATGACGCCGGGAAGCATTTGCCACCCGGTAAAGTCAAGGCCGTTGATGTGAACACAGTAACTTTGCAGTTTCCACGTGATGGATGAGTTCACTACATGACCCAAAACCTAAAAGCAAGACCTTGTTCAAATATCTGCTCAACCAAAAACAAAATCAGAGGAAACCATCCATGACTGTTTTTATCTCCAGTGATAAAGGTAGTAAGGATATAATATGCCACAACTAACATCTACATAGCACTTCTGAAGTGCCAGGCACTTTATCCTTATTCTCATAGCAGCCTTGGGAAAACAAACTTGGAGATGACTTGCCAAACATCATACAGCCAGAAACCTCGGACAAAGTATTGTAAGGCTTGAAATTTCAAGTGCTGCCTGAACATCTTTGAGCCTCAGGGTCCCAAAGGCATAATCATGAAACTCCCTCCTCTCACCAGATATGCCCCCTCCCACCTACCAAATGACCTAGTAGGAAAGGCTGCCCACCCGGCTAGTTCTCCTATTAGCTGGGCCAGCAGCATCCACCTGGTCCTCAGCCTCACTGGTTTTTCCTCCCTGCCAGCTTTTGAACTTATTCAAACAAGCCAATCTCTTTCCACAGGAACCAAGGGGTATCTCACCCTATTGTTACTAAATGGACATAAATGCTGGCTCTCACAACCTCTTCTGGTTCATTCTGTTCCCAAGCATGGTCCTTGTATGGCCCTGTATGGGGGGCGGTGCTTTCCTCCACTGGACAGTGAGTGCCTGTGTCTAATAAAGTGCTATTGACTTCATCTGCCTAGTGCTGAGTGTCGGGTGTGAGGCCATCTCATTCTGTCTAGGGTGGAAGTTCCCACTTTCACTAGAAAAGTGAATAGGAGGCGGTCAGAACAGGTAAGCACCTTGAATCCCTGTGACCGTAACCACTACAGTTATGATTTCTGATTTCTCTTTGAAATTAGCCAAAAAAAAAAAAAAAACAGGGAGGCTCTTTCCCAGCAAACTTGGCCTTCCTTTTTTCAAGTGTTTTCTCTCCAACACCCTTACCACACTGCCAGAGTGATGATGTTTCAGCCCACAGATGGTGGTCAATGCTGGTGTGATGAGACCTAGGGCTGTTGAAATGGCAGCTCAAGGCTGCATCGTGAAGCCAGGTGCTGTTTTCAAGTAAATAGGGTCATTTATTTGGGTCGATGTATCACCAACCTGGAGAAAGAATGTAGTGAAATTATCTCACAGATGGGCCTTAAGATCTCACCCATGCTGGTGACCTGAAGATTTAAGCAGCTCACTTGAACCCTGATGTGTCCTAGACTGAAGCTATGCAGAGCCAAGACTTGGAGAGTCACATGGTGAAAAGAATGTGATTTAGGTTCAAATGTCAGCTTGAGCATTCATAGGTAAGGGAATTTGGCAGCTACTTAATGTTTCTGAGCCTCAGTTGCTTTGTCTCTAAGGTAGATGAGGTCATTCACAAGGCTGTTGTAGAGATCAAGTAGGAGAGCGAACATCAGTGACGACACAATAAAAGGTGGACTCGGGAGGTCCCTTCCCCTTGCTGTTAGTTCTGCTCTCAGCTCTCTCCAAGGCTCTGTCCCGGGTGATAGAGACCAGGCAGCAAATCCACGTTAAGATGTGGAAGTGGTCACAGGTCCTAAGATTCAGATGTATTCAAAGTTCAGAGAGACAAGTCTTCTCCCTGTTTTGGCCAATGTCTATGTTATAATACCTCTTTTCTAAAATGAAATTTTTAGGGATATAGAAGTTTTTTTGTGGCTCAGCGCCCGAACCACAGTGGTTATGGCGCCAGCCACATACACCGAAGGTGGTGGATTCGAACCAGACCCAGGCCACCTAAACAACAGCAACAAAAAATAGCCAGGAGTTGTGGCAGACACCTGTAGTCCCAGCTACTTGGGAGGCTGAGGCAAGAGAATCACTTATGCCCAAGAGTTAGAGGTTGCTGTGAGCTGTAACGCCACAGCACTCTACTGAGGGCGACATAGTGAGACTCTGTCTCAAAAAAAAAGAAGTTTTTTTGTGGTGATGTATTTTTTGGTGGTTATTTCATTTGTGTTTCAGTAGGTTCTACTTGTGTTGGTTAGTTTGGGAGAGGGATTATTTGTTTTTGGTAGGAGACCAGCAGGGAGTCTCATAATAGCATATGGATAGGTTATTTGCATATCTTAACATGTTGTGTTTTTTTAATAGCTGCATGACCTTGAGAAAAATCCCATCTTTCCTGGTCCTCAGTTTTCTCCATTATTGGGTTAGATAGGCTATAAACTCAATGCCAGCTCTTTATTACTATTATTATTGTAATTGTCTCCGTAAAGAATGCTTCTCTACAGTGTTACAATGGGAATTTAAAATACAGTCCTGTGTTACTTCCCAATGGGGATACATTCTGAGAAATGTGTCAGGCAATTTCGTTGTGTGAACATCATAGAGTGTACTTACACAACATAGATGATGGTGCTTACCACATCCCCAGCCTGTGCAGCTCCAAACCTGAACAGTACTGACTAATGGGGGCCATTGTAACACAATAACATTTGGGAATCTAAACATAGAAAAGACAATGCATTGTGCTACAATGTCTCTAGATGATAGAAATGTTTTTAGCTCCATCATATTAATGGATCACCAGTGGTATATGCAGTCTGTCACTAAGTGTCATTATACAGTACATGACTGTATTTGATTTCTAAGTGTCCGGGTCTCTGACCATGCTTCAACTTTTCCCCTCAGTTACTTGTTGGTTCCCACAAGCAAAAAACTCTCCCCTCACTCCCATTATTCACCCCTGTGGAGTCTTCAACCTGCCTTAATTCTGAGCTGACAATACGTTCGCTTAATCTCTCATTGTGCCTAGATTTTTCATGAAGATTGCAATCACTTTAGAAGGATATTCCAATTGACTACCTTCTCTTAATAGCTGTGTAGATGTACTAAGTATTTGAAGACCATCCAAAGTTTCCTGGCATTCTTAGGGAGCCCCACAATCTCTCTCTCAGCTGCTTTGGAATAATGTTGGCTGTCCTGCCGACTCATCCCAGTATGCTTAGAGCAGTCAAATCTCTCTTGTCAAGGTAGGATCGGGCCATTTCCTCACAATAAGGTGAGGCTCAAAAAGAAGAGCCTGTTGAGATGAAGATCTCTGAGATCACCCAGGAGCAGCAAGTACTGTCTTCCTTCCATGTTTCACTGAATATTTCTTTTGACCTCATCTGGGGGAAATAAGGATTGTTTCCTTTAAACAGGGTGCTCTCTGGAGTTCTGGCCTCTCCTTCATTCTCCTCTAATCATGGCCCTTCAGCATTGCACCCACTGAATTAGAACACACAAGCTGTTCAGATGTACACACTGCTTATACCTAAAGGGAGGGAATCCGAAAGTACAGGTGACATAGCAATTCTGTGAGTTACAATCACAAGGCCTCACTTTATTCAGTTAGCTTGGCACTGCTTTAAAGCCTTTAATTCCACTCAACAAACATTAAACAGTCCCTTCCTTGCTCTCCCTGCCTCCCTCTCCCAGTTGTTGTCCCTCCCCTGATCTCAAACCCCAGTCCTTTGTGTTCATTATCCTGTCTTTATTCTTGCTAAGATGTTTAGTCTTTCATCCAGGCTTATATTTTCTTTCCTGTAAAAAGGTCATATTCTGCTTACTTGACACATCAGTCCACCTAGCTTCTGAGCAAACTCTTCTTCTGGAAGACATCCCGGGTCCTAACTCTCCCTTCTGAAATTTGCCCATGGGTCTCTCACTTATTAGGATTTCTAATAGTCTGGTTGTTTCTGTTGAGCTCTGTCTCAGTCTTACTCATCCAAGGTCTTCCCAGCCCACTCTTTTTTTTTGCTTATCCCCTGGTCTTCTGAAAAGCTCCTAGTTCACTTTCCACCCTTACCCTCTGTACGACCTTCTATATCTATCTTGTAAGTTATTAACTGCATTTAATGGTCCCATCCAATCCTGACATGTTCCAGTAAAGTTGTGCATCTGACGGTCGTTACAGACTTAGACCTTCACGGATCACAGGTCTCACTATTCTGGGTCTCCTGAGGACTTCTGTGGAAGTAATAGTTGAAGTAGTTTTACTATGGAGTTTGTAAGAGAGGAACATGAAAACATCTAAGTTTGACGTGTAAAATTTAAGAGAGTGGGAAAAATATATAAACATGTTATAATTGTATCTGGGGTGAGGTGAAATTATCCATATGATGTTTTTTCTTTCTGTTCTCCCCCGCCCCCCACCAATATCCATGTGTATCACTTTTCAGTTAAGAAAAAAGAGAAGAAAAGCACAGTTTATAAAGTAAGATTAAAGATCACCTATTTATGCCATGGGGGAGAGGCTGAGATTTAGGCGTTGCTTTTGCTTTCTTGACCTATTATCTCTTTATCTTCCTTAATCTTCTCATTCGTTCATTTTCCTTTTCTTTATTTGCCCATTTTCTGTTATTTTTTTCAATGTCTATGGCTCATTCAGTCAATGTTCACTGAATATTTAAATTCTTCTTTCAATTTCCTGGACTGTCTCAGAGATGGGTTAGGGCCATATGACTATGAGTAGAAATAACATGTCATGATCAGATTGAGGTACTTAAAAGCCAGAGTGCTCTTGTGCTAGTCAGAGTTCTCTAGGGAAATAGAACCGATAGCATATATTTGTATACAAGTATATATACAGGGAAGCTGATTGTGTAAGTCTTGGTCTGAGTGAGTCCAAAGGCCTTAGATTCAGAGGGAGGTGCCAGGCTGATATAAGGACTGGTCCAAATACCTAACAACAAGGATGTCCAAGGGGAGAAGATGAATATCTCAGCTCAGAGAAAGAGAAAGTTCACCCTATCTCTACTTTCTTGTTTTATTTGGGTCCTCAATAAATTGGAAGATGCCCACATACAGTGGGAAGGCCACCAGCTTTACTCAGTTCACCAATGCAAACATTAGCCTCTCCTGGAAACACTCACAGACACATCCAGAAGTAATGTTTTACCAGATACCTGGTCTTCCCTTAGACCAGTCAGATGGATGCACAAAATTAACCATCGGAGTCCTCTCCGTATCTTTTATCCAACAAACTTGGAAGCTACTTGTATAGAAAGCAGAATCATAAAGTGCCAAGAATTTGGATTCCTGAGTCCCTGGGAGGAAGAGAGTCCCTGACAACTGGCATTGGACTTTATATAAGAAAAAACTTTTAATGTATCAAGCTCCTGAGACTTGGGCATTTATTTGTTAGCATAGTCTATCCTAACCTAAGTCAACCTTGAACTATATCTATCTCCATACTTCCTCTATCACTGTCTTCAGAATGTAAAGGTGTAAAGTATAAATATACTATGTAAAGTATATTTAGGTTTAAAAATAAATAAAATTGTAATGCTAATACTTTGACAAGATATAAAATTCTACTTCTACCCTTTCTTCTTACCACATTTCTCTCATTTCTTCTCTATTTAAATTGATATGAAGGCTTGTTTTTCTGCGTTAAGTCAGTCAACCAAGATGCAGATGTTAGCTGTGCAAACATAACCAGTGTGTATCCAACTCTGACGTACTGGCTGTAGGTAAAAACCTAAAAAAAATCCATTAAGTCAAATCCCTCCACCCACATGTACCCAGGGTCCTCATACACCATGGAGTATCATTCCCTTAGCCCCATTCAACTGAGAATCCTCCTGGGTGAAGACTGTGAAATGTAGATTCAACTCCAGCATGTACAACTGCAAGTGTCCGTGTGTGTCAGGGAGACTAGTGACAGCAGATGACAAAATTTTCCAGTCATACCTATTCCTTCTCTACTCCTGCCCCATCCTATTCTATATACCTGAACGTATTCCACTGAAATTACCTTAAATTAATTGAATTTGATAAGAATCTCTATTGGTAGTTAGATCCCAATGACGCTTAGTTTTCCTGCTCATATGTTTTTTCCTGTTCATATTTTTTAGCCATATTTTTCTCATATATACGTATGTATACATAATTTACATATGCATCTTCAGACTAATTTTAAGTTTCTTTGAATAAAAGAATAAATGAAATCAACATTGATCTTACTAAATTGACCACTGATCTTGCAAAATTATTTGCTGCAATGTTCCAGGATTTATGTGCCATTGGCAGATAATGTCTGTCACCTTAGAACATAACACTGGTACTCACCCTCTGAGTTAATAAGGCTTTACTTGTCTTTGATCAGCCATAATAAGTCATATCATACAATTAAATGCTTATCACTGGAAGAGAGCAGAGTAAAATGACAGACTAGGACATGCCAACAATTATCTCCCCACAGAAACATCGATTTGAACAACTACCCATGCAGAAAAATGTCTTCACAGGAGCTGAGAAAACCAGGTGAGAGATCACAATACCTGGTTATAGCACAATAATAAAAAAGGCTCATTGAAGCAGGTAGGAAAAACAATGTTTTTTTCATTACCATTGTCACCCCTACCCCAACCCCGGGCAACACACTGAGGAGAGACATACTCTTGACTTGAAGGAAAGAGAAGGAAGTAAGCATAAGACTTTGCTGTGGTCCCCAAGACTGGGGCCACCACAGTAAAACCCAGCACCAAGCAGATTTCCCAGCCCCTGAATCTAGAGAATCCATAGCCAATACCTTGACTTACCCTGTTCCAGAAGAGAGCCCATAGCCCCTGAAAAATGAACTTGATCTCTGACCTGCATCACTACCACCAACTATAGTAGCCTTGGGATTCATAAAATGTAAAGTGGTAAGCAGGCCTTAGAAGCCTGGGACTTTGGGTGCACCCCAATTCTTCATTACCCTCAGTGGCCATGGGGTTCCAGATCAGCACTGTACCTACCAACCATGGAGGTTCTGGGCTTAGGGCATCTCCTAGCTCTGAACTGGCTACAGTGTCACACATTTAGGGACCATGCCAAACAACTGTCCTAGAATCCCTGAATGGACTTACTGTCAAAGGGCATCCCTGGACAAAACTGGAATGGAATAAATATCCACTTTGTCAATACACAGACATGGACACACAGCCACAAGGATCAAGAACAAACAAGGAAACAGGACCTGTCACTGAACAGACAAAATAAAGTACAAGTTAGTGACCCTAAAGAGATGCAGGTGTATGAACCTCTTGACAAAGAATCCAAAATAACTGTTTTAAGGAAGTTCAGCAAACTTTAAAAATATATATTCAATGAAATAAAGAAAGTAATAGGTGACAAGAATGAAAAATTGAGCAGAGCAATTAAAATAATGAAATCAAACAAAAATCTTAGAGATGAAGAAGTAATGAACAAAATGAAAAAAAAAAAAGAAATAGAGAACAGCAAGAGAATCTATCAAGCAGAAGAAAAATTTGTGAACCTGAGGATAAGTGACTTGAGAATATACAGTCAGAAGAGAAAAAAGAATGAAGAAAGCTTACGAAATTTATGGGACAACATAAAAACAGTAAATGGTAGAGTTGTTGGAATTCAAGAGGGAATAGAGAAAGACAAAGGGGTATAAAGACTGCTTAAAGAAACAGAAAAATTTCTAAATCTGGAGAAAGATATAAATATACAAGTCAAGAAAGTTACAGATCACCAATCAGATTCAACCCAAACAAGACTGCCCCAAAGCATATTATAATTAAACTGTCAAAGATCAAAGACAAAGTGAGGCTCCTGAAAGCAGCAAGAGGAAAGAAGCAAACAATACATTAAAAAGTTCTAACATGCTTAGTAGCAGACTTCTCAGCAGAAACTTTACAAGCCAGGAGGGAATGGAATAGTATATTCAAAGTGCTAGAAGGGAGGAAAAAAAAGAAAAAAATCTGTCAGCCAAGAATATTGTACCCAGCACATTTTATCCTTTAAACATAAAGGAGAGATAAAGATTTTCCCTAACAAACAAAATCTTAGGGAGTTGATCACTACCAGACCTGTCATAAAGAAATGCTAAAAGGAGTTACTGGATCTGAAAGAAAAGAGCACTAATGAGTAAAACAAAAACATCTGAAAGCATAAAACTCACAATAAAAGTAGCATATAGTCAAAAGTATACTACTTTAATATTGTAATAGTGATATGTAAATCATTAGTATCTTTAGTATGAAGGTTAAGAGACAAAACTATTAAAAGTGATAGTAACTACAATAATTTGCTCAGAGATATGCAACACAAAATAAATTGTGTTGTATATCACATAAATAAAATAACCTATTATAACTACATTATGTTATATATTTTTCTAAACCTCACAGTAACCACAAGACAAAAAGGTATTATAGGTAAACAAAAAATAAAAAGCAATAAATCAAAAGGTATTACTAAAGAAACTCATTTAGCCACAGTAAGAAAGACAGTAAGAAAGGAAGCAATAAAGAAAAGATCTACAAAAACAACTAAAAAACATTTAACAAATGTCCTTACCTGTCAATAATTACCTTGAGTGTAAATGGATTAAATTCTCTAATCAGAAAACACAGTTACTAAATGGACTTAAAAAGCAATACCTGACTATGTACTACCTATAAAAGACTTACCTGATCAGGAAGGACACACACATAGACTGAAAGTAAAGGGATGGAAAGATATATTCCATGCAAATGAGAACAAGCAAAAAAAAATAGGAGTAGCTATACATATACAGACAAAATATACTTTAAGTCAAAAATTGTAAAAAAAAAAGACAAAGAAGATTATTATATGATAATACAGGGATTAATTCAGCAAGAGGATATAAGAATTGTAAATATATATATGCACCTAATTTTAGAGTACCTAAATATATAAAACAAATATTAATAGACCTAAAAGTGTATTAATATAATCATATTATATTAACTATATATTAAAATAAAATATAATAATTAGGAGATTTCCGCATCCCACTTTGAGCACTAGACAGATCATCTAGACGTAAAATCAACAGGGAAATATGGGACATAAAATAGCCTCTAACCAAATGGACCTAACATATATATAGAACATTTCATCCAACAGCTGCAGAATATATATCCATTTCAACTGCATAGAACATTCTCTAAGATAAATAATATATTAGGTCATAAGACAAATTTTAATAATTTAAAATTGAAATCACACCAAATATTTTTTATGATCACAAGGGTATAACAACTAGAAATCAATAACAAGAGGAACTTTGGAAAAATCACAAATATATGGAAATTAAACAACAGGCTCCCTAAAAACCAATGGGTCAATAAAATAAATTAAAGGAGAAAGTAAAAAATTTTTTGAGACAAGGAAAATGGAACACAATATACCAAAACCTATGGAATACAGCAAAATCAGTACCAACAGGGAAGCTTAGAGCATAAACACATCAAACAAGAAGGAACTGAAACAACCTAATATTGCCCCTCAAGGAACTAGAAAAACAAGAACAAACTAAGTTCAAAATTAGTGGAAGGAAAGAAATACTAAAGATCAAAAAAGAACTAAATGAAATAGAGAATAGAAAAGTAATAGAAAAGTTCAACAAAACGGAGAGTTGGTTCTTGAAAAGATAAGTAGAATTAACAAACTTTAGCTATACTAGAAAAGAGAGAGAGAAGAAAACGTACCTCAACATGATAAAAACTGTCTATGACACATCCACAGCTAATATAGTGAATGGAGAAAAGGTGAAAGCTTTTCCTCTAAGATCTGAGGAAAACAAGGAAGGCCAACAACATGAATAAACCTAGAGGAAGTAATATTAAATGAAATAAGCTGGGAACAGAAAGATAAATACTACATGTTCCCAATTGTATGTCCATCTAAAAATGTTGAGCTCATAGAAGGAGTAGAAGGGTGGTCACAAGAGACTGAGAGGATTAGGAGGAGGGTTGGGGGGTTGTTGGTCAAAGGATATACACATATTTATAGTTAGAAAGGAAGAATAAAATCAAGAGATCTATTGTATAACATGTTGACTGTAATTAATGATATTTGTATTCTGAAAAAATGCTAAAGAGAGTGGATGTTAAGTGTTCTCTCTATGAAAATGATAAGTATGTGAAATGATGTGTTTGTTAATGAGGTGGATGTAACCATTTCACAATTTTTATGTATTTCAGAACATCATGATGTGTGTAATAAGCACGTAAACTTAACATCATTTAAAAAATAAGTAAATTCATTACTGTTCAATTAAAGAGTCATCTTTTCTGTTTTACCTGATCCAATTCCTCATCCAATTCCCAACATGATTTCCCTTAAAGCTCAAAAAAGAAGTAATTTATGACTACTCAGGTACGGCCAATGATCCATGAGCTACTCCTTGAAGATATTTTTCTCTAATCAAAAGTTACTTGAACTCTTCCCTCATATACTGTATTGGCTGCTGTTACAAGACTTACTAATTTCTTTTATTTGTGGTTGATAAGTTTTCCTCTACTTTTCCCTTTAAGGTGTGTTACTTTTTATAGAAGCAAGAATACCCCTAGATTGGGAAAGCTTAGAAATATCCAGCACAAAACGCAATATACAGTGAATTCCTGTAATGCTTTGAAATATATTTCCTTGTTTGGTTTGGGAAATCAAAGGATCTCTCAGAAGGTTATTGTCACTATGCTTCTAATATAAATTTATTTGACAAAATATACACTCACATTTGAACCTACTTCTAAACTATTTTATATGATACTGATAAAATATTTCCTGAGAGTGAAAACGTTTCCTTAAATTTTGCTACAATGCTTATTTTGAAAAAAGCCAGCTGAATTAAAGGCATTGTTCATCACTAGAGCAAAGTGCAACTGCTGGTTTTCTGGCCTCACATGTTTTTGTTTTATTAACCTGAAATATTTTTCTAGAACATTCACTGAGGTTGACACTAAGGAGCATCAAATCAGAGGCTATCAGAGATGAGAGTGACTAGAAAACGGACAAGAGAACACACAGACATCTTCACTGTATTTCTCCAGGGTGTCTCAGCAAAGTGGAATTGATGCTTCCCGCTCAATCTTTAGTGGAACGGGAGATCCCAAAGCTCTGATTCAGGATGTCTCTGGGTCCCAGTAAACTCCCTTAGCTAACTTGAAGGAGAGGACCCTGTATTATTCTAAATGAGTATTTATGTGCAACCTGTTTGTATTGCTGATTTCCAAGGAAAGTTATAATTTATTCTTTCATCTGTCAAATACCTACCAAGTGCTTACTATACACCTGGTACTGTTTTAAGTATTGGGATACATCAATGAATAAAAGAGGTCAAAAGGAGCACTCATGTATATATATGAGTAAAATAAGACAAAATAGATATGTTAGGTAGTAATAATTGCTATGCATAAAAATAAAGAAGGCAAAGTGTTAAAGAGTAGTACAGGAAAGAATGTAACTTTAGATAGGAAGGTCAGGTGTTGATGTCCATTGCGTTACATACTACAGAGCTAAAATGTTGCCGGAGTTTCTATCTAGAAGAACCTCTATAAACATACCAGTTGGGGTTCACCAAACATACCACTGGAACACTTCATATGGGTCGATGACTTTCTCTAGTTTTGAAGTTCTAATTTTTCTAATTTTAATTATTGATGAATTACAGATAAAGATATTTTCAGTCTTTATTAAAATTTCAATGTCATGTAGTTGTTCAATCACTTACTCCTTTTACAATATTTATTGACTGCCTACTCAGTGGCAGGCATCATTACGACATGAGGATGCTGTTTTCAGTTGCATATGAAAATAAGCGTGACTCAAAATAGTTTAAAAATAAAGACTAATGTAACTGAAGAGTTCAGAGATGGGGCTAACTTTTGGCTGTGTTTCATCTAGTTGCTCAGTTGTCAAACATGGAGCCTGTTTTCTTGCCATCTGTCTCTCTGCTCTGCTTTTGTTTCTTCATTCAAGATGGCTGCCAATAGTTCCCAGAAAGACTTTATTTGCTTCATAATTCCCAGAAAAATTCTGAGATTTATTGTGATTGGATCACTCTGGTTGCATGCACACTTCCGAGCCTGTACTGAGACCAGAAGAAGGAAGACAATAAAAGGCTTTTCCCATGCTATGTGTGTTATCCCTGAAATCAGTGTTGTGGTCATCTTCTCTGCAACCACATGATCAACAAATGGAAAATGAGTTCTACTGAAAAGGAAGAATTTGGGAGGCACCTGTGGCACAGTGAGTGGGGCGCCAGCCCCATATACCAAGGGTAGCAGGTTCAAACCTGGCCCAGGCCAAACTGCAACAAAAAAATATCTGGGCATTAAAAATAATAATAATAGTAATAATATTAATAGCCAGGTGTTGTGATGGGCTCCTGTAGTCCCAGCTACTCAGGAGGCTGAGGCAAGAGAATCACCTAAGCCCAAGAGCTGGAGGTTGCTGTGAGCTGTGACGCCACAGCACTCTACTGAGGGCAACAAAGTAAGTCTATCTCTAAAAAAAAAAAAGAAAGAAAGACAAGGAAGAATTTGAGAATGGATGCCCAGAATACAGTAAGTGCCACCCCATCTGAATTCGGGATTTAAAGTTGAATAAATTTATGTAGCTACGCTAGCCTACTTTTTCTCATCCGTTTACTTTGAGTTAATTTTGTGCCATTATGTTTATGTTCCCTTATACTATAGGGAACATAAGGCTTATAGAGAGAATTTTACAGGATGCTTAGGAAAAATTTTAAAATGGTGAGTGAGACTAGCATGGTCCCTATCTTTAAATATTTTTTCTTTTTCTTCTAATTGTTTTAAATTATGTCAAATCATTTATTCATGTTGCTCTTTTTATTCTTCTTGTTCATTTTTAAACCCAACAGAAAAATAATTTGGGATGGAGAATAAATATTTAGTAAATATATAGATAAGAATATGTGCTCGTGGTGTGTCTTCTTGTTCAGATCTAAGGTACATGTGTGGTTAGCTCCATGTGACCTAGTTGCTGAAGCCTATGTTGTGAGGACATAAGAAAGAAATGGTCCTTCGAGATGCCACCTCTCTCAGCCTTGGACTGAAGCAGAAAAATCTTCTCTAGCTAGCAACACTTAACAGGGAGCTGACTCTAGATTCTACTGAAGTTTTTTTTAATTTTTTTTTTTTAGAAAGACAGGAACTGAGGCTGACTCACGCACCACACTGGGCCAGGATCAACTGAGATGTCAGTTGCAGAATCAGTTGCATTGCCCTTGTAGAGAAAAGCTTGATACTAAGGGTTGTAGCCAAAAGGGAACTAGGAAAACTCAGAAGAAGGATGAAACTGAAGAGGGATGGCAGGCCAGAAACAAGCAAACAGCAGAAGAGACAGAGAAACTACAGGAAATGGCCGCAAACAGTGAAATCGGGGACATGAGACAGATCCTTAAAGACAAGCCCAGGACATCCCGGGGAGCTGTGTTTTCCACATGCCCTCGATGCCCAGGACAGAGATGTTGCCTGTGGTGGCCACACAACAAATGAGGATGGAATAACTTAGATGAATCAAACTATTAGTTTTATTGTTATTTAGAGAATGAACCTCAAAACCCACAATTAGTTGCTCAACCTAAAAAAGAAAAAAATTACCTCCTGTTACTGCATAAATAATCACCACCCATGTGAAACTAAACAGGAAATGAAAAAGCTTGGGTCATCCCTAGAGAGGCGGCCACAGATTTGCATTGTCAGGGCTGCCGTTACGACATGGATCACTGACTTACAGCCAGGTGCCCCAGTTGGTTACCATGCCCTCAGGGACAGAAAATAAGGTACAGTACCTGCCTGTGATCAGACTTTTAGCACTTAACAAACTGAATGGAATCTATGTGGGAGGTAAACTGTTGCCTCTGAACAACTTCCAGTGCCCTATCTGATGTCTGCTTTAGGCTTGTATCATGTTTTCAAAGTTGAACATTGTTGTAGTGGGAATCTGTTCTCACTAAATCATGGGCCAGGTTTTCCTCCTCCAGATACACTCTTTGACTTTGATGTATCAATGAATATATTTGACTTGTGTGAAATACCATATAGATCTGATAAGTCTTCTTCCCATCTCCCCTCCAAGTAATAACAGCAGTTATTGAGTATTTTCTATGTGCCAGATCTCGTCCTGAACTCTTTGCATGGATTATCTTGCTTTATTCTTACCCTAGCTGTAAGACCTAACTACTATGACCCTTGTTTTGCAAATGAGAGAACTAAACTTGAGAGTTTAAGTGACTTGCTTAGTGTCCTGTCACTGAGAAATATTTGCTTTCAGGTCTTTGTAACGCAAAATCTGTAAGATCGGGAGCGTGGCATACTTCCTAAAAGGCTGCCAGCATAGAATTACTGTTTATTCTAGTCCTACTACATGGAGTTAGATTTTTTTTCCCCCCTGAGACGAGTGGGAGCTGTGTTGACTCATTTCCACCTGTCATTCTACCTCGTATTAGTGTCACCGATATCCCAAAATGTCCTGTCTGAACTCTTGTGCTCAGACAGCCAGGGCTTGAAAATTGAATCTCATATCGGAGAGCCTGCTGGCCATGCGGTTTGCTGGATGAGCTGTTTAGAATCAGTCATTATACTTGGTTGATGACTTTGAGAACTTTGAGTGCCTTTTCTAATTCCGTCAACTCTTGGCAAAGTATTCTAACTGCCCACAAATGGAATTCCTGGCTCCCAGAAATAGTTTAAGATGTCTAGAGTACTAGCTCCACAACAGATAGTGCCATATGCTGTGTTAAACACTCCCACTCATGGGACAGTAAAATTCATGAACTTTGCTCTAGTTTTTCTTCACTCTCCCTGTACTCAGGGGTATTAGACATTCCTTTGTGTTAGAAACATCCCAGTTCCACTCTTTTAGGTATTTTAAATTGTACAATAAATTATTGTTAACCATGGTCACCCTATTGTGCTACTGTTTACTAGATCGTATTCCTTCTGTCTAACTGTATTTTTGTGCCCATTACGCACCCATGCCTGTTACCCTCCCCAGCCACTGCTATTCATCACTCTACTTTCTACCTTCATAATTTCAATTTTTTTTAGCTCCCGCATATAAAGAAGAGTATGAAAAATTTGTCTCTCTCTACCTGGCTTATTTCACTTAACATTATGTCCTCCAGTTCCATCCATGTTATTGAAATGACACGACTTCATTCTTTTTATGGCTGAATAATATTCCACTGTATTTGTGTACCACATTTTCTTTATCCATTGATGAGTACTTAGGTTGATTCCATATTTTGGCTATTTAGTACTTTCATAAATATGATAGTGCAGGTATCTCTTTGATATACTGATTTCCTTTATTTTGGATGTATACTCAATAGTGGGATTGCTAGATCATAGTTTTCATTTTTTGAGAAATCTCTGAAGTGTTCTCCATAGTAGCTGCACTAATAAACAGTCCCACTAAAAATAAATGAGGGTTCCCCTTTCTCCAAATCCTTGGAAGCATTTTTAATTGCCCATTTTTCTGAATAAAAGCCATTTTAACTGGGGTAAGTGATGTCCCATTGTAGGTTGATTTGCCTTTCTCTTAAGACTAATGATGTTGAGCATGTTTTCATATTCCTGTTGGCCATTTGTATGTATTCCTTTGAGAAATGTCTATTCAGATCTTTTTTCCATTTTTCAGTTGAATTATTTGATTTTTTTCTATTAAGTTGTTTGAGCTCCTTATATATTCTGGTTACAAATCCCTTGCCAGATGGGTAGTTTGCAAATATTTTCTCCCATTCTGTGGGTTTTCTCTTCATTTTATTATTTCCTTTGCTACACAGAAGCATTTTAGCTTGAAGTGATCTGATTTGTCCATTTGCTTTGGTTACC
Source organism: Nycticebus coucang (assembly GCF_027406575.1). Taxonomy (NCBI): domain Eukaryota; kingdom Metazoa; phylum Chordata; class Mammalia; order Primates; family Lorisidae; genus Nycticebus; species Nycticebus coucang. The sequence goes on from NC_069780.1 coordinate 35,832,336, forward strand.
TGTCCTTGTCAGGTATTATTCAAGAAATCTTTGCCAAGACCAGTGGTTCTCAAACTTCCTAATGCCATGGCCCTTTAATACAGTTTCTGTGGTCTTGACCCACAGGTTGAGAACAGCTGGCCTAGACCACTGTCTTGGAGTATTTCCCCAACATTTTCTTCTAGTCATTTCCTAGTTTCAGGAGTTAGATTTAAGTCTTTATACATTGTGATTTGATTTTTGTAGATGGCAAGAGACAGGAGCTCATATTTATTTCTTTTAAGGATTTCACTTGCAATTTTGAACAAAACCAGACCTCTATGTTTGAATTTAGAACTACATTTGTAATCCAATAGCTTCTGGATATTGTCTTTACAATGCATGGTTTGTTGGAATTGAATTTTACTATTTTTTTAATTTGGTATCACCAATGTTTTTGGCCTTTTTGTAATTCTCAGAGACTCTGTCAATCCTAAAAAGCAAAAAGTCCCCAAAGAATCATCCAAAAACTTCTTTCGGTGTGCTGAACACTGTTCTTAAAGGATTTGGCCTCTACTTACATGGCTGCTTAGGAGCTCCAAGATCCCCCCTGCATTACACAACTGAAGACCAGAAATCTGATGGACCTGGAGTGATCAAGATCTCTGGGTAAGGTTGGGGTGGGGTAGGGGAGGAACTGCAGAGATATTGGCACAGAAATGGGTATATAAACACACCCATTGAACTTTAAAGGTCTATCTAGGTTTATAGCAATCAGATCACATACACAGAGGATAAAGTGATTTGGATTTTTTCAGATTGAAAGTAGACTGATAAATTACAAAGATCCAAAAAGGTTTCTTATGAAAAGTTCCAGCATTGTATATAGTAACTCAGTCTTTTTTTAGGTAAAATCTAGAAAATCACTGGAATCTTCAGAAATCCATACAACAGAAAATAATACACGTTTTAAAACTGACCTTTCATTTAATAGCAGCACATTATTAGTCTATTCAACAAACACTTCTTGAGGACATACCAAGGTCCAGGCTCTGTGCAAGGCAGTGAACAAAGCAGACAGGTCCATATGATCATAAGGCTTATCGTCTAGACCTACACTGACTAATAAATCCCATGTGGCTACTGAACACTGAAGGTGAGGCTAGAACAAGTTGAAATGTGCTATAAGTGTGAAATATACCCTGAATTTCCAATACTTAGTATGAAAAAATAAGTTAAATGTCTCAGTAGTAGTTGTTTACGTTGATTACATGTTGAGATGGTATATTTTGAACATACTAGATGAAAGAAAATACATTATTAAAATTAGTTTCACCTGTTTCTCTTTAGTCTTTTAATGTGTCTATTAGAAAATTTTAAATTACATATACACATACATTATATTTTCACTGGACAGCACTGATCTAGACGGGATTTTCTTTTTTTTTTTTTATTGTTGGGGATGCATTGAGGGTACAATAAGCCAGGCTACACTGATTGCATTTGTTAGGTAAAGTCCCTTTTGCAATCATGTCTTGCCCCCAAAAGGTGTGGCACACACCAAGGCCCCACCCCCCTCCTTTCTTCCCTCTCTCTGCTCTTTTTTTACCCACCTCTCCCTCCTTCTTTCTCTGCTTTCCCCTTCCCTCTCCCCCACCTCGACCTTAACTGTCGTTAATTGTCCTCATATCAAAATTGAGTCCATAGGATTCATGCTTCTCCATTCTTGTGATGCTTTACTAAAGAATAATGTCTTCCACTTCCATCTAGGTTAATACGAAGGATGTAAAGTCTCCATTTTTTTTTTTTTAATTGTTGGGGATTCATTGAGGGTACAATAAGCCAGGTTACACTGATTGCAATTGTTAGGTAAAGTCCCTCTTGCAATCATGTTTTGCCCCCACAAAGTGTGACACACACCAAGGCCCCACTCCCCTCCCTCCGTCCCTCTTTCTGCTTTTCCTCCCCCCCCCGCATAACCTTAATTGTCATTAATTGTCCTCATATCAAAATTGAGTACATAGGATTCATGCTTCTCCATTCTTGTGATGCTTTACTAAGAATAATGTCTTCCACGTCCATCCAGGTTAATACGAAGGATATAAAGTCTCCATTTTTTAAATGGCTGGATAGTATTCCATGGTATACATATACCACAGCTTGTTAATCCATTCCTGGGTTGGTGGGCATTTAGGCTGTTTCCACATTTTGGTGATTGTAAATTGAGCTGCAATAAACAGTCTAGTACAAGTGTCCTTATGATAAAAGGATTTTTTTCTTTCTGGGTAGATGCCCAGTAATGGGATTGCAAGATCAAATGGGAGGTCTAGCTTGAGTGCTTTGAGGTTTCTCCATACTTCCTTCCAGTAAGGTTGTACTAGTTTGCAGTCCCACCAGCAGTGTAAAAGTGTTCCCTTCTCTCCACATCCACACCAGCATCTGCAGTTTTGAGATTTTGTGATGTGGGCCATTCTCGCTGGGGTTAGATAGTATCTCAGGGTGGTTTTGATTTGCATTTCTCTAATAGATAGGGATGATGAACATTTTTTCATATGTTTGTTAGCTATTCGTCTGTCTTCTTTAGAGAAGGTTCTCTTCATGTCTCTTGCCCATTGATATATGGAATTGTTGGCTTTTTTCATGTGGATTGATTTGAGTTCTCTATAGATCCTAGTTATCAAGCTTTTGTCTGATTCAAAATATGCAAATATCCTTTCCCATTGTGTAGGTTGCCTCTTTGCTTTGGTTGTTGTCTCCTTGGCTGTACAGAAACTTTTCAGTTTAATGAAGTCCCATTTGTTTATTTTTGTTGTTGTTGCAATTGCCATGGCAGTCTGCTTCATGAAGTCTTTCCCCAGGCCAATATCTTCCAGTGTTTTTCCTATGCTTTCTTTGAGGATTTTTGTTGTTTCATACTTTAAATTTAAGTCCTTTATCTATCTTGAATCAATTTTTGTGAGTGGGGAAAGGTGTAGGTCCAGTTTCAGTCTTTTACATGTGGCTATCCAGTTCTCCCAACACCATTTATTGAACAGGGAGTCTTTCCTCCCAGGTATGTTCTTGTTTGGTTTATCAAAGATTAGGTGGTTGTAAGAATTTAGTTTCATTTCCTGGTTTTATACTCGATTCCAAGTGTCTATGTCTCTGTTTTTGTGCCAGTACCATGCTGTCTTGACCACTATGGCTTTGTAGTACAGCCTAAAATCTTAGACCAGGGATTTTCAAACCTCCCTGTACACAGAATTGTATGGGAAGCTTTAAAGAAACAGATTCCCAGGCTTCACCCACCAAGTCTTATCTATTAGTGTGGCATGGGGCTCTGGTGCTGACATTTTTTTTTTTTTTAATCTCACAACTAAGACAATAGGCAGCTGTTCCAGGAAGACACGTATTTGCCCCAGCCATCTCAGAGATAACCATCTGTCTATCTGTCCCCTTATCACCATTTCTCTGTTTGTAGTGGTTTTAAAATATATTTACAAATCATATGATACTTCTTCCTTCAAGAAGGGGAGCTTAATTCCCCTTCTTCTTTTAGTGGGTGGGTCTTAACAATTGCTTCTAACTAATAGAATGGGAGAGAAGTGATGGCATATGGCTTCCAAGACTAGGTCATAAAAGCATGTGACTTCCTGGCTCTCTCTTTCTTGCATAACATGGCCTGGTAAAAACCAGCTGCCATGTTGTGAGGCCATTTAAGCAGCCCTATGATCTACTGGGTAAGGTATTGAGGCTTCCTGCCCACAGCCAGTAGGAACTTGCGGACATGTATGTGAACCACATTGGAAAAAGATTGTCTAACCTCAGATGACTGCAGTCCTGCCCAACATTTTGACTGCAAATTCACATGAGAAACCCTAAGCCAAAACCATCTAGCTAAATCAATCTCATATTTTTGACCCACAGAGACTAGATAAGAAAAGAAATGTTTATTGTTTTAGATTGCTAAAGTTTAGGTAATTTTTATGCAGCACTAAATACCTACCAGGCTGTGCCCCTGGGCCTTCCTGCTCCTCACCATTTCCTCACCAAGCTCACTTGCCTGGTAAACTGCCCCAGCAGCTCTAAGCCAGTTGTGAGAGTGCGCCATAGCTCTTCTGTTCCAGGTGAGAGCACAGTGACCACAGACAACTGTTCAGTTATAACTCTCCCACTGGGTGGGCACCCAGAGAGGTGCCTTGGTGCTGACAATCAGCAATCACGCCTGGGAACCTCACACTGGCTTGTAGCTTTGATACTTTGCTAATGATAGCACAGCATAACACTTGGTAACACTATGCCATACCAATATTCAGGGTCCTTTGACCTTTGCTACAGGCATAAAATTTGACATGTCCCTTCCCTCCTTCTTAATCTGTTTTCATTCTCTTCAGCCTCCATCCTAAGACAAAGTTCGCCTTTGAAACAGGAGCTGCTTAGAAACACACACAAACATCCATGCCAATTTCTACTGTTCCTGACCCAATCCTTCTCCCTCAGCCATTTCCCATTTCCTGCATATGTCCTCAGACCCTCAGACTATTACTTTGCCCCAACTTCTGCTATTATATACACCCCAATTCCCCCTTTGCAGCTCCCACCATCCGAATCCCCTCTGTTTCCCAGCACACAGTCCTCTGGAGGAACTAGTATAATGCACACTTCTTGCAGGCTTTTCTCCCTGAAGGAGGCAATAAAGAAAGCGTTATGCCAGTCTTGGTGGATTATAGAAAGAACTATTGTAGATTCATGCTCTTAGTTAGGAAATTCTGGACTAGCTGGTTTGGCAGTAATACTAACAAAAAAGTAATAATGCTTCACTTCCTTTATTGATGCTATTATTTTCAGTTAAATTTCTTCAACTTGAAGTTCCTTAAAATTTATAAGGTAAGGAGTTAGTTTCAGCTCACTGGATCCCCCCAACTGCTCTAAAATGAACACCTAAGTATCAACATTAATCAAATGCTTCATACTTTTTTCCAATGCAAAAGTGGAACAAAGATTACTTTATTCCTCAAAGTTTTTTCCCCATGTTTTTGCCTGGCTTGAAATCAGAGTCATGTTCTAAAAAGGAACGATTAAGTAGTGCAGACTTCTGTTTTAACAGGATGTATTTAAGGCAGCTGGGAGCATTCTCCTAGTGTTAAGTTGAAAGGTCATAATCAGAAAAAGAAATTGATGACTTGTCTTGACATAGCTGTCACTTATTGTTATGACAAGCCATCCATTTAAGAGTACGATACTTTAGCTTTGTGTAGATGACTTCTCCTTTTTTTTTGATTCTGTAAATACTGAGGTTCAAACACAAGAGGGTTTGCCTCTAAGGGGCTTGGTATGAGTCTTCTACCATGCTGTCAGAGGATAACTCACAGGGCTCCCCCAGGATCCCCCTCATACTTTCCTAATATTATTCTGCCTTGTGCTCTCCTTTACTCTCTTCCACCTCAAGCAGATAGTCCATGGATTTCAAAAGGTGCCTTGTTACTGAAACAATCATTGGAAACTCACCAGCTTACATTTTAGGTTACTGGGCTTCACTCCTTGTAGTAATAGAGAAAGGAGATGTCCACTAATAATGTTTACTCACATTGGTTTGTGTTTGTCTAATATTTGAAAGGGGGTTTGTTATCATTAGACATTCCTAAACAATCGCCTTTAGAACATGAATGGAACGGGAGAGGTGAGAGTCAGGATGGGGGAGGAGGACTGGAAAGGCTCCTAGTCCATCCTCCCTGCTAGTTCAGCACCATCTACTGGGGGATTCCAATGTGACTTCAGAAGTGAGAGCTCTGTGTGATCCTAAATGAGAGAAGAGGATCCCACACCTGTCCTCATGGCCGATACACTCACTGTTCATCTTGCATGGATGATGCACAGCCAATATTTAACCTTCCATTGCCTCTCACCTAGGTATTTTTCTCTTTAACTCCTTCTTGATGTGTGGGCAGGAAATGCAAATAATTTTAATATCATCAAAGTAAGTAGAGCCTGGGAAAAGCTCCCAGGAAGCATTCCTAAATTGGACCAAACAAAATGCCATTTCAGTATGGCTCTTGACTACAGTTTTATTATCTTTCAATCTACTTTATTATCGAATACACTGAGAGAGATACAATTTTTAGATGGTTGAAATTCTAAGCACCATAATGTTTATTTTCAAAGGAATACCAAAGAAAATTAAACTTTTATGCCCAGGGCTGTTTATTGGGAGCATCTTTTACTATGCAAAATCTTCAGGAACAATTATAATTCGTGGAACTGTTTGCCTCTGTGCTAAATGGTCCTATCCTAGTTAAGTTCTTGCCTCTTCATAGTTTCTCTTCCTTCTTCCTTACATCCAAAGTGGCACTACCGCCTTGTAGCACCCTGCCGCACCACCCTTCATTTTTACTTCTTTTAATTTTAATGTAGCCCATCATAGAACTAAATGTAGTAGAAATGTGTCCAAATTAAGAGTGGGACCCCCTTTGGGTCATTTATAAGCAAAATGTACCTAGTTTTATTTGAGTTTTTAAAAATATACTTCCTTATTTTATTAATTGATATATAATAATTGTACATGTTTATGAGATACATTAAATGTATAATTACCCTCAGAGTAATATTTGCCATCTCAAACATAAGATTTACCTGTTGTAATGAACGAAATTTGAGACAATGCCTTTACCTGTCTTTTCCCACTTCATACTGAGCTATTAGGTGTCTTCCAGAAAACTGAGGTGATGGAATAAGTTGCCTTCAAATAAATTAAGTTCAACAGACTTTGGCATACTATTCATTAAGGGATATTTACCAAAATATATGTTCTTATAGAAAATATAGAAAAGGTCCAATTCAACTGATACAAAATCCCAACAATACTGGTATGCTGATTTTATCCCACGACTAATTTATGGACTGCTTCCTTTTTGAAACCGAGTAAGAATAAATGAAAGCTAACTAGATATTCTTTACTTTCTTCTCAATCACAGACTCTTTTTGGTCAGACAGTTTGGCAACTAATACAAGCTAGGAAAATAGTAACTTATTATCCATGATGTTCTAATCTAGTTCTAGGAGGGCACCTGGCCTCCTAGGAGGTGATAATAGCTATATGTTGCCCCTGCTTGTAGGTTAGACCATAGGTTAAAACATGTTAGGAGACCAAGGTCATGAATATGACACCCCTTCCCATAGCCCCTTGTAGTGCTACAAGACAGCAGTACTGCTGTGGATGTAAAAAATGGTGTGCCCCATTCTGTGGGGTCTGAAGCTTATGCCCATTAGAGAGCTTTTTTAATCCCAGCTCTCGGGGAGGCTGAGGCAGGTGGATCGCCTAAGCTCAGGAGTTCGAGACCATCCTGAGCAAAATAAGATCTCATCCCTACTAAAAATAGAAAAACTAGCCAGACCTTGTTGTGGTGGACACCTGTAGTTCCCAGCTACTCAGGAGGCTGAGACAAGAGGATGGCTTGAGTCCAAGAGTTTGAGGTTGCTATGAGGTATGATGCCATGGCATTCTGCCCCAGGGCGATGGAGTGAGACTCTGTTTCCAAAAAAAGGAAGGAAGGGAGGAAGGAAGGAAGGAAGAAAAGAAAGAAAGAAGGAAGGAAAAAAATCACAATTAGGTGTGAAAGCAAATATTTAAGAATAATTTTATGAAGTTTATGAACACTAGAAACATCACAAAATCCAGGTTAATAGAATATTTTTATTAACTATCTTACAGTTCAACAATATTTTTTCTACCTGTTTTAATCTACATACACTTTGCCTCTTTAAATGAAAATTTTGCTGTACAATTATCTATTGCAACAATGAAGCTTACTGTAATCTTTCCTATAGATAGGAGCTATTGATCTGGCAAAAACTTAGAAACAGTATGAATAAGAATGCTTTCTATAAATAGAAATGTGGAATCCCCACCTGCTAGATGAGTCTGACCTTTGGAAGGAATAAACCAATAGAATATCAGTTAACACGAAAGGATCCAGTAGAGATTATTTTGGAAATGGTTGTGGTGTCTTCAGTAAAAGGAGGCAGTCAATCTTTATTAAGAGCTTGAGCCACTTAAAACGGTATGACTTTGTCAAGTAATAACCTCTTTGCATTGCAATTCAGTGATGTCTATGTCATAAAGTTGTCTGAAGGATTAAATAAGAAAGTTAATATAACCTACCTAACACAGTGCTTGTTTTGTTGTTGTTTCACTTCTAAACTGTTTTGTTTTGAATGTTAACAAAACAAAACAAAGCAAAAAAACAAAAAGAAAAATAAAGAAAACTCCCCAGGTGCTGCTGATGTATAACCAGGATTGGAAACAACCAGACCACACTTGTATCAAAAATTTAGTCACTTTGATAGGACATGCCTTGGAGGTGAGGTGAGGGAGAAAGCAGTAAAATAATTCCTTATATAGTGAAGAAAAAATAAATTCATTTTAAGCCAATTTTGCTGTCACAAATATGACGAATCTAAAGACTTTTTTGGTCACGCTTCCAAATTTCAGAAAAAAGGTTTTTTTAAAAGTGCTCTGGATCATAAGTGGGACTTTACCTAACAAATGCAATCAGCATAACCTGGTTTCTTGTACCCTCAATGAATCCCCAACAATAAAATTTTTTAAAAAATGAATAAATAAATAAATAAATAAAGCTGCCATGTGGGTGGGGGGAGTGCTCTGGATCAACAATATTAAAATCTAATCTAAAGCATATGGAAATTGCCCAATTTTAGAGCTCCAAAGCTGAAGTTTTTCACTGCTATAAAATGCTCTTTTAAGAGGCCTTGAATGGGATGTACCGCCCTGTATTTTGTTTTCTCCATAAGATAGGTTGACTGTCAGACAGATGCATGTTTGATGCTAAGTTTTGCAGCGCACTGTCCATGTGACTTTGGGAAAATTATTAACCTCCGCAAGGCAGTCTACTTTTGTATTAAATCAGGATTTTGATCTTGTCTACCACATGCCTTTGCTATGACGCTGAATGAGAGTGAATAGCATGCTGTTAGCGTGGCTCTGACACATTCCAAACTCTTCATAAAGGCTAGTTCTTCCTATCATTGTCATTTTTATAATTCTTGTTTGGTTGGGAGTGCGAAATTTTTATTTTAGCTTTTGTTCCTTATTTCACAGTAGTTTTACTTCCCCTGCTAGCTACATCAGGTTCTTCATATTTTTCTTGGGTCTTCTGTTTATAACTCAGCTCACTGAGGCACTGATGGAGATTTAAATACACAGAGTATTTAACAAAAAATGGAATGCATAGGTAAGGGTGCAGATGTGTGTGTCCTGATTTCTTGTGTTCAAAAATACCTTTAAAATTGTTGAAATTATAAACATAAGTGGCCAGAAAATAATGAAAATTACCTAGATATTTAAATATCAGGCCAGGTAAGGTGGCTCACACCATAATCCTAGTACTTTGGGAGGCTGATGAGGGAGCATCACTTGAGGCCAGGAATTCAAGACCAGCCTGAGCAATATAGGAAGACCCATCTCTATAAGAAATAGAAAACTGAGCTGGGGATGGTAGTGCATGACTATAGTCCCAGCTACTTGGGAGCCTGAGGCAGGAGAATTACCTGAGCCCAAGAGTCTGACCTTGCAGTGAGCGCTGATGACACCACTGTACTTTAATCCAGGCAACAGAGGGAGACCCTGTCTAATAAAAAAAGTTAAGATTCACTTTTGGAGCACTTCTCAGGACAGTCTACTTGGAGTTATCCATGTATTTCCTCTCACATATTCCAAGAGGCATATTATTGACTTCTACAAGTCACTTAACTTCCTGGAGACCTGGTCTCCTCGTATTCAAGATGGGGGTAAAAACAGTAAGACTTACTACATATCACTTATTCAACAAATGTATTAAGTGCAATGATGGGTAAGGAAGGCATGATTCCAGTCTTCCTGGAGTTTCCAGTCTAATAGAAATAACAAACTTTGAATAGTGTAATGAGTATGATATGTCTGTTAGAATCCTATTGGTTGCAAGCAACAGAGAATGCAAATCAAACTGGTTTAAACAAATATTTATTTGTTTACATAATTAATGTGTCCAGGTAGAGCCAGAATTCACATTTGTTTCACTATTTTATGTTTCTGTCTTAAAGTCCAAGTAATAAGAAAAAACTTTTCAGCAGCTTCTGGAGCTACATGCTTCCAGCTTCTAATTGAGTAGAAAAGATTAGGTGTATTATTCCTTACCATCCTTACCATCAATTCTGAGATGTATTCTAATGGAATCCACTTAGGTCACATGACTACCCTTCTACCCATCTTTGTGCTCAGGGAAATGCAGCTTGCTGATTGGCTCAGGGTAGAGTCATGTGCTCCAGTCCTGGGGCTCCAGGCATATCCTATGCAGACCATATATGAAGAAATTGACATTAAAGACTCAAAGACTAGACATTAAAGCCAGGGATGTTGCTGGAAGGAGGGGAAATGGAGGCTGGGGAGACAAACAATGAGTATTCGCTTTAGCTTAAATCCCACTTCTCACCAGGTCCCACGCCATGTAATGCTTTCTCTCCATTCACATGTCACCAGTCTGCTTTCTCTCTCTCTCTCTCATTTGTTCATATATTACTTTGAAACAAGAGATTTCTTCTTTTGGTGTTGGAGAGCAGAGATTCCTGTTACTTCCCTACTTCTTATTATAAAAAACAATTTTAGCTTCCCATTGCCTGTAGAGTGATTCTCAATCTGGGGTACATACCCCCAAAGATTGTGACAGTATGCTTGAGGACTAAAACATTGAATAAATTGGCGATGTCTCTCATGGCCATCAATTTAAGTTGAAGATGTGGAAGAACATATTTTCTCTCATATCAAATATGTATTATGGAATAGGATTGCAAAATTCATGTAAATATAAACCAGAAGAGTTCAAATATAGTTGAGGCCTCCAGTTGCGTGTGTAGTACCAGGTCTCATGTCCCCTGGTGTGCAAGTTCACTTGCTTATGAGATAAAGCCCAAATGCTTAGCTTGACCCATTGGGTAATTTGCAATCACACTTTAATCTCTATAGCCTCCTACTCTACTCTCTTCTCACATGCATCTCTTACTTCTCTGAACTTTTCACTGTCCTCCAAAATGTTTTATATGACTCCACATATTTATTTGCATTATGCTTTTTGTCAATGGAAACTAGTGAAGTGCTGTAGTGAGAAGGGAGTAGAGCAAGGAGTTCCACCTGTAACAGACTGTGAACCATTGCGATAACTCACACTTTTCCTATTAGCCAAAGATGCCCTTTCTTGCACCACTTCTATACCAGAAAAACTTTCATTCATCCTTCAGTACCCAAGTCAAATGTTATTTCTGTACAAAGATACATCATAACAAAATATTATTGCCTATGGTTATAGTTCTTCCTGACTCTTTAGCAATAAGTCACCTTTCAATTTTTTATTCCCATAATATTTTTATGCCACTATTACAACACATTATATTGAATTTAGGTTTGGTGGGAAGGTTTGTCGTTGCCCATCAGACTCTGGTCTCTATGATAACCCCAGCAGCTAATACATAGCTAGCAATCAACACATATGGATTGAACAACTAATTGAGGACTGATATCATGCTTCAATCTTACTTGTACTTGCAACATCTAACACAAGACCAGAGGGATTGCTCAAACATTTACTGGATGAACTGATGCCAAATGTAAGATCTCCAACATTTAATGGCAGATCCTCGAGACACTTTAAGCTTCTTTTCTGAAATTAAGTGATGGAGAGAAGTTTAGATCAGAAAGAAATGACCAGTAATTACAATAGGCATATTCTTGGATGACATCAGGAGCCACGGGCAACCACTTATAGGGGCCCTTCTCTCTGAGCAGCCCAAGGAATTATGTCAATTCCCAGTGAAGAGAGAGGAGCAAGCTTGAGGCCAGCAGCACAGCTTCGGTACGTACACTGTTGGCCTTGAAAACCTCAACTTATCAATGTAGGCAATAAAGAATATCTAAGTAGGATGCTAAGAAGTATAAAAGTTAGTATCTAAGTTCCTTCCTTCTGTCCTTTGTGCAAACCTGGCATGTGCTTTTTTCCTTTGCTGGTTCTCTTCCCAGTTTCAAGATGACTTCCAGAGTTCCTGAGTTTTCTGTCCTGCAAGCATGGCAATGTCCAGTAGAAGAAGGAACCTGCCTCATCTTCATGACTCTTTTAATATTAGTAAACATTTCCCATATTTCCCCTTACACCTTGTTGGATAAAATCCATTTGCATGCTCAAACCCAAACCAAGCTCTCACAGGAAGAACTGACCACCAGGATTGGCCAAACCCAATCATTTTGAAGTTGGGAATGGGTGTCAGAGAAGGACTAAACATCTTTACAAAACTAGGGTTTGGATTGTAAAAAAAAATAAAGTAGGAAACTCGCTGTAAGGTAGTTGATTAGTAAGACATTCTGCAGACTCTTTTGTCATTTACCAGGGAAGAATAATAATTCTTGAAGGATCTGTTGCAGCCCAAAGTTAGGTAAGATCCTTCTTTAAAGAATTTCCAATTATCCACATTTAAAAAATCATGTCTGAATGTTCTGTGGAGAAGGTAAGATGTCAACATTTATTTATTTTATAACTATAGATTTTTAAATTTGCCAGGGAAAAATGGTTGGAAAGAAACAGTTCATATTAGTGGTTGTTTTAGGTGGTGTGACGTGGGGGTGAAATATTTTCTTTTCTTTCTTTTTCGAAGTTTTGTAATGTGATTATATTACTTCATATATACATTTAAAAGCATAAACTTACTCTGTTTTTGTTTCTTTACCATTTAAGCCCCATTTAACAGAATACAGTTTTTATAATTCTAAGGTTAGAATACAGTTTCAGATGCAGGGAATTTTTAAAAGAATTTATTTCTAAATTGCATAAAAACTTCAGATACCCCTTTTTATATATCTCCTAATGATGGCAACTTATTTTTTTTTTTAATTAAAGCTCTTATTTCCCTTTAGAAATGTGACCCAATACTTTCTTATACCATCTTCTTAAAATGTTGAGATCCTATTATGGCAGCCATGGGCTCTATGACACTGTGTGCATACGATCAATGTCTAACTAAATCTGTTACAATCATATTAAAATGTAACTTTTGGGGTGGCACCTGTGGCTCAAGGAGTAGGGCACCATTTACCGGAGGTGGTGGGTTCAAACCCAGCCCTGGCCAAAAAACTGCAAAAAAAAAAAAAGTGTAACTTTTGATTGTTGTATGAGGTTTTACTTAGCAAAGCAAATGTCTTACTTCTGGCTGCTATAACAATACCATAGACTGAGTGGATTAAAAAACAAATATTTAATTGTCACAGTTCCAGAGGCTGGGAAGTCCAAGATCAAGGTGCCAGCATATTTGGCGTCTGATGAGGGCACTCTGCTGGTCAATACACAGCCGTTTTCTTGCTGTATCTTCATATGGTGGAGAGAAGGAGACCCATCTCTCTCATGTCCATCTGCCTTCTTATAACAGCACTAATTCCATCCTGAGGGCTTCACTGTGGTGACCTAATTACCTCCCAAAGACTCCACCTCCGAATATACCTTATCTGTGGTTTCACTTTGTTAGGTTTCAGTGACTTGCAGTCAACTGCAGTCCAAGATTATTAAATGGAAAATTCCAGAAGTAAACATCCACATAATTTTTATTTCGGTATAGTTGACCCTTGAACAACATGTGTTTGAACTGCATGGGTCCACTTACATGTACATGCAGATTTTTTCAAGAAATACATTGCAAAATATTTTTGAGATTTCCAATAATTTGAAGGAATCACAACCCACACAGTAATATCAGAAAAACTAAGCCAGGCTGCGCCCATAGCTCAGTGGGTAGGGCACCGGCCGCATGCACCCAGGGTGGTGGGTTCAAACCCAGTCTGGTCCAGCTAAAAACAACAATGGAAACTGCAACAAAAAATAGCCAAGTGTTGTGGTGGGTGCCTGTAGTCCAAGCTACTTGGGAGGCTGAGGCAAGAGAAACACTTAAGCCCAAGAGTTGGAGGTTGCTGTGAGCTGTGACACCACAGCATTCTACTGAGGGTAACACAGTGAGACTCTGTCTCAAAAAAAAAAAAAAAGACTAAGCCAAAGTTTGGTGTATCATGAATACATAAAGTATTGTAAATAGTAATCTGTTTTATCATTTACTACCATAAACTACACCCAAATTTATTATAAGACGTTTACATTTATCAAAACTTACACACACTTAGCCGGGCGTTGTGGCGGGCGCCTGTAGTCCCAGCTACTTGGGAGGCTGAGGCAAAAGAATTGCTTAAGCCCAGGAGTTGGAGGTTGCTGTGAGCTGTGTGAGGCCACGGCACTCTACCGAGGGCCATAAAGTGAGACTGTCTCTACAAAAAAAAAAAAAAAAAAAACTTACACACAGAGACTACACAGTCCCCATTCTCAGTCAAAAGAAATGTAAACAAACGTAAAGATGCAGCATTGAATCATAACTACATAAAATCAACTCTAGTACATACTTTATTACTGTAATAAGTTTTAACCACCTCCTGTTGCTATTATGTTAAGCTCAAGTGTTACAAGTATCACCTTAAAACACTGTGTGATACTAATCATCTCCACATGCACAGTTCATCTCTCTAGCAAATTGTGTATTGCAATAAAAAGTGATTTCTTGGTGCTCATGTATTTTTTCATCATATTCAGTGCAATAACATAAACCATGAATAACTAACTCTACTGGACTCACACAAGGTGCTTTACTGGAAGTTCTCCCAAGAAATAGAAAAAAACACGACATTACAAGAAAAACTTTAATTGCTTGATATGTACCATACATTAAGGTCTGCGGCTGCCATTAAGGTCTGTTATCTTCCATTTCAAGATAAATGAATCCAGATCAGGAACCATGATTTAAAAAAGAAAGAAGAAAAGAAAAGAAAAAGAAAGCTGTCACTTCAACTATGTCAGCAGGCATGAAAATCTTGCACTTTCTGCAAAATACCAATTTATCTCATATTGAAGATGCAGCTTTTGTGTGGCTACAGGATTGCTATAAGAAATGCCTATCTATTGTGACAACTTAATGCAAAAAAAAAAAAAAAAGTGAAGTATCTAAAGCTAGAGAATTTAATGCCAGCAAAGGATGGCTTGATAATTTTAAAAAGAGGTTTGGCTCAGTGTAACCTGGTTTCTTGTACCCTCAACGAATCCCCAACAATAAAAAATAAAATAAAATAAAATAAAAAAAGAGGTTTGGCTGAGCAAATGTCAAGATAACAGGAAAAGCAACTTCTGCTAACCAAAGAGGAGGGAGGCAAGTTCTCAGACACCATTTAAAAATCACTGAGTGGGGCTCGGCACCCATAGTTCAGTGATTAGGGCACCAGCCACATACACCAGGACTGGGGGTTCGAATCCAGCCTGAACCTGCTGAACAACATTGACAACTACAAAAAAAAAATAATAACCGGGTTTTGTGGTGGGCGCCTGTAGTCCCGGCTACTTGGGAGGCTGAGGCAAGAGAATCGCTTAAGCCCAAGAGTTTGAGGTTGCTGTGAGGTGTGATGCCACTGCAGTCTACCAAGGGCCACATAGTGAGACTCTGTCTCAAAAAAAAAAATCACTGAGGGGAAAAGATATTTGCCTAGACAGGTTTTTTGTTTTGGGTGTTTTTTTTTGTTTGTTTTTTTATTAAACCATAGCTGTGTACATTAATGCAATCATGGAGCACCATGCACTGGTTTTATATACAATTTGAAATATTTTCATCAAACTGGTTAACATAGCCTTCCTGGCATTTTCTTAGTTATTTAGACAGGTTTTTAATGGAGATGAAAGTGCTCTGTCCTGGGTGAGGGGGCGGGAACCACAAAAGAATTTATTAGTAAGGAAGAGAAGCAAGTACCGGAATTTAAAGCAAGAAGGATAGACTTACTCTACTGCTTTTGTTTTTTTGTTACTGTTGTTGTTTTGTTTTGTTTGTTTGTTTGAGACAGAGTCTCATTATGTCACCCTTGATAGAGTGCTATGGCATCACGACTCACAGCCACATAGCTCACAGCAACCTCAAACTCTTGGGCTTAAGTGATTCTCTTGCTTCAGCCTCCCAAGTAGCTGGGACTACAGGTGCCCGCCACAGTGCCCGGGCTATTTTTTTTTGTTGTAGTTGTCATTGTTAACAGGCCTGGCCAGGTTTGAACCCGCCAGCCCTGGTATATGTGGCTGAAGCCCTAACCACTGAGCTACATGTGCTGGGCCACTACTGTTCTGTGCAAATACCATCAGGTATATCTTATTTTACAAATAAGCTCTGTACCCTTATCTATAATTCTTCTAACTTTTAGCTTTGAAGGGACAATATAAACACCACCTGCCAATATTTTGGTTGTACAAGGCCTGTAGAATGAGAACACTTTCTCTGGCTCAGGTTCATCAATGCTTTATCCCTGCAATCATGAAGTACCTTTCCAATAAGAGACTGGTCAGTGCTCCTGTCCACCCAGAACCTTATGAGTTCAACACTGAAAACACCAAAGTGGTTTACTTGCCACTTAGATCTGCATCTAGATCAAGGGGCCAGAAGAACCTTTAGGGCTCATTATACCTGGTAGTCCATGAAAAGGATTGTCAGTGCTATGGATGGGAACTCTGATAGAACATCATGAAAGTCTGCAAGGGTTACACCATTGACAGTGCCATTATTGTTACAGAAAAACCTTTGAAAGCCATCAAGCCCAAAACAATAAACTCCTGCTGGAGAACACTGTGTCCAGATGTTGTATGTGGCCTCACAGGATTTATAACATAAGTAATCAAGAAAATCATGAAGGAGATTGCAGATATGGCCAAAAGATGTAGAGCGAAGGGTTTCAAGGTGTGTGTCTTAGAGAAATTCAAGAGCTAATAGACTGCACACCAGAGGAATTGACCGAAGACAACTTGATAGAGAAGAGTGCCTCTGAACCTGTACCAGACAACGAGGAGGTAGAAGGAGCCGTGCTAGAAACACACAAACCTCAGACAACCCAGGAGAGGGCCCCACTTACCAAGGCTGCTTTGACTGCTTTAGACCCTTCTATGATATGGGCATTGAAGCTAAAGCAAACAGTGGAAGGACTGATACCATAAAAAATATTTTTAGAGAAATGAAAAAGCAAAAATGTCAGAGATTATGATGTATTTCCGTAAAGTAACCCCAGGTGCCCCACCTCCGGCCTCCCCCTCCCCTCCTCCACCTCTCCTGCCTCCTCCACTCTGCAGACAGCGAGGCCAACCCCTCCTCCTCCTCCTCCCCCTCAGTCTGCTCAATACCAAGACTGCAAGGACGGAGAACTTTACCATGATCCATTTCCATTTAGTGAAAGTAAAATATATTTACTTATGATTTTCTTAATAAGATTTTCTTTTCTCTAGCTTATTTATTATGAGAATACAATATATAACACATATAACATAGAAAATATGTGTTGGTTGTTTAATTTATTGTTAAGGCTTCTGGTCAATAGTAAGCTTTTAGTAATTAAGTTGGGTTCTTTTGGGGGGGAGAGGCTGTCAAACTCTCCCTGTCAAACTCTCAGGCATGGGAGGGTTCACATGCCTGACCACAAGTTGTTCAAATGTCAACTGTATATTGTTAAAATGGTTCTATTTTATTATTAGTTACTATTGTTAATCTCTTGCTATGCCTAATTTATAGATTAAACTTTATTATAGATATGTACGTACAGAAAAAAACATATAATTTAGAGTTTAGTACTACCCATGGTTTCAGGCATCCAGTGGATATCTTGAAACATGTTAAGTTTCTCCTTTGGGTAAAGGGAAGCTACTGTGCCACCACACAGGGGATTGGGGATTCCACATACGAACTTCAGGGTTGGGGGAGATCCATTCAGCCCATAGCAGCAAATATTTTGCTTTTTCTTTTTCCTGATTGTATTTTGATTCCTTCTCTTCTAGGTCTAAGCCATGCTTTTTCCTCTTTTTTTTTTCTAAGTTTATACTATACAAAGTATTTTTATTTATTAAACCATAGCTGTGTACATTAATGCAATCATGGGGTACCATGTGCTGGTTTTATATACAATTTGAAATATTTCCATCACACTATCAACATAGCCTTTCTGGCTTTTTCTCAGTTATTGTGTTAAAACATTTATGTTCTACATTTAGTAAGTTTCACATGATGTACCCTTGTAAGATGCACCGCAGGTGTGGTCCACCAATCACCCTCCCTCACCCATCCTTCCTCTCCCCCTTTCTTTTTTTTGAGCTCCTTCCTCATCATTTCCTCCATGTCAACATTTGGGACAAAATTCACTGCTGGATCTCTTCCTCGCCACTACCATTTTTACATGCTTCCCACAATTTCCTTCCTTCATGCTTTCCCATGTAATTTCCTTCTTTTACATCTAGAATCATGCTGGATGCCTTTGCAAATGTCACCAGAAGAAGTGGTCCATCTATGGAAGGCACTCTTCCATCAGAAGATAAGATTTCTTTATTTGGGGGGCTTATTCTACCCTTGTGGTGATATTTGTGCCTTCATGGAACATCTGGTACTATTTAAATATCTTTGTCATATAGAGAGGTCGGGGGAGGGTAGTTAGATTAATTTTCCATTCCATTTTGGACAGTAAGCACTTAGCTTTCTCTCACATCAGGAAGGAAGTTTGTGGGTATACTGTAATTTCGTGGGGTGTTAAACAGGTGGAGAAAGTCAGTGTTTGAAAGCAACTGCACATCCAGACCTGAATGCATCTCCACTGGTCTGCAGCACCCTGCCCTGTGTCCACCACGACTGGCTACTTCCATAAACTTTCTTTTGGTGGCCCTTTTCATGTCCTAACCTCTAAGTATCAGAGTGCCTGAGACTGTAGTCCCTGGGTCTCTTTTCCAATCTACACCATATTCCCTCCCTGATAGCATCCTCTCTCGTGGCTTCAAATATCGCCTGTAAGCAGATACTCCTTCTACACTCCAGCCATCTGTCTCTTCTGGGATATCTAATAAACATGCAAAACTTCACATGTCCAAAACCGAACTCTTGATTTTCCTCCCTAAACGTACCTTTCCCTGCCATTTTTCCCAACTCAATAAATGACGACTTCACCCTTCCGGTTGTTCAAACAAAAGCTTTGAAGTCCTCCTTGAACCTTCTCTATCACATTCGACATCTGATCCACTAACATCGGCAAATCTTTTTTGCCTTTACTTTTCATATCTATCCAGGATATGACCACTTCTTGCCACCTCCATCACCTTAGGGCAAACCACATCATCGCTTTCCTGGATTACCAGAGTAGCCTCTGAACTGGTCTCTGTGATTTTCCCCCTTACCACCTACAGCACACTCCCCACAAAAGGAGTGATCTCTTTAAAATGTATCCCATGTTTATAACCTTCCAAAATGTCCCATCTCACTTGTGAAAATAAACTCCAGCATCCTTTCCATTGTACTTTGCCCTGCAAGGCCCTCGGTGATTTGTGCTCCCTGCTGTTATTCTGACTCGGCCCTGCCAGTCCCCTCCTCACTTAGCCCGCTGAGGTCTGAGGCTGATTCTTCCTTCAGGCAGCTGGCACAGCGCCAAAGGTCTGACGCAAACTTTTAAGAGCCCACAAAAACTTCTAATTTCTTTTAAAAAAGAAGAAAAACATGTTTAATTTAAAGAAAATGTTAACACACATCATTAATGTATTTGTCTTTATATCAACACAATCATAAAATAGACTTTTTAGTATTTTTTTTAATGAAGGAAGGACCCTACAAAGGCAAAAGTATTTAGAGTAAAAAACTTCACATGTCTATCAATGAATCCTCAACAATAAAAAAAAAAAAAACTTCACATGTCCAAATGTAGGTGAAAATCCTAACACAACCCTGGAGAGAGTTTAGACAGAATCTGGGCTGAGCTGGGAGAGTCTTACTAATTCATAAAGTGGACTAAGTAATTGCTCCCTGCTTTTTGTCTCCATTGGCCCATTTGTCATTGTTGAACTATGGCCTTCTACCCCGGTGCTCAGGGCCTTGCACCTTGCTAAGTGCAAACAATGAGGGCCTGCTGTCTGCTGTGGACCAGATGAAATCCCACCCTCCGGTCTCTCCCCATGGCCGCTCACACCTTGCTTAGAAATCTCCACTCCTCTCTTGAGTGCAGTGAGACAAGACCAAAGAAAATTACACCCAAAGGAACCCAGGAGGTGAGACCTTCAGACTTGAGCATCAGTCTCATTCTAGCCAATTGTATACTCAGCTCTTAAAAAAAAAAAAAAGTCCTTTCTATTATATGTGGCCACCTTCCTTGAATTAAGAAAACAGATTTTATATTTTCAATCTCCACATTTATATGACTCCTTTTGGTCTTTCATTTTAAAAAGTTCCTATCCTCTTGTAGTGCAATGAAGATGAAAGGTTCACCTGTAATTTTCTTCTCTGATAATTACAGCTTTCAAATATGAGTAAGTTTTAGGTTATTGCTATTATAACCTAGAAATTACCAGTGAATTTAGCCAGACCAGTACCTTTATAAGAGATCATAGAAATAGGTAAAAACATCTGCTCTAGCATTAACTAAGAAGAAAATTGGGGGTAGGGAGCTCTAAGAGCACTCATGAATTGGTTTTACAAAATCCGTTTTGTTAATAATATGCAGACATGAAAATTGACCCATGATACATCATCTCAAATCAGTCCTAATTTAACTCTTCCCTTCCATTTTTATTTTATTTTTTCCTAAGGTGCAGTGTACTATTTGGTCTCCTCACTCAGTTTTCCATTGCATTGTTTGGGAAATGGATTACAGAAAAAGATGTGCATCCCTAGACCTGAATGCTGTTAAGAACAGAATATCCATTCTTGGGTGTGTTGCTAACATGAATGAAATAATTGAACTCTCTAAGTTCTTTTTATGCCCTTACTTCAATGAAGCAATTTATAAAGCGACACATTTCTATTTCATAGTTCATTTACATGTTTCCTTTTCCTAGTGTTCTATTTTGGACTAAGTTTTCTCCTTCCTAATAGCAGTTCAAACTGGTGAGACTTCAGACAAGTGGTTTCTCAACCTTGACTGCACAATAGAATCATCTGGGAAACTTTAGAAAAGTTCTGCTGATCTGGCCCCACCCTAGAGACTCTGATTCAATATTTTGAGTCTATAAGCACAGCTCAGTTATTTGGTTGCCATGTCATCAAAGCAGATTAAAAAGGAGGGGAAAAGCCCTTTTTTTTTTCCTGCCTGTTGTTTTGACAATTAACAAATTATTTTTTTTTATCCCTACAAAAAAAATTGGACAAAAGGTATTTTTACTTTTAGTAAATAAAGCATATCAACGCTCAGTAGGTGCTTGGCCCTTTAAAAAGCGAGTCAATGCACAGAAAGAACGTTGGGTGGGGCTGCATGTCCTTTATATAAATTTCAACATTTATCTTGGGTCCCAAAATAAATATTTTTAATATTGGCTCATTCTGGATTGTTTCAACAAGCACTACATCAACTTGTCTGCCTATCCTAATGTAATAGCATGGATGTTTCCAACAGCTCATTCGTGGGTTTTTTTTCACCAGACATTAATTCTTCATTATATGTATTCCACCTTTGAAAATGACATCAGCAGAAGATTCTAAGACATAGTACTGACCAGCACAGTATTCTTGAGGGGTTAAGACTAAACGTACATTCAAGAATATATTGCCGTTCACATGCAGGTGTGAGCTAAAAGCAACCCTGTTCTGCTTGGATGTTTCCTGGTCTCCAACAATACAGGTGAGTTTGATACACACTATTGCCATTTTCCACCCATTCTCAGGGTCTTGATGAATATGGCTTTGCTCATTTTATTTCTCTGAAAGAAGTTACAGCTCCCTTTTTGCCATCGTATTCTTCTTCCAGTCTTGGTAAAGGGAAAGGTGAAAGCAGTCCTGCAGGAAACTCCTTTTCTGCCCCCCAAACCCTTCCAGGGTCAAGGACGAGAATCTATGGGGTCAAGACCACTAAGCTCTATATCCAGGCCACTTCTGGTCAAATCTTTTGTTCCTGGATTTGCGCACAGAGTTCTTCTTACCCGAATAAGGACATTTTAGGAAATGGCTTAGGTGAAGCAGAAAGGAGAGAGGGGGAAAAAATGGAATAAAAAAAAAAACTGTAAAATTTTTTCGTATGAATCTAGATTTTTAAAATTATACCACAGTCTTTTTCTCTTTTCGTCATTCTCTTTTCCCAGTTGGTACAAAATAAACAACAATATCCTCCTTTACAGTCTTTCTCCTCTGTACAGAGCCCTTGGTTTGTGAAGAGGAAGTTTTAACCCTCTGTGAGGTGAATGCCAGGAATAATTTTAGGATGACTTACCAGAAGTCGATCAGGAAGCTGACATGGGCCTGTTTATAGAGGAAGAAGGACAGAGCGGGGCATTTTATGTTGCCGTGAGAACCCACATTGACCTTTGATACAGAAGCAGGTAGTACTATTATTTCAACATCACGCTTTCAAATATGGGAAATTTAACCTCATATTTGACCACCCTTGTGCCTCTCACGGCACAATAAAGAGTCCACTGTGGTTTAGTAGAGAACCACGGACTCTTAAAAATGCAAAAGACGCTGCCCCCAGTTGCTCCTTCCATCAGGTTTATTCCCAGCACAGACGAGATCAGTGGTTTCCTTATGGTCACCCAGCAAGGCAGGCTTAGAACTAAGAACCTTCTTTGGCCATCTCAGTACCCACTCATTCCTATTTTCTGGGAAATAGACATTTTTAACTGTAAGCTACTAGAAGTCAGAGACTGTGTGTTTTAACCTGACTACTAAAATGCCCAACTCAAAGCAATGGAAAATACCAACCTGGGAGACACGGGCCCCAGGATCTAGGCTCGAGTGTGCCGCTAAGCCTAGGAAAGTCATCCTGTAAAATGGGGGGATTGCATTATATGAAATCTAAGGTCTTTTTCAGTTCTAGGCTTGTGCACCTAAGAAATATTCACTCGTGGACATATGCTGTCAAACACCATCTCAGAGCCTTTACCTCCTGGGCACCACCACCTCCTCGATGGTCCTCCCACTTTCCTGCCCAGCACCCCCTGTCTGCTTTGACACACCCCAACTCAACCTGCAAAAGGACAACCAGCCCTATTTTCATTCCTTCTTTTCAAGGTTGTAGGACTTCATCACCGCCCTGTGTTTCGGTCATGTTTTCTCACTCTAGAGAGAGAAACACAATTGTCATTTTCTGTATTTACATTCAGAAATCCCAGCAATGGTGAATTGGTTAAGAGAAAGCGGTGCTCTCCAGGGAAGAGATACAATAGTGCTGTTGTATTTCTCCATTCAGAGCCCTTAAAAGAGCAGAGTGCTTGTTATATAAAGGGTATGATATTCAGAGAGAAAAAAATATCATCAGGTTACGGTAGCTGCACTGGGTTTTGCTCCAAAGGCAGGAAATAGCTTGGCCAACCTGAAAATAAAATATGCTTCTCCTAAGCAGCTAAGCTTGTTAGACTCTCCATCTGGTGGCAGGAACAGCGTTGCATACATAATGTGAACATGCCAATGCTTGTTCTTTTTCCATAAGTCTTTTTTTCTTTTAATCTTTCTCCTATTTTGTAATCCCACAAAAAGACTCCAAAACACAAAGGAGAGTGTGGGCCCACGTTTCAACCATCTTTCCTTCTCAGAATTAATTTTGTTTCTCCCCAACCCCCAGCCAATATTACCCACATACACCTGCAGGCAAGAGAAAGCTCTCAGCCCATCAACTTTTTCATACCTCAGGAACCCACTTGTTCCAGAGGAGATTCTAAAGTGGATCACTTCCCTTTTTTGGCTTCACTACAAATTCCATACGCATACTTACCCCCTATTTTCAAAATTGAAAGGTCGTCTTAATTCCAGGAGGCCTTAACTAGATTCAGTTAAGGTCACAGTTGGTACTTAAAAGCAGTGGTCTCCCACCCCCACCAAAGGCTCGTTTTTATACCTGCCTCCACCCTTCCTCCCTTCCCCCTTTCCCTCCCCTTCTTCTTCAATAGAGCTGTGTTAGGAAGGGCCGGGCCACACACACAGAGAATATTACAGGAATAAAACCTGAAGAAAAGCACACAGTTTTGAAACATTAAGCTTAAACTTCTCTTTATTTTTCTCTCCGAATTCTCCTCCCCCTCCAAGAAAACATGAACCTCGACAGATTTGTGGTTTGTGTTATCTTCAGCTGTAACAGCCAGCTGAACCAACAGAGTAGTCCTTCTCTGCTTCCTGCCGCCTAGAGGTTTCAAAAGGAGCTACTGTAAAGGAACGGTTACCTCTTTGGCCTATGGACAGCTTTTTAAAGAGGAAATAGATTAAACTAGAATCAGCCAGACAAAGAACTCTGTACATTGTAGCGTTCTGTACAAATGAAATCTATTAACATGAACATCGGGAATTCTTCCATGCCAATTAAAGAGAGGATAGGCAAAGACAGAAAAATAGAAGTATTGGAGCCTGATCACTGCTTTTTTTCAGTAGTGATTAAAAAAAATAAGTTTCAGGATCCATCCTTTTCTTTCCCAACCTAGGAACTTCAGTGGGAATTTGGCCTGAGGATAGATTGCCACATCAGACATCGATTCAGTTAAAGCCAACCCATTTCAAGGTGTCACCCATTAATTTATTGACTGCAAATAGGAATTTTGCCCAAGGCCGGAACTCACAATTGGTCCCAGTTGACCTGGAATGGATTTCTACAAGTGGCTGGGGAAAGGGAGTCTTTTTAGAATGTCTCTTCTTTGGTCCACTCTTTCTTTCTTGATCCCTTCTCCCTCTTCATCACATTAACGACAGAGCACTCAAAGAGCTTTATTAGTCAAGGGCATACAAACAGCTGCTCAAAGGATTTGTGACTGGATTGATCCTGAAGCTGCCAGTATAGACATACGTGTCAGAAAGGACTATGGGAGCTTATCAGCTGCTTTTCAATTTTGACATCATTCCCTTTTCTTCCTTTCCCATCTCATGTTATTCATTAAGCATTAATTTAGTAAAAGAAAAGACATTACTCTCACAAAGTGGCTCTTTACATTATATTGAAAGTAAAGGAAAATGATGGTTATTTTTAATCCCTGAAGTGCATATTTAACAGGCAAGCTATGGAAGAAAGAATATTAAAATAGTATTTTCTGGGTGATGCTACATTGGCATTTTTAATCAATTATGTCACCTAGAAAACGAGTACCGTAGTCATTATATGTAGCTGGTAAATGGGCTACTAAGATTGAAGAGTAATTCTTCCTTTCTCTCAAATTTTGGGGCAAGTTTTCAGACCCTCTCTTGCATGTAGCCAAATTCAAATGCCCTTATAAGACCTGGAAGCCTAAAGGCTAGAAACCAAATTATTTCTACCTTAGGGAAATAAACCATCACATGGGGCACAAGGAGGCTTATAAAGGATGGAATATTTATTGAGGGTAGCAAAAACCAAATAACAACATGGAGGCCATTTAACTGTAGATCACAGAGCAGTGACTAAATAGGGGGGTCTGTCTACGACCTGGAGCACTGAAGCACAGTTCACAGGAACGAGGTAGAACTTAGGCACTAATAAGGACCAACACATGCTTATACCCACACAACAGCAATACGCAGTTTCTACCTAGAAGAAATTCTGCAAAGGAAACATGTGAACTGATTGGGAGAGGCTGGGGAAGATTTGTGATCAAGAATAGTTCGTGGCGAAAGGAGCGTTTAGCTGTTTATGTAGTATTTTCATTTGTTACAAAGAAATTGAGTGTGCTTTAATTATGTAGTTCAAATTTAAGTCCTTTTAAACAGTGATGGGTTTTTTAAAGACATTTATTCCCTGTATTGCTGTATTTAGCTAAACCTGCATTGTCCTGAAATATTCCCTTCCTGAGGTTATTTACTCCTGAGGTTCTGTTCTAGCAAAGCAATGGGGAGAGAGTAAACAAGCTGGAATTTGCATTAAATTTCAACATGAAATGAAACACCTTTTATTCCTCCCTTCTCCACCCTTTCTTGGACCTAAACCCATTACTGTGCTTCCTGGTGGCTTCCCTACCCACCCAGAGAGACACAGAATTATAGAACTGCAAGGCACCTCAGAAACCTTTCCTTGGACCCCCTCATTTTAAGGTGAGAGTCCTCATTTGCCCCAGTTAGAATCCTGGTGACTTGTCCTGTTCTCTTACGACCTAATTTTACAGCCCTCCTCTGAGAGAAAGGTGGAAGTGGGCGTGATCCTTTCTGTCCAACTGAGCAGACCTCTTCCCACTAATTTCAACAGAAAAGAAAGGCGTTGCTTTTTCAGAGCTATTTATTTCCATTCCCTGGGGCATTGGTCTCTTTAACTATATTTTGGGGAATCCAGTTCTGTTGAAGTCAGTTTCTTTGTGTGTGAATGCGTGCACGGCCTCTCCTCTACCCTCTCTCTCTCTCTCTCTCTCTCTCTCTCTCTCTCTCTCTCCTCTTTTCTTTTTGTCTCTCACCTTCTCTGGATTGCTCTGTCTCTCTGTATTTCTGTTCCTTTACAACCACATTTCCTCCCTATTGCTCTATTCATTTTCTGGAAAGACGTTGTACAAAGTAAATTTTTATGATGATAAATTTCAGTAATATTGTACTAGTAAAAAAAAAGTCAACTCAAAAAAAAAGTTAAGACCAGAAGGTAAATTCAGTTTTAATGAAGTGTTCTTCTTTTACCTTGCTTTTATGTTGCTCCTTTTTATCTCTTCATCAAGGAAACTATATTCCATCAAGCCTCCGGGTGTGATAAATAACTCACAAGGATGCGGATTGTACATTACTCTCTTGACAGGTGTCTCCACACTGATAGGTATTATCTACATTCTTTAAACGGTTTTCTATGGAAATAAACACTGTGTACCCCCATATAAAAAAAAAAAAAGGCACAGAGGATAAAATGTCTAGAGGTGACTAGTTTGGCCCATTATTATCTCCTTGCAAGGGGTTGCTTATAAAAAAGAAAGTTATGCAACTGAGGGACAGATGTTAACATTCTCTCTGTGATCTGAAGCCTTCCCCGGGCAGCGTATCTTGACAAGTGGACTCCTGGGCTCCACAAAGAAAAGCTGGTGATTCTGCTGGCTGGAGAGGTGTGAGCTGCAAGTGAAGCTGTGACTCGATGGCTTGGTTAAGAAACCTTCTGGGCTAAATGCTCTATGGCTTGGCTAAGAAACCTTTTTTGATAAATGCTTTTCCAAAGAATTCCATAAAGGGACATTTCTCAGGTACTGAATCCTTCCTTTGAACTTGAGCCTTTTGGCGTTTTCATTTACATCTGCTTAAAGAGAGAGACATGCCCAGCATTTATCAGTTCAACCCTTACTGAGGACTTCTTCCTTCTACACCATAAAAGGAAGCACTGATAAAATTACAATTACTCTTTTTATATATACCTGACAGACCATGACCTGTAGAAAAGTCTGAGTTCTGGCAGAAACACAAAATCAATTGAGTTTCATCTAAACCTTTCTTTGGCTTTCAAGATCCTTTGATAAATCTGGGATGGAAATTTTTCAGTCCTGCAGAAGCTTAGGAGGACAACCATACTCTTTGATTTTTGACTTTATCATGTAATCGAGGTGGCATTTTTATTGATCAGTTGTTCACCAGATCAGTGGGTTTATTAATCTTCTTTTCTAGCCAAGTTAACTTGACAGGACTCCATTTAAAAATGATTGTAGTGTCTGTAATTGGGGCTCCCTTGGGCAGAGACCATAGGTTTCTGAAGTCAACATTTTATTACAAAGACTCCACAAAAATAGGACAAAGACCCAGTGAGGCTGAGATGGGGGAACTTAACATAGCTATCGTCTCCTTTCTGAGTTACTGAAATTGGCTTCTTTGCTTGGGAAGGGAGGGAAGGAATCTGATTAATTCATTCTCCACACTCCAACAAGAGAGATCTTTCTAAAATGCAAATTCTATCATGCTTTTTCCCTGAATAAAAGCCTGTTCTCTCTCTTCCTTGCTTTTGGTATAAAGACAAAAAACTCACCTTTAGCATCCAAGATCTTCTGAGCTTTGCCTCCCTTCCTAGGCCCATCCCTCACCACTCACACTAAACACACACCTGAACCACTTGCATTTCAAGGAACTTGCCAGCCTTCCTCTTCCTTCTTGGCCTTTAAATACAACAGTCCTTCTGTTTAGAATGCCCTTCCCCTACTCTTCAGCTGGCTAATACCTCCTTGCCCCGAATGAAAGTGTAACTGTCACCCCCTACAGACTTTTCAGGAGTTCATGGCTTTTAACCTATCATTTTAAAATTTCCTTCTGTCTTTGACCCTAGTTTGGACACGGCCTTGAGAACAAGCATTGTACCTTAGGCACCAGTGTTTAACTCTATTGCAGTATACATTATAATACATTACACATTCTTTTTTTCTCCATAGTATTTATCCCTCTGTGGAATTGTGCTGTTTGATACCTGTCTTCCCAGCCAGGGAAACCTCCCCGACTGCTTGTCTGGCCCATTCACAGCACCTAGCACAGTTTGGGGGCACATAGTAGGCATTCAAAAATATTTGCTTAGTTAAGTATTTCTGCCAAGCCTAGCACAGGGTCCAGAAGGTACTTAGACTTTATCAAATCTAAGGAACCATTGACGGTAAGATGCACTATTGTTTTATATACTGTTAAGAAAGAGTGGGAAGCCTCCAAAAAATTGTGACATGATGTTTAATGAAACAATGACATTAGGCTTTCTTCTTGGACATCTTTCTGTTTGGTATGAGATACATAATCAGTCACAGATTGATATTTGTTGTATCTCTCTTACACACATAAAAAGGAAAATATAAACAAAATAAATTGATTCAATTTCCTAAACTTCTTTATATTCAGGGTCTAACTCTGCCAAATTACCTTTCAAATGCAGAGTTGTTGGTATCCATGACAGTCCCACGATATCATCTTCCACACCTTTCAGAGTATTTGTGCTACGCTATTTCTCAAAAGAATACTTCACTATATTGTTGGGATTTTCTTCCAAGCCACTGACATCCACCATTATGCAAGTTTAGAGGTTAGTGCCTTGTTGCTTTCACCAAGGGTTAGCTTTCAAACAGCAAGTTCAATTCATATGCATCCTCAAATGGGCCAAACAAGGAGAGTTGACAGAAACATAAAGGGGCTCAGTTATCTGATTTTATCACCAGGAACAACAGCCAACCAGTATATCAGGAGTCCTTCTAACTGCAGTAATTACAAGCCACCACCAATGGTAAAATTGACCACAATTTTAGGGTTAATAAACTGCAAATATATGTCTGTCTGATAACTGATGCAATATAGCAGCATGTGCTTTTTGAGTGTTGTTGAATGAGTGAGACTGACAAAGAAGCACAAAGTGAAATAGGAAGTTACTCCCGGAGTCTAAATAATTTCATGTTGAAATTCTACTCTCATTGACTGTGCTAAACCCAGAGTTCAGTTCATTCATATGCATTATCTCATTTAATTTAACAATATGGACATAATTTCCAGGGACTATGATTAATTCTCAAAGGGAAATACAGATCTACTTTAGCTATCATTCTGTCTCCAGAACCCTCCATGGACCTGAACTCATCAACATCACAATGAAAATTAATTCTCATCATTTTACAATTAGAAAAATATCTTCATAATCATTAAGAAAATAATTGAGTCCAGCATAGTTTTATTGTCAAAGATATTCTATAATAATTCCTGAAGACTGATAATCTATGAATTATGCACATACTTTTAATTAAAATGAAAAGCTTATGTACAGCTAAGGAAACAACAACCAAAGCAAATAGACAACTTTCAGAATGGGCAAAGATATCCGCATATTATGAATCAGACAAAAGCTTTATAACTAAAATCTACAGAGAACTCAAACTAAGCAACAAGAAACGACCAAACTATCCCATATATCACTGAGCGAGAGATATAAATATAACCTACTCTAAAGAAGACAGACAGAGGGCTAACAAACATAAGAAAAAATGCTCATGGTCTGTATCATCAGAGAAATGCAAATCAAAACTACTGTGAGATATCATCTAACCCAGGGGCCTCCAAACTTTTTAAACAGGGGGCCAGTTCACTGTCACTCAGACCACTGGAGAGTCAGACTATAGTTTAAAAAAAAAAAACTATCAACAAATTCCTATGCACACTGCACATATCTTATTTTGAAGTAAAAAAACAAAACGGGAACAAATATGATATTTAAAATGAAGAACAAGTAAAGTTAAATCAACAAACTTACCAGTATTTCAATGAGAACTATGGGCCTGCTTTTGGCTAATGAGATGGTCAATATCCAGTTTCATATTTGTCACTGCTAGTCCTAACAAGTGATGCAAGTGTGCATCAGTTAGTCTAGATCTGGTTGGAGATTTCAGATGTTTCATTCTGGAAAAAGTCTGTTCACAGACATAAGTGCTGCCAAAGATGGTTGCCATTTTGAGTGCATGGTTCCTGAGATTAGGATATGTCTAAGAGGGGAGAGATGCATAGAAATTAGGAAGGCTGCTTGACTTGAACGTGTCTTTCAGAGAGTCACAATTCTGCAGTTCAGCCAGTTTCATTGGGTAAATCGTATCCACATTTTCAATGTCAATAGAAAATGGGTTATGGAAAAGCTGTATGTCCTGTTCATGGAGATGAAGCTCTTTAAATCTAAATTGGAACTCCTTTTGCAACTTTTCCAGTGAACCCCCACGTGTTTTATTTGGGAATGCAATGAATGGATTTTCTGCTAACAGATTTTGAGTTGTGGGGAGATGGTAGAAATTTTCCTCCTTCACTTGTTTGATGAAGAGGCCTAATTTTACTTCAAATGCTTTCACATGTGATTGCATATCACAGATGAGCTTCCTCTTGAAGGTGCACATTGATACTGTTGAGTAGCTCTGTTACATCTATCAGAAAGGCAAGGTGCCATTTCCATTCTGCATCATTGAGCTCTTTGTTTTTTGAAAGCAGAAAAGCTGTAATCTGTGGAAGTAAGTCATAGAAATGTTTCAAACTCTCCCTCGACTCAGCCAATGGAGTTCTGTATGGTATGGAATATCTTCACAGGCAACATTTAGCTCAGACAGAAATTCCTGAAATTATCTGTGGTTTAGTGTATTACCTCTCATGAAGTTAACACAAGATACCACAGTTTTCATAACAGAATCCCACTTCAGTGATTTACTACACAGCGCTTGTTGGTGGATGAGGCAGTGTATGGCTATTGGATGAGAATGGTTATGTTTGTCCATCTCTTGGTTAATGTGAGCAATTACTCCTTTTTTAGACCCCACCACGCCAGGAGCATCATCAGTTGTCACACTGGCTAGTTTTGCCCAGTCCAGCTCCAAACTATTCACAGTTTGGCAAACCTTTTCATAGATATCCTCTCCTGTAGTTGTTCCTTTGATGCTTTGCAGTGCAGCAAGCTCTTCTATGACTTCGAAATAGTCATTCATCCCACGAATAAAAATTAGAAGTTGTGCAGAATCACAAACATCATTACTTTCATTGAGTGCCAAGGAAAAATAGGAAAGTTTTTTGTGGAGTTTTGCAAATGCTGATGCAAATTGTCTCCCATTTCTTCAATCCTTTGTGTAATTGAGGGTCCTGAAAGACTCACTGTACTAAATAAATCGGCCTTCTCTGGACACATCTCTTTGGCATTCTTTAACAAATTCTCCCTCCACGAATGGTTTGCCAGTGCATGCTATTAGCTTGGCAACTTGAAAACTTGCTCACAGTGATGAAGTATTTAGCTGTTTCTGCTTCACAAAAGTATTTTGCTGAGTTGTCAATATATATTTCAGTTTTAATATTTCATCTTTTCTCACTTCTCTGACCAAACAATCATATTTATCTTTATGTTGAGTGTGATAGTGTCGACACAAATTGTATTCTTGGAACACAGACACTATATTCTGGCAAATCCAACACACAGCTCTTTCCTTGTACTGCATGAAAAAGTAATCCTAATACCACTGTCCTTTAAATATCCTATACTCTGAGTCAATTTTTCTCTTTCTTGTATCATTGTTTCCTAGGGATTCCAAATTGCTATTTGTAAAATACCAACTTATATATACAGCACTCCAAAAACAATATACCAGCAATAACTTTGCCCACACAGAGACATATAGACTGCACTGCCCATCAATGCAGTCTGATCAGTATCTATCAATGCAGCCTTGCCAGTCCACATCATTTCAGCCTCGCCAGTGCCCATATGGTGGAACTCCACTTTTACCTCAGGCTCACACTGGTGTGGTGCAGGAATAGGCATGATTACAGAGCCGGTTCCTCCACCACCTTTCCAGTTCACTACCCTGTGCAAACTGCACTGTGATCTGTGAACTCACACAGGAATCTGATCACATGGGTGAGAAGACCCATGAGATCAGATTCCACTGCAGGAAAAAAGAAAGCACGTATGCCTTTTTTCTTCTGAATCTAATGTGAGTTCAGCCATACAAGCATATGGCTGAACTCGCACTGCTCAGAGATCACAACAGTGTGAACCGGGGCTTACACAGCACACAACATACAACATCATACACAACTGAATAGCAATCGGAATATAAATGCACTTACTGTCAGTTAAATTGGTTTCCTACTCCTTGGCTGTCTGCAGAGCCGGATTAAGTTCCCATGGGGCCCTAGGCAGATTACCACTTTGGGGCCCCCATGCGATAACACTGAGCACTGACCATTTGCATTAACACTGACCAATGACCATTTGCAATAACACTGACTGCTGACAATTTGCATTAACACTGAGCACTTACAATTATCATTACCACTGAACACTGACTATTTGCATTACCTCTGAGCTCTGACCATTTGCATTAGCACTGAGTGCTGACTGTTTGTGTTATCACTGTGATGCAACCCCCCTAGAAACCACGCTCAACTAACCAACTTTAAAAAAAAAAGGCTCTCCTAACTTCAAAAAAAAAGGCTCTTCTAACTTTAATAAGAAAGGTGCCCCCTATCTGCAAAAAAAAACCAACCTCCTAACTTCAGGAAAAAAAGGCCCCCCTTAACCGCAAAAAAAAAAAAAAAAGGCCCTACTAACTGCAAAATAAAAAAAAAAATAGACCTCCTAACTTCAAAAGAAAAATAAATCCTAACTTGTTCTTACCTTGGTCATTAGGCAGCAGCAGGCTCTGCACAGGCAACCTGGTGACTCCTCCAATTACACCAGAGACTGAGAAGAGGAGTCAAGAGATGGAGAGAAGGAGGGGAGTCAGAGAGTAGGAAGGGATTTGGAGAGTGGGGGGCACATTCCACACATGTGCACTGTGGCCTGGGACAAGTCAGCTGCTAAGCAGGACAGGCAGAGTGGCAAAATCACCCAGCTGGCCAGATAAATGTCCTCAGTGGGCCACATGTGGCCTGCGGGTCATAGTTTGAGGACCCCTGATCTAACCCCAGAGAGAATGGCCCACATTCCAAAGTCCCAAAGCTGCAGATGCTGGTGTAGATGTGGAGAGAAGGGAATGCTTTTATAGTGCTAGTGGTATATAAAAGGTTTATACAACCTTTTTGGAAGGAAGTATGGAGAATCCTCAAAGAACTCATATTAGACCTCCCATTTGATCCTGAAATCCCATTATGAGGCATCTATCCAGAAGAAAAAAAAATTCTTTCATTATAAGGACATTTGTGCTAGACTATTTATTGCAGCTCAATTTACTGTTACCAAATTATGGAAACAACCTAAATGCCCACCAACCCAGGAATGGATTAACAAGATGTGGTATAGGTAGACCATGGAATACTATTTGGCCATTAAAAATTATGGAGACTTTACATTTCTGTATTAAACTGGAATGGAGATGGAACACATTCTTCTTAGTAGAGCATCATAAGAATGGAGAAGGAAGAATCTTACGTACTCCATTCTAATACGAAGGCAGTTGATGAGCTAATACAAGGGCTGGGTTAGGAGAATGATGGAGTGGGGAGAGGGGAGGAAAGAGGAGAATGGGGGGTCAGAGTGTATGGCACACCTCTTCGGGGTAGGACTCAATTACAAGAGGGACTTTATCTAACAAATGTAATCAGTATAACCTAATTCTTTATATCCTCAGTGAATCCCAAACAATAAAAAAAAAATTTTAATTAACTTAAAATTTTCCATATGCTTTCAGAAATCAGGTGTTAAATTGAAATGTGAAGAACTACATTCTTGACTGGGCGCAGTGGGTCACACGTGTAATTCTAGCACTCTGGGAGGCCAAGGCAAGTGGATCGCCTGAGCTCAAGAGTTGGAGATCAGCCTGAGCAAGAGTGAGACCCCTTCTCTACTAAAAAAAAGAAAGAAAGAAAAACTAGCTGTGCCTACTGGTAGGTGCCTGTAGTCCCAGATACTCAGGAGGCTGAGGCAAGAGGATCTCTTGAGCCCAATAGTTTGAGGTTGCTGTGAGCTATGATGTCATGGCACTCTGCCCAGGGTGATAGAGTAAGACTCTTATCTCAAAAAGATAAAAAAAAGACCTCAGTTCTTAACTCAAAGATGGGATAAGTAGCTAGAAAATGTATTTCCAGCCTTGGCTTGGTTTTAAATAAAAACTGGAATGCTCAAAATAATTTCAAAAATATCTTAAAGTTATCAAAATGATTATTGAAACAAAATCAAATCTAATCATCTCTAATTTAAAAATACACTATAGGCATCCTCTGTAGGATAGGAATTAGGAGACTGGGTGTTGTACTCCAAAGGCTAAGAATTGTTCAGTTGGGTAAAATATGATTCTTTCAATTGATGCAGAAAAAGCTTTTGATAATATCCAGCATCCCATCATGATCAGAACACTTAAAAAAATTGGTATAGAAGGGACATTTCTTAAACTAATAGAGGCCATCTACAGCAAACCCACAGCCAATATCGTATTGAATGGAGTTAAATTGAAATCATTTCCACTGAGATCAGGAACCAGGCAAGGTTGCCCATTGTCTCCATTGCTCTTTAACATTGTAATGGAAGTTTTAGCCATTGCAATTAGGGAAGAAAAGGTGATCCACACAGGGTCAAAAGAGATCAAACTTTCACTCCTTGCAGATGATATGATCGTATATCTGGAAAACACTACGGATTCTACTACAAAACTTTTAGAAGTGATCAAGGAATATAGCAATGTCTCAGGCTACAAAATCAACACCCATAAATCTGTAGCCTTTATATATACCAACAATAACCAAGCCGAAAAAACAGTCAAGGACTCTATTCCTTTCACAGTAGTGCCAAAAAAGATGAAATATTTGGGAGTATACCTAACAAAAGATGTGAAAGATCTCTACAAAGAGAACTATGAAACTTTAAGAAAAGAAATAGCTGAAGATGTTAACAAATGGAAAAACATACCATGCTTATGGCTAGGAAGAATCATTGTTAAATGATTGGGTAGTATAGACATTTTAACAAAGCGATATATAATTTTAATGCAATTCCTATTAAAACTCTATTGTCATATTTTAAAGATCTTGAAAAAATAATACTTCGTTTTATATGGAATCAGAAAAAAAACCTCGAATAGCCAAAATATCACTCAGCAATAAAAACACAGCAGGAGGAATCACACTACCAGACCTGAGACTGTACTATAAATTGATAGTGATCAAAACGGCATGCTACTGCACAAAAACAGAGTAGATGTCTGGAACAGAATAGAGAACCAAAAGATGAATCCAGCTACTTACCATTATTTGATCTTTGACAAGCCAATTAAAAACATTCAGTGGGGAAAAGATTCCCTATTTAACAAATGGTGCTGGGTGAGCTGGCTGGCAACCTGTAGAAAATTGAAACTGGACCCACACCTTTCACCATTAACTAAGATAGACTCTCACTGGATAAAATATTTAAACTTAAGACATGAAACTATAAAAATACTTGAAGACAGTGCAGGGAAAACTCTTGAAGGAATTGGCCTGGGTGAATATTTTATGAGGAGGACTCCCCAGGCAATTGAAGCAGTATCAAAAATACACTGGGATCTGATCAACCTAAAAAGCTTCTGCACAGCCAAGAACATAGTAAGTAAAGCAAGCAGACAGGCCTCAGAATGGGAGAAAATATTTGCAGGTTGTACCTCCAATAAAGGTCTAATAACCAGAATCCACAGAGAACTCAAACGTATCAGCAAGAAAAGAACACGTGACCCCATCTCAGGGTGGGCAAGGGACTTGAAGAGAAACTTCTCTAGAGAAGACAGACACACAATCTACAAACACATGAAAAAAAGCTCATCATCCTTAATTATCAGAGAAATGCAAATCTAAACTACTTTGCGATATCACCTAACCCCAATATGAGTAGCCCACATAACAAAATCCCAAAACCAGAGATGTTGGGGTGGATGTGGAGAAAAGGGCACACTTCTACACTGCTGGTGGGAATGCACACTAATACGTACCTTCTGGAAGGATGTTTGGAGAATACTTAGAGATCTAAAAATAGACCCACCATTCGATCCTATAACTCCTCTACTTGATTTATGCCCAGAAGATCAAAAATCACAATATAAGAAAGACATCTGTACCAGAATGTTTATTGCAGCCCAATTCATAATTGCTAAGTCATGGAAAAAGCCCAAGTGCCCATCGACCCATGAATGGACTAGCAAATTGTGATACATGTATACCATGGAATATTATGCAGCCTTAAAGAAAGATGGAGACTTTACCTCTTTCATGCTTACATGGATGGAGCTGGAACATATTCTTCTTAGCAAAGTATCTCAGGAATGGAAGAAAAAGTATCCAATGTACTCAGCCCTACTATGAAGCTAACTTATAGCTTTCACACGAAGGCTATAACCCAACTATAGCACAAGACTATGAGGAAAGGGCCAAGGAAGGGGAAGGGAGCAGGGAGGTCAGGGTGGAAGGATGGTAATTGGTGGGGCCACATCTATGGTGCATCTTAGAATGGGTACAGGTGAAACTTACTAAAGGCAGAATACAAACGTCTACATACAGTAACTAAGAAAATGCCATGAAGGCTACGTTGAACCGTTTGATGAGAATATTTCAGATTGTATATGAAATCAGTATTGTACCCCTTGATTGCACTAATGTACACAGCTATGATTTAACAAAAAAAAAAAAGAAAAAAAACATTCACCCACATTGAGAGGAATCCTCTCAAACTAGGATATGTGTGTGTTACCAAAAATAACCATTTAACGAACCAATGTTATTCACTGTTTATCTGATGATGATTTTTTTAATTATTATTTTTTATTAAGTCATAATTTTGTACATAGATGCATTTATGGGGTTCAGGGTACTGCTTCAATATACAATTTGAAATGCTTACATCCATCACAATTATACTCACTTCTTGATAGTTTTCAAATGTACCATTGCATCAGGCACATTAGGTGAGGTCCCCCCAAATACCCTTCCACCTCCGATATCCCCCCCCTCCCCACTCTCTCCTCTTCCCTTCTACTTTCTGGACTATGGTTATGTTTTGCCATTCCTGATGATGCTTATTGAGCAGAGACGCTGTCCCCAGTTATCTGTTAATGCCCACCTCCTTCTAGCTGCAAATCCTTGGCCCCACAAGCAACCTGGAGGCAGCTGTGATCTACATACAGTCAAATCATCCCAGTCACATCAGTCTCCAGGGTTATTTGAAATGTGGATGGTTGACATCTACGGAACAAGCGGGGGAAAGTTCTGTGGCTGGCCTGACAGTAAGGCGGCTAATTCCTGAAGGGCAGAGTAATAAAATGTCATTCACTCACATAAGCCCCTGT
The DNA here is from genome assembly GCF_027406575.1 of Nycticebus coucang. Classification (NCBI taxonomy): domain Eukaryota; kingdom Metazoa; phylum Chordata; class Mammalia; order Primates; family Lorisidae; genus Nycticebus; species Nycticebus coucang. The sequence goes on from NC_069780.1 coordinate 35,869,994, forward strand.
GGTTTTCAAAGCAGATCTCATGTGTTTTCTGCCACAATCTTAGAAGGGCAATTAGTGGAGGGGAAAATGGGCAGGAGGTCTACAGGCTTGCCAATGTGTAAATGCACCCACCTGGGAAGATTAGTTAGCAGCTCCGTTCCCTGGTCACCAGTGATAATGTACACGGTGGTCAGAAACTCCATATCCATGCAGCGAGAGTGGTGCTTTGGGGTTTTGCTTGTTTGTTCCTTTTTAATGTTATACTGGGCAGCTCAAACTCTGATAGCCAGGCTAATTGACATAGCCGCGTAAATACCGTATTTACAATTAGTTTCTGGTTGAAATAGAAATATCCCCACTAATTAGATGAACGGGCCTTTCTAATTCCAAAGTAAATTAAATATAGTTTTTAATTTTCTTAAAGGAGGAAGTGCCTGCTGCTCAAGAAAGTTATATTATGCAGCCCTGCTGGTTGTATTAGGTTAAATGGTATGAGAGTGCTGGTAACCAACAATTTCAGACCTGCAACAGGGTTTTGATCTACTACGTATCTCACAGAGGACCCTTTGTGGAAAATCGCAACTCAACCCAACTGGATTTTTTCTTCTCCCTCCTTTTTCTCTGTTCCTTTCCCCACCATACCTTCTAGCACACTTGTTGGCTTCTGTGTTGTCTTTCTTTCCTTTCTTCTTCTCCTCTCCCTCCCTAACTTCCAGGATGTTTTTTTTTTTTTCCCCTTCTCTTTTTTTTTGTAGAACCAGAGTAAGGCTAGTCATCTACAGTCCTCGAGGGCCCCCAAAGGATCTTGAATCGTCCCAAGCACTCACGCTGCTCCTTCCACTTCTCAACATTATTTGACTGTTTCTCTCAGCCACAGCTGGGTTCCAGAAGAGATCAGCAAAGCCCAGGAGAACTCACATGAGGAATCTCCTGAAGCTCCCCAGGGGCTGGGACGGCAGGCAAGGCCCAGACACAGACTAATTTCTTTAGCTCTCTTGTTCCTGCCACAGTCTTTCTCCACCTTTAGTTCCTGACTTCTTTACCTGGTGGGAAGAGTGGGGAGAATGGAGAAAAACGAGATTGGGCATGGTGGCTCCCATTTGTAATCCCAGCACTTGAAGAAGCTGAAGTGGGAGGCTCCCTTGAAGCCAGGAGTTTGAGACTAGCCTGGGCAACATAGTAAGACCCCATCTCTATAAAAAACTTTAAAATTAGCTAGTAGTGTGGGATATCTCAAGTAGTCTCAGCTACTTGAGAGGCTGAGACAAGAGGATCACTTCAGCCCAGGAGTTTGAGGTTGCTGTGAGCTCTTATACCACCGTACTGTAGCCTGGATCAACAAAGGAAGACTCTGTCTCAAAAAAAATTTTTTTAATAAGAAAGAAAGAGTAACAAAAGCAAAATGGTTTTAACTTAGAATGGACCACAAGTCTTCAGTGGAACAAGGACTGCAGTGGAGAAGGCGGAGTCCATTTTGTGCCAACTGTGGGCTTAAATGATGAGGTTGCAAGAGAGAGCTGGAGTTAGGGAGTGGTAAAGCATTAAATAACCAACCGTGACTAACCGCTGAGCTTAGCCTGAATAAATTCACTCTGCAAACATAACTGTCATCAAAACAGAGCTTACACCAGTCTTCTGAGTGTGCTGCATGTCGCAACATATAACTACAAATCCACGCTGGGTCTGCAAGGTCATAATCAGCTGTGTCTGTGGTGTAGCATTTGATATGGTTGGATGACATGGAATGGTAGCCCCCGGTGATTTCAGGTTTGATGAAAGTAGAAGAGCGTAAGCATTTTATTCATTGTGTTGTTAAAGGTGGATTTGTGTGGTCAAAGGGGGGTTTTGTTGCTGTTGTTGTTTTTAATCCAAAGAACATGTTACAACAGAATACAGCTACCTTTTAGGACAGAGTCACATTCTTATTCTAGTTCTATATTGAGCTAGCTCCATGAGGCATGATTACTTATTTTAAAACAAGCCCTGATCTGGTCCTGGAGTGCTATGATTGCCCTATTTGGTTATCATAAAGAGCCTGGCACATACTTTCCTCTAACAAGGTGAAAAGGCAGCTGAGAAACAACATAAGATATCGTTAAATCTACTCACCATCACCACTGGCGGAAAGATAATGAATTAGGTAGGGATTCCGTGAATTTCTTTCCTACTCTCATCTTTATCCACTAATCCCAGCTTTCAAAAAGAAATAAGTGGATACATTAAACAGAAAACAAACTACCCTAAAGGGGTGAGCCATTGGACATTCCAACCTAGTACTTCCCCATCGATCCCACACACCAAAGAGGACCTACAGGTGGAAGTTTGGATACATTCATGTGCTATTTTGAAAATGGACTATGAACTAAGTATATATTAGTATACATTGGCTCTACATTAGAAGTTGGCCTAGCACAAGGTTTCTTGGCCTCAGCACTAGTGACATTTTAATTCTTTGTTGTTGGGGGTTGTGTAGGGCATTGTAGGATGTTCAGAGGTGTCCCTGGTCACTACTCACTATATGCCAACAGCGAATTGTCCCTTCTTCCCAGTTTTGATAATAAAAATGTCTCCAGGAATTTCCAGTGTTCTCTGGGAGATAAAATTACCCTCCATTAAGAGTCACTGATCTGGAAAAAATAATGGGGGAAATTATGATGTTTGATTTTGATGGGTCTGCCCTTGCCACCTTTCCTGCTTCCTGCCTCAGGCATCTTTATTTATTTAATAGATGCGTATTAAATGATAACCATGAAGCCAGGCATGGTGGCTCACCTGTAGTCCTTGCTTCTGAGAGACTAAAGTGGGAGGATCACTTGGGCCCAAGAGCTCAAGGCTACAATGAGCTATAATCATGCTATTGTATGCCAGCCTGGATGACAGAGTGAGACCCCCGTTTCTAAAAAATAAAAATACATATATATTTTTAAAATGACAACTATGTTTCTGGCACAGTACTAGGAGATGAGGATAAATTAGTAAACAAGAGATAATGGTCCCTACTGTCATGGAGTCCACAATTTTATAGGCGAGACAATGTGAAATTGTGAAAATGAGTACAGCAGAATCTCCCTAGTTGACCACCTCTCTGCAATGACCACCTCTATAAGTTAACCTAATTTTCATAGACCAGACATGCATCACATGTATGTATCATACAGTAGGCCAAGTGCCTTACGTTGACCACCTCCATATGTTGACCAGTTTGTTATAACCTCTTGTATGGTCAAGTGATAGAGGTCCTGCTGTAATTCAAAATTTAATCTGTTGGAACTTTAAATTATGTTGAGCCTTAAAGGAATGTGGTTATGGGGTCTTGAGTGTGTGACAGGCAGCTATAACCTTTGTTTCTGTGATTATAGATTAGCTTTCTTTTTTACCTACATTGTTTTTTAAAATGTTGCAAATGACTGAAGGGTACCAGGGATGATCCCTTCCCTCTACACTGTTGATACTTATTACAAATTACCTTCCTTCTTAGCTTTCTCATACAAAGACTTCACCGCTATCACATTGCCTAACGTGGAATGTTAAATATACTTTTAAATTGGAAAGGAAAAGAAAATAAGCTGTATAGGAAACAAATCGTGACTAACTAAATTGTTATAAAACAGCATTGTATAGAAAATATTATAATCCAACTGAACTCCTTTGGTTTTGCCTATACAAGCAAGATCTTAACTTTTTCCTTTCTTCCTTTTTTTAATTTTTATTTTTGTAGAGACAGGGTCTTACCATTTTGCCCAAGATAGTTTCAAACTCCTGAGCTAAAGAAATCCTCCTGCCTCAGCCCCCCAAAGTGCTGGGATTACAGTTATGAGCCACTGTACCTGTTCCCAAGAATTTAACTTTTAACTTCGAAGTACTGACCCCATTCCTTTGGAGTCTGTGTGACCCAAATGGCTATTCTCAGCTTTGGGTTTGAATAAACTCTTTAAAACTGGATTCTGATACTTTTGATTATTTCAGGTCAACAAAATAATTACAAATAGTATGTAATACAAAATAGAAATATAGATAATTTTAACACACAATTACAACCACCGCTTTTCCAAATCCCATTAATATTACAGGGGAATTAATCTACAAAGAACTGATAATGGTGGAACAGTAGAACAATAGACTTTTGAAATCTAGGATGCAAGTGCATGAGATTGAGGGAACTAGAATGTGGTATTATGATATAATATGAAATATGTACTTGGTCTCTGCCTCATTTTCTGTCACACAGCTCCTAAAACCCTCTAAAGTGATCAGTGATGGCTGGGGGATTCCTGGATAGCCTCAGAATGGGAGCTGAAACTTCATGATTAAAAGGTTGAAACTTTTAACCCCAACCCCAGACCTTAGGAGAGAAAAAAGGACTTGAAGTTTGGATTTATCACCAGTGGCCAATGATTTACTCAGTCATGCCTAGAAAATGAAGCCTTTGGCTCGGTGCCTGTAGCTCAAGTGGCTAAGGCTCCAGCCACATACACCAGAGCTTGCAGGTTTGAATCCAGCCTGGACCTGCCAAACAATGACAGCTACAACCAAAAAATGGCCAGGCGTTGTGGCGGGTGCCTATAGTCCCAGCTACTTGGGAGGCTGAGGCAAGAGAATCATTTAAGCCCAGAAATTGGAGGTTGCTGTGAGCTGTGATGCCACAGCACTCTACCCAGGGCGACAACTTGAGGCTCTGTCTCAAAATAAATAAATAAATAACATGAAGCCTTTATAAAAAAAAAAAGAAGAAGAAGAAGAAAAGAAAAAGAACAGATTTCCAAAACTTCCAAGATACTAAGCATCTTTTTCCCAGAGAGAAAGTGGCAACTCTATTCCTTCCCTTATATTTTACCCTCGGCATCTTTTCCATTTGGCTGTCCTGGGTTGTGTAACAGAGGTAAAGGTCTGAAACAGGGTAATGAAATGTTTTATGAGTAGTCTCTTTAAAACCCCTTCCCTCTTTTGGAAATTAAAACCTGTATTCCTGCCCTAGGCCAGTAGTCAAAGGGGCAGAAAAGTGTTCTTCGCTATTTGTTTTCTAGTATCTTAAACCACAAGAGAGGACTCAACGTAATTGCCTGGATAAGGGTCTAAGCCATGACATGTAACACTGGGCAAGTAGACCTAAGCCCAACCACCAAAAATCCCCCTTTAAAATGCTCTTTATTTTTACTAATAGAATGACAATCTTCAAGATACTAGTCAACTGCTTTCCTCATTTGCTGGCAAATTATAAACTTCTCTTTTCTTTTCCTCAAATCATTTTCCTTACTTTTCCTTCTAATTGATTTGGCATCAAGGACAAGTAGCAAACTTTTGGCAACAGTTCTCTATTATAATAAATCGGCAATAGTAAGTAACATGTTTCCTTGAATTCTATGATCCATTCTAGCAAATGAATGAACTCAAGGAAGGGGGTCATGAGAACCTCTGATTTTTAGCCAAGTTGAACAGAAGGGGTGACCTGGGGACCTACTCCTTGCAACTAGCATCTGAAGTGGGGGATGCAGTCCTGTAAGACTGAGCCCTTAACCTCTGGGGTCTTAGCTAACTCCTGTTAGTGTCAGAATTGAATTGAATTGTAGGACACATACTGAGTGTCAGAAAATTGGTCAATGTGCGGAAAAACTCACATATACCTTGTACTGAGTGTTGAGAGAATAGTAGGAAAAAAGAGTTTGTTTCTGCCCTATTTTAATAGAGGAAGCTAAAATCTAAGACCACAACAAAGCATATTATTATGACATTCGATAAGTCTGGGGTCAGAGAGGTAAACCTAAAAGTTCTAAAAAGGAGAACAAAACAAACAAGCAAAAAACATCTAGATTGCATAGGTATAAGATTCAGGTTCTCAATAGCAACACTTGAAGCTGGGGAACAATAGATCAGTGCCATCAATGTTCTGAATGTAAATTCTAATAACCAAAAATCCTATACCCAGCCACACTTTGAAATAAGTAATAAATAGAATAAAATCATTCCAAGGCATCCAGGTTCTCAAATGGCTTCTCATATGTTCTAGTTTTATATTGTTGCATAAAAACTACCTCAAACCGTAGTGGCTTAAAACAACTATATCTCATAATTACAGGAAGTTAGACAGGAGGATCCGCCTGAGGATGGATAATTTTTTTTTTTTCATTTTTTTTTTTTTTTTATTGTTGGGGATTCATTGAGGGTACAATAAGCCAGTTAAACTGATTGCAATTGTTAGGTAAAGTCCCTCTTGCAATCATGTCCTGCCCCCATAAAGTGTGACACACACTAAGGCCCCACCCTCCTCCCTCCATCCCTCTCTCTGCTTCCCCCCCCATAAACTTAATTGTCATTAATTGTCCTCATATCAAGATTGAGTACATAGGATTCATGCTTCTCCATTTTTGTGATGCTTTACTAAGAATAATGTCTTCCACTTCCATCCAGGTTAATACGAAGGATGTAAAGTCTCCATTTTTTTTAATAGCTGAATAGTATTCCATGGTATACATATACCACAGCTTGTTAATCCATTCCTGGGTTGGTGGGCATTTAGGCTGTTTCCACATTTTGGCAATGGTAAATTGAGCTGCCATAAACAGTCTAGTACAAGTGTCCTTATGATAAAAGGATTTTTTTCCTTCTGGGTAGATGCCCAGTAATGGGATTGCAGGATCGAATGGGAGGTCTAGGTTGAGTGCTTTGAGGTTTCTCCATACTTCCTTCCAGAAAGGTTGTACTAGTTTGCAGTCCCACCAGCAGTGTAAAAGTGTTCCCTTCTCTCCACATCCATGCCAGCATCTGCAGTTTTGAGATTTTGTGATGTGGGCCATTCTCACTGGGGTTAGATGATATCTCAGGGTTGTTTTGATTTGCATTTCTCTAATATATAGAGATAATGAACATTTTTTCATATGTTTGTTAGCCATTCGTCTGTCATCTTTAGAGAAAGTTCTATTCATGTCTCTTGCCCATTGATATAAGGGATTGTTGGCTTTTTTCATGTGGATTAATTTGAGTTCTCTATAGATCCTGGTTATCAAGCTTTTGTCTGATTGAAAATATGCAAATATCCTTTCCCATTGTGTAGGTTGTCTCTTTGCTTTGGTTATTGTGTCCTTAGCTGTACAGAAGCTTTTCAGTTTAATGAAGTCCCATTTGTTTATTTTTGATGTTGTTGCAATTGCCATGGCAGTCTTCTTCATGAAGTCTTCCGCCAGGCCAATATCTTCCAGTGTTTTTCCTATGCTTTCTTTGAGGATTTTTATTGTTTCATGCCTTAAATTTAGGTCCTTTATCCATCTTGAATCAATTTTTGTGAGTGGGGAAAGGTGTGGGTCCAGTTTCAGTCTTTTACATGTAGACATCCAGTTCTCCCAACACCATTTATTGAATAGGGAGTCTTTCCCCCAAGGTAAGTTCTTGTTTGGTTTATCAAAGATTAGGTGGTTGTAAGATGTTAGTTTCATTTCTTGGTTTTCAATTCGATTCCAAGTGTCTATGTCTCTGTTTTTGTGCCAGTACCATGCTGTCTTGACCACTATGGCTTTGTAGTACAGACTAAAATCTGGTATGCTGATGCCCCCAGCTTTATTTTTGTTACTAAGAACTGCCTTAGCTATACGGGGTTTTTTCCGGTTCCATACAAAACGCAGAATCATTTTTTCCAAATCTTGAAAGTACGATGTAGGTACTTTGATAGGAATGGCATTGAATAGGTAGATAGCTTTGGGAAGTATAGACATTTTAACAATGTTGATTCTTCCCATCCATGAGCATGGTATGTTCTTCCATTTGTTAATATCCTCTGCTATTTCCTTTCTGAGGATTTCATAGTTTTCTTTATAGAGGTCCTTCACCTCCTTCGTTAGGTATATTCCTAGGTATTTCATTTTCTTTGAAACTATGGTGAAGGGAGTTGTGTCCTTAATTAGCTTCTCATCTTGACTGTTATTGGTGTATACAAAGGCTACTGACTTGTGGACATTGATTTTCTATCCTGAAACATTACTGTATTTTTTGATGACTTCTAGGAGTCTTGTGGTTGAGTCTTTGGGGTTCTCTAAGTATAAGATCATGTCGTCAGCAAAGAGGGAGAGTTTGACCTCCTCTGCTCCCATTTGGATTCCCTTTATTTCCTTGTCTTGCCTAATTGTATTGGCTAGAACTTCCAGCACTATGTTGAATAGTAAAGATGACAGAGGACAACCTTGTCTGGTTCCAGTTCTAAGAGGAAAAGCTTTCAGTTTTACTCCATTCAGTAAAATATTGGCTGTGGGTTTGTCATAGATAGCTTCAATCAGTTTTAGAAATGTGCCACCTATGCCTATACTCTTCAGAGTTCTAATTAGAAAAGGATGCTGGATTTTATCAAATGCTTTTTCTGCATCTATTGAGAGGATCATGTGATCTTTATTTTTGCCTCTGTTAATATGGTGGATAACGTTTATAGACTTGCGTATGTTAAACCAGCCTTGCATCCCTGGGATGAAGCCTACTTGATCATGATGAATGACTTTTTTGATGATAAGCTGTAATCTGTTGACTAGGATTTTGTTGAGAATTTTTGCGTCTATGTTCATGAGTGAGATTGGTCTGAAATTCTCCTTTTTGTTTGGGTCTTTTCCTGGTTTTGGTATCAGGGTGATGTTTGCTTCATAGAATGTGTTGGGGAAGATTCCTTCTTCCTCAGTTTTTTGGAATAATTTCTGCAGTACAGGAATAAGCTCTTCCTTGAAGGTTTGATAGAATTCTGGAGTGAAGCCATCTGGACCAGGGCATTTTTTAGTTGGAAGCTTTTTTATTGTTTCTTTGATCTCAGTGCTTGAAATTGGTCTGTTCAGGAGGTCTATTTCTTCCTGGCTAAGTCTAGGGAGAGGGTGTGATTCCAAATATTGATCCATTTCCTTCACATTGTCAAATTTCTGGGCATAGAGTTTCTGGTAGTATTCAGAGATGATCTCTTGTATCTCTGTGGGATCAGTTGTTATTTCCCCTTTATCGTTTCTGATTGAGGTTATTAGAGATTTTACTTTTCTATTTCTAGTTAGTCTGGCTAATGGTTTATCTATTTTATTTATTTTTTCAAGAAACCAATTCCTTGTTTCATTAATTTTCTGAATGATTCTTTTGTTTTCAATTTCATTGATCTCTGATTTGATTTTGGATATTTCTTTTCTTCTACTGAGTTTAGGCTTAGATTGTTCTTCTTTTTCCAATTCCATAAGATCTCTTGTGAGATTGTTGATGTGCTCTCTTTCTGTTTTTCGAATGTAGGCATCTAAAGCGATGAATTTTCCTCTCAAAACTGCTTTTGCAGTATCCCACAGGTTTTGGTAGCTTGTGTCTTCATTGTTGTTATGCTCAAGGAAGGTAATGATTTCCTGTTTTATTTCTTCCTTCACCCATCTGTTATTCAACAGAAGATTGTTTAATTTCCATGCCTTTGGGTGGGCTTGAGCATTTTTGTTAGAGTTGAGTTCCACCTTTAGTGCCTTATGGTCTGAAAAGATACAAGGTAAAATTTCAATTCTTTTGATTCTGTTGATATTTGTTTTGTGTCCCAGGATATGATCAATTTTGGAGAATGTTCCATGGGGTGATGAGAAGAATGTATATTCTTTATCTTTGGGGTGGAGTGTTCTATATGCATCTATCAAGCATAGTTGTTCTAGGGTCTCATTTAAATCTCTTACATCTTTGTTTAATTTCTTTTTAGAGGATCTGTCCAGCTCTGTAAGAGGTGTGTTAAAGTCCCCTGTTATGATGGTATTATCAGATATCATATTGCTCAGACTGAGTAAGGTCTGCTTCAAGAATCTGGGAGCATTTAAATTGGGTGCATAAATATTTAGAATGGAAATGTCTTCTTGTTGTAGTTTTCCCTTGACCAATATAAAGTGACCGTCTTTGTCTTTTTTGACTTTAGTTGCTTTAAATCCACATGTATCTGAAAATAAGATTGCAACTCCTCTTTTCTTCTTAATTCCGTTTGCCTGAAAAATTGTCTTCCAACCCTTGACTCGGAGCTTTAATTTGTCTTTTGAGGCCAGGTGTGTTTCTTGCAGACAGCAAATGGATGGCTTGTGTTTTTTAATCCAGTCAGCCAATCTATGTCTCTTCAGTGGGGAATTCAAGCCATTAACATTTATTGAGATAATTGATAAGTGTGGTAGTGTTCTATTCGTCTTATTTGGTGAGAGTCCATTGCTTAGTTTTATCTTTTGCATCAGTGTGGAGGTTAGGTTTTGTCCTTTGATTTCTGAGTTCTTACTTTGCTGCTGATCCATTGTGGTGGTCAGTGTGCAGAACAGGTTGAAGTATTTCCTGTAGAGCTGGTCTTGTTGTGGCGAATTTCCTCAATGTTTGTATATCCGTAAATGACTTGATTTCTCCATCAATTCTGAAGCTTAGCTTAGCAGGGTACAGAATTCTGGGCTGAAAATTGTTCTGTTTAAGTAGGTTAAAGGTAGATGACCATTGTCTTCTTGCTTGGAAAGTTTCATTAGAGAAGTCTGCGGTAACTCTGATGGATTTGCCCCTGTAGGTCAACTGGCGCTTACTCCTGGCAGCTTGCAGGATCTTTTCTTTTGTCTTGACTTTGGACAGGTTCATCACAATGTGTCTTGGAGAAGCTCGGTTAGAGTTGAGGCGACCTGGGGTCCGATAGCCCTCTGAAAGCAGTGTGTCAGACTCTTTGGTGATGTTTGGGAAATTTTCTTTTATAATATTCTCTAGTATGGCTTCCATTCCTCTGGGGCATTCTTCTTCCCCTTCTGGAATTCCTATAACTCGTATGTTGGAACGCTTCATAAAGTCCCATAATTCTGACAGTGAACGTTCTGCTTTCTCTCTCTTCTTTTCTGCCTCTTTTACTGTCTGAGTTATCTCAAGAACTTTGTCTTCTACCTCTGAAATTCTTTCTTCTGCATGGTCTAACCTGTTGCTGATACTTTCCATTGTATCTTTAAGTTCCCTAATTGACTGTTTCAGTTCCTTCAGGTCTGCTATATCCTTTTTATATTCTTCATATCGTTCATCTCTTATTTGATTCTGTTTTTGGATTTCCTTTTGGTTATTTTCCACTTTATTAGCAATTTCCTTCATTGTTTCCATCATTTCTTTCATTGTTTTCAACATGTGTATTCTAAATTCCCTTTCTGTCATTCCTAACATTTCTATACTGGTGGAATCATCTGCAGTAGCTACCTCATGGTCCCTTGGTGGGGTTGTTCTAGACTGGTTCTTCATGTTGCCTGGAGTTTTCTGCTGATTCTTCCTCATGAGTGATTTCTTTTATCTGTTTCCTTGCCCTAATTCTCCTTTCACTTCCTCTTGCTCTTTAAGTTCTTGTGCCTGTGGACTAAGGGTTACAGGACCAGAAGGGTGAGAAGGTTGAACAGCAAAAAAAGGGGATGAAAGAAAGGAGGACCGAGTGATAAGAAAAAAAGAAAGATAGAGAAAGGAGAGGGGGTGGGTATAAGGAATATTGACAAAAAGAAGAGAGGCACAGAAAGAGGGAGACAGGGCAATATAGGTGTACAGTAGGGTACTTTGACACAACCTTAAAAAACCCCACCTTCTGGGGGTGCCCAGTTGCGTGGTTCCCTTGAGGTCAGCAGCTCTTTGCTAACCTGATCAGACACAGTACCCCACCTCCACCAAGTAGAGAGGAAAGACAAAAATGCTATAAATCAAACCAAAAGAAGCAAACAGAAAACTTTACAGGGATAAAATTGGGTGAAAAACCAAATGATAGCGGTAGAAACACTAGCAAAAATGAAGTTGAAGTTATTAAAAAAGGCAGCAATGGGAAATTATAATTAAACTAGGAAAATTGAGAAAGAAAAAGGGATCTGTGTGGAAAAGATTGAAATTGAAAAAACAAAAGAACATCAGCAACGTCAAAATAAACAAACAAAAAAAACCAAACCAAACCAAAAAAAAAAAGAAGAAAAAAATACACAACCAAAAACAAAGCAGTTTGTATATGTTATTGAATATTGTCTGGGCAACACGTGGTCTTCTGGGGTATGAGATGTTAGTCACAGTTCTGATACGACTGGAGGCTGCTGATTTCTCAAACCCCAGCAGGTAGACACCCTAAATCTCTCTTCAGCCTACTTAAAAGGCACTTTGAACTTGTAAACTTGCTGAGCAGAAGCTTTCCCAGCTTTCTCGCTGGAATCGCTGCTGAAGTGGCTATCCACTTACTCAGTGTGCCAAAACCGGTCTCACTGCCCCTGAGGGTTAGGGCTGCAAGGCGGCTCAAACCCCACCCTTAGGCTACTTGGTTGCTGGGTTACCAGCTCCCACCCGTTTCTAGCTCTGCGACCCTGAGGGCGGAGCTTGCCGGGGCAGATCACTGACAATGGATCCGTGTGACCCACCGCCAAACACTATTAGGTCCGTCTGGCTCAGCGGCTCAGACTGGGGCCCTAGACAATGGCCAAAGTTCTCCGCACTCCCGCTCAGGCCTTCCCCAAGGCAGTTCAACTCAGTGCCAAGTCCAAGGACATCAAAACAGTTCACAGGTAAGGCCTTTCTGGTTTGCAGTCTCGCTGCTACTGAACTTACAGTTGTGGGCGGGTTTAGACGGATTGAACACACGCAACCACTTGCCGGTTTTCCACTGTTTTAGTCCTCCTCTTGGGGTCCAGAAGTCTCTCGCTGACTCCCTGTATCTTCATATGAGTGATGATAGGCAGTTCCCACCAGCCAGAGATGCCTGGAGTCCTATCTCCCCAGACTCACGGTGCCCAGATGCAAGGAAGCTGTTACTCGGCTGCCATCTTGGCCCCCTCGAGGATGGATAATTTAAACAACAGTGATTTGGCCAGATATTTCTCTCTCTTTCTACGTAGGCTTTTCTCATATTCAGCTTGGGCTTCCTAGCAGAAGTCTATGTAGTTGGACTTCTTACCTGGTTCAAAGATGAAAGAAAAGTTGCCAATCCTCTTAAAGATTAAGACTAGAATTGGCATGATGTCATCTTTATCATATTCTGTTAGTTAAAGCAGTCACAGCCAAGTCTAGAATCAAGAAGAGAGGAAATAATAGAGTGTATCCTTTCTCAGGAAGCTCCTGCAAGATGCACTCTACTACAATGATCAAGAAAGGAAAAAATTCTGTATCTCTTGCAATGCTTAGGAAATTCTCCTCCATAATACCTTGGAGTAGAGCATCTGTGCTTTTAGGACCATCCTCTTCTTCAGGAATCCCTATAATTCGGATGTTTGATCTTTTGGGATGAGATGTCGATATATGGAATAGAATAGAGAATCTAGAGATGAACCCAGCGACATATTGTCATTTGATCTTTGATAAGCCTAACAAAAACATGCATCGGGGGAGAAGATTCCCCGTTTAACAAATGGTGCTGGGAGAACTGGCTAGTGACCTGAAGAAGACTGAAACTGGACCCACATCTTTCAACACTAACAAAAATTGATTCTCACTGGATAAAAGATTTAAATTTAAGACATGAAACTATGAAAATACTAGAAGAGTGTGCAGGGAAAACTCCTTAAGGTATTGGACTGAGAAAATATCTTATGAGGAGGACCCCCCACTCCCAACAATTGAAGCAACACCAAAAACATTACTGGGATTTGATCAAGCTAAAAAGCTGCTGCATAGCTAAGGGCACTGTAAGTTAAGCAAATAGACAGCCTTCAGAATGGGAGAAGGTTTTTATGTGCTGTGAATCTGACTAAGGGCTGATAACTACAGAGAACTCAAGTTAATCAACAAGAAAAGAGCAAACAACCCCATTTGTAAGTGGGCAAGCGACTTGAACAGAAACTTTATGAAGATAACAGATGAATGGCCAACAAACACATTAAAAAGTGCTCATCATTTTTAATCATCAGAGAAATGCAAATCAAAACCACTTTGAGATATCACCTAACTCCAGTAAGATTAGCCCACACCACAAAATCCCAAAATTGCAGATGTTGGGGTGGATGTGGAGAGAAGGGAACACTTCTGCACTGCTGGTGGGATTACAAGCTAATACAAGCACTTTTGAAAAGAAGTATGAAGAATTCTCAAGGAACTAAAAGTCAACCTAATATTTGATCCCACAATTCCATTACTAGGCATTTACCCAGATGAACAAAAATCATTTTACAACAAAGATATTTGCACCAGAATGTTTATTTCAGCCCAATTCATAATTGCCAAGTCGTGGAAACAGCCCAAATGCCCATCAACCCATGAATGGATTCACAAATTGTGGCATACGTATATCATGGAATACTATGCAGCCATTAAAAAAAAATGAAGACTTTACATCTTTTTTGTTTATCTGGATGGAGTTAGAACATATTTTTCTTAGTAAAGTATCTCAAGAATGGGAAAAAACGTATCCAATGTACTCAATACTATTATGAAACCAATATATAACGTGATTACTTACACGTTCATATAAATGATTAAACACAAATATAGTCCAGCAAGAAGGAGGAGAGAGGAAGGAGAGGGGAAGAAAGGACAGAGGGTGGAGGGAGGAAGGAGAGAATTTGGTGGGATCTTGCCTATTGTGCACAATGCAAGGGTACATTTCAAAACAACTAAGAGTAAATTATAAATGTCTTACCACAAAAAAATAAGTGAGGTGATGGTTACGTTAATCTGTGTGACTTAAGCATTCACATTCTATATCAAATCATCACACTGTACCCCACAAATGTATACAATTGTAATTTAATAAAAAATTAAAATAAAAAACAAAAACTAAATAAAAATAAATATTTAATACAAAACAAGCCATACTACATAATGGCCATCCTATTTTATAATAAGATCATTTACCAATTATTCAATTTGTTGTTTATTAGAACTATGATAAAGGCAATTTCCGTATATGTAATTATTTTTCTTCCCAAGAATCATGTTCACCTCCCTGGTCTTTAAGAGACCTTAGTCTTGTGACTATCTAATTGGTTTTAATCATTCATCTCATTCTTACAACATATGATTTTATGGCTGAGACAGATAATGCCCAGTCACCATAATGAATTCAGCTTGTGTCTTAGTGACATCCAAAAAATAAATAAATCAATGTATGTAAAATGGCACAGCTTCTGTGGGAAAAAAAAAAGAGGATGACAAGGGACCTAAAATAGGGAGATCCAACATAAAAGAAAGGCGAAGAGAATCCCCAAATGCAAAGTGAAAGGAGATACCAATATGATGACTGTGAAGTTGCTCTAAAGAGCAGAGATCAAGAGCACTGAAAGTTCTATGATTAAAAACATAATAATAAACTCACTTAAATAACTAATGTGTCAGAACGTATTGAGAGGAGATTAACACTGTAGGGGGCAGAATTTGATAGTGAATCATTGATAAGTAATTTGAAATGTGAAAATGAAATGCTTAGAATCACAGCATTAAAGAGAAATTTTGCACCAGATATACATGTTTAAAACAGCAAAGATGACTTTACTCAGGACTGTTACAATAGAGCAGTGATTTTCAACTGATGCACCAAGAAAATTTTTAAAGATTAATTAAATTAGTTTTGAAAGAAGTTGAAAGCGCAGTGAGTATATTCTTTTTTTCACTCTTTTTTTTTTTTTTTTTTTTCAATCAACATAGTTTAAGTGTGCTCAGAAGTTTAACTATAGGTTTGGGTGTATGATGAGATAAAAAAAAAAAAAAGGTTGAAAAACACTTCAATAGACAGTAGAGAATGAACTCAACTCTAAATACAACAGGGATAAATGGACATGCACAGTTAATGGGCATGGTAAGGGGGCGGTCAGTGGATGGAAATTTAGTAAGAGTAACTTGGTTAGGTATCAAGAGTAGGAAAAAAGGAGATCTTGATCAGATCTCGAGGGTGATGGGATTCTGAGTAAATTGGCTTAGCAGTATCCTTTGCTAAAACTAAACTCAGTAGGCCACAAACAGGCCTAAGGATAAGGCTTCCTCAAAAGGGGGTCTCAGAGGAACCTGACTAAAGTTTGGTCAAAAAGGGAGTCTTTGTCAAATGAAATATGGCATTTCTTTTAAAAACAGATACAAAATATTTATTTTATTATTTTGTATGGATTTTTACAAATTATTTCACAGGCATAAACTATGAAAACTTCATAAAGGACTAGAAGAAAGCCCTATAAACTTGGCAAAATAAGTCAGGAAAGGCAGGTAATAGTGACGAGAAAGGGATCTCACCCACTCCCTGTACCTGCGCTCCCCAAAGACGGCTGGTACACTGAAGACAAACTTTAAATCCACTACAATTAAAAGTAAATGTGGGGAACAAGAAAAAAATCAGATTTGAGATTGACTTTGGAGGGTGAGTGGACTAGACTTGCTGGTGGGTGGACATAAGTTGAGAAAAGAAGGAATCAAGGGGGCTTCTAGGTTTTTAGTTTAAACAATAGGTAAATACAGATGTAATTTACTGAAATGGTAAAGACTGATTTTAGGCTCAGCGCCTGTAGCTCAGTGAGTAGGGCACCAGCCACATACACCGAGGCTGGCAGATTCAAACCCAGCTTGGACCTGCTAAATAACAATGACAACTGCAACCAAAAATAGCCTGACATTGTGGGGGGCATGTATTGTCCCAGCTACTTGGGAGGCTGAGGCAAGAGAATCATTTAAGCCCAAGAGTTGGAGGTTGCTGTGAGCTGTGACGCCACAGCACTCTACTGAGGGCGACATAGTGAGACTCTGTCGCAAAAAAAAAAAAAAAGAATTCTAGTTTTAAATGATTGCTAGTTACCAAATTGCATATCAAGGAAGAGGTTGAATATGTTTAGAGGTTAGTGGAGCTAGAGAAAAATTTGGAAATCATCCTCCTTCTGGAGGTTTGTAAAGGGAATGAATGAGATTGTATAGAACAAAGATAAAAATAGAAAGGCTCAGAGAAAGCCAGGTGTGGTGGCAGGCACCTGTACTCTCAGCTGCTTGGGAAGCTAAGATCCAATTGTTTGAGTCCAGGTGTTCCAAACTGTAGAGTTATATAATTGTGCCTGGGAATAACCACTGTAGTCCAGCCTAGGAAGGACAACATAGTGAGATCCTATCTCAAAAAAGAATAGGAAACTATAAAATATTCAAGCATATAAAATATTCAAAAATTTGGGATTTGAGCAAAGAAAGAACCCAGGAAGGGGAAAAACAGGATAAAAACCATTACCTATGCCAATGGTATAGGAGAAAAATTAAAAGACCATGGTATCAGGGAGCCTAAGGGTGTGTTTTAAGAATGAAAGAGGCTAAGCATAGTGGCTCATGCCTATAATCCTAGCACTCTGGGAAGCCAAGGTGAGTGGATCACCTAAGCTCAGGAGTTTAAGACCACCCTGAGCAAGAGTGAGACCCGTCTCTAAAAATAGCCAGGCGTTGTGGTGGGTGCCAGTAGTCCTAGCTACTGGGGAGGCTGAGGCAAGAGGATTGCTTGAGCCCAGGAGTTTGAGATTGCTATGAGCTATGATGCCATGGTACTCTCCAAGGGTGACAATGCAAGACTTTATCTCAAAAAAAAAAAAAGAAAGTGATAAAAAAAAAGAATGAAAGAATAGTTCACCACATGCTGATTGATCAGTAAAATGAAGTTGTGAAGAATGTTAGCCATTTTACTGGGCTAGCTGATATAGCTATAAATCTTAGCAGAAATGAAAGCTATATGGGATGGGATGGGATGTGAAAGGTTAGCAAGAAAAGGATATAAAGAAATGGGTAGAGATAGTATGAATGGGGTGCCAAGGTTAGAATAAAAGAATAAAATCCTTAGAATAAAAGGATCTGGTGTTAATGCCTGTAATCCCAGTACTTTGAGAGGCTGAGGTGGGAGGATCACTTGAGGCCAGGAGTTTGAGACCAGCCTGGATAACATAACAAGACCCTGTCTCTAAAAATGATATATATATATATAAACTAGCCAGGCATGGTAGCATGTGCCTGTAGTCCCAGCTGCTCGGGAGGCAGAGGTAGTGAGGAAGGAGGCTCACTTGAGCCAGGAAGTTGGAGTTTGCAGTGAGTTGTAATCACACTAGTGCACTCCAGCCCGAGCAACAAAGTGAGACCCTCTGTAAAAAAATGACAATCTGACAACTCTCACTCTTTTTCTAAGAGATTATAGAATTGGGAAAATACATCCAGGTGACTTGTGGTGCCTTGATCTAAAAGCTATTGCAAGAGGAAGGAGGTAGGAGCAGTGGCCAGCCCCAGCACTGAGACAGAAGGAGAGCGTGATGGTGCTTCTGGGTATCAAAACAAGAAAGCTAAAGGAGTCCTGATCTACCCCCCCATAAACAGTGTGGATGTGGAACTAATAGATCTGATTGCTAAGAACTGTAGCATAAGGATCAACCTGATTCTAGCCTAAAATCCTCTTGTGACTGAGCATAATCTGGGAAAAATTACCTTCCCTTGAAAAAAAATTTTTTTGCAGTTTTTGGCCGGGGCTGGGTTTGAACCCGCCACCTCCAGCATATGGGGCCAGGGCCCCACTCCTTTGAGCCACAGGCGCCACCCCCCTTGAAAAATTTTTATGAATGAGAAAATCTTGTCTTCATCCCCTTAGTCCTAGTCACACTCAGAAATAGTCAAAGAAAACCAACATAGATAATTAGTAATTCCACAGCAACCACATCTCAGCTACTATCAGCCTGATAGTAATTAATAAAACCAAACCCGTTGGTCTCACCTTGAGACCGCTTAGCAGCCTGGGAAACAGTATTAACCCAGAGGGCCTTGGGCACTTTGGATGGAAACCATCTTCACTGAGTTTAGCAGTAGCGAGTATCCGCCCTTTCTTCAAGAGTCCGATCACTGAGCAGAACATGGATGTCTCAAGCCAAGCAAGCAGAGAGAAAGGGGTGAATTCACCCTTCCTCTACATTTGATTGCAGTCAGGCCCTCAGTGGAGTGGATGGTGCCCTCCCACTCTAGGGAAGGCAATCTGCTTTACTGACTTATAATCCAAATGCTAATCTCTCTTAGAAACACCCTCACAGGCACATCCATAAGTAGTGTTTATTCACATATGTGGACATCCCTGATTCATTCAAGTTGATACATAAAATTAATTATTACATCATCACCTTCTAAAAATCTTTATGACCATTTGCAGTCAATACCCTTTTTAACCCAATCAATAGTAACTACTAATGTACTTTCTGTCTCTAAAGATTTGCCTTTTCTGGACATTTTATATAACCAAAATCATAAAATGCTTAGTCTTTCATTTGGCTTTTTTAACTTAACACTTTTGAGATTTATCCATGTTACAGCTTGGTCCTTTTTATTCCATTGTACAGATATGTGTATACCACGTTTTGTTATCTATTTATCAATTCACAGACATTTGACATTATTCTTTAAAATCCATTCCTGAATGTATATGGGTCACATGTATTATAAAATTTTCTTGCAGGTAGCTTACATTTCCTTTCTATCTAGATGAAGACTATATCGGACAGCACCTGTGGCTCAGTGACTAGGGCACCAACCCCATATACCAAGGGTGGTGGGTTCGAACTCAGCCTCAGCCAAACTGCAATAAAAAATAGCCGGATGTTGTGGTGGGTGCCTGTAGTCCCAGCTACTCAGGAGGCTGAGGCAAGAGAATCACCTAAGCCCAAGAGCTGGAGGTTGCTGTGAGCTGTGACACCACAGCCCTCTACCAAGGGCGACAAAATGAGACTCTGTCTCTAAAAAAATGAATAAATAAATAATGTATCTTAATCCATTTTTTGCCTGTATGACAGAATACCACAAACTAGGAGCAATTTATAATAAACATAAATTCATTTGGCTCATGGTTCTGGGGACTGGAGACTGGGAAGTCTGAGATTGAGGGTCCCATTGTGGTGAGTGTCTTCTCGCTATGTTATAACTTGGAGGAAGACATCACGCAGCAAGAGAGAGAGAGACAGAGAGAGAAGAGGGCTGAACTTGTTCTGATAGAAAACCCACTCTCTCAAGAATGACATTAATCCACTCATGAGGTCAGAGACCTCATGACTTCATCACCTGTTAAAGGTCCTTTGCATTGAGGATTAAGTTTCCAACACATGAACTTTGGGTGATGCAGTCAAACTGTAACAGGGAATTACAAGCACTTCCTCAGGACAACTGTCAGAACCTCAAAACTATTCTGTCTGTCTGTCTCTCTCTCTCTCTCTCTCTCTCTCCCCCCTAAATTACAAGACAGAGAAATGAGATTTAGCATGGATATCCCTAGTGGTCTTACAATGTCCCAGACACAAGGGCATTGAATTCTCTTGCAAAAGCCAAATAACAAAAATCAATATTCAAAATCCTAAACAACACAGGAAAATAAGGTTGGTCCTGACCTCAAAGGGTAGGAATGCTGAAGGAGGGGAGGGTTCCCACTCTAAATTAGTAGAGCACCAAAAGGTTTATGCCTAGTTTTAAGACACCAGCTGGCCCTTTGTGAGGAGGAAGAAAAACACTGCGGTGTTATTCAACAGTTACCTCCAGACCGGTCCCTGGGGAAATGGTTCCAACTTCCTTAAGCAGTGGAGCCAAAAAATTTGAAAGAGTGAGACTACCTCTTGGGGACCTAAAATATCTGCGGTGGCTAAGCTAAACTATCAGGTCAGACCACCCAAGATTTCCGGAGTGGTATTCACTTTGATTGAGAGAACGGCCCCTCCAACCAGGAGCTGGCCACGGGCTAGCTGGTGGAGGTGGTGGAGAGCAGAGGGTGGCGCCCACGCAGGCAGCAGCTGTGGGAGGAGATGGGCTGGTGAGCAGCCCCAACGCAGAGCCCACGACAACAGCAGGAAAACTGTAACAGCTGCCGAGGCCGGTGTGGAAAGGGAGCTGCCCCAGTGGTCTAGAATTCTATAATGCAATTTAGTGAGGGCCTGGAGGAAGCCCCAAGAGAGTTGCTACCAAACCTGTGAAATATAATTTGGGCACCTCAAACACGCCGAGTGCCTTCCTAACTCTGTGCCCTGAAGTTGTTCTCTCTGCATGGAATGTTCTTTCTTGGGCTGTGGCAAGACTAACTTCTTATTCTTCTGGTATGAACTAAACTAAAATGTCACCTCCCAAAGGCCATCCCTATTTGAAGGTCCCCCTGTGGTAGTCTAGCACAGTCCTCCAGGCCTTTCCTTAAGAGTGCTGCATTCATGCATTCAACTGATTCTCATACACGCTTCCCCCCACCCCGCCCACATTTTAACATCTCTGAAATCAGGATGAACCTTAAACATCAATGGTGTGTTCTAGTTTAATTGGCGACAGTTTTCCTAAGTGATTTTTAAAAGGTACGTTTTATAACTAGTACTGTTTCTGTTCAGTAAAATGAAACAGATTACATATCATATTCTGTGTTTTTTGAGTGTTTATTGATTTTTTTTGAAACAGAGTCTCACTCTGTCTCCCTAGGTAGAGTGCCATGGCATCATAGTTCACAGCAACCTCAAACTTCTGAGCTTGAGCAATCATCTTGCATCAGCCTCCCCAGTAGCTGGGATTATAGGCATTTGCCACAACATCTGGCTAATTTTTCTATTTTTAGCAGAGACTGCTATAGCTCTTGTTCAGGCTGGTCTTGAACTCCTGACCTCAGACAATCCAATCCACCTGCCTCAGCCTCTCAGACTGCTAGGTTTACAGGCGTGAGCCACCTGGCCTACAGGTAAGGGCCATGATGTAGTACATGCCTGGTGCATCCTGTGTGCCGCATAACAATTAATAGATCGACTGAATTCATTAAATTTAGGTCTCGGTTATATCTTAGAAATAAATAGATAAATAAATGCCACTGAGCACAATACTATGAATAAGCAAGTGACTTAATAAGCTTTTTGGACAAAATTAAACATACAATCTTGGTGTCAAATTCACAGGTACCCAAGATCTTACCTCAAAGTACTGCTTTTAAACAGAAACTTCCACGAAAGCAGATACCTGAAAACAAGCAACAGATATATCTGTCCAAACAAAAATGACTACTTTTTTGCATTAGACGTTTCTCAGAAAATTACTTTTTAAATGGGAGATATTAATAGGAAGTATTTATGAAGCAGCTTTCAGTGTAATGCCCGGGTGCTTTGACAAGTATGCTATTTTTGCATGTGGAAAAAACTCATTGTCACCAGTTTCTCCTGCTTAATACTATAGTTAACTCTAATCCTGTGTTTATAACCTCTTAATCTATTTCCATGGAGGAAACAGATTTGGCCTTATCTTATTCACTTGGTTCTAACTCCAGTAAGTAGAAAAACCAAGGGATTTAATATTGGCTAAAATAATTTAGTAATTAGCAAATATTTCAGGAAACACCAGTTAGAAAACATAAATGGATTTCAATGCATGGTTGATCTTTTTGAAAATTTTCCTCTGAATAAAGGTCCTTCTTTAAAACTGATGCAAGGCTCTGGATAAATCTCATTATTATGAAAGTCCCCAATAGTGAGAATTTAAATACAAAATTATGCAAAATGAGAAAAATGGGTCAGTTCTGCCACTGCCTCATTCCTGGGATTTTTGAACAAAATAGGAGTGGAGAATAAAACCATCTCAATTTCATGGTGTGCCGCATCTCCCTGTATCATTCTGAAGCTGTTTGGCATGATGGAGAAAGAATGAGATTCTGATTGTAGGCAAGTCTCACTGCTCCAGACCTCAGTTTCTGCTTTTGTAAATCTAATTGATAAAAGTGCCCTTCACAGCTTTTTGGAGAAACCTTCCAGACTTCCCTGGTCACAGTCAATGTCTCCTGATGCTTCTGGACACCCCTAACATTTTGTTTCTACTTGTAGTGTAGCAATTCCATGATCTTCCCAGTAGTACAGATGGGGGTAGATCTGCTTATCTACCTCAGAAGGCCGTGAACTCCTGGAGAGCCAAGACTATTTTTATTTATCTTTGGGTCTTGCGCTTGGAAGGCCTCATGTCCTTTTGCCATATCAAATCAAATTGCCTTATAAGATCAGCCTTACCTTATTATTCAGTTCATGTTTTCTAAGGTTTTGTTTTCATGTACTAATATTCCAGATTAGAAAAAAAAAAAAATCCAGCTCATCTTAAACCCTCATGGGTCTTTTTGTGTGACCTGGAACAAAGAGCTGGGTTGAGTCCAACCTCCATTGAAAGAGTACCTCCAGAAGTTCAGACCAAGTTCATGTCCTGAGATAGAGTTGGTGGGGCTTCAGAAGGCCCTGGAGGAGAGGGGTTCCTACAAGGTCCTAGAGATGAAAATTGATTGCCTTTGGTTCTGAGCACAGATGCTAGTGTCCTCTGCATATACAGTCTGCTCCTAATGGATCTAAATGGGTCTAATACTTATTTTCTGGGTGATGATAAACAGATCCCTGAAGACTATAGATCATCAAATTGTTGATCTTTAAGATGGGGAATCTAATACTAAAATTGCCCTACAACATGGACTATTGTGAAAACTAATAAAGACAAAGAGTTCTCAAGCACTCTGAAGCATTCAGCACCAAGTACAATGAAAACAGTGTAGCCAGAGGCCTTGGGTCTATGCCCGATGGAACCAGCCTCGGCCACCCTTTCCCATCCTGCTCCCAGCTGATGGAGGTTTGGCTAAAAATTCTGCCAGGACCCACACATCAGTCTTCCCAGAGGGAGCCCCAGGGCACAGCCTGGTGTGGGCTGAGAAAGCCCCCGAGGAAGGCAGGCCCCATGCAGGGGCATAGCTAATTTCATCCCAGAAAAGAAACCCATGAATTTTCCCAGCCCTGAGCATTGCTTTGTGTGTATCGGTGCTCTGACCACCAGTGATGCATTTGTGATACAAAACTCTAAAAATAAAATGCCTTTTATTTTAGCAAATTTTGGTTGCAGTGAACCAGGCTGCAGGCAGGATTTCGGTTTTTTATCTGCATACCACCTAAACTATTGGCCAGTTGAGGTATTTCCTTGGAAAATCAAACCAACCGAGCTGTTTGATGTTGCTTAGCCACATCAGTTGATTGGCGTTCTCACTTCCTGGCCAGTTGCTTGGGCATTTCTTAAATGGAGCTCAAATTAATTTTTTTTTCATTGGTCACTTTTCATAAAATCTGAAATCTGAAAGTTCAGCCCTAACCACCTCACAAAATGGGTAGTCTTGTTCTTGACCTCATTAACAAAGGAGTCTCCTTCCAACACACACCAACCTGGGGGAGGAAGTCAGCCAGACAGCCAGAATGACGACAGAGAGGGATGAAATAACCCCTCCTCGGGACAATGCCTTTTCCTGTTGCTGGAGACTCCTCCTATTCCCACACTGGCTTCTGCATCCGTTTCTCAACCAGGATCCTCTTTCACATCAAAGTGTCCCTCCTTGGGCTTCACAAGTAGGGGCATAACCTTAGTTTCTACAGGAAGGCATTTTCATCCCAAAGGAAAGGGAAAAACCATGTGTTTGGTTGCTATAAAATTACAAGCCACTTTCCTTGTTTTTCATTTTATAATCATGTGCATGAAAACTATAGGCAGGTTTCTGGCTACTATGGGCCAGTTGGTTCCCAGATTCCTAAAGTTCAAGCTGAAAGCATTCACAAAATTAAACTCCAGCCATGCGGTCTTCATTCATAATACCAAACAGCTCAGTCAAGAAAAGTTTTAGTAGAGGATACGATTTTTCTTTTATTTCAAAAGAACATGAAAGAGCATAAGCTAGGCAGATATTTCAGGGAGAGAGGTTGCAGAATGCCATGCTTTCTGTCTCAGACTGGGTTACTCGGACCCTTCTTGGGAGGTCTGGATTTAAATCCAGTTTTGAATGACTAAGTATAATCATTGAGGGTAGGACACTAAAGCTTTTCCAGAGTTATCATTTATGTCATTGTCAAAAGCACTTATTTAGTACCTAATATATCTGTGCATGGCAGATGTTTAAATAAGAATATCCCTGCCTTTCTGGGACCTCTGATCCGACACCTGTGGGAACAGGGGGAAAATAGTTTTCTGGGGTAGGAGACAGCGTGTCCAGTAGTATTTTCTAGATATATAACTGAAGGGAAAAATTTAAAAAAGTGAAATGCCACAAAGCTTTAACTGGTGGAGTATGTATAAAATGCAATTCATTATCTTTGAAATGGGACCCTTTGGAAGGTGATCACATTTGGGGTTTGAGAGATGTTGATCACAAGATAGTACATGTTTCAAAAAGTGAAGAGATTTCATTCTAAAAGTATTCATTCATTAATGTGTTCACTTAGTCGTTCAGAATTTACCAACTGCCTTCTGGATGCCCAGATGTGTAGCTGGCACTGGGAAAGGTATAAAAAACAAGTAGACCTCACATATATTCAGGAGTACATGACAGGACAACGTTAAAGCAATGTGGAAGGACATGGCTTGTCTCAATCCAGACAAACACAGACAAATTGGTAATTCAGAGACAGAGTTAGACTCTATGTGACTCTCACTCACTTTGGAATAGACAAGGATATAAAGTGAGAGACAGACAAATACAATTCCTACTGGACCCTAAATAACATCCAGACAAGGCTCCTGAATGTTCTTTTTTCCTCCATATTCTGATGGAGGTGGAGAAATTAAGCCCTATAGGGTTGAATTATAAATTTCTTTGAGCACTTGGGAAAATATTTATTTACCAGAGGTGAATATTTTAGCTTTTCTCTTGAGCTAGGGAAAAGGAACATTGAAAATGAATTAGCTCTTCCATGAGGGCCTTGTAATCATGCTATTATAATAAAGAAAGAAGAAAAGAAGTAAAGAAGGAATGAAGGAAAGAAAGAAGGAGGAAAAAAGGAGAAAAGAGGCCATGTGTGGTGGCTCACGCCTATAACCCCAGAACTCTCAGAGGCCAAGGCAGATAGATTGCTTGAGTGTAGGAGTTCCAGACCAACCTGAGCAAGAGCAAGTTCCCATCTGCACTAAAAATAGGAAAACTAGCTGGGCAAAGTGGCAGGCACCCACAGTCCCAGCTACTCAGGAGGCTGAGACAAGAGGATCATTTGAGTCCAAGAGTGTGAGGTTGCCATGAGCTATGGCACCATGGCACTCTACCCTGAGGCAATGAAATGAGACTGTCAAAAAAAAAAAAAAAAAGTAAAGAAAAGAAAGGCTCAGCACCTGTGGCTTAAGCAGCTAAGAAGCCAGCCACATACACCTGAGCTGGTGGGTTTGAATCCAGCCCAGCCTGCCAAACAATGACGGCTGCAACCAAAAAATAGCCAGGCATTGTGGCAGGTGCCTGTAGTCCCAGCTACTAGGGAGGTGGAGACAGAAGAATCACTTGAGCCCAGGAGTTAGAGCTTGCTGTGAGCTATGATGTCACGGCACTCTACCCAGGGCAACAGCTTGAGGCTCTGTCTCAAAAAAAGAAAGAAAGAAAAAAGAAAAGAAGGGCAGCACCTGTGGGTTCAAACCCAGCCCTGACCAGACTGCAACAAAAAATAGCTGGGCGTTGTGGCAGGCACCTGTAGTCCCAGCTACTCAGGAGGATGAGGCAAGAGAATTGCCTAAGGCCAGGAGTTGGAGGTTGTTGTGAGCTGTGATGCCATGGGACTCTACTGAGGGGGACAAAGTGAGACTGTCTCAAAAAAAGAAAGAAAAGAAAGAAGAAAGAGAGAAAAAAAAGTGCAAAGTAGAAAAAACCAGATTCCACTCTGCTAAAGCCACCATTGTCTCTGAGAAATTTATTTGGTAACATGAATGACACTGATTCCTACACCTACTGAGAAGGGCAAGGAAAGAAAACAACACTGGCAAAGCCTTTAAGGCCTTTCCTATATGGTATGTGCTTTAAGGCCAGGATCTTAGTTGATCCTTATAGTAGCTTGCCAGGAAGGTATTAACAACTCTCATTTTACAGATGAGGAGACTAAAGCTTCGTGAGTTTTGGTGGCTTGCCTAAAGACACATAGCTAGTAAGTAGCCTAACGTTAAATCCAGGCTGCCTGATGCCAGTGCTCATGAACTTTCCCTTCCCTCCATTCTATGCTCAAAGCTCCAGAGCAAAATGTACATACATCAGAGTGTTTTTCAAATATAGTCTCCCTACTTCCCTCACCCAAATTCTTTATTATTTCTATAACATTTTTATAATAGCACCTATGGTTTGTATTGGAAACTGACTGTAGATTGTTATCTGAAGTGTTTATGAATGACAATTCTATGTGAATCCTAACCCTGTGATGAATAAAACCTGTATACATATATACTTACAGTATATAAAATATTGTAAAATAAAATATTTAAAAATACATACTTTTCGCCCGTAGCTCAGTGAGTAGGGGTGCCAGCCACATACACTGAGGATGGCAGGTTCGAACTCAGCCCAGGCTGGCTAAAACAACAATGACAACTGTAACAACAATAACAACAACAAAAATAGCTGGGTGTTGTGGCAGGTGCCTGTAGTCCCAGCAATTTGGGAGGCTGAAGCAAGAGTGTCTCTTAAACCCAAGAGTTTGAGGTTGCTGAGAGCTGTGACACCACGACACTCTACCCAGGGTGACAGCTTGAGACTCTGTCTCAAAAAAAAAGATATGCTTCTATTTGTCATTCTGATGCAAAATTATACTGTATACACTGTATTCTGACTATTTATAAAGATATTTCCTCTATGTGTTTTCTATTTTTTTTCATCCTGTCATTCTTATTCCCCCGGTAATCTCTATATATCTACGGAAGAGGAAGCAAGAAGTTGTTCCACCTGTTTTTACTAATTATAGCGTTAATTCTTAGTTTGTTAGAATGCTGATTCTCTCTAGCGGCTATCTATCCCTACCTTTTCCTTAGAGCTGACAACAATTTAAATTCAAATATCTCCAAAATGGGCAATTTTATTTTACATAATGCACTAGAGAAGTGAGTTGGTTTAGACTTCTTTTTTTTCCTTTCTACTTTTGGCAGAAGGTTGTGCTTCAAAAAAGTGTGTTCAGTTGCCCTACACGATTGGAAGACTTTCTTGAGTTTTTCTACCCATATGCTACAAGCCTGACCTCAGGAGATACCAGCTCCAAGAAAAAGGGCAGGGCAGGGTATTCTAGCTCCATGAATAATTTCATTTTTAGATTCTCTTTTGAGTCTGCCAATAAGTTCCAGATGGGATGTGTTGGTGTTTTGGATGCAAGTTACCTGTCCACTGGGAGCAGGAGACTGCTAGTTTGGGCCACCCACAGGTAACAGACGGCAAAGTCACTGATGATGGTAACTGGATTCAAGACAGATTAGAAGAGAAGAAACCATAACACCCTTTAATAATTTCCTTTGCTATACCTGCAAGTTCTGCTAAAGAAAAGATTTGAAAAGTCAAGACTCCAGTGCCACATGTGCAACATTAACATCTGGACAAGGGCTTGAAGGAATTTCCATGAAAACAGAGAAGAAAAAACCCTGTAGGTCCCTGTTGCTCCCTCACTCTGCAGGGCAGCAGACCTCCCACCCAAGGATGACACAGCTGAGTGGAGATAGGGTGGGCTGGAGCTGTTGGTTTGTGGAAAGAGCCAGCAATGGTTTGGCTGGTTGGTTATACAAATTAAAACTAATTTGCATTCATCTAGAAAAATTAGTAAGTAGAAGTTGCCCATTATATGCACAAAAGTATTCCTAAAAGACTATGAATGTGTGATAAGATTTTATAGATATGACTTTTTTATAGACAAAAGTGTTTAGAAAAAGTTTCTGAATTCTGGATCTAGGTTCCTTGGAGAAAAAGCATTTGAGGTATCCTAACATATTATGTCCAATCCCTGTACCACAAACTGCATGAAGACCAACTCAGGCCAGCCAGAGTGCAACAGTACACTTAAAAATTGGTTTTCTTGAAGTTGTTCAATAAAAAAGAAGACCTTTACATCCTTTAGTGCTCTTTTTCAGGATTTTCTGTCTTCTGTTTGGAAAGTCACTTTCATATTAATATGGTAAAATTAAGTAATTCCATAGGCTTTGGAGTCTTAAAGACCCAGGTTGAAATGCAATTTTGACTTTTGGCAAATGACTCAACATCCCTAAGCTTCAGTTTCCTCACCAGGGGAATGGAGCACCCACTTTTCAGAGGTGTGAGTATTAAGTGGAATACACACAGACCATTGCGTAAGATGGGAAGCACTCGGCGACTGTCAGAGGTGAACATCACCATCGCCGCCTTGGTTTCTGTTGCTGCTGCTCCCTCCTGAGCCCCCTGCTCAGTTACCAACATGCTGCCTGCTGACGTGTGGTGTTCATGGGCAGCACAGTACACCAGTAAGGAGCATGGACTCGGAGGTCCCACTGCCTGGGTTCACTTTCCGTCTCCCTACTTACTGGCCTTTGGCTTTGAGTGAGTTTCCTCACCTCCCTGTGTTTCAGTATTCCCACCTTGACAACAGGAATGACAACAGTGCCTAATTACTAAAATTACTGTAAGCACTAAAGAAATGAATACAATTAAGTGCTTAATGGCCAGCTGCAGTGAGCTCTCAGTAACTATTAATATTTAGTTTTATGTCTCTTGGTGCAATGGAGTCATACTCTCTTTAAGTCGAGGTGCTGAACTGTAATGTCTGTGAAGTCTGCTTTCATCTTCACTACTGCCACAAGCCCAGCACTTTATTTGGCACCAAGAGGGGCCTCAATAGGTGTTGAATCTCTTCTATAGGCTATGAAGTGGCTTTCTAGCAGCTCTCCTGGCCTATGATACCACCACCAAAATTCATCCAATCTCATCTGCCTGTCCATCTGCCCTCCCATCACTATCCCACACATCTCCAGTGAACACTGCTGATTCCCTCCACTTGGACATAAACTGCCAGGCAAACAGGCCTCCACTCCATCCACAGAGGAGGTAAGTCATTCATTCAGACCAGTCATGCTGTTCTCATTCCTCCTATGGACATATAACAGAATTTTGGATCAATTATTTGATAGATAAAAGAGCAACCTTTAAAAGAGGGGGGAGCTATCTGAGAAAAAGAGTTCTCAGACACTGAATAAAAATAGACAGGAAGAAATGGTTTCTCTTCTCTCACTGGATACTGTGGCATTTGCAGGTAAGGCCTGGAATTGCTGTGTGAGAAGGAAAGCTCACCACTGAATATGACTAATGATGCACTGTTCTGTTGAGTTAATCACATCTCTACCACTCTAGTTATGGAATTCTTGTTATACTAGGTGTATATCCAAAAGACCAAAAATCACTTGGCAACAAAAATATTTCCACCAGATTGTTCACTGCAGCTCAATACATAATTGCCAAGTCTTGGAAAAAGCCCAAGTGCTCATCGACCCATGAATGGATTAATAAATTATGGTATACGTATACCATGGAATACTAAGCAGCATCAAAAAAAGATGGAGACTTTATCTCTTTTATGTTTACATGGATGGAGCTGGAAAATATTCTTCTTAGTAAAGTATCTCAGGAACAGAAAAAAAATCCAATGTACTCAATACTACTATAAAACCAATTTATAATCACTCACACTTTCATATGAGAAATGAATCACAACTATAGCCCAGGATGAAGGAGGGAAGAGGAGGAGCAATGGAAGGGAGGGGGTGGTTTGATAGAGGGAGGGTTAATGGTGGGACCACACCGATGGAGCATATTGCAAGGGTACAAGTCAAATCTTTCAAGTATTGAACACAAAAGTCTTAACACTGTGATTAAGTAAATGAGGTGAAAGCTATGTTAATTACTAGGATGTAAGCACTCCAATTTGTACAAATAATCAACACATGGAATCCCCAAAAGGCATAATGTATTCATGATCTATGTATATATGACTTAATAAAAAAAGAGAATATATGTATACATATGTATATATACACACATACACACACACACACAAGATTAGAGCTTTTCTGTTACTTGCAGCCTCAAAGTAGCCTAATAGATATATAAGATATCCCCACCAAGGCCAATGTATAATACTTATCCCAGTAGAGTGTGCATACCACTAATATTTAGCTCACTGAATTTTCACTAACTAAATACAACCATGTAACCCAGTACTTACATGAAAATTAAACTTCCTTGATAGTTAAATAAAGAAAGTGAAAACTAAGACTTTTTACCTAAAACAAGAAGAATGGCAATGATGAAAGATTACTTTCTTTTGACTTGGATGTAAAAAAGTATATTCTCACATATTTTTGGTAAGAGTGTGATTTAGCAAAAATGTATGAACATTTTAAACATGCTTACCTTTTGACCTAAAATTTTAACTTCTAGGAGTTTATCTAAAGAAAATAATTACACAGATGTGCAAAGAGGCACGTAAATCTTTATTGCTAGCGTTTCATAGCAAATATTTGGAAATAATCCAAGTAGCCATCAATACAGAATTATTTAAATAAATTTTTGTGTATCTTTAAAAAGATGTGATCTCTATGAATTGAAACGGAAAGCTGACCATGTTGCATGTTACAACATAAGTATAGTATGAATTCATTTGTAGTATTCAAGGATATACATTAAACAAAGGTTATCTGTGGGATAAAAGCATGAACAACATTTACTTTGTACACTGTTGTAGTATGTTGCTTTTTAGTGGTGCTAGTACACCAGGATGTATGTTAATTTTTGAATCAATAGACACATGTTATTATTGTCATCAGAAGTCACATTGGAAGAGCAGAGAACAAACACTCCACAGGCTCTGGATAGATATTCCACCCAACACCCCAGCATCTCCTGCCGACCCTGCATGAGGCAGGGATTCTCTCCAGGTTATCTGAGAACCACTGGTCAGATACAGACATGGTCTAGGTAGGACACTGGGTTTTCAGAGCAATCACAAGTAATTCATTATAGAAATTACAGCCAATTATCTGAATGAGAACTTTTATGTTCTTACAACTTACTGTAAGACGAATTATTTTTAAATTTCCTTAAGGATTCCAAAGATATGATATCCTGCAAAAGACAAAACTATGCAGACAGTAAAAACATCAATGGCTGCCAGGGTTTGGGGGCCAGTGAGATGCACAGAGGGAGCACAGAGGATTTGCAGGAGAGCGAAACTATTCTGTGTGATACCACATGATGGATACATGTCATTATACACCTGTCAAAACCCGTAGAATGTACGAAATCAAGAGGGAGCTTGATGTAAATTATGGACTTTGGGTGGTTCTGATGTGTCGATGTAGGTTCATTCATGTTAGTGACTCTACCACTATGGTGTGGGCTGTTAACAGTGGCAGAGCTGTGCCTGTATGGGGACAGAGGGCATATAAACAACTCTCTTTACTTTCCACTCAACTTTGCTGTGAACCCAAAACTGCTCTAAAAACAAGGCGTGTATTTTTTTAACTTATAAACATAAAAATGTTCTTAGGAAATGCAATCTTTTATTTCTTGAATGGTAAGAAAGATCAACTAGTGTGACCTAACATCATAGAAGTTCATGCTACTAGCGTACAAGGGTAGTTTCTGAGGGCCCACTGACCGCAGAAGCCCAAACAGCATTTTATCCTTCTCCTATCTAGAACACTTATCTTCCCAAAGATGTTTCCTACTTAGAGTTAAGTTTCTACCCAAGCATCTCAAGCAATACACAGAAATCAAGTAGACACAGTTTCGATCACTTGCAGTGCTTAAAATATTTATAATCCTTTTTATAGCCAAAGGCAGGCAAGCTAATTATTTACCAAGCAAGTGGAAATGATGCCCCCGGGGGATACAAAGAACTGATACATCAATTGGGAGAAAGATTGGGAGTAGGAGTTCAGGGAGTCTCAAAAGCCTCTCGGAGTGGCTCTATTTTAGCCTCACGTAAGAACTGGACCACCGTGCTACAAATGACACATTTGCTACTGAAAAGATCAAAGGGTGCTGGGAGGGCTTCTGTAGCTAGTCCTCAAGTTGATTTTCTGAGCATCTCTAATGAGCTGCAGTGAGAGAAATCTATGCTCTCTGGGGCTACAAGGTCCCAAAATGGAAAGGCTCTCTAAATTCCTGTAGAGAAATTTAATGGAGGTGAGAGATTATAGGGCCTCCGCAAGGGCTTCAAATTCCCCAGCTGAAAAGCTTTTTATAGGAAATGACAGTGATTTTATGAGTTTTGCTAATTAGAAGACCAATTAAGGCTTACTTTAAAAATTTTCAAACAACACAGTAACATCTGGACTTCACATCGGAACTGCCTCTCATCTCATCCTGCAAACATGACAGTTAATGGTTTAATTATATCCCAGGATTTTTCTATGCATACACATAGGTATACGTGTGTATTGGCTGTATTTTTAGATATCACATTGCAATGCTGTTGCTCATTCTTAGTTCTTGAAATCTTCACCGAATGACAGAGAAGTCTGAAGATTCAATGCAAAGACCAACATCTGGGACTGTGGTTACCCAACAAGTTACTGTCCAATGTTAAAATTCCTGACGTCCAGCTTACATCACTCATGAGAACACCTCCTAAACACTGCCAGCTGTGTTTTCTCAGGTTAAAAATTAAGTCATGAGTATTTTGCAAGCTAGAAACCTAGAAATGCAATCACCCTTAACAACACCCTCTCCCTTACCACCGTGTTTGATGCACAATTAAGTCCAGCCAATTCATCTCTGTCCCTGTTCATGTCTCTCCATTTTATTGTTTTATTTTTAGTTTTTGTTTTGTTTTGTCTTGAGACAGAGTCTTACTTAGTTGCCTGGGCTAGTGTGTTGTGGTGCCATCATAGCTTACTACAACCTCAAGCTGCTGGGATCCTCCTGCCTCAGCCCCCTAAGTAAATTGGGACTACAGGCAGGTGCTGCCATGACAGGTAATTTTTCTATTTTTAGTATAGCACTTCTGTTTGGGTTATTCTTGAGCTGTTGGTCTCTGGCGATCCTCCCTCCTTGGCCTCCTATCTCCATTTTCAGCACACGACCTTGGGCAAAGTCATCACAATTTCTCATCTGAACTGTTGCAGTAATGTCCTCGTGATCTTGCTCTCTTCTAATCCATTCTCCACAAAACACCTAGAGAAATCGTTTTTTTCAACGTTTAAATCTAATCATCTTGCTCACTTATCAGAAATTTTGCCTCATCCATGCAGCAAAATCCAAACTCCTTCTATTACGCTGCCTCCCTCTCCTGCCTCAGCCACTGCTCTCATGCCCCAGGCTCGAGCTATGCTGGCTGTTAAGTTCTAGAGTGCCTGTGTTCCCTCTTGGCTTAAATGCATGGACCCTGCTGTTCCCTGTGGCTGGAATCTTCTTCCTTAACCCTTCCTACTTCACCTAGTTAATGCCTATTCAGTTTTGAGATCTCAACCAAAACATCACTCTGTCGTGATTATTTTTTGGACTCTACACCTGTATGATTCTTTGGTTAATGTCCCTGCTGCCCTTCGACTGTAGGGTTCAGGCAGGCAGATCTGTTTGAGTACCTGGTTTCCTCAGAAACTAACAGTATGCCTAACATGTGGCAGAAATTGGACTATTTGCTGAGTCGATTTATTTCCCAGAAAAAGATCTTAATTTAATACCAATTAAAGGACCAGTGCCCATGAATCCATTGAACAGAATCCTAACTAAGGAAATATGGTACATGTCCCCTTGTTTGGAAAAAGAAATGTATGTACAGAGTTTTTTCTCAACTTCAGAAACTGTCCATACACGAATATACCAAACCCTGGCTTAAGGCCGGGCTGTCTTCTGTTTGGCCATGCCTGGGTAGGCAGAAATTGAATTACATATATGGACAGAGGTACTGATTCCTCCCTACTCAAGATGGAAAGATGACTTTTCAAAGGTTTAAAAAACCTTTAAACCTTTAAAAGTGTATGTACTAGTGAACTGAACCAGAGAAATCAGCCACAGCCATCAATAATTACTTTCCATCCTTTGGCGCCCTCTATTGACAATAAACTCAATTGCAGTGAAATTATATCAACACATTTCACAGCAAAAACAGATGTGGCAGGCAGGTCCTTCTACAACCACGTTTTTTTTCCATAGATTGTCTTTGGGAAAATCCAATTACTCTTTCATCAGATGCATTGGTTCATGCATTCTAACTCTTTTGCCACATCTTTAGACATCTGCATCCAGCCAATGTTAGAATGCAGAAGAAAATTGTGGTAGAATTTCCATGTCTTAAATAGCAGCAAGAAAGCATCATCTTGAAGGTGCCTGGATGGGAAATACACAAGAGCCACCAGGTTTTCTTGCCTGGGAAAACTAAAGCAATTCTATACTAGAGAAAAAGGACAACGCAAGTATTAACTTACATTATCTATTTAAATATTTTATTTTTCCACCTCGTTCCAAATAAATAATGTTAGTCCTTTTCCAAACACATGAAAAATAGAAAATGGATGAGTCAGTAAAAAAGGATAGAAAAACAAACAAATCAGGCTGGGCCCAGTGGCTCACGCCTGTACTCCCAGCACTCTGGGAGGCCAAGGCTGGTGGACTGCTTGAGGTCAGGAGTTGGGAGACCAACCTCAGCAAAGTAAGCAACCTGCCTCTACTAAAAACAGAAAAATTATCTGCATTGTGGTGAGTACCTGTAGTCCAGCTACTCAGGAGGCAAGAGGATTGCTTGACCTAAGAGTTTGAGGTTGCTGTGAGCTATGACATCACAGCACTCTACCCAGGGTGACAGAGTGAGACTCTATCTCTCAAAAGAAAAAAAAAAAAGACAAATCAGACAGCCTAGATCTGGCATAATGGCCAGCCAAATAGCAGCTTCTGGTGAATGCCAGTTCCAATGTTGTCTCTGTCCTGGCTCTGCCATTAAGTGACTTGATGAGTCACCAGCCTCCCTTGACGTCACTTGCCTCATCTGTAAAATGAAGGTGTTAAACTATGTGATCTCTGAGACACTAGCTCAGCTATTATTTTATATGTCTAACCCACTCCACCCTCCTTGGTTTCCTCACATCTAACTCCATTTCCAGAAAGAAAAGCAGAAAAGCTCTGTTTAGTCCTCAGCTATCAATTCTGTCCTGCAATCTTTTATGGAACATCAACTGTGTGTGAAGACCTGAGGGCACACGGATTAATATGTTCCTGGCCCTGCCCCTGGAAGCTGATAGTTGGATGATATAATTCACTATCCCACATGCAGGAGGAGTTATGTTTGAGCTATGAACAAATGCTACAGTAACATATTGGACAGAGTTCATAAAATGATTGTTTCAATTTAGCAAATTCAGTGAAAAATCAGTAGAGCCGCGTGCTTGGCATTATCCCAACAATACAGTAAGTTGAAGTTTTCTCTTTTTGAACCTGTGCTCTAGGTTTCACTTGGGCATTGCTTAAATATCTGAAAAGAAATGGCGCTAAAATTCATCCATCCTCTTCTGAAACGTGACTTTATTAGGAAAATGGGGTATAGAAATCATACTCTGATCTGCTCACCATGGACTCTCCTCAGAACAGCAAGACCTCTTGCCAACGTTTGCCACACAGATATCAGCCTGCCTGCAAGTTGAAAGTTTGCACAAAGCAATTTCTGGTGGAGGCAAAGGCATCAGAGCCCCCACTGGCTTTGTCGGCAGCATCTCTTTCAACTCACCTGGTCTAAACGCTGCAGCTGGTCTGTAAAATAATCCATTTCTACCTCAGCTGCTGAGACCTTCACGTCACCTATTTTTCTTCAACTCTTTGCAAATTAGAGCTCATGCTGCTTCCATTTGCTAATAGTAGCCACAGACCTGTCCCTCCAAAACCCTACACTGTAGGACAAAGACATAAGCTATAAATTCCACCAAACCTCGAAGCTATTTGGAGTTTTAAGACTCTGAAGCATTTATTTCTGTCCCACATAGAAGCATTTCCCTACAATGAAATGGAAAGACTTCTCAAAATAAAGCATTTGATGACCTGGCTGATAAAAACATAGAAATGATTAAAACATAGGCCAAGAGGCCACATGTTGCTATTACAGTGATGATGAACATGCAGCTCTTTAATTTAATCCGACAGTGGCCCTCCTGTGGGTAGACAACTCACATGTAATGCCTTACTCCAGCTGACAAGACTCGTCCCATGCCAAGCTTGGTTCCCCATTTCTTTTATTTTTAAGAAGCCATGAGTACAATCGACAATGATTAAAGCAATAGAGATTGAATTGCAGACAAAGAACATCAGGCTGATTCAGGGATGGGAAAATAAAACTCCAAACAAGTACAAGACTTAAGGGACTAACGATCAAAACATTCAAGTTTCCATTTTTTTAAAGCTGGAATATTCAACTTTCTAGTTTATAACATGTAAGAAAAAAGAGCTGACATAATCTATTAATACACCAATGATTTTTCTCTAGGAGGAGTCCCCTGATAGTCCCCAAAAGAGAATGCTTAAAATCATATACACATTGTACCAAAAAGTGTCAGAGGTGGAAGGGAGCTCATGAAACAAAGGTATTGGATCTGGCTCTCTTCGTCCATAGCTACTCCTTGCATAAAACTGGAGAAACCCTGGAACTTCATTATGGGCAGGACTATTAGCAGAACAGCATCTAAAACATTTAATCATGAAATATAAGAAACCAGAATACTTAACATCCCACAAAAATTACAGAAAAATAAAAGAAAAAATCTTTTTATTTATTGCCTCTGTAAACCTAACCCTTGAAAAAGAATATTTTCTCATAATTATTCCCATGCATGAAACTAGAGCAAATAATTTGAACCTCCTTTATCACTCAAAAAGTAAAGAAAGTCTTTTCTATCGCTAATAGAGAAGATTTTTAAAGTCCTTCTTAAACCACTTCTCAGGCGTGAGAGTGGAGGTTTGTTCTTTTTCCTCTTCAGTTAGGGCTAATATTAATGGAAACTGCACCCTTGGGGGAATTAGGTTGGCCTCCAAAGGAGATGCAGGCTCCCTCTATTTTGCATCTTCTTTCGCATTTCATCTGTTCCCATGGAACCTTCTTGAGCTAACTGATGATGTAGGACATCAATTGAGTGAGGATCACAATTTTTTAGATGAGTCCTTGCTCTGTTGCCCAGGCTGGAGTGCAGTGGCCTCATCATAGTTCACAGAACCTCAAATTCCTGGGCTCAAGTGATCCTCCTGCCTCACCCTCCACAGCAGCTGGGACTACAGGCTTGTGCCACTGCACCTAGAAAATTTCTCTTTTTTTATTTTTTTTTTTTGAAGTCTTGCTATGTTGCTCAAGCTATCTCAAATTTCTGGGCTCAAGTGATCCTCCTGCCTTAGCCTTCCAAGGGTTGGGATAAGCTTACCTGCAGGAAGGTGACTGTGGACTGTCTAATACGATCTATCTTGCCCATGTGTTGACATGACAGCTGTATTGCCTGTGGAGACTAAATGGGATGCCACAGTCATTAGTTTTTTATTTGTGTGGATGGGGCATCTTTCTGGTTGGTATTTCTTTTAGCTTAGTAGAATCAGGGATAGGATATCCATGCCTAAGAATAATGTTTAATGCAAAATCTTGATATTTATATGAATTCCTTCATTTAAATTCCTCTTTGTGACCTGCTATTTAACATGCTTTACAATGCATTTACCATGTTTCAATTTTAGTTTGGGGCCAACAGAAATAGTTCAGCTAATGAAAATAATGATTTTTTTCATGCTGTACTACATGGTAATTTAAAGCACTTCAACTAAACAAACTGTCTCATTAGAGCTCCTTGATAATGTAGTTCTGTTTGCTTTGATATGGTCAGAAATCCCAAAGATGCTTTTGGGATACACTCTCACTATCATGAACTTGCTTAAGAAGGTTATCAGACACCAGACATTGATGAGTACTCAAATGACCTATTTTAAAAACGTTTGAAGCCATTTTGTGGTGTGGACCCAGAACAAATTATCCTTATTTAATAAGTAGCTTCCAATTTGAAATCCAAAAGGCAGATGAATTCTACCACTGAGTTTTATCTTAAAAATTCCATTTTTTCCAAATGCAAGCAATGTAATTTGGTTCTTTAAGCCCTCAATGAATCCCCAACAATAAAATAAAATAAAATATTCCATTTTTCTCATATCATATCTGAAGATTTAAAAGTATATTTGTTCATAAAATTCTCATCCTATTACTACTTTATTTTTCACAGAACAGTCGCATAATAAATATTATAACTCAAAAATTCACTATTTTATGTCATATTCTCTATCATTTTTCCCCAGAAGATTCTAGATGCATTTGAATATTTCTCCCAGAAAGAAAAGATTAAGTACATAAATAAACTAAATTGGTGAAAGTATCAAGATACTATGAAGATTAATTAAATATTGTTCCTTTAACTTCAAATGCAACTGCTTCATGTAGACTAAAAGTTTAAAAAGATAA
This sequence comes from Nycticebus coucang, assembly GCF_027406575.1. Taxonomy (NCBI): domain Eukaryota; kingdom Metazoa; phylum Chordata; class Mammalia; order Primates; family Lorisidae; genus Nycticebus; species Nycticebus coucang. The sequence continues at coordinate 35,909,101 of NC_069780.1, forward strand.
GGAATTCTTTTAGTTTTATGATGGCTGAAAATATACATTTCTCATGCTTCTAACATAAGTAAGAAGTAAGACTTAACATTTTGTTTGCTATTTTTTGTGTGAGGTGAGTTAGAGACAGGGTCTCTTTCTATCACCTAAGCAGGAGAGCAGTGGCATGATCACAGCTCACTGCAGTCTCCAAGTCCTGGGCTCTAGCAGTCTTCCTGCCTCAGCCTCCTCAGTACCTCGGACCAAGCCTTGCTAATTTTTTTTCTTATTTTTTGTACAGACATGGTCTCACCATGTTGCTCAGGCTGGTCTCAAACTTCGAGGCTCAAGTGATCCTCACGCCTCAGTCTCTCCAAGTGCTAGGATTACAGGCAGGAGACATTGAAATTAAAATTTTTTGTGTGTCACCAAAACAAATAGCCTCCTGAATTAAATACCTGTTAATTTAAATATCAGACAAACCAGCTGTTGAACATGATAGCAAATTGCACATGGACCGACTGGCTGGATGTCAGCTGGTTCCTTTGGCCTTGTACGCTATAGCAGTAAAAGTATAGATTTTAAGATCTTAATTCAAATCCAATTGCACTTGCAGAAGTGAACAGTTTTATTTTTTTAAGGCTGCTAATAATAACACTATCCTCAAGTCTGGTGCAGTGGCTCACACCTGTAATTCTAGCACTCTAGGAGGTTGAGACAGGAAGATCCCTTGAGCTCAAGAGTTCAAGACTGGCCTGATCATGTGTGAGACTCCTATCTCTACTAAAAATAGAAAAATAAAAACCTAGCCCGGGCCAAAAAACCAAAAAAAAAAAAAAAAAAAGAAAGAAAGAAAAATAAGCTGGGCATAGTGACAGGTGCCTGTAGACCCAGCTACTTGGGAAGCTGAGGCAAGAGGATCGCTTAAGCCCAGGAGTTTGAGGTTGCTGTGAGCTAAGCTGATGCCATGGCACTCCAACCTAGGGCAACAAAGTGACACTCTGTCTCAAAACAAACAAACAACAAACAAACCTATTTTTACTTTGATTTCAAAGTCTGTTTCTTTATTAGAGTAAGTAATCCTAGCTGCTATAACAGATCCCAAGAGCTCATGGCTTACCACAATAAAAGTTTATTTCCCTCAATGTCCAACGCAGTCATTCCATCTTGTGACTATAAAATTAATTGAAGTCTTAGACTCCCTAGGATCATAGAGTGAAAGGATGGACATCAGAGAGAATATGAAGAAAACTGCAGGAGTTTGGAGTTTGGGGGCTAACAGGAGGGGTGGGGTGGAACTGGGCTCAGAAGTCATACATAACCACGTCTTCCCACATTCTAGTGCACAGAACTCATTACAGGTTTACAACTAAGGATAGCACAGGCTGGGAAATGCCCTGGAGATTTAAAACATAGATTTTGGTGAACATATAACAATCTTGCCACAAAAAAATCTCTACAGCCTCAGCAGGGATTTGCTAAAAGGAATAAAATCTCACGATTGCTCTTATAACTAGAGAGATTATTATCTAATAATAAATACAAAGTCTATTTAGTAACACATTACTTTTCTCACTAAAACATGTTAAGTAATCAGTAACCGTCTACATAACACGATGTTCAATCATCTGTCTCAGGTGCCTCTCCACAGCACACAGATTCAGTTTTTCCCATTTAATACGATGAATCTCTGAGTTCTAAAAGAACTTTTCTTTTCCACTCACCTGGCTAAATTTAACTTAACTTTAATCTTGAAAGCTGGAGTGAATCAAATTAAGCATAATGTTGGGTTTTTTTTTCTTTCTTTTTCATTATTTTTTTCTTTTATTTTTGAGACCATCTTGCCCTGCCACCTGGAGCAGTGTCATCAGTGTAGCTCGCAGCAACCTTGCACTCCAGGGCTCCTACCTCAGTCTTCCAAGCGTCTGGGATTACAGGACTGCACCTTGACACCAGGCTAATTTTTCTATTTTTAATATAGACAGGGTCTCGCTCTTACTCAGTCTGGTCTTGATCTCCTGAGCTCAAAGGATCCTCCCGCCTCGATCTCCCAGAGTGCTAAGATTACATGCATAAGCCATCACACCCTGCCCTAACCTGTGTTTTCATATACCTGATGAACCAATTTGAAGCTCAAGCTGTGGTTTTGATTTATTTGTTTGCTTTCTTTTCTTTTCTTTTTTCTTCTTTTGCTATGTATTTTTGAACACTTCAACTAGACAAAGCTCAATATAACAACCCGTCTCTGAACTGATAATTCATTCAGTTTAAGTTCCTGACAGATGCCTGATTTCATGAGCCCTTGTTAATTACCAGGCTTTCCAAATTTTCTGTAAGGTCCTCTGATGCAAAAGCAAATCTACCCATTGTAAAACTCGTCTCCAAAACAAAAATTAAGGAGAAAATTGAGGAAAGAATCCTGAAACCTCACAGCAAAACCTCACAGCTTGACTTGTATCTACCTTTAAATATTACAACCCCTGAGCAAAACAACAAATAATTGACAGGTAATTTAGAGCAGAATAACTGATAGCCTTGAAACTAGCAGGGACTGACCTAGAAAGAGAGATAAAAGGAATGAGAGAGACTGATCTCTCTGTCTTAGCACAGTCCCGGGAGGTGGATGGGTGAGGGAACTGCAACCTTGGGGTCAGCATACACTTCCGGATCCATGAGTGTCACCTTTTGACTGAATCCAAATTTTACGGAACACGTCCTTTTAAGAAAGGGATTTATTCTGTGAAGTTTGGATCCAGTGGTGGGGCTGCATTTAAGGATCTCAAGGGCCACATGTGGCCTCAAGGTTGCCCCCTTCTCCAATGACTTCAACAGTTCCTATTTTGCGGGCTCTTACTCTTCCAAATGAGGATAATATAAAATGGGTTAAAGCTCATTTGGGGGCTAACGGTGACATTCACAAGGCACCCATCTACTGCATTTCCTGTCTAGAATGCAACCATCCATTGAGGCCTTCCTGGGAGATTCCTCTGACACCTGTTTCAGGCAGCCATCAGTTGACATCCTGCCTGCCTTTCACACACCAAACGAAAGATGCTTAACTCGTTGCCCTCAGTTTTCTCTTCTGCAAAATGGGAATCAAAAATACCTACCTCCTGGGTTTGGATGAAAGTTAAGTAAATTAAATGTTTAAAGTCACTTAGCAGAGGGCTTTACGAATTAAAAAGAACTCAAGTAGCTATTGTTATTTTGAAAAAGAAAGTTTAGGGTGGTCCCTGTGGCTCAAGGAGTAGGGCACCAGTCCCATATGCCGGAGGTGGCGGGTTCAAACCCAGCCCCGGCCAAAAACCACACAAAAAAAAAAAAGAAAAAGAAAGTTTAAACAAGCTCTCAATGACTTTCTTCAGTATCCAATGATCTTTTAAGTTGGTAAATATTATTTGAAGCCCCAATATCTATGTACCTAATGGAACCCTAATTCCATTCTTTCAAAGTTATATTTTAGAAAATTACATTCTACTTCTATACAGTTTAATGTAGTTTCAATTATTTATTTTTGAAAACTCAGGGGATTCAGGAAAATGGTAATGTTAAAATAGATGGCACCACCTGTATGCAAAGTTCTCCGCACAGGGGCTCAATAGGAATCTGAGGTGAAGTAGTACTTGACACACGACAGCAAAGATAGGACAGAGCTTCCCTCCAAAACGTGCGTCTATGCCTGCTAATGAACATTTACGTCTGCTAGCAGGTCACCAAAACCATGGAGTTCAGATTTTTCCAGAAAATACTTTTCAAAAATACTTTAGACAGGTGTGCCACCAGTCACCTCTTATCTTTTCCTTTCTCATTTAAAATGAGAAGGTAGCCTGGAAGCAGGACAAACTGATTTTGACTATTTACTTTTGCTTTCTGTGTGTGGAGACTAAAAAAAAAGAATCAAGCCAGTTATTGATCATCTATGATAATGGACAGTATGGTTTAGCATGAACAAACAAATTAATAAACTTCAAAAGCATGTTAGAAATGAGACTCCAACAAAAATGATGCCTAAATATAGGAATTCAAGGAGCTTAAATTTCATTTGAAAAGAAAATGGGGAAAAAAAATGAAAAGAAAATGGGAAAAAGTCAATGGTAGGCAAACACAGACAAAGAGTCATCTTTTGTCAGAGCCGGTGTCAAGAAATAACTAAGCCTTTCACCCCCTCTGCCCTTCACTGTGTATAGACTGGTGAGGGGGTGATGTGAAATGGGCAAGAGGCAAAAAAGGACAGACACAACTGAGCTGGGAAGCCACATACATGTTGATCGGTTTTTTAATAATTGATATGTGCAAGGTTATGAAATTTTCAGTGATTAATGTATGAAAACAGTTCTCAGTGCTAAAGAGAGAGAAAAGTTTAAGTACAATATGGGAAGCTTATAGGACAAAGCTAAAAATATTTCAAAGAAAAATATGCAAATTAGAAAAAATGTATTTCATAAATAATTTTATTTAGCCCTTGGGTAAAAGACAAGACCGTCTATGTCCATACCTGGTAAGGATGCTATATCTTTACCTACTACTGTTTGAAAGAAGTAAAATAAAGAGCAGTGTACAGACTCTGGAGGAGCCAGACTGTCTGGGTTCAATACCGGTTCTGCAGCTTTCCAGCTTTGTGACCTTGGACAAGTTGCATGACTTCTCTGTGCCTGTCTTTTTTTTTTTTTTTTAATAAAGTGAGGATGATCAAACAGCCCACCTCGTAATGTTCTGACAAAGTTATATGAGTTAATACCTCTAACATCTAGAGTACTCTTGATACACAATACGTATTATCCTTGAGTATTTGCTGTTATTTGCTACAACCTAGTAAAGAGCAAACCTCAAGAAAATGATGGATACTTTCAAAAAACAGCAGGAGGTATTGTTGAGTTTTGTTATTATATTTATATTTTAAAATACATTTTAGAAAGTGTATCCTATCAGTTCTCTATTGTTACTATAACCTATTTCCACAGAACAGTGGCTTAAACAACCCAAATATTATTATAGAAGTGGTGGAGATCAGAAGTCCCAAATGGGTCTTACTGGGCTAAGATCAAGGTGTTGGCAGGGCACTTCCTTTCCGGGAGCTATAGGGGAGAATCTATTTTGTGGCCTTGCCCAGTTTCTGGAGGCTGCCCACGTCCTTGGCTGCCGGTGCCCATTGTCAAAGGCAGCAATGCCCCCCTGTCACAGCTTTCTCAAATTCTGTAATTTTGATACTGATTCTTCTACCTCCCACTTCTGCACATCATGACCCTTTGTGTTCATTGGACCCACCCTGATAATCTGGGATAATCCCCCTATTTAAAGGTTGGCTGATTAGCAACCTTAACTCCATTTGCAACCTTGATTCCTCTTTGGCACACAATGAAACACATTCACAGGTTCCTGGGATTAGGGTATATATCTTCGTGGGTGGGGGTTATTAACGCCTGTCACAGAGAATAACAGTCTGAAACACCGAATGATTGATATAGTCAGCATGGTAAAGTTAGAAGAGTTCTAGAGTCAGAGTACAAGAGATCTGAGTTCAAGCCTGTGTTTGGTTATTGACTAGTTTTATGACCTCAGTAAATTTTAAGCCACTTTATCTCCCTAGACCTCTATGCAATAAGAGTTGGTGTTACATGACCTATGACTCTAGTTAGTTAAAAATAAAGGGCTAAAGTCATAGGATCATGCAACAAGGTATCTGAGAAGTTCTATGCAGAGAACAGCTCTAAACGTAGTTCTAAAATGAGTCTGCTCTTACTTGCCCTTTCTGACCCTGAACTTCCCCCCTTCCATCACTTGCAAAAACCATCCTCACAAGTTCTGGGGCACTGGCCGAGATGCAGTTCTTCTGAGGCAAGGTGTGTGAACTGTTTCATTAATCAACACACACCAACTCTCATTCCAATGTGGGAGCAACAGTTTCTATGATGTACATTCTTAAAGCAAATTTTCTCTGTTCTTGTAGCTAGACACAAGTAATTTTTTAAAACAAAGTCTGACTTTATTGCAGCTATAATTAGAAAACATTTACTTGAGCCTTGTTCTTTTTTGAAAATGGAGTGGAATAAATCACCCTTCCCAGGACTTCCTGAAACCATGAAGACCAAAAGATCATCCTTTGTTTTCCTTTCTCTTACTTTTCAATCCTTTAACGTATTTGTGGCGAATTTAAGAGATTACTTTTAACATTGAGAGAGAGTGTTGTCAAACAAAAAGGGAGCATAAAGGAAAAACCAAATCCAAGATAACTATTAAGCTAGTAGTGTTTGTCCTTGTATTGAAGATCCTAGCAAAAGAGACAAAAGAGATATTTCTTCATTTTTAAAATTCATTTTCTAAGCAGGAAATAATAGCCATCTTAGCTCTCCCGACTTTTTATAGTCTCAGAAGTGTCTTGGTAATGAAAGAGAATCCTGCTAGAACTGACAAACAGTGCAAATTCAAGCCTTGGCGATGTCACCAACTTGCTGCGTGATCATGGGCAAGTCATTTGACCTTTCTAGATTTTTATTTCTCAGTGTTGATTCAGTGGAATTCAAGAGAGAGATTGGATCCAATAAAGAGTAACAAAGAAAAAGGGATAGGGTAGAAAAGACGTGCTAAGAAGGAACCTGTAAACTGTTTTAACAAATGTCAAAATTCATATAGCACGGATTTACCAAAAATTCCCTCAATAGGGAATTGGATGGCCTAGTTATATGATTTATTCTGTCAAGCTGCCCAAGAATGCCAGCAGCTTAGAAAATTGTAATGATTAAAAGAAAAGAAAACAGGTTTCTAGAATATGTTTTGAAAATAAGAGAATATCCATATTTTTTATTTCATAATTAAACATGTTTCCATTTGCAAGACTCTATTAAAAAATGAAGATAATGCTAAACGCCCAGGTAGTTCAATTGAGCGCAACACTTTCAAGGGCCTTATTTCTCCAGAAACCAACCAATCTCTTCTTGCACTCAAAGTCTGAATTTTAACTAGGTTGTCGCCTCAAAAATGGTGATTTGGTAACATACAGCACAGAGCAAGAAAGTACGAGATCACCATCTCTAGTGCAAAAGCAACTCAAACATACCTGAGTGACAGACAATAGCCATAAAAAACCATGTGTCTTTTACTTGTGAGAAATATTAATAGCACATCTCCATACTTTGGTTAATCTCAAGAACAGACTTCAGTTTCAAATGGGAAAGAACTCAGATCTCGGGGACTCTCCGATCTATTCTGTTTTGAGTTCTCCCAGATGTCTTTAGCTGGTGGGACACAGATGCCTTTAAGAGTCTGTTCTACAGAATCTTGGAAAGTGGGTATGAATGTTCCCTGCCCTCGTCCCAGGCAGAAACAGCTGTGTGATAGCAAATCCATCAGCCGTTCAGCTGCTTCTTGTCCCAGACCTCCTATGTGGTCGGCCTGTCTTCTCAGGCAAATTGGAAGCTTCTCTTTTCTCTTTGTTCCCCTTGGCTATCTATGACAAAGGGATGGATCTCAGAGTTGTGTGGTTCAGTAGGGATATTTTGGATTAATAACATCCATTGTGCTTGGAAACTTAACATTTGTGTGGCACCACAGTAAAGTTCCTGAGTAAAATTTGGTTGTCTGAGCTAAAAAACAGGAGTAGACAATTGACATGGAACCACAGCCTCAAAGGAAGCAAGAGAGCAGGCGTGTCCAACGGAGGATACAGAGCAGGGAGTAATAGAGTTTAAATCAGTGATTTCCAATCAGTGTGCCTCGGCACACTGGTGAGCCATGAGAGGATCTTAGCTGTGCTTCAAAAATTTTTAAAGATCATTAAAAATTATTTCCAAAAGAAGATCAAAGCCCGGTATTATATATATTTTTTACTTGTTTGGGGATCAACACAATTTAAATGTGCTACAGAAGTTTAACTATAGGTTCAAGTGTGCCATGAGATTAAAAAAGATTGAAAAACACTGGTTTAAATGAATGACTTACCTTTATTTTTGAAGGCATGACCTTGAAAAGATTTGAAACCAGAAACCAGGAAATGAATATCATATAGTTGCCCCTCATTCCCAAGCAAAATAAATTTTTGCTGCCTTTTCTTTTAACATTAACAAAAACTGTGCCTTAAAAAAGGTAAGAAATCATTTCTCTGAAGTTTGTCTTGTGAAAAGAAATCACTTGTTCTATTATCTAGATTTAATTTCTTTGGGTGGAGGTATTTGGCTGGACTAACACCAATGCTCAAGCATACAGACGCAAGGCCAGAGGCAGGTCTCTGTGTAGAAATGATTTTAGTAGATGTGGCCCTTGACCTTCAGGACCACAAAATCTCTTTTTGTTCTGCAGGCTAATATCAGCAAAGCTCTCCTGTTTTTCTTTGCATTTGGAAAATTTGGATTGAATTTTATTAGACAGTTTGATCTCTTTTAATGTATCAATTTTTACTTGGTGTTGGAAAAAGCTGATTAATCAGAATGCTTGAATAACAGCTTGAATCACTAATTAAGAATTGTAATCATTAACATTCACTTAGCCAGAAAATATTTTTTGCCTCAATCTTTATTAATAGAATCATGTAAAAATGTACTGGTTGACATTGGTTATTGGAAAGGGAAATATAAGGCACTAAATCTAATTTCATCCTTTTTCTTTTTTCAGTGTGTTACTATCACACCAAAGATGTTGCAAGGCACCAAGATCAAGATTCTGGGCATCTTTGGACATTGTACAGTTGTGGGTTGAAGACTGGGATGAACATACACTGACCTTGAACTTGCCTTTGTAGCTATTACTTCTCATTAAATGACTGATACTGCATTCTTTTTTTATGATTTCTTTGTTTTTCCTGAAAGCCAAATGTGGAAACTAATTCCATTTAATTATGGCTTCATGTAATTAAGTTCCAAATAACTGAGATTTTACTGTAATATGGACAATTCTATTATGAATTATTAGATTTATCTGGGGCAACATGAACACTTACAGGGCAGAAGAAACTTAATGTCTTTAAAACTTGAAAGATGAATCTTCTTAGAACTTATTTTGGACCTGTTCCTGGTGCACCCTGATTCCAAGCATCTCTTTTTAGCTCTAAGAACGCCAGGTCTGATTGTGTCTTTGGGGACGCCCTGGTGTCTTTGTGTTGCTCAGAAGTGTTGAAGACTGTGGAACATCCTGATGAGCTCCGTCTGTCTTGTCCATCTCTAGGCCGAGCCTCCCTCTCTGAAGAGTCCTGCCTGACCCTTCTGTCTTTGGGGTTGGCTTTGGGTTAGGAATTAAAACTCTGCCTCATCGTATGCCATGTGCTCAGTTGCTATGTTTCTTTCAAATAGTAAAAAAAAATCTGGCAGAGAATAGCTTAATGCACAAGTAAAAACAAATTGAGAGAAATTATCCATCTTCTTGTACAATCGCTTCATGTACATGGACAGCAGCTAATTCTACACAGTATTAGATGTTCTTTCTTTAATAAATCAAGAAAAAGAAAAGATCCCAGAAATTTCTTTGTCATGCTTAAAAGGCTACTCCCCCACCAACTCCCTGGTTTTTCAGAAGGGTATTTGTTCTCTCTTATAATCCAGGAATGTATGTGCCTAATTGAAATAAGATGTACTCCTTAAATGATGAAAATAAAAAGTGATCAAAATAGATTTTTGTTATCCTTTGGGCATTGGGAGTTTAAATGAAAACTGCATGGCTTGCAGTGTAGGGAATTAATTATTGGTAATTGAAGTTGTAAGCTAAATTCCCTGCTTGCTTCAATGAAAATGAATCCTTTTTTTTTTAATATTGAAATAAGTGCCACTAACCTCTTGATGTCGGGCAGCAAATGTATTCAGCTACTGAGCAACAGTGAATGCTAAAAAAGCTTTATCTTTTAAACATGGAATTGTGATTAAAACAAAACAACAGCAACAACAAAAATAAAATGGTGAAAGTGGATAAATGCATTAGCAATTAACATAATAGATGCTGTTGATACTCTTAATAGACCCTGTTCTTGTTTGCCAGTTAGAAACCCCATTTTGTATTCTAATAAAAAAAGTCTAAATCATTAAAAAATACGCATATATGTGTGTACATGCTTTTTTTTTTTTTTTTGAGACAGTGTCTCACTCTGCCACCCCTTGGTACAGTGCCCTGGCATCATAGCTCACAGCAACCTCAAACTCCTAAGCTCAAGCAATCCTCTGTCTTGCCTCCCAAGTAGCTGGGACTACAGGCACTGCCACAATGCCTGGCTAGGTTTTCTATTTTTAGTAGAGATGGAGTCTTGCTCAGGATGGTCTCAAACTCCTACGCTCAGGTAATCCGCCTTCCTCATCCTCCTGGAATGCTAGAATTACAGGTGTGAGCCACCACACCAGGCCTCTTTTTCTCATTTTTTTTTTTTGTAGTTTTTGACCGGGGCTGGGTTTGAACCCGCCACCTCCGGCATATGGGGCTGGCACCTACTCCTCTGAGCCACAGGCGCCGCCCTGTCTTTTTCTCATTTTTTAAATGGGAAATGAGTGAGATTAGCATTTTTATGTTTATCACACTTCATAGTAAGACCTCAGTGCACCTTTCCTAGAAGACAATTTATACGTATTTTAGTAAGTAACACATGTATGTCTTATCAGAAAGTAAGCTTGCTTGTTGTTTAATGTGTTTACTAGAGAAAACCTAGGCACTGAACTTCCTCAGATAAGAAGGGACAGTTTGAGTCTACTTTGAATGGAACCTATCATTTCCGACCCAGGAGAAGCAATAAAATGCCTTTTCTGCTTTAACTAGTCAGTCTGTGCCTCTCCAAAGATGGGTCACGGATTCTGGAAAATCCCTCTGGGTCAGCTCCAAGGACCAAAACGGAGTTGCTCAGACTGTTCAATCGTTCAAAACTACTTTTCTCAAAAGCCTATGCTTAATGGCTTCGATGAACACTTATTTGATCTTATTGTTGTTTTACATTGTCACAAATAGAAAAATAAGGTTTCTTAGCATTCAAAAACTTCCACATTATTATTCATTTGGAAAGTAGCAAAAGTGGTTCTAAATGATTTTCTGGATCAAGATGGTAGACTAAACCACACATCTAATTTTGCTTTTCTGCAAAATTCCACTAAAACTTGAGTAAAGCAATTTTCTTTAGAAGACATAAACTCACATGAAAGAGAACACAAGAGCAGTAAATTTTGAAATGTGGAAAGCAGATTGATAACTGGCAGGGCCGTATGCCCCTGCAATTTGTGTGAAGGGGAGGCTCAAAGAATGAATAGGCTAAAATAAGGAGGATTGGGTGAAAGCATTTCATTGGCTTAAATCTCTATCTCCACCAACAGGGCACATTACGGGCAGTGTGCCCTTTCTTCACCAGAGTGTAATGGTTTATTCTCAGGAGTAAATGCACTAAAAGGCCTCTGGACTACAGAACATGAGCTACGGTTGAAGATATGTACATTGTTATCATTCCAGACCCAGAGAGATGGCATGACAAAATGCATATTGAATGCAAAGTCCAGAAAGTTCTAATCTCTTCTCCCATTTCTCTCCCCAAATGCCAGCAGCCTGATCATTCCCCTTCAGAAAGGAGATCGGAAGTTTCTTTCCTGATGCAAATATCAAGCAGGAGTTCACCTACAAACAGCCTATCTAGATCACCTGACAGAGACACACAAAGTAAACAAACCTCATTGAAGTGCTCAGAGCAATTAATAATAATTTTAACCCTTCATTCTTAATCATAAACATCTAAGAAGAATGACTAGATATTCGAGGAAAACCTCTGACATGGAAGACAGACATTAAAACAGCAACTAGAAGAAAACAACTTGGATGCAACAGAGATGCTATCAGGAGAGAAAACTTCAACAAAGCCCTTAGAATATCCTCGGAGAAATCAGAGAAACTATTTCCCTTGTGAAAATAGGAAATAGTGCTATATAGAGGGAAAATTCATAGAATAAAAGGAACTCTTGAAAGTGAAAAGATAGCTGCAATTAAAAATTCAACGGAAGAGTTGGGTGGTACCTGTGGCTCAAGGAGTAGGGCACCAGCCCCTTTATACCAGGAGTGGCAGGTTTAAGCCCAGCTCCAGCCAAAGCTGCCAAAAAAAACAGTTGGGAGACAAAGGACAAGAGAGTTCTGAAATAAAAAAGACAAGAGACAAGGAAAATAAAAGAGAAGATATAAGAAAAATAAAGGGGGCAGCCCTAAGTGACAGGGATTCCAGGAAGAGAGCACAAGAAAACCAAGTGGAAAAATCACCGGTAAAATAAGTCAACAAAAGTTTCTCAGAACTGAAGATGTGAGTTACCAGATATACGGGGCCCATCAAACGCCCCTGCAAAATAGATTCAAATAGATCTGCGTCAAGGAACATTACTGTGAAATTTCACCACAGCGGTGATAAAAAGAATATGCTATAAACTTTAAACAAGAGAAGCGATTACACAGAAAGGATCAGGAATCAGAATGGCTTCAGATCTCTCAACTGCACCAAGACAAGGGAGAAAACCCCTCAAAATCCTTGAAGAAAAGTATTCTACTGCCATGCTGGATTCAGCCAAGCTATCAAATACATATTATGGAAGAATAAGGACATTTTCAGACAGGCAATGTCTCAAAAATTTAATTCCCCTGTACTCTTTCTCAAAAGGCTAACGAAAAAAGATCAAGACAGAGGAAGACGGGGCATGCCGCAGTGTGTTTCTGCACCCTGTGTGGGGGGAGGCTGACCTTAATGGATTATAGCGCAGATTCACATGCCAAAGAGAGCCACAGTAAGAGACCTGGGAGAGAAGGACAAACAGCCCAGCGTCCTGGGGGGTTAGAAGACCTAGGAAGAAGGTAACCACACCCCTGCTGTCACCCATTTCTCAGGGATCTCTTTTTTCCTCTTGTCTTCCTTTCTCTCTCTCCTAACTTCCTAACCCTCTCCTACTTTCATATTCCCTCTCTCCCTTTCCTTCAATCAACAAGCTTTGAAAGTAGTCTTAGCTTATCCTTTAACTACAAAAAAGGGCAATTAGGCCAAAAGAGGCAATACAGCACAATGGATGAAAGAGCACGGGTCACGGAGCCAGTGAACAGTGAGCTCAAGTTCCTGCTCTGTCACTGAAGACAAGGGTGATGCTGGCAAGTCACTCGCCCTTCCTGTGATACGAAGATCATAGAGATCACTGCAACTACCTCAAGGATGCATGGGTTTATTAAATACGGTAGCATATGGAAACTAATACCGTTTATATGGATGGAACTGGAGACCATTCTTTTAAAATACCACACGTACTCACTATTAAATTGGAAATAATTGGTCAACACTCATGTACACATTTAGTAGTAAACTAAACGGAAAGCAAGTCGGGGTGGGGGGCCGGAGAGGATGGGTAAATTCATACTTACTGAGTACAATGCACACCATCCAGGTGTGGACACACTTATAACTTTGACTCAAACTGTGCAAAAGCAATTCATGTAGCCAAAACCTTTGTACCCTCATAATATTTCGAAATTTAAAATAATACAAAACCTTTGAATAGTGAATCACAGATTAAGCTCTCCATAAATGGTAGCTACATGTATAATCACATAAATTAAAGTGCCATTCATCTGGTGAAGGGAAGCTAGGTTGCTTTCAATTCCTCACTTCACTAATATAACAAAAAATATTTTGATGACACTTCTGTAGAAAACAGTACTGTCCACCAAGTATTTCTACAACTGCTCCTCAGCACATGGTAGGACTGCACTTTGTGGCTACTTATTTTCTCCTTGGAGAGAAGTGTCACCAAGAGACTGCCTCGCCTGAGGAAATGGGAGTTGAACTGATTTATATTATCTGTGGGTGAAAGCTTTAAGAAATAATGTAGAATTTTAATTAACTTTCAGATTACCAGTGAGTTTCTTCTACATTGAATTGCCTATTAACATACGCAATTTTTGGTTATAAAAAACCCAAAGGTTCTATGTATCCTCTGGGTCTGCAAATATTGAGCAATTGAAATGTGTCTAGGAATATTGAGAAATCACATTTTTAATATAATTCAATTAAGTTAATTTAAATTTAAAACTGAAGCAGCTTTTTGGTAAGTACATTTCACTTTAGCTGTTGCATCATGCAAGGTATTGTTATTGGTTCATGATAGTGAGTGTATCCTCAAAATGTCTTCTTTTTGATATTTCCTATATCTTCAGGTAAAGAAAAAACTCATTAAGGGCCAGATCAGGGGAGCAGGGAGGGTGTTCCAATACAGTTATTTGCTTACTACCTAAAAACTCCCTCATGACAGTGCCAAGTAAGCTGGTGCATTAGTTGTTAGCCAAGATTTTCAGTTAATAATTTTAGTAACTATTTCTCTATTGACATGTACTTTGTCCACTATGCTTCTATAGTCAGCCAATGATTTTGATACACAATTCAATGAATTTTTGCAGCATTTTGTCAGTTCTGCTCATTGCTGGCTGCCCCAACCTCTCTTCATCAGTGATTCTCAGAAAAATGTTTAATCCTTTTGTATACTGCCATTTTCTTCAAGGCATTATTCCTATAAACTTGGATTAACAAGTCTCTGATTTCAGTTCCACTCTTGCCAAGTTTAAAAAGAAATTTAGGAATTTGTGTTCATTGCGCTGACATTCTTACCACAGCACATAAAAACACATAACAACAATAATGAACACCACTCAGCAAGACACCTCCACACGGCCACATGAACACAGCTGTGAGAGACTGATATACCAAGGTACTGAAACCCTATCAAGTTGTTTGTACAGTGCTGGCAATGAAAGCACCCAGGGGCAAGCTTAATTGTCAGACCTCTTAAAACCACATCCTCCCAGCTCCTTCAACCCCCAAACCCTGGCAAACATTGGTCCTGGCAATATGTCTCCATTTCTTAACTTTTGTCATTTCAAAATGTTAGAAAAATGGAATTATATAGTTTGCAACCTTTGAGAGTGGCTTTTTCTATTCAGCATAATTCCCTAGAGATTTATCCCTTGCCACTTTTTAATTATAATGTCTTAACAGTTTCCTCTATGTACGTTGAGCACCACATAACAGATTGGCATTATGATTTTTTAATCCTATGATATTACCATCATATCATTACTTGTTTCAAGTTCCAAGTTTGCTGTCAGAATCTGTTAGGTTACCTGTGAGATAGCAGATGGAATTAAGACTACTAATCATCTGACTTTAAAATAGAGCAATTATCCTAAATTATCAAGGTAAGCCCAATGTAAGCATAAGGATTGTTAAAAGTAGAAGAGCAGCTGACTCAGCGGCACCCACCTGAAGGGCCACGTCAGCCCAGGAGTTTAAGGCTAGCCTAGGCAACATAGCAAGACACCCCCCCCCCACCATCTCTAAAAATAAATATATAAAATTTGTTAAGTAAGAGAAGGATCCATAACAGAGAGCTAGATATAGGACCGCGTGAGTGTAAGAAGGACTCAACAACATTGCTGGCTTTGAAAATGGAGAGAAGGGGGCTGTGAATCAAGGAAAGTAGGTAGCCTCTCGAAGCTGGGAAAGTCAAGGAAACGGACTCTCCTGGAGAGTCTCCAGAAGGAATGCAACCCTGCTGACATCTTGCTTTTAGCCTAGTGAGACCCACTTTGAACCTCAAATCTTATTAAGATAATACATTTGTATTGTTCAAGCCATTATGTTTGCAGTTGTTTCTTGCAATAGCAATAGGAAATGAGTGATTTGTTTGAACAATAATTAACAGGTGAGAAGCACTGATACAGAATACAAAAGAAGAGGATGATTTGGACAAAGCAGACCAGTTAGAGGACAAGGCCAAAGATAGATTATCAAAGACAATGCCAGTAGACACACCAGGGCTAATGAGGGAGGCCAGAAAGAGAGAAGTCAAAAGGCTGCAAGGTTTCGAGGCCGGATATTTCTGTCTCATTTGTTTTCCTAATAGATTAATCCTCTTCCTTTATTCATTAAAGTTATTGGTTTCTTTCAGTAGACTTTTTTTCTACTTGATTCCCCTCTTCATTAGCAAGCACGGCTTCTTTCTGGCTGTGTGCACAGGTCATCAAGCCAGTGAGAAATGTTCTTCAGCCTCATTCTTAAGGAATGCAGACTTCAACGACTGATGCACCATATGCTGGAAGAAAGAAATCACATAAAGCGATTACAAGGGAGAAAAAAAGAAAAGTGAAAACATCTTCTCTTGTAATTCAGTTTTTCCCTCCCTTCTGAGTTTAATATGAATCAAACAGGTGTGCGTTCAAAGTGTGCAAGTGTGTCTTCACCCGCTTTTAATCATCAGCTTCAAGAAAATTCAGATCTCTCAGAAAGGAAGAAAAGTAAACAGCTGAGCACTGCGACTCATTTACACTTCAAATATACTTTGAATTGGTTATTCCTCAATTAATCAAAAAGCCGGTGTATCCCTAAAGTAGTATAAAGTGACACCCTGTGTGAAATCAATTTTTCTTTCCAAAATCATTAAATCCAGTAGCCTGTGACTACATCCCTGCTAATTCTGGTACCAACCCTTTCATCCTCCATTAACTCTGGCATGCCTAACAGGCTGTCAAGAATAATTTCCCAGGACGTAAATAATTCAGAAATTAAAAATTAATAAATAATAACAGAGAACTACTGGGAAATAGGCTGGGTCAATTAGTGCGCTCTGCATTCTGTTTCTTCGCAGCAGGAGGGGGCAGCCACATTCGTTACTTGAATCTTCCCTTCGATGCTGAGCTCTGATTTACAGCTCTTCATTACTGGATCCAGTCAGACGCAATTACCTCCATCACTATCTCAGTTCCTAACTTCAAAGAAACCAACGTTTTCTTGTCTGCTTTTTTTCTCCTTGCAGCAGGCTCAGCTTGACATCCCTGGAATTTCTTCCACGCAGCCTAATTAATAAGTCTCCGACTTATCATATTCACTTCTCTTCTTTGATGTGCTACCTTAGTCAATCATCCCATTTAATTAGAATTTCAATGATAACTTTACTTATCTTGTGGCTAGATGTAAATTAAAATAACAGGATTTTAATTCTCTTTCGGATGGGGTTATGACATTTTGGAAGACAAAGTTTCAACACAAACATGATATTATGTACTTTTTGCTTTGTGTGTGGGGGCAGGGGAGCATTTCACAAAATTATTTTCCTCTTGCTACAGAAGAGTATTACCTGGGAGCAAGCAATAATGAAAATGCACTGGGTTTTTCTATAGCATCATTCACCAAGCTTTTCACAGGAAAACTACAGTCGTGATTTGCATAAGTAATTGGAACAAGACCTGGGTCATGGAATAAAACAAAAGGCAATGGCTATGTTTGGAAAAAAAAAAATGTCTCCAGAAAGTCAAGGCTTTGACACAATAGCCCTTTTAACTTTTTGCCCTTTTCTGTCAATTCAGGCTATTTCCCATTTTGACAAATTCTATAGTGGTTTCTTTAGACTTTTCCAAAATGCTCCAAGGAAATAAAAAGGCTCTCCTAAGAACACAGCAAACAGTAATATAGCACAAGTCGTGAGACTAATGTGGGAAGTTGGTTAATAAGTTACAGCAGACAGCAGCATTTCATTTCTAGAAAACAACAATAAGACCAGTATTTACTGAGTGTACCCTGTGTGCCAGCCTGGGACACATGCTTTGCCTCTGTTAATCCTCCTGGCATACCCATAATCTCGGATTATTACCCCCATATTACAGATAAAGAGACAATCTCAGTGAGGTTAATTTGCTTTCTGAATGCCACAAGGGTAGCCCATGAAGAGGAACAAATCGCAAGAGTTTATGAGAAAAATGGAGCTTTAAGCCTTTGAGCACAGCATTTAAACCCTTCCATGGGCTCAGCACCGTGGCTCAAGTGGCTAAGGCGCCAGCCACATATACCTGAGCTGGCGGGTTTGAATCCAGCCCAGGCCTGCCAAACAACAGTGACAGCTGCAACCAAAAAATAGCCAGGTGTTGTGGTGGGCGCCTGTAGTCCCAGTCACTTGGGAGGCAGAGGCAGGAGAATCGCTTGAGCCCAGGAGTTGGCTGTGAGCTGTGATGCCACAGCACTCTACCCAGGGTGACAGCTAAAGGCTCTGTCTCAACAACAACAAAAAAACCTTCTGTGGTCTAGACTCAAACTGTCTGCCAAACTCATGCTCTTTCTACTCACCACATTAACTCACTGAAAATAAATCTCCAGGCCAGAGTTTAGTATACACCATGTTATACCTCATTCATAATACATGCTTTATTAATAAATTTTTGATGGGTCCTTTAATGTTTACAGACATTGGCAGAAATTCAGTCTTGTGGCTATAAATACTGAGCATGTTTGTATCTAAAATAGCAATAGTTATCTCAATCATCATGAATACAATATTTTTAAATAGCAAGTACAAACAGAAAACCACATCCTGCATACACATGGGGTTTTTTGTTTGGTGTTGTTTATTTATTTATCTATCTATCTTTGAGACAGAGTCTTTCTCTGTTGTCCTGAGTAGAGTGCCATGGTGTCATTATAGCTCACAGCAACCTCAAACTCTCAGGCTCAAGTGGTCCTCTTGCCTGAGCCTCCCAAGTGGCAGGACTACAGGTGGGCACAACCATGCCCAGCTAGTTTTTCTATTTTGGGTAGAGATGGGGTCTTTTGCTGAAGCTGGTCTCAAACTTCTGAGCTCAAGCAATCCACCACCTCAGCCTCCCAGAGTGCTAAGATTACAGGTGGGAGCCACTATGCCCTACCTTTGTTTTTTTGTTTTACATTTTATCACTTCTTTTCTTTCTTTCTTTCTTTCTTTTTTTTTTTTTTGGTGAGACAGAATCTTAGTCTGTCACCTGGGTAGAGTGTGAAGTAGCATCATAGCTCACAGTAATTTCAAATTTGAGTTCTGTGGCATCATCATAGCTCATAACAACATCAAACCCTTGAACTGAAACAATCCTCTTGCCTTAGCCTCCTAGGTAGCTGAGAATACAGACATCTACCGTGACATCTGGCTAGTTTTTTTCTTTTTTACTAAACTCAGGGTCTTGCTCTTAGGCTGGTCTTGAACTCCTGAGCTCAAGCACTCTATCTGCTTCAGCTTCCCAGAGTGCTGGGATTACAGGAAGGAGCCACTGGGCCTGGCCTGTTTTGTCTCTTAGAGACAGGTTCCTACTGTATTGCCCAGGCTGGAATTCAGTGGCCATAATCATAGCTCCATGTAACCTCAAATTTCTACATTCAAGTGATCCTCCTATCTCAGCCTCCCAAGTAGATAGGACTATAGGCACACACCACCACCATGCCTGGCTGAGTTTTTTAAGTGTTTATATTTTTCGAGGGGGCCAGGTGCCAGAGCTCAAAAGTGGTTAAAGTGGTTAAAGTGCCAACCCTGCACAGCAGAGGCAGCAGGTTCAAACCTCTCCTAGGCCTGCTTAACAACAACGACAACAAAAACCCTTAAAATGTTTATATTTTTCAAAGAGACAGCCCCAAATGATCCTCCCACCTCAGCCTCCCAAAGTGCTGAGATTACAAGCATGAGCCACAGTGCCTGGCCTATATACACAAGTTTTAAAATAAGAAAATAAGCTCTTCTCACATTTTCTTAAACTATTTTTCCCCAGAAATAGTATGACTAGGAAATCATTAGTATGGCTTCGAGACAGTATGGCTAAAAAAATAAAAAGCAAAATATTTTGTTTGTTACTTTAAAAAGTGTTACTAACAGTAGGAACATTAATGGGAATTTCACGAAATTATTCTTAATCTCTCAATTATTTCCCTCCTCTGCTCTCAGTAACAATGTCCAGTAAAACAACAGAGGTTATAGTGACCGACAGAAACATATTTCATTGCCAAAGCATGACGCCACTACATTTATGCCATTGGAATCTAACCTTTCGGGGATTTAATGCAGTTGTTCCTTAACAATAGACTTTGATTCATTTACTACTTAAGACATGATTATTTAAATTAAAGTTAATTGGTTTCCTCACTCCCCTTTAGGGCCTTAGGCTTAGAACATTTCTATTAGAAAAATCTAATTCGTCTCAAATTCCTATTTCTAAAATTTAGAATGGTTAAACTGCTCTGATAATTTAACTGTTTGTCGCAAAAATTATCTTTAAATTACAGCTCAAGCAAAGTAAATAAAGGTACAGTGGCACATTTAACAGACTCAGCGGTAGTTAGGAAAGAACCAGAGCTGCAGGGTGCAAGGTGAGCACGGCCTCTATCAGGAGGTGAGAAAAGCTCAGGGTTCCCCACATAAATTAAAAAGAGAAGACATGCCAGAGCAAGGTCATCAAAGTCATGGGTATTTAAATGTTTCCTCTGGACAAATTACCCTTTTAATTTACAATTTAATGTAAGTAATATATGCATGATGGCATTTCAGTCAACAATGGACCACAGACCCAACCGTGGTCTCACAAGATTTTAACAGAGCTGAAAAATCCCTATTGCCTAATGACACTGACACCACCATACCCACCAGAGCACAATGCATTGCTCCTGTGTTTGCAGTGATGCTGGTGTCAACATCTCCTGTGCTGCCAGTCCTATGAGAGAATAGCAATACTGTTATGTACAGTATGGAATAGCTGGTAATAAATGACTATGCTACTGTTTTATTTACTATACCCTACACAATTATCATTCTTTTGGAGTGTACTCTTTCTACTTATTAAAAAACAAGTAAATGAATAGCCGGGCATTGTGGCGGGCGCCTGTAGTCCCAGCTGCTCGGGAGGCTGAGGCAAGAGAATCGCGTAAGCCCAGGAGCTGGAGGTTGCTGTGAGCTATGCGATGCCACGGCACTCTACCGCGGGCAGTAAAATGAGACTCTGTCTCTACAAAAAAAAATACACAGGAAAAAAAAAAGTAAATGTAAAACACCTTCAGGCAGGTCCTGTAGGACGTATTCCAGAAGGCGTTGTTATCATAGGAGATGATGTGGTCTCCTACGTGTGGTCTTGCCTCTGAAGACCTTCCAGTCAGACAAGATGTGGAGGTGAAAGACCGAGATATTGATGGCCCTAATGTGTGTGTTTGTGTGTTAGTTTTTAACAAAGAGATATACACAGTAAAAAAAAAAAAAAATAGAAAATAAAATAAAAATTTAAAAAGCGTATAGAGCAAAGACATACAGAAAGAAAATACTGTATTTTTGTATATCTGTACAATGCATTTGTGTTTTAAGCTAAGTGTTATTTTTAAAGAGTCAAACGTCTTAAAAAATTAAAAGTTTAGGGCGGCGCCTGTGGCTCAGTGAGTAGGGCGCCGGCCCCATATGCCGAGGGTGGGGGGTTCAAGTCCAGCCCCGGCCAAACTGCAACAAAAAAAATAGCCTGACGTTGTGGCGGGCGCCTGTAGTCCCAGCTCCTCGGGAGGCTGAGGCAAGAGAATCGCTTAAGCCCAGGAGTTGGAGGTTGCTGTGAGCCGTGTGACGCCACAGCACTCTACCGAGGGCGATAAAGTGAGACTCTGTCTCTACAAAAAAAATAAAAAATAAAAAGCAATTAAAAAAAATTAAAAGTTTATAAAGTAAGAAAGTTATAGTATGCTCAAGTTAATTTATTAAAGAAAGAAAAATATTTCTTGTAAATTTAGTGTAGCCTAAGCGTACATTATTTATAAAGTAGTGTACACTGATGTCCTAGGATTCACATTTATTCACCACTTACTTTCTGACTCACCCAGAGCAACTTCCAGTCCTGCCAGCCCCCTTCACAGTGAGTGCCCCACATAGGTGACCACTTACGATGTTTTACACTGTATTTTTGCTGTACTTTGTCTATATTTAGACCCACAAATACTTACTATGTGTTAAAATTGCCTACAGCTTAATGTAGCAACATGCTATACAGGTGTGTAGCCTAGAATAGGGCCTGTGTGATATGTGATAAGCTACAGTAGACCTTCTAGGTTTGTGTCAGCAATGTACACTCCACGGTGTTCACACAACAAAATCACCTAACAATGCATTTCTCAGAAACATACCCTAATGATTAAGTTACACATGACTGTAATTGGGCTATTCACAAATAAACAAAGGATTAATGAAATGCATTAATTCCTGGTGAACTACAGACTGTGAGGCCCAGTAATGGGACACAGTGCACAAGTTCAGTTATGAAAATCTCTCAATCTCTTTACTGTATGTCAATGACTATAAATACAATCTCATCTAGAAATAATGTTAATTTTTTATTTGAAGTTTTTCTCTAATAGAAAGCTCAAATCCAATTGCTCCCTCACCATTCCTTGACACTTTCCAATCTCTACTCATTCATTCCTTTGAAAAATAATTAATATTTTTGAGTGCCTATTATGTGCCAAGCACTCTTCTGGGAATTGAGAATGTACATCAAAAGAAAAAAGGATAAAACTCACTAGGCTTACAGAGTATACTTCCAGTGGAGACAGACAACATACAGTAAACATAATAAATAAATACATATTATGTTAGAAAGTGATAAGTGTGGGGAAAAAATGGAACATGGTAGGGGGAGCGAGAAGTGCCAACAGAGGGCAGCAACATGCAATTTAGATGAGATAATTAAGATGGACTTCACTGCAAAAGTGACCTTGAACAAAGACATAAAGGAAATTATGAGGGCAGTGCTTGTGGCTCAGTAAGTAGGGCACTGGCCCATATACGAAGGATGGAGGGTTCAAACCCAGCCCTGGCCAAACTGCAACAAAAAAATAGCTGGGCATCGTGGCGAGCGCCTGTAGTCCCAGCTACTCGGGAGGCTGAAGCAAGAGAATCGCCTAAGTCCAAGAGCTGCAGGTTGCTGTGAGCTGTGTGACACCACAGCACTCTACCGAAGGTGACAAAGTGAAACTCTGTCTCTAAAAAAAAAAAAAGGAAATTATTCTAGAACCTAAAGAGACAAATAAAAGAAAGAAAAGAAAGAAGAGAAAGAAAAAAGATAAAGAACATGAGAACAAGCCAGGCAGACACCAGGAGGGATCAGAACTTCAGGCAGAGGAGTAGCCAGTGAAACACAAACACCATCATGCCTTTGTACAAATTAGAAAAGGTGTCCCATCACTACCCCTAAATATTATTCATTACATTAATCTAAAGAGAAAAATGTAATTATCATCATAATAGATAATGAGAATAACATTCAAAAATTCAGTATCCATTCATAACATGGTAAAAAAATTAAGAAATAGTAATAATTGGCTATTTTCTTACACGTGACTCTTTGAAGAAACACTGGATGCTCTCTTGCTAAAATCAGGAACAAGGCAAAAATGCCTATTATCTACACTAATTTTTTAATTTAAGATTGTGTTTGAGGTATCAATCACTGGGATTGGAAAAAAGCATAAGAATTAGAAAAGAAGGGGTAATATATCTGGATAATATATTGGGAAATGCCACAAAATTAATAAAAAATGAATACTAATAATAAGAGAATTCAATAAAGTAATAGGGAATGAATGAATAAACACAAATCCATAGCTTCGATTTAAAAGAAAACAGTTAAATGGGAAAAAGGATGTTGTTTACATTAGCAACCAGACAGATAAAATACATAGAAATAATACGAAATGTATGAAGCCTATATGAGTAAAACATTAAGAACAGACATAATAAACAGAAAGTCCATGTTAATTAAAACAAAACATCATGAAAAAGAAAAAGAAAAAAGAAATATTTCATGTTATTGAATAGGATGACTTAACATCAGAAAGACTTCAAGTCTCTCCATGTTAATAATAAAAATTAATGCAATAAAAATTTCACCTGGTGTTTGTCTGAAGCTAAACAAGTTGATTCTAAAATTGTATGTAATAATCAGTAAGAATGGTCAGTAATACCCTGAAAAAGTAGAACAATGCAGGGAGGGGCCAGTCTTACCAGATGTTAAATCATGTTACAAGGCATCTTAACTTAAAATAGGGTGGTCTTAGAAAATGAATAGATATGAAAGGCTTAAAATTATTTTTAATATTTCATATGCCATGTTTTGAAAACAATCACAAATAATCAGGAATATAAGGAAACAAGACAACAAAACCAACAGAAATATTAGACTGTGGAAAGAGACCCTCAGAAATTCAGACAATGAAGTTATTCATCTCAAAACACGTAAATAATTATGCAACTATTCAAAGAAATAAGATTGAAGACTTTAATCTAGAAAAGTATAAACAGAGAAACAAATGGAAATTTTAGAATCGAAAAATAAAGTAACTAAGGCTCGGCGCCCATAGCTCAGTGAGTACACAAAGGCTGGCAGGTTCAAGTCTGGCCCAGACCTGCTAGACAACAATGACAACTGCAAACAAAGGTAGCCAGGCGTTGTGGTGGGCACCTGTAGTCCCAGCTACTCCGGAGGTGGAGGCAAGAGAATCGCTTAAGCCCAAGAGTTTGAGGTTGCTATGAGCTATGACGCCATAGCACTCTACTGAGGGTGACACAGTGACACTCTGTCTCAAAAACAAAAATAGTAATAAATAAAAGTAACTAAAATTACAAACATGGTGCCTGGGTTTAACTGCACATTTGACATAGCTGAAGAGAGAATGAACTGGAAGACAGGTCAGAAGATAAGAGAAGGAAGCAAGTGAAAACAAAAAGGTATAGATATTAAAGAAAGGGTAAGAAATTGTGATGGTTTTAAAATATCATCCGAACATCACACTATATCAAGAATAAGAGAATGAGGTTACTGTCTTTGAATATGGGTGGACTTGTGACAGCCTTGACCATTAGAGTAAGATGGAAGTAATGCTATGTGACTTTCAAGGACATGTTGTAAAAGCTCATGCAGCTTCTGATGTTCTCACAGAATGCTTGCTGTCTAGATGCTCTCTCTTAAGAATTTCCTTCTCAGAACAAAACTGCCATTTGTTGAGAATTCTAAGCCTTACAAAAGGCTATGTGTAGACTGTTATAGGTGAGCTGAGCTTTCAAAGCATCACAACCCAGGCATTAAATCAAAGTGTTCCCTGTGATAGTTAATTTTATGTGTCAACTTGACTGGGCTAAAGAATGCCCCGATATCTAGTAAAACATTATTTCTGGGTGTGTCTGTGCTTCCAGAAGAGATCAGCATTTGAATCAGTGTGCTAAGTAAAGATCTCCTTCACCAATGCAGGTGGGCCTCTTCCAGCACTACAATGGTACTGGTGATGAAAAATAGGAAAAAAAAAAAAGGTAAAGGAAAAATGACTTTCTTCTCTGTGTCATCAGGGCCATCCATCCTTTCCTGCCTTTGGACATCAGTGTTTCTGGTTCTTGGGACTTCAAACTTAGACTGGGACTTACACAACTGGCTTAAGTTGTGGTTCCCCAGCTTATAGATAACAGACCTTGGGATCTCTGGGCTCCTTAATCAGGAGCCAATTCCTGTAATAGATAAATAAGTAGTAAAGAAATACATATCCAAAATGCCCATTGATGAATGACGGTTAAACAAAATGTATTATGTACATACAATAGAATATTAGTTATCCTTTTTAAAAGGAATGAAATTTTGGCTCATGCTCCTGCATAAACCTTAAAAACATGACGCTAAGTGAAGTAAGCCAGTCACAAAAAGACAAAAACTGTGTGACTTCACTTCTGGGCGATACCTACAGAAGTCAAACTTACGGTTACAGAAAATAGAATGGTGGGCAAAGGAGGTGGGAGTAGAGGGAGATGGAGAGTTATTACTTAACAGGTATAGAGTTTGTTTTGCAAGATGAAAAGAGTTCTGGACAGGGATACTGGTGATGGTTGCACAACAATGTGAATGTACCCAGCACCACTGACCTGAACACTTAAAAAATAGCTAAGATGGCAGATTTAAAAAACTTTTAAAGTAACACAAAATCAAAAACAAGTGAGCTGGCTTCCAGATTCCTATAGAATAATGCCAACTACCTAAATTCAAATCTTTCCACCCGTCCTAAAAATAAAACTAAGGAGAGCAAATAAAACCATCTATGGCCACAGCATAAGTAGGAGACAGAGAGAATTGTAAATTTCATCTTATAAATGAGCAGGTAAATATTCATCCTGAGCAGCAGACACACCAAGGGAGCCGTGCTATAGAAGAGAAGCCAGGGTATCACAAAAAGTCTAGAAAGCAGCAGGGCCTAGCGCCAGTGGAAGAAGGATAAATCTTACCACCAGGAAATGAGAGTCCCATCTAGAGTGGAGAATATATCTGGTGAATGAGAGGAACTGAGGAGTCTAAAAAAGGGACTTGAAAGCATTTGAGAATAGAAACGGCAACGGGGGTCAGGGGATTGCTTCTGGAGGAAAGGAGACTTGAAGGGAAGGTACCCTTTGAAGGCATGACAATGAAGTGAAAGAAGGAAATAAGCAGTGAAAATTAACAGTCTTCAAAAATGAAGGAGAACCGCAACATCAGAAGTCATGCTTCACCCCTCTCCCCAAAAAGGCCGTCCTTCTCTTGGGAGGAACAGTGCAGTTAGTTCCACGAACAAAAGAGGGCATTCTTGAGCCTGGTAAAGCGCCCAAACTCCTGTTTCATTTGCAATTTCTGAAACTGGAGAATAAAAGATTTAAAAATATACAGAAAATGAGAGACTTATACTACTGGAATACACCTAGTGATAGATCGGAGGGAAGGAGAAAATCACAGATATTATAAAAAGAAAATTAAAAATCAAAACAGTGGAACCTTTGTAAATAGACCACTGAGGGACAGTAACAAACTGGTCAAAAGCATCCGGGCATGGCAGCTCACTCCTGTAATCCTAGCACTCTGGGAGGCCAAGGCAGGTAGATTGCTTGAGCTCAGGAGTTCAAGATCAGCTTGAGCAAGAGTGAGACCCCATCTCTAAAAATAGCCTGTGGTGTGGCAGGTGCCTATAGTGCCACCTACTTGGGAGGCTAAGGCAAGAGAATTGCTTGAGCCTAAGAGTTTGAGGTTACTATGAGTTATGACTTCACAGCACTCTACCAAGCGTAATAAAGTGAGATTCTGTCTCAAAAAAAAAAACAAAACAACAACAAAAACTGTTCAAAGTAAGGAACTAGCCTTCTGTACTGATATGTACACATGGGGCATGTCCAGTCTATGAAAATTAGGTCAACTCATGGAGGTGGTCAATGTAGGGAGGTGGGCAACTATGAAGGTTCTACTACATTAAAAAAAAAAAAAAACAAAAACTTGCGTGGCGCCTGTGGCTCAGTCGGTAAGGCACCGGCCCCATATACCAAGGGTGGCAGGTTCAAACCCGGCCCCGGCTGAATTGCAACCAAAAAAATAGCCAGGCGTTGTGGCGGGCGCCTGTAGTCCCAGCTACTTGGGAGACTGAGGCAAGAGAATCACTTAAGCCCAGGAGTTGGAGGTTGTTGTGAGCTGTGTGATGCCACGGCACTCTACCCAGGGCCATAAAGTGAGACTCTGTCTCTAAAAAAAAAAAAAACTTTCTTGGAAACTAAAACACAACACCACGAGCTACATTAAATAATCGTAAACAGTCATTTGGTAACATGCAAGAAATACTGTGAAAAATAACCCAGAACAGAGATGGACAAAGAACAAAAAGATCAAGTTTGTCAAATCAGGAGATATTGAAGAAAAAAAAAATAGTGGGGGGTGGCGGAGGACTAACAAGATGTCCAAAGGGAAAGATACTTTATTTAAAATATAATAACTGATATTGGGGAAAGAATTTAAAACAGCCAAGAAAATAAAAATTAAGAAAGCAGTAAGAAAAGGAGGCACCTGTGGCTCAAGGAGTAGGGCGCCGACCCCGTATACTGGAGGTGGTGGGTTCAAACCTGGCCCTGACCGAAAAAAAAAGAAAAAAAAAAAGAAAGCAGTAAGAAGGATCAAAGAGGAAGTGGTGGATACCGAGAGAGAGATACAACATATACTGCAATCCCTGAAGAAGAAAATTATGGAACAGATGCACTATTCAAAACTCTAATACAAGAAAACTCTCTAGAAATAAATCTTGGGTCTGCACTCCAAAGGGTCTTCCATGAACCTAGGAAAATGTATATGGAACGGCCAACTCTGAAGTATAGCTTAGAAAATCAATTAGATCTGAAAGAAAAAAAAATCCTTTGGGTATCAGGCAAAAAGGACATTAGAAAAGTCACTCGCCTGCAAGTAACTACTGGACAAAAACTACGAAACGCTGAAAGTAATTTATGAAGTTCAGAGTTTTGTTACTATTATTATTTTGCTTTTAAGCACTTCTTTGCCTTCGAGAACAAGTTGCTCCGAGTTCATGTCTATACATTTACTGGCCCAGTGCTGGAATCCGATCCTTTACTCATCTTGGAAACGAGAAACACGCGGCGCCAGCGCAAAGACTGGGAAGCGCCCGCGGGTCTCGAACCGGTTCTGCCGCGTGCAGAGAATTGTGCTAAACCACGCATTGTCCAAGGAACGGCTGAGAAAGACTTGCGTCACAAACGGTGACTCACGAGATGAGCTTTCCGACGTGACTGAGCGCCGAGGACCATCCAGTCGGATTCCGCGGAGACGACCGGAGGGCGCCCACGTGGGGCGCCGCCGAGAGGACTCAGGCTTCCCCTTCCCCCGGGCGCGCTCTTCTCTGCTGGGCGGTAACCGGGTCCACAGAGGGAGCGCCTGCTCCAACCTCGGCGCTCCCCAACAACCGCACAGGGTCGCTTTGTGATCCCATCAGCTTTCACAGCTAGTGCCTGGAGCAGGGAAAGGAAGGTGCAAATTGTATTTCAGACCTTTATCTAGGAACTTAGCAGCTAAACAAGATAAACTTCTCCCCAGTGTTACATAATTCTAAAAATCACTTCCTCTGTGCCATTTTAAAAAATTATTTCAATATTAAACACCATGAGAACATCTATTCCTTTTATATACTCTGTAGACGGCTAACCCTTCTCTTACCCAAATTCCTACTTTTCTCTGGTTAGCCACTGTCAATATTTCAGTGTGTTTCCGGTCCTTTTCCTCAATCTATATATGTTAACTGTGCACACGACATAGTTTTAACAATGGCGGGGCGCAATTTGCTGGGAATCCAGTTGTTGGGTGTTCTGTTTACTTAACAGTATGTCTTGGACACCCTTTCTCTCAGGACATACAGACCATATATATATATACATACACACATATGGCTGTGTTATATTCAAGTATAAATGTACTAGCTTTAAGTTTCATTATCATATATAAAACTTCAGTTAATGTCCTTGTACACATCTGGGCTGGGCGTGATGGCTCACGCCTGTAATCCCAGTACTTGAGAGGCAGAGGTGGGTGGATTGCTTGAGCTTATAAATTAAAGACCAGCCTGAGCAAGAGCGGACCCCGTCTCTAAAAAATAGCCTGGCATTGTGGTGGGCGCGTGTAGCCCCCAGCTACTGGGGAGGCTGCAGCAAGAGAATCGCTTAAGCCCAAGAGTTTGAGGTTGCTGTGAGCTATGAGCCATAGAACTCTACCAAGGGTGACAAAGTGAGACTCTGTCTCAAAAAAAAAAAAAAAAAAAAAGTAAAAATCCTTGTGCACATATGTACACATACACAAATGTGTTTTTAGGACAGATGCTTATGAGCAGCTTTGTGGTGTTAAATAATACACATTTAATTTTTGCAGGGAGTTATGGGTTATACAAGAGGCCTTAAGGGTGCCTGAAGCCATAGGGTCATCTTTGGTTCTCCCGGTACTTTAAAAGGCAATTCCACAGAATGTGAGGCCAGGAAGTCTGAGCCCTTGATGCCTTACCCCAGAAGATACTTTCCATGCCCATAACATGCTCACCACCTAAGCACTCGCTGAATGAACACATGCAGGGCAGTCGCAGAGATATTCCTCAGCCAGAATGCAAAATTTCCATGGGTTTTAGAAAGGCCTCAGACATCAAAGACATTTCTCTTCCAGAGACTTTTGGGTTATGTGGGATTACTCTGGACTCCTGGATTTCCTTCCCATCTCCTTCCTCCCTGTTCCCTAAGCCACCACTTGAGCACCTGCAGATAGCCATGAACTTGACAGGTCCTTTGGAGACTCACATCAATTGCTAGTTGCAAGAGAGTTTAGAGAACCTGGAATTCAGAATTACTTTTTAACAGAAGTGATCAGAGGTAAGATTTCACTGTACAAGGGAAACTGTACAAGGGATACAAATCACCTGAAGCCAAGGTGAATCAGATGGTTTCCTAAAGAATGAATATTGATTCCTTCAAGAGTTTTCCCTGCACTTTCTTCAAGTATTTTTATAGTTTCATGTCTTAAGTTTAAATCTTTTATCCAGTGAGAGTCTATCTTAGTTAATGGTGAAAGGTGTGGGTCCAGTTTCAATCTTCTACAGGTTGCCAGCCAGTTTACCCAGCACCATTTGTTAAATAGGGAATCTTTTCCCCACTGAATGTTTTTAATTGACTTGTCAAAGATCAAATAACGGTAAGTAGCTGGATCCATCTCTTGGTTCTCCATTCTGTTCCAGACATCTACTTCTCTGTTTTTGTGCCAGTACCATGCTGTTTTGATCACTATGGATTTATAGTACAGTCTCAGGTCTGGTAGCGTGATTCCTCCTGCTTTGTTTTATTGCTCAGTAATGTTTTGGCTATTCAAGGTTTTTTCTGATTCCATATAAAACGAAGTATTATTTTTTCAAGATCTTTAAAGTATGACAATGGAGCTTTAATAGGAATTGCATTAAAATTATATATTGCTTTGGGCAGTATGGCCATTTTAACAATGTTGATTCTTCCCAGCCATGAGCATGGTATGTTTTTCATCTGTTAACATCTTCGGCTATTTCTTTTCTTAGAGTTTCATAGTTCTCTTTGTAGAGATCTTTGAGGTCCTTTGTTAGGTATACTCCCAAATATTTCATCTTCTTTGGCACTACTGTGAAAGGAATAGAGTCCTTGACTGTTTGTTCGGCTTGGTTATTGTTGGTATATATAGAGGCTACAGATTTATGGGTGTTGATTTTGTAGCCTGAGACATTTGTACATTCCTTGATCACTTCTAAAAGTTTTGTAGTAGAATCCCTAGTGTTTTCCAGATATACGATCATATCATCTGCAAAGAGTGAAAGTTTGATCTCTTCTGACCCTATGTGGATACCCTTGATCGCCTTTTCTTCCCTAATTGCAATGGCTAAAACTTCCATTACAATGTTAAAGAGCAATGGAGACAATGGGCAACCTTGCCTGGTTCCTGATCTCAGTGGAAATGATTTCAATTTAACTCCATTCAATACGATATTGGCTGTGGGTTTGCTGTAGATGGCCTCTATTAGTTTAAGAAATGTCCCTTCTATACCAATGAATATTTTATGAGGAGGACTCCCCAGGCAATTTAAGCAGTATCAAAAATACACTACTGGGACCTGATCAAACTAAAAAGCTTCTGCACAGCCAAGAACATAGTGAGTAAAGCAAGCAGACAGCCCTCAGAATGGGAGAAAATATTTGCAGGTTATACCTCCGATAAAGGTCTAATAACCAGAATCCACAGAGAACTCAAACGTATTAACAAGAAAAGAACATGTGACCCCATCACAGGGTGGGCAAGGGACTTGAAGAGAAACTTCTCTAAAGAAGACCGATGCAAGATCTACAAACACATGAAAAAAAGCTCATCATCCTTAATCATCAGAGAAATGCAAATCAAAACTACTCTGAGATATCACCTAACCCCAGTAAGAGTAGCCCACATAACAAAATCCCCAAACCAGAAATGTTGGCGTGGATGTGGAGGAAAGGGCACACTTCTACATTGCTGGTGGGAATGCCCACTAATATGTTCCTTCTGGAAGGACGTTTGGAGAACACTTAGAGACCTAAAAATAGACCTGCCATTTGATCCTATAATTCCTTTACTAGGTTTATACCCAGAAGACCAAAAATCACAATATAACAAAGACATCTGTACCAGAATGTTTATTGCAGCCCAATTCATAATTGCTAAGTCATGGAAGAAGTCCAAGTGCCCATCGACCCACGGATGGACTAGCAAATTGTGGTACATGTATACCATGGAATATTATGCAGCCTTAAAGAAAGATGGAGACTTTACCTCTTTCATGTTTACATGGATGGAGCTGGAACATACTCTTCTTAGCAAAGTATCTCAGGAATGGAAGAAAAAGTATCCAATGTACTCAGCCCTACTATGAAGCTAAATTATAGCTTTCACATGAAGACTATAACCCAACTATAGCACAGGACTATGGGGAAAGGGCCAAGGAAGGGGAAGGGAGGGGGGAGGTTTTGGTGGAGGGACGGCAATGGGTGGGGCCACATCTATGGTGCATCTTAGAATGGGTACAGGCGATTGCACTAATGTACACAGCTATGATTTAACAATAAAAAAAAAAGAATGAATATTGAACTATAGAAGGAATTCACCTCAGTGGAACCTTCTCCAGCCTGCCTTGAAAGGGGTGTTAGGTCTAGGCTGATAGAAAAATAACTCATGGCGAATTTCCAGACTGCAAGCTTTAAAAATAAGTCCAGTTCACCCTCCAAGATAAATGAAAAAGTACTAATTGATATCTTGCTTCTAGTTCGTTCCCAGTTTCTTACTTGGCTAACTCCTGGGCCTGGGAAACAAACCGATTGTCCCCAAATTGACCTTTAAACAGTATCAGATATATGAATACTGAGACAAAGATATATGGAGGAAAAGTACTGAAACTAACATGTATAAGGGAAAATATTAAAACAAAGCTGTATGATGTATGGCTAACTAACTGCAAAATTCTGTTTCTGTACAATGCTTGCTTGCTACCCAACCCCAATGCACCTGGACAGCCTGAGTGCCATCCAGGATGCAGACTAAGCCTTAAAAACCTGACTTCTTAAGCACTTGGGGCTGCTCTCAGAAACCCCATGTTGGAACACTGAGGCAGTCACTGGCTGGCTCTTCAATAAAAAAACTCTGCTGTAAATTTGGCTTGTTTGGCAGTGTGGTCTTTGTGGAACTCCTGGGCACAGCAGGGCTAACAAAAAGACCCAGTCAACTAGGATAGTATCTTACCCAAGGATCTGGAGTGCACATAATCCTGATAAAGTAAGCACTCACTAACATGCCCCCAATTGGCAAAAAAAAAAAAAAAAAAAAACTATGTCTAAAACTTTGAGCCAGGCCTTGAATAAATGGATGAAGATGTAGTCAAAGAGTCTTCCCACTGGCAAGATTCAGCATCAAAAATTAATTAGGTAGGGTGGTGCCTGTGGCTCAGAGGAGTAGGGCACTGGCCCCATATACCAGAGGTGGTGGGTTCAAACCTGGCCCTGGCCAAAAACTGCAAAAAATAAATAAATAAATTAATTAATTAAATAAAATTAGGTAAAAGGCATGCCTGACAGCAAGGGAATTTTGTACAGAAGTCCAAAGGGAAGTATGTGGTGCTTGTGGGACCCACAATGATTCTGCTGCTGCAGAGAGGTATGTGAGAAGCCAGATGGGGCAGAGAATGAAAAGAAGCCATACAGGCCGGGCACCTTGGCTTGGGCCTGTAATCCTAGAATTCTGGGAAGCCAAAGCAGATGGATTTCTTGAGCTCAGGAGTTCAAGACCAGCTAGAGCAAAAGCAAGACCCCCATCTCTACTAAAAAGGTAAAAACTAGCTGAGTGTTATGGTGGGCGCTTGTAGTCCCAGCTACTCAGGAGGCTGAGGCAAGAGGATTGCTCGAGCCCAAGAGCTTAATGTTGCTGTGAGCTATGACGCCAGGGCACTGTACCCAGGGGGACAGAGTGAGACTCTGTGAAAGAAAGAGAGAGAGAGAAGAAAGAAAGAAATCAAGCCATATGATGGCAGCCTCATTAACTCAAATAGATCCCTTTTTCCAGTGAAGTAGTTATAGCATTTGTCTGCTTCAAGTTTATGTGACTGTAGTTCAGGGGCGTGTGTGTGTGTGAGAGAGAGAGACAGAGAGACTGTATTGGTGTTTTCTTCTATATGCCTTCAACCAGGCACAGTACCTGATCCAGGGGATATCAGATTTTGTGGGGTTTTGTTTTTTTAGATGGCACCTGTCTGTGCTGTCTAATTCTCAAGTTAGACTGATGCAGGGGACTTGGCCTCTCCCAAGGAACACAGACATTTTTAGTTATTACAACTGTGGAAGGGGGTGCTCCTGGCAGCTAATAGGCACAGGTCAGGAATGCTACTAAACAGCCTACGACACACAGCCTTGACCCCACGGCAAAGAATTATCCAGCTCCAAATGTCAAAAATGTCTTGTGCCAAGATTGAGTAACCCTGTGCCTAGCCCAATGGTCGATAGGAAGAAAAACAGCAAGTTTGACCCTGAACTCTGCTGTCCTAAAAACAGATCAAAGGAAGTTAAAATTATAGTAGTTTTGTCCAAACTCCTCTGCACACAGATCCCATACGATAGGAAAACCCACGCATGCTGAAAGAACCTGGGCAAAAATAAAACAATGAAAAGTGACAGGATCAAATAGGAGGAAAAAGAAGAAAATGTTCTATATGGAAATCCTCAACCTGGGCTTGGCTCCTGTAGCTCGAGTGGCTAAGGCACCAGCCACATACACCAGAGCTGGCGGGTTCGAATCCAGCCCGTGCCTGCCAAACAACAATGACAACTACAACCAAAAAATAGCCAAGCATTGTGGCGGGCTCTCGTAGTCCTGCTACTTGGAAGGCTGAGGCAAGAGAATTGCTTAAGCCCAGGAGTTGGAGGTTTCTGTGAGCTGTGACGCCACAGCACTCTACCCAGGGTGACAGCTTGAGGCTTTGTCTCAAAAAAATAAAAATAAATAAAAGAAAGGAAATCCTCAGCTTGAGAAGGAACAACATATACAGAGAAGAATATGGAATGTTCCCACCAAATGTGACACAAGCAACTACTGGCAACATTAAATTCCAGAGCCAGCAAAGCAGAAGCCCTGGGTGTTTTGCAGCATTTTCCCTCACCCCACTTCTAATTTTGGCCTCCTTTGTGGTCAGCTGATTAGTAATCTTCATTACACCTACAAAATCCCTCTAAGAAGATCTCATGTACATATCCCAGAGACTTGAAATCTTACCTCTGTATATATATACACATATATCCCATGTACATGGACCCTATGATCCACTGATTCCACTTCTAGGTATATACCCAACTAAAATTATGTATGTACGTTATCATCACCAAAAGACATGTAGTACAGTGTTCAGAGCAGTGTTAGTCATATGGCCAAAAATGCCGAAACTATTCAATGCTGTGCAACAGAATAGTGGTTATGTTTGCTCAATGGATTTCTATACAGCAGTTAAGAATGAAAAATAATATAGATGAATCTTATAAACGTAAGGTTGAACCGAAGAAGTCAGATACCTAGGATACTTACCATTTATAAAAAGTACAAAATCAGGCAAAACTTATCTTATGGAAGGAAGCACAGAGGGCCCATTTGGAATGGGGATAATATTGTCTTGATCTAGGTGCATCTGATTTGTGAAAATTGATCCAACTATATATTTATTTGTACTGATTTTTTAAAATTTTTTAATTAAATAAAATTAATAGGAGGGTACAATTTTTAGGTTACATTGTTCTCAATTCCAGCATAAAAAGTTCCATTTGTAGAAGAGCCCCCACCCAGGGGGCGTGTTATGCACCCTCACAATGTGCACATTAGGCAGGATCCCCCCCCTCATTTTCCCCCTCCTTTTGCCAAATGTACACCCCTCTCCCCACTCCCTCTTCCCCTGAACTGGACTATATTAGTGTTTTATTGTTCTTATGTGTGTCAATATTTTAAATTACTGCTTCAAAAGAATCTTAGAAAATCAAAAAAAGAATATAAACTACTAGAAATAATAGAATTCTATGAAATTATCAAGATGGCTGAAAGTAAAATTAATATAGTCAATTACATTTTTATACAGCACCAACAAACAACTAGAAGAGAGATGTGAATTACAAAAATGGTGCATAAAGAATTAAGGGAGTGTGACACTAATAAAGAAAAGATAAAGTAACCAGCGGAATAGAATAGAGAGCCAGAGCAGACCCATAAGTGTGTGGAACTTTGGCATATGACAAAGAAAAAATATCACATTGGCGGGGAAAGATTTGTGACTATTTGGAAAATGAAATTGGGAAAAAATATGGAAAGAAAGAAAATTGTATCCCTAACTCACCCTTATAAAGAAATAAAATTGTTAAATGAGTTAACAATAAGGCTTTAAATTACTATAGAATATATGTGAATATCTTATAGACTTTGGAATGCAAAAGGATTTTTTAAGTAAGACACAAAAAGCACAAACTCAGAAAAGATTGAAAAATCTGACCATATTAAAAGGAAAAACTTTTATCAAAAACATCTTAAATAAATATTACACCTCAAAGTTTCCCAGTCCAAGTCAGAAAAAAGTGTGAGATAGCTTCATCTTATTTTAACTTCACAAAAATTTATAAAATATTTTAGTAAATGCATGCACAAAAATTAATGAACAGAGAACTAAAAGAGAGTAATGAAAACAAATGAGGTTCTTTGAAATTTTTAATAATACCTCCATATTTTTGGCAAGACTTATCAAGAAAAAATGCAAACACAGACTGAAAGAGAGGTAAAAAAAATCACCCAATAGAACTAAGTTAAGTACAATAAGGGAAAACTACAATAGAGAGACCATTATTCTTATCTACTAGGGTAGGAGGGCCATTTCTCATATCTTAAGTGATGTATACCACAGCACTGTGTTTAAGTGCTCCTATCTCCTTTTGTACTCATCTGCACAGCAAAGTCTCTCTTGAAATATAGAGAACACATTTCAAGTAGATACTTTCATTAATTCATTTATTCAAAAATTACTTTTGGGTCTCTATGTCAGCCTCCATCTCAATGTCTGGCACAGAGATGAAAAGAATTTCAGAGGACAAAAATCAAAAGACTAGAAAAGAGGGAAGAAGCTAATGACAATGTCAGAGGAGAAGCAGCTATTTGAGAGTGAGCAGAGGCCTTCCATCTAGTGTCATGAGAAAGATGACAATGATGCGAGGCTTGATGGAATTAATAGGCCTCACACTCCAAGACAGACATCTATATGCCCTCAGTCACTTGCCTGCTTTCTTACTTTGCTAGTTGGACTGGAAATCCTTGAAGGGAACTTGAGTAGACATGGGATGCTCTATACAGAACCTGTCTTCTGGGACAAGAGCTAGCTCACAAATTGGATAATGCCTTCGGCTTCAGGAAACTGCCTCATCTGTGGTCAGAGGGCACCAGGTCAAGGACTGGTTCAAGTGGAGCACAAAGACTGGGACATCCTACCTTGTCTGGGACAACTTTGAGACACCATGCTATTTCCAGAGCTCCCTGTTGAAATAGCTGAGGCCTCAATTGCAGCCACATTGTGGGTCATGGATCTTGTCTTTCTCTAGGCTCTACAGGTGTATTTTCTAAGAGGACTCCCCAGTAAACCAGAACTTGACTTTCTCTCTCTCTCTCAGTATGTTTGCAGGAAACTGACTCTAAGATAAAAATTTAAAGGCCCCTTTTAGCATTCTCCCCTAGAGCCCAGGCAAATCATTCTTTACTTTTTTAGAGGTCATGAATCTCTTTGCCAATACATGAAAACTAAGGACACTTTTCTCAAAAAAATACAGACAAATGTGAACTTTTACATACTGTTTTAGAGGTTGTTCCCTCCCTACCCCAGCCTCCTCTTTACTGCCCTGCTCAAACTTTACCACCCATTAAAAGCCTCAGGTAGCTCTTTGTGCATAATCACAAGATTAGCCACCATTTACTGAGCATTGCCTCTCTGTAAGACCCTGCACTAAGTGCTTTATCTTCATAGTGCCTTTGATCATGGCATAACATGACAGTTTAGTTACTAACCATCTTCCTTTTATAGGTTTAATGGTTTGCCTAAAATAACATAGCCAATAATTAGCAGATACTGGAATAAAATCCCAATTTGTTTGTAAAGCTTGTGTTTTGAATAAATAAAAGAGAAGATCCTTGAAGGACACCTAAAGATAAGTGTCAACAGTTGGGATTTAAACTCAGGTCCAACCCCAGAGCTGGCACTAGTATCAACTGGCTTAAAGTGTCATATTGCCCATGAGAAGGAAAGAAGTTTATTTTGCTCCATTTCTGCCTTTTGCAGTTCCCCTGTCATTTATGTTTGACTCTACAACGATTTTCAATCTTGCCCTGGAGCACTAGACTGCAGCTCCACCCACAAAGGGGCTGCACGTTGCTTTCAGTACTTGGGTGCCGCGCCCTGCATTAACTGCCCACGGAGGGGCGGTGCGTTTAGACTTTCGTACAGCATGGCGGCACGCATTCAGCCACGCCGCTGGTTCTGACGCAACTTCCTGTCCTGCGCAGTCACATTTGACCTTTAAACTTGCCATTTCTTTCTTTTTCCTCTTCCGGGGACGCTGTCTAGAGGTATGGCCGGTAATTTTTTTTCTCATTTCTAGTCCTTTTACAATCGGCTGCCATCTGAGATTTTGCAGGAGCCGAGAGCCCTCAGAACGGTTGTTTGAGCTGGCGTAGAGATAAAAAGAGCAGGAGGGAGATTGGTGGTGAGCAAGTTTCCTTTTCTTAGCTTTGGAAACCTCTCGATCGATCCTGACTGCACTTCCGAAACCGTGAGTGGCCGGAGCTGACCACCCCGGCTTTGCCGCGTTCAAAATGCAGCGTTCGGAGACAGAAATGTAGTCTGGCTGGTTGACAGTAGAAAATCGCCGAACATTTTCACATCTTACACCCACGTTTTAATACCACGCTGGTAGATGTTCTCAGGGTTTGGAAGGGCGTGGGGCCGCCAAGTTCGGGGCGTGATTTCACTGTTGATATCAGTTTTCAAGACCCATGGCAAGGAAGAGAAAAATGTGTTTGGGAGGAGTTTTGAGTCTTGGTTTTAGAATAGGCAAACCGGATAGTGACTTCCTAGGTCGCTCGTGTTGGCCTTACATCTCAGTTCTGATGTCTGATAGTTCTTTAATACAACGTTAGAAGCTTGTGACGACAAATGAAGGTTTTTTTCTTTTAAGTAACAAAATTCTGTTAGGAAGCATCCTGTTAGGAAGTGGTTACAAGGCTTGAAAAGAAAGA
Source organism: Nycticebus coucang (assembly GCF_027406575.1). Classification (NCBI taxonomy): domain Eukaryota; kingdom Metazoa; phylum Chordata; class Mammalia; order Primates; family Lorisidae; genus Nycticebus; species Nycticebus coucang. The sequence goes on from NC_069780.1 coordinate 35,947,984, forward strand.
TGAGATTGGTTCAAATCTTGTTTGTGTTTAATGTTACTTTGGGTAGTTCACTTAAAATCGAAGTTGCTTATATGTGTATCTGTATGATCGATTTGTTAAATAACATTATCAAATATTTTTTCCAGTTGATAGGGGGTAAAAGCTGGTAATCTAAAGGCGTTGTTCCAATAAAGCTCATATCAGAAGATACTTTTCCTTGGCTCATATGCTACTTTGGAGCAAAACATAAAACTCTGATGTGGCAGGCACTGTGTTGTGTTGGGTAGCTTTTGTAATAAAATCCTAATAACAGCTATATAAAAGTTAGAAATCCCACTTCAGTGCTGTATATTCCCACTAAGCAGCATAGGTAAGGATTCAACTTTAGAGCTCAGTTGTTGTGCTTTGGGTAAGGCCATGTTTATCCAAACTGCTGGGTGGTGGCATTTAATCTGGGCACCACTCCCAACAAAATCAGACTGTGTAAGGAGCCTGGTAATCGGTTTTAATAAAGTGTCACACTTTCACACTTGGTTAACATCAGGAAAACTAACATTGGTTGCCTTTTATGTTTAGTCACTTGTAAATATAAGTTAAAGTGTGGAATCTTTTAAGACAACATAAGGGGTTTATATAAGAATGTATATGTGGATGTTGTATTGATTACATGATGCTGTTTTGAGGTTTGGATTATTTTTACAATGGAACAACTTGATTTTATTCCATTCTTAATTTAGGCACTCAAAATGGTGCAGCGGTTGACATACCGTCGTAGGCTTTCCTACAATACAGCCTCTAACAAAACCAGGCTGTAAGTATTTCTAAAATTTAAAATACATATTGTCATTATTCATTTACCTTACACAATGCTGACCTGTTGCCTATTTTCACTTCCTAGGTCCCGCACCCCTGGTAACAGAATTGTTTACCTTTATACCAAGAAGGTTGGGAAAGCACCAAAATCTGCATGTGGCGTGTGCCCAGGCAGACTTCGAGGGGTAAGAGTTCTTTTTGATGTTAACAAACATCATCCATGATCCAAATCTTCCAAGAATATAGACCTACTTTTAAGCCAGTGTGAGAGAAATGCAGCAAATGCCCTGAGTCAGTGCGCCATTTCCCTTTTACCTAGTTTACCATTTGCACTTAGTATCTATCAGAATCTATGAAATTTTCTGTTTCTGTTAAAACATCGCAAAATAAACTAAATATTTTCCTTATTGCAGGTTCGTGCTGTGAGACCTAAAGTTCTTATGAGGTTGTCTAAAACAAAAAAACATGTCAGCAGGGCCTATGGTGGTTCCATGTGTGCTAAATGTGTTCGTGACAGGTAGGTAAAATGTTTTAATGGGCTTGCTTAAGTGACTATGTGTATGTGCATCTATCATGCTATAAACTATTAGACGGATGAAAAAGCAACTCATTTTAAGCCAAAGTTGTGTATTATAGAATCTACAGATCATTGAAGTAGTATAAATGAATAAATGATAATCAAATTAATATAGTCAGAATTTGGGGCATCTTTATGCTAGATGTAAAAATTATACGAAACTTGGTTTTGTCTCAGCGCCTGTAGCTTAGTGGCTAGGGCGCCTGCCAAACAACAATGACAACTACAACAATAAAAAAAATAGCCGGGCGTTGGGACAGGCACTTGTATCCCAGCTACTTGGGAAGCTGATGCAAGAGAATCACTTAAGCCCCAGAGTTTGAGGTTGCTGTGAGCTGTAACACCACGGCACTTTACTGAGGGCAACATAATAAGACTGTGTCTCAAAAAAAAAAAGAAAGAAACTTGGTTTTGTTAGGGAAGCAGGTCAGGAAATTTGTTTAAGTGGTTTGGATATAGGAAGATGGGAGAGTAGAAGCTGTTAAATCAGTGGGAATTTACAGATTCTCTGCTTGAGCGGAGAGGGTTGTAGAAGCTGATGGACAACAAAGGTAGGAAAACCAGATTATAAAGGGCCTTATAGGATAAAAGATATTTTTAACTTAATTCTTTAAATTGTGGAAATTGATGAATTTTTAACAGAGTAAGGAATCTTGTGTGTGCACCAGAAACTGCTGCAGGGTGGACAGTGTATTTAGTTCAACAAAACATGCATGTTTGGAAATACGTTTTCTCTCTGTGAAGAATGAGGAAATGGCACTTAAATAAGACCTGAAGGCTGGGTAGTGGGTAGAGTATTCAAGTAGAGGGCTGGGTTTTTTGGATGTAGCATAGGTAAGAGGGGTAGTGGACTTTGTGATGGCAACATTTACTTAGCATTTGTATGATAAAACTCTTATCACAAATTTATCCAAAAAGAATTTCTATTCCCTAGTTTTTTGGTGAAGGAACCAGGACTTATGCTTAGGTTCACATAGTTGATAAGGAGTAGTACTGAGATTTGGTCCAGGTTGTATTGAAATTTTTAATCTTAACCCCACTGGATATGTAAAAGTGTCTTAGGTGATTGGTTTTCACAAATTAATTGATGTAGAAGAGTAGCAGTTGGAGATGAATGGATTGTGAGTCTCAAGCTAGAGGAGTTTGGCTTTTGCATATTATACTTCGCTGAACATAATCAGATGGGCACATTTATTAAAAATACAAATTCTCAAGCTCTAGCTTCTGGGTGTTTGAATTTATATGTATAGGATAGCCTAGAAATTAGCTATGATGCTGAGCAAGTCTTCATGTGGTCTTTGCTTTAAGAAAATTTAGAGAAATTTTAAGGGTGCCATTAGTTTTATTTCTAATCTGATTGCATCAGAGATTTGAAGGAATTGGCAATCTCAGGGTTTTGAGGCTAGGTTATTAAATAACCAGAAGTAGTTGTGGGTAACAACAGGGTGGTACAGGTTTCAGAGGAAACAAGATGAGTACTTTACTTCTGGAAGTAACTTGAATTTAACTGTTAAGGAGTACCTGGTTTTTGTTAGGTCTTACGCAACAGGGTAATGATAGTAATCAGGAATATGTACTCCTTCTCAAAATTGGGGTTCAAACTCTAGAAAATCTTCTAAATTTAACCCCCATAAAATCCTGGAAAATAGGTGTGAAGCTATTATACCTTCTTCCACAGAGAAGGTAGGTTGCCCAAGGTGATACAGGTAGTGTGTGTGGTAGCCCAGATAGGCTCTGGGCCCAAATAGGCTCTGGAATCTGCTCTTGATGAAGTTCCTCTTGTTCTAAAGTCCTTTATTCCTTAATTTTAGCTCTCAGCACATAGCCCTGTCTGTGTTGTTTTTTAACTGGAAATTTTAGAAAATGTGATTAAAATAGTCTAAGGCTAAGTTAAGTAATACCCTTATGTCCTGGATCCTAGTGAAGAAATTAAAGCTATCATAAGTGGCAGAGTAATCTGTGGAGATGATTGACTCATGAAGAGAGCAGGTCTTACAGACATGGAATTAAAGAATTACCTTAATCTAAATGTCAGTGCAAGAAGGAGACCTTAGGCTGAAAGGGTCTGTCCATATAATTTTCACTCTTAAATTTTAATCTGTAATTTTTACACATTTCACATACTTTTCTGGGTTCTCTTGATTGCTTCGCTTAGTCCTTTTATGATACTTTTCTTACTCTGTGTTAAAATATAAAGTTCACTTTTTAAAGGCTGTTCATTTTAATATCTTCCTTTCTAGGATCAAGCGTGCTTTCCTTATTGAGGAGCAGAAAATCGTTGTGAAAGTGTTGAAGGCACAAGCACAGAGTCAGAAAGCTAAATAAGAAAATGAAGGGGTTTTTTTGAGTAATAAAAATTGAGACTGATTTCTGTGTGGGGTTTTTTGTGTTGTAAATTGTTAGTATGCACATTTGGTTTCTTTGTGGTATTTGGGGACCCAGTGGTTTATAGTCCATTTTATTTTTTCTAAGGGAAACAATTGTAGGTTAATGATAGAGTATTTTGATAGCAACTCTAGCCACTGTTGTGGAGCATAAATCTCTTTCCCTTTGTAGGCTGAGACATGGGGTATTTAAACACTGGCCCTTTTATCTGAACCTTTCTTTCATACCACTTTGATCTTTATTGTAGGTCTCCTTTACATCATCAATTTTCATAGGACCGAAACCTTGCTCTTTAAGTTACTTGGATCCTTTTCTGTGCCATCTTTAAACTTTATTCTTTAGGTCAGTTCGGTTTGAAAATGGTCTCTTGGAGAGCTCAGAATTCCTTATTTAGCAAATTATTAGCTACTATATATATAAAAGCTTAGGTCAAGAGTAGTAAAATTCAAAGTCTGATTTACATTGGATTTATAATCTAGGTCAGAACATTAAAATATTATATTTGGAGAATTGTGTGATACCATTTTGACAACTCCCCCCCTCACGTCCCCCTTTTTTTACTTTTTTGAGTCAGTGTTGCCCAGGCTAAGTGCTGTGGCATCAGCCTGGCTCACAGCAACTCCTTGGTTCAAGGGATCCTTCTGGCTCATGCCTGTAATCCTGACAGTCTGGGAGGCTGAGGCTGATGGATTGCTTGAACTCAGGGGTTGGTCTTAGTAACAAGATACCTTGTTTCTATTAAAAACAGAATAACTGTCCTGTGGTCCCAGCTACTAAGGAGGCTAAGGCAAGAGGTTCTCTTGAGCCCTGGAGTTTGAGTTTACTGTGAGTTATGATGAAAACTGCCTTTAGCCACAATACTTGGAGGTGTACTTGACAGTATCTTGGCAAAGACAAGTGACAACCTGATTTTTCTCAAGACACTAAACACATCTCCAGTCCTTCTAACAACTCTATGACACATTTTTTGCCATTTTGCAGATGGCATGTTCGTGATTTTAAGTCTTAACAGGGCACCCAGGTAAATGGTTTAACAAAATGATAGCTGGGACCCCTTATTGTCATAATCTCGGGTAATGGAGATCCATTAGGTTTCCCCAAACATCTGCCAATCTCGAGGATTGTTGTACAATGATTAATTTAATTGCAATGTTGAGAATTAAGGGATGTATAAATAGGAATATAGTTGAAAAGCCTTGGATTCTAAGGTGGGTTGATAAAAAGTTCTCTAGAGATAATAGTAATTTAACCAACTTGAATAATCAACTTGTTTTATAGCCTTTATGAGTTTTGTAACTACTTAGTGGCTAAATGAACTTAAGTAAGCTTTTTGTTATGTTAAAATCTCCACCCTGAGAAAGAAACTATTATTATTTGGGACTTGTGTATTAACATGGCTAAACGAACCACACATACCTAAGTAAAGGTACATCTCTACTTGTGATGACACTTCTTTACTACCCCAGAGAAACCCCATGCCACTTTCCCCTGGGGAGACAAAGTATTCTCAGTGCTCTTCACTTGCGAATGGAAGTACTGATGAAGGCCCCTGTTCACGTGGGGTCATTTGTTACTAGGCAGGTAAACCATGATCTTTCATATTAATGTCACATTTCTCCATGATTTAGGCTTAATACTGCAAGGAGTTTTGTGATCCTGTAGTGTTTGGTATAAGAATCTAAAAATTGGTACTTTTTAGTAACATTCTGATGGTAATGTGCCTTAAAATATAAATTCGGTTTTTTGTGTATTGCTCTGTAAACTAGTTTTTGAAGTGCTCAGGACATAGTTTTGCAAAAGTGGCTGTGGAGGAGGAAGCCTAACCCTTTCCCTCTACTCTCAGGTTAGGTAGAGCAATGTGACTGAACACGGGCTGCAAATGGAACTATCAGGTTTCAGCAAAATATGAAATTAATTAACTTTTGAGAAATTTGAGAAAGCTAAAGCATTGAAATGTATGTACTTTTTAAATAATTCCTTGTATGTTAAATTTAAAATGTTTTTAAATTTGAGAAAGCTAAAGCATTGAAATGTATGTACTTTTTAAAGAATTCCTTGTATGTTAAATTTAAAATGTTTTTAAATGTCTAATTCGTAGACAATTTGGAAAAATAGAATGAAGAAAAATGTTTAATTTCACTAAGATAATTTTTAATAGTTGGATATTTTTCCTCCCATTTTGTTTTATAGGCATAAGATAGACATTTTAAGTCAAAATCAGGAGCATATTACATATGTAAATTTTTAACTCTTTCCTCATAACCACTGTGATTATGTTTCTTTTGAAAGATTATCTTCGCAAAAAAAAAAAAAAAGAAGGATTATCTTAATAGCTGCATGTTGCCATCAAATCCATGTGTTATTTAAATATTCCTTTTGAACATTTGGGCTATTTCCAGTTTTTGTCTACTGGACAAACTTGTAAACATCTTTATACCTGAATGTTTCATTTATGTTGATTACTTTTTAAAATCCACAAGCTGGTATTAAAATACAATACTTAGAAAATTGAAGAACATTGTTTAATGTGAATGTAGTGCCAACTCTATCCAAGTGACCAAAATGAATTCTGTAACTCTTTGGGGTTTTGATTTTGGGGAAAAAAAAAAGCTTTGACTGAATCCAGTTCTCTGTGTGTGACAAAGTATTCTTGACAGGTTCCTAAAAAGACATGTGAATATAGTCAGTGGTTTTCTTTGTAAAGTCTAGTATTTCTCCCTCTATTGAATTGCTTATAAATTTTATTAGAAGATTGAGGGGGTCTTTTGCCTTAAAAGCAGAAATCGCCATATGTTTGGATAAGCAAATCAAGTTTGTTTTCAGCAGCCTTATGACATAAAAACTTTACCCTAACAATTAAGAAGAGCCTGGGTTCCCCAAATTTTGATAGTCTGGGCCATGTCCAACTTTAACTGCAAACAGTGCATTTTTTTATCAATCAGTATCATGTAGTCCTTGTGGAATAAAATGGCAAAGCAGATCTGAATATTAACATTTTTCTCTAAGGTAGATTATTTCTGATAAGTATTCTGTAATTAGATGTTAAAAGTAGAACAATTGGTATGCTGGAGTTACTACCACATCTCAGCTTGTGAGAGCCCGTCATGTCATTTGCCTCTCCAGCTATGCATTCAGCAACTGTCTTGTGCCTTGAAATTGTAAGAGCATTTACACCTGGGAAATTGCTACAAAACCCACCCCACCCCCCAACCTCCAGCTCACGCCAGGGAGTTAGAGGTTAAATATTACCGTAATGCCACTGACGTTACCATCTATTATCACAATTTGCATATGATGCTGTTGGTACCAGAAGCTCTGATGGTACATATTTGATAATGACTTGCACTTAAATTTTTTTCTTATAGATGCTTATTAACACTTTGATTCTGTAAGTATCCTGGGATTTGATTTTATGAAATCCAAAATGAACCCTTATTGCATCCAGTTCTGTGTGAATGTAGAATAGGGAAAGATTAAAAATCTTGCAAAGGCAAAAGTGTCATCTCTTTAAGGAAGGAAAGCTAGATGTGATAAACACCGTTTTCTAAACCAGGAAGAGTAAAGTTAACACCATCAGTTTCATTTCTTAGTGTAGTCCGCTGTAACAAATTATCGTAGACTGGCTTAAACAACAATTACTTCTCACACATCTGGAAGCTCAGAGTCCAAGATCAAGGTGCCAGGAGATTCTATGTCTGGAATCACGATGGCCATCTCTTTGCAGTATCTTCATTCGACAGATCATTATCTTGTTTCCCTTCTTACAAGGGCACTGGTCTTATCATGAAGCCTCCCACCTCAAGACCTAAGTACCCACCGCTTAATACCATCCCATTGGGGTTTAAGATTCAGTATACATTTTGGGGGGGACACAAACATTCAGTCAAAAGAACTTTCTAATTTGAAGCGTAAGATCCATAATTCTGAATCAAAAGATACTTTCTAAATATTAGGTATTTAATAATTTTTAACTTGATTATACTGGGTGGGCCATAAAGTTAAAATTGCACAGTATTTTAAATTGTACATGAACTTTATGCCCACCCTGTATAGGTATTTTTGCCATACACTTACGTTATTTTATAATTTGTTTTAGCTTTAATTTGTTCCCTCAAAGAATATAAGAAAATACCATGTGCCAGAAACTGTCCTGCTAGATAGATACTAATAGAATAGTCAAAGCCAAACAGACTAGACTCTTCCCTTGCCTCATGGTAAATAGGACAGAGAATATTAAATGAGAAACATGTAAACATATTTGTAATTACACACACTGGGATATGAATGGAAACTCCATGGTATTGTGAAACTGTTGAGAGAACCTCTTGGGGCGGTAAGGTAGGCTTTTCTGAGGAAGTGATGGTTAAGCTTAGCAAGGTTAAGTAGGTGTTAACTGGATTGCAGTAAGGGAGAACATTCCAGATGTAGGAACAAGCAATAGCAACCAACAGCATTGACCTATATAGTCCCAGCTACGGGAGGCCAGGAGTTTGAGGCCAGCCTAAGCAAGATGGTGATAGTCTTCCTCTTTTCAAAAAATTGAAGTAAATAAAGTGAATTCGTGCAATCCAATTCACTCTCAATATTGAGAACTCTGTAATCTGAAATGTGGAACAAATTGCTAATCACTAAGAAGGAACATCCTTTTTGGCACATAGATTTAACTAACACATCTACATGGCACCAGGGCCAGATCTATGCCACTTTCCATCCTAAGGGAGACCAGTATAATCCTAGCATGGGAGGCCGAGATGGGTAGACTGACTGAGCTCACAGGTTCAAGACCAGCCTGGGGCAGAGCAAGACTACATCTCTAAAAAATAGCTGGGTGTTGTGGCGGGCACTTGTAGTCCAGCTACTTGGGGAAGCTGAGGCAAGAGAATCAATTAAGCCCAAGAGTTTGAGGTTGCTGTGAGCAAGGATGCCATAGCACTCTACCAAGGGTGACAAACGAAGACCCTGTCTCAAAAGTAAAAAAAAGAAAAGCTTTCCTAAACTGCTTATTTTTGTTAGGAGCAGAGAAACTCCTCCACATTGGGGAATATTTAAATTACGGAGTTCCTTTGATAATTTAGGCACCAACTTTCTACTAAGGAAGAAAAAGATTGAATTTATTGACTGAATAGCCCCTCATTCAGTCAGCTTCTATATTCCTTGGCCCAGGCAAATAGCTGAAGGCTTTGCCTTCCCATCTTTCTAGGGTTGGCAATAAGATCACAAAGCTTGACATGCCTAAAGAACAAATAGTCTTGGGGAAAATTCAAGTGTTTATTACATCTTTAGTGTAAGTCATATAAAGATGGTGCAGGCCATATGCTCTCTTCCATAGTAGGCAATACATAAATCAGTGGGCATGACTGTGTTCCAATAAAGCTTTATTTACAACTGATGTCCTGTTAGATTTGGCCCTTAGGTCATTGTTTGTGGACCCTGCTCCAGATGATCCTGCTTCCAGTCACAGCTGCCATGTGACTACATCTGCAACTGCATGAGAGACCTCAAGTAAGACCAGGAGAAAACTGCATTGTTAAGTCTAATCAGCCCAGTGGATGGTGGGAAAAAAATAAAATGGCTGTTTTTTTAGTCCCACTAAAATTTAAGGAGGTTTGTTACATAGGAAAATATTTAAAGTGAAATCTTTAAATACTTCTTTTTCCTCTTAAAGGATTTTAAAAAGCTATGTAGACCCATACACATTTTTAGATTTTCATCTAAAACTTCTCATTGGCCAGGCGTGGTGGCCCACACCTGTAATCCTAGCACTCAGGGAGGCAGAGGTGGGTAGATTTACTTGAGCTCAGGAGTTCCAACCAGCCTGAGCAAGAGCAAGACCCTGTCTCTAAAAAAAAAAAAATGATTGGAAGTTGTGGTAGGTGCTTGTAGTCCCAGCCACTCAGAGGGGTAAGCTCAAGAGTTTGAAGTTGCTGTGAGCTCTGACACTATGTAGGGCACCTTACCGAGGGTGATAAAGTGAGACTGTGCCCCCACCTTACCCCCCAAAAAATTGCAATGTTCTAGTATCCCTTGAAATGTCTTCTTGTAACTGGAGACGGAAGGTACCCCAAGGGCATGGAATACCTCAATTTGAAGATTCTTGCTGTGGATTTAGGGAGGAAATAGGGTTGTGCTATAATAGTCCTTCAAAGGCCTGGACTATAGTATTGATTCTGCCACTAACTATTAACACTTCTGTTATCTGCGTTAAGTCACTTACCTGCTCTGGGAGATTGGATTAGTGATCTCCAAAGTCTTACATTCCTGGATTCATTCATTCATTTTATTGTCCTGCTGATGGATTGGACCATGCTTCAGTCACTGGACGGGGCTGTGATGGTGAAGATGATCCCAGTGCCGTCCAGGAGCTCACAGTCTCACTGTTTAGTTAAGCCGATTATAACTCTTGGTAGATTAATTTAAATACATGATTCAAGCCTGGGCAGAACCTATGAGGCTTTTGGGAAATTTCTTGGGCCACTGATGTTAGATATTCTGTCACATGTAGGTCAGTTTTCAACAAATTGTTGAGTCTTACATGACTACCCAAAATCCACTCATGTAAGTGGAAAACCTATTTGTTATTATCCAAGCCTTGGTAAACTCCACTTAAATGTAAGCACACAAAGTACTTTTCATATGTTTTAATAAATACTGAAATCTCCAGGACGTAACCACTATGTAAAGTCAGGGGAAGTTATATTTTTCTCCTGAATATTACCTGGACAAAAGTAACATTTTAGGGGGAAAAAAGTCCATAAAACTTTGATCTTCTGCAAGGCATTTTAAGAAAAAATATAATTGGGTGAATTTGCTGATTTACCTTTTTTTCTTAACATTTTTGGTGCTGGATAGTGTTTGTACAAAATCTGATTAACAGCAAATTAATTTGTAGTATAATATATAAATCTATCATGTGGCAAGAGCACCTTGATTTCTAAATGTTTTGCTTTCTGAACAAGTGTGAGAACCACTACTGTGGGCAACTGGGAGACATCAAAGGGTTTTAATTCCATTAGCATTTAGAAAGTTTCTTTTACTGGCTTGAAGAATTCATGGTAATTCATTTAACAAACATTAAGTGTGCACAGCATGAATACCAGACACTGCTGGTGCTGACCTGAGGGGAATTTCTAGATTACACAGTCTCCCCACTCCCCAACCCACCTTCCTTACACCCTCTTTCCACACACAGGTACGGGTCTTGGTACAGTGGACAAAGTATGCCCTCCACTGTTCAGTCATTACATGACCTTGAAAAGTTACTTAAATTCTCTGAGTCTATTTTATGAACCCCTGAAAGGGGAATCAAAATTCCTATCTACCAAGATTGTTACACGTGCAAGGATTAAGTGTGCCTGCCACCTATTAGGTAATTAATAAATGTGATAGTTTCCTTTACATCTCTCTTTAAAAACTAATCTCACAATACATCTGCTGTGAGCCATTGTGAGAATATGAGTCAGTGTGTTCCCTCCAGGAGTATTTACATTTTTAGTTTTATGATTCCTGATAGGGGTTGAAAGACTGACTTCTGCTAAAGGAATTTCAAGCAGGTGAAACTGGTAACTCAATCTGTTCTGAGTCAAGGATCATCCTATTCAACATGAATACAAAACTAACACTGGGGTTGCTGTGCCTTTAAAAATTGTCATCAGAAGCTCAGATGAGGTTTACAGCTGAAATTTCCTTTTATATTTCAAAAACCTGAGCTTGACAACAGAGTCAGTGGTTCTCATACCTAAATTCACTTTGGACTCTTCTGGGTGAGCTTGTTAAAATTCAGATTTGTGGGCAGGCTCAGTGGCTCATACCTGTAATCCTCGCACTTTGGGATAACGAGGTAGGAAGATCCCTTGAGGCCAGGGCTTCAAAACTAGCCTGGGCAACTGCAAGACCTCATCTCTACAAAAAATTTTAAAACTTACCCATGTGTGGTGGCACATTCCTGTAGTCCCAGCTACTTGAGAGGCTGAGGCAGGAGGATCTACTTGAGCCCAGGAATTTGAGGTTGCAGTGAACTATGATGATGCCTCTGTGCTCTAGTCTGGGTGACAGAGCAAGACCGTGTCTCAAAAATGAATAACAGAAATTTAGACTCCATCTGAATTCAGACGTACATCAGAATCTCAGCAGGTCAAGCTAAGAACCTGAATTTTAACAGATCTCCTAGCTGATTCTCACCAAGATAGGACTTGAATTGCCTTTTCACAAAGATAGGGTAGAAAATACATATTATTTGGTGTTAGGCAAATATGGGGTTAAGTCATAGGTCTACTATGAACCAATTATATGACTGTGAGCAATTCTCCTACCTTCTGTATGTCTTAGTCACTTCACCTATACAAAATGAAGATGAATAGTCACAACTGCAGAGGTTCTGGTGGTTGCTGAAATACCCAGTGTTGTCCACACCACAGGGTGCACAGTCTGTTGTGGAGTTCTCAGTTCAGCTCTCTTTCCTGCTTCTAGTAAAAGAACCCCTTCTTACATACTTACAGAGAAACAGCGTGCACCAAGAGGGTCAGACTGGAGTCTCCTCATTCTGAATGATTAAAGAGAAACTATAATATTGGAAATAAACCAAAAAGTCAACTGATAGCCTCCTATGTCATGGTTTACCCCCACATTTTGTTTTTTTCTCTTTGTAAGGAATTACACACATAACAGGGGCTGAAAGTGCCAAGATGTATTTGATTAGTTCTGGGCAGAAGTGTGTTAGGGCATCTGAAAACCACAACTGGAGTCATCATTTCTGATGGGCCTAATGCTCTGGGTATTTCCTTTCAACTGAACTTGGAGAAAAGTACTTTGATATAATGTGCATACGGAAATCTTTTACAACATTCTTTAAACGTTAGATATTTTATTCGGCATATACAAAAAACATACTTTTCAATGTGTGCAAGTATGAGTAAATTCCTTGTCATTTCTGAGCTAGAATGTTTTTGTTTTGTTTTGTTCAATTGACCTCAGTGTGTATCAAAGCTCTAAACTGACAGCCCTAGAGACAGGCATCTTTTTTGTCTGGCTTCTGGCAGACAACAGAAGCAGCTGCTGCTTAAACATACCCCAAATACTTTATCTCTGGAAAGATCATTCTGGGAGGTGAGAAGGCACTTTGATTTCTTATTCCCTCTGAAATGTGTCAGGGGGAGTTGGTGGTGGTGTGGCTGGTCATTTACACAGGTCCTTGCTTCTAAGGCCATTGTCACATTTCACATGTACAATCAAATTACAACCTGGGTTCTGGCTCAAATTCTTTTGAAGAGATGTAAGTCTGTTGTTTAAATGCTATTCCTAATCTTGAGGTAAATAACACATTCCTTGGAAAAATATTCTTCAATTGCAAAAATCTATTAATAGTGGTTACTTTCAGGGATAAGGACTAAGGAAGAGGAGAAGATGATAAGGGGAAGGTAGTGTTTGCTTTTCATTTCTTTTATCCTTTGTTCTCTTTTAGGACTCGGAACATGTCATCTTGTTTTTTTAAAAACAAGAATCACCTGCATTTTCCATGTGTTGCAGGCCATTTTTGTTATTTATTCCTTATAAATTTCTGAATTGAAAAATGAAATCTACTAAGTATACTTTTAAAAGCTTAATTGGAAATTATTTTTTAAAAATTCAACTACCAAAACTTGCCAAATATACTTTTTTAAAACTTTGCAAATCTATATGATTTTGAAGGCAACTAGATACAAAAAAATACCCTGGGTTTGATATTTTATTCATCTGAAAATGATGCTTTCACAAAATACTTCTTTCATCATTGAAAGAATAAATCATTTGCATTTTAAAGATGCTCGAATGCTGGGAAGCAGCCTTTTCCATTTGTGTAATGTTTAGTTGCACTTATCTGATTGAGGCGAGTGTCTCTTAAATAAGTTTGCCTTTTCATTATGCTTGCAGATATAGTTTGTAAATCTCAAGGAATCAAGAATACATTTTGGAAGAATAAAATTATACAGGGTTGTGATTCCTATAAAAGAGAACTCCTGCCCTGCTGTGGCCACAGAAAGGAATTACACACTAGCAGCTGTCAGAAAAACATACTGTTACTTAGTTGAACTGTACTAGATTTGCAAGCAAAGTAAAAAAATGTGTAGATCTTCAATAATTTTTCTTTTTTTTAATTTTTACAATAATTTTTCTTTAAAAATTTTTAATTTCTAAAAAAAAATTAATTTCTATGTGTTTTAATCTGGATCCCTAATGCTACACAGTAATCCAGTGTTCACAGTGGCTTCCTGGAGTCTTTACCCCTCTCCCTAATCCAACATTCACTCCCAGTGGCCTTTTTTTTTTTTTTTTGAGAGAGAGAGTTTCACTATGTTACTCTCAGTAGAGTGCTGTGGCGTTACAGCTCACAGAACCTCCAACTCTTGGGCTTAAGTGATTCTCTTGCCTTAGCCTCCCAAGTAGCTGGGGCTACAGGCACCCTCCACAACACTCAGCTATTTTTTTGGTTGCAGTTGTCATTGTTCTTTAGCCGGCTCCAGGCCAGGTTTGAACCCACCACCCTCTGTGTGGCGCTGTAACCACTGTGCTGTGGGTGCTGAGCCCCAATGACCTTCTAATGGCTGAAAAATAGAAAGTATCAGATAGGAACTTATAGAACTTCCTTTTCCTCTTTGGCACCCCCAAATTTTAACATACCCAAATGCATGAGCTTTGGAGTCAGCAGGCCATGGCTCTACCACTTTCTGGCTGTGTCAACTTGAGCATGTTGCCCAATCTCTATGAGCCTAGTTTCCTTATCTAAAAAATGAAATCAATAGGGGGAGAGGGATGGAGGTTGGGTAAATTCCTACCCAACAGGTACGTTGCACAGGTATATCGCACACTACCTGCGTGTAGGACACACCTACAAATCAGACTTTAACCTTACAGATGCAAACTATGGAATCTGTTTGTACCCCCACATTAATCTGAAATTTTTAAAAAGTGAAATCAGTAATGCCTAGTCCAAAGAATTATCTGATGGACTTGCTAAGGCAGCCTAGTACAACTCCTGTGCCTGGTAGACGCTGAGTGTTGGTTGCTTTCTACCTCTAATCTCCCTTTCTCTGTCTTTTCTTTAGAAGATGGCTTCAATTTTTTCCAAGGTGAACTTTACCCCTATTGAGCTCTATCCCACTGCTCTCCTGTCATGGTCCTAATTTTGTTGTCACTTAACCCCTTCCCCTCCCTCTGACATCTTTGGTCCTTTTTCTCCACAGTTTTCTTCCTTCCTCTTATACAAACGTGCTCAAGTCTCACCATCCTTAGAAACCTCTCTCCCTTCCACCTCAGCTCTCTCACACCCAGCTGTGTTGGGTGGATAAATCACTGCCTCCCATTATTTTTTAAATTCCCATCATTTTTTCTTCCCTCTGTAATCTGGCTTCTTTTGCCAACACACTGCTTAATCTCCATGGATGAATTCACCACAAATGTATAAGCATTTATCATGATACCATGATCCAGGCAACGTGCTCGGTAATTAAATCATTATAACACTGTGTGCTTGACGTACTCACTGGCCAAAAGTCACCAGTGACCAACTGTCAAACCCAATGACTTCCATCAGTTGCACTCTATCTGACTTGTTAGGAACTTCCCCATCTGAGGCTTCTCTGCTCCTGCTCCCTCAGCTCTTCTGCTCCTTTGATCTTGCTGTGTTTACTTTATAGTATCCTCCTAATAATGTGGGTAATTCCCCAGGCATCCCAGTCAGCTCTCTTCCCTCTCTTTTAATTTTATTTTGTGAGCTTTTTTTTTGAGACAGAGTCTCATTATGTCACCCTCGGTAGAGTGCTGTGCCATCACAAGCTCCACAGCTCACAGCAACCTCCAGCTGTCGGGCCTAGGCAATTCTCTCACCTCAGCCTCCGGAGTAGCTGAGACTACAGGCGCTCACCACAATGCCCGGCTATTTTTTTGTTGCAGTTTGGCCAGGGCTGGGTTCGAACCTGCCACCCTCGGTATATGGGGCTGGCCCGCTACCCACTGAGCCACAGGCACCGCCCTATTCTGTGAGCTTTCTATAATTATACACTACATTTGATGGGTATGTGTGGACATTTTTCTAGGAAGAGAGTTCATAGCTTTTTTTAAAAATCAGCTTTGCAAAAAAAGTCTATGATGCTTCCAAAACATCAATAACAAAGCCCCTCCCTGCTCCATCCCATCCTTGGTTAGGCAAGTGATCCATTGTAATCGCTATCCCCCAGATGCTGCAGATGCCGGCCTCTCTACCCCTGGCCTCTTTCCTGCTCTGCAGAGGCTGTCTTCTCACTCCACCAAGGGCCCCTGGGAAGGGTCCTTCTGGGAAAACAGTTCTCATCAGGCAGATGGCTGAACCTGTGCCTCCCTCTTCTTGCTTGCCCTGCTGAGAGGCCTCGTGTGGGGCATGTGATATGTAGTAGGTGGGTGCACATATAATCTGAATTCCTGAGGTATAGTAGCTCCGCTCTGACCTCAGACTGTGCTATCCAGCACTTTCCCATTCTCCTCCTCTGGTTCCTGGAAAAACTTTCTCCTCTGGTCCAGCCTTTGACACAGCTGCAGAGTTGCCTGGAGCCATCATTATGCAGTTTGCTTTTGTCAGCCTCCTCCCTTCCCCGGGTGTCCAAGCCCCACATCCATTTTGTGGTCCTACTATCTCTATTTACAAAAAAGGATCTTTCATAGTTTTTCCCTCACCCTTCCTCCCTCCCCTCATTCCCAGTCTGTCCCAGGCCCTCTCTGTCCCTCATCTGAACTCCTCATTAAGGTCCTAAAAGGTCTCTTGCCTCAAGATTTTTTGTTATTCCCTTTGGTCTTGGAAACACACAGCCAATCTTTTCAATTTTAAAAAATCCTTGGATGCTTCTTTATGGCCTACATGATGAACTTTTTTTTTTTGTTTGAGGCAGAGTCTCACTATGTCACCCTTGGTAGACTGCCGTGGTGTCACAGCTCACAGCAACCTCAAACTCCTGGGCTCAAGCAATTCTCTTGCCTCAGCCTCCTTGGTAGCTGGGACTACAGGTGCCCGCCACAACACCCGGCTGTTTTTAGAGATGAAGTCTTGCTCTTGCTCAGGCTGGCCTTGAACCTGTGAGCTCAGGCAATCCACCTGCCTCGGCTTCACAAATGCTGGGATTACAGGCGTGAGCCACCAAGCCTGGCTCTACATGATGAAATCTAAACACATAGCATTGACCTCCCTCCCCAGTCAGGCTTCATTCTTCCTGTTCAGGTCACAGCTGTTCAACGATTTTTCTTTCACACTTAACTCTTCTGTCATCCAGTCATTTTTCCATCACCTTTTGGACTCCCCATCCCTCTGCCTTTGCTCAGGCTGCTGCCAAGATCTAGAAAGCCTTTTCCAAACTGTTAAGGAATCCAGCTCCTCCATCAATGCCCCAGCTCAAATATAAGGCTGCTTGTCCTACTTGTGAGAATGAATTCACGGCTTCCTCAGGTCTCTCAAAGCAATTCTCAGCTCTGCCCTTGACGGCATATGTGCAATGTGAGGGCTTCAATTTTAAGGCTATTGTGAACATCTACTCACTCCAGAAAGTAAAATTCTACAATGTCCTTTTTAATGATTGTATAATAATTCACTATATGGATGCTTTACAATTCATTTAATTAGTTCGCTATTTTTAATTGGGTATTTTTAATCTTTCAGAAGTAACTGAAGATCAAGTGGAAATTTATTTCACTAGTTTGATCAATAATTTTCTTACAGATAATAATGTCTCTTATAGCCTATACTAATTCAGAACTACGCAGTGAAGGCATTCTCTGAAATGTAATTCCAGTTTAGCTGATTGACACAATACAAATCCACCACAGTTGATACCTTCTGTACTTGGCATCCATTATGCCAATTATTCTTGGCATAATGCAAGAATAGTTGCATTATATTGGGTGCAAGCATGAAGCAGCTATGAAGCAGCATCTTGGTGCTATCATCATCATCATGGTATACCACACAGCATTACTTCTGGCCAAAGAATTCTTATGACAGAAAATAAGGAGTTAATAAAGAAACCTTTTGGAATCATATTCAACTTACTTTTAAATTGAAGAAAATAAGAATATCATGATTGCACCCAACATAATGCAACTATCCTCAATACAACTGAAAAGTACTCTCTCCCCCAAAGAGGAAGTAAACTCTTAAAATGAGTCATAGTCCTTGTCTGATATCAGGTAACTCAAATACTGAGAAGTTAAATACCATTTACAGCACACAATGGCTCTTGGAAGACATTGTCCTGCTCCTGAACATGTTGCCATCAAAAGGCCATTCCACCATCCCACATAGTTGCTTCAAGATAATGGGACTTATACCAAGATCACTGAATTCTCTGAACATGAACCAGTTTTCACAATTTATTTGCTGTCAAAAGAATTCTTTGGCCAGAAGCAATGCCATGTGGTATACCATGATGATGAATATGGCATCAAACAGGTCCACAGAATAGTGATTTTGATAGGAGCATTGTAGGTAAGGAAGGAAAATTTGTATCTAGTATGTCTTTTTTTTTTTTTTTTTTTTAGTATGTCTGTTTCAATGAGAGCCAAGTGCCTTCTGGCCATGGTCCTATGTATTTAACTTGCCACCAGGTGGCTGGCTCATCCTTCTGAAGAATGGTCCCATATTGTGGACTCCTTGTTGGTTTCTATTGTTGGCAGGTTGGACATTCAGCACTGGCCTACCCAAATCAGCCTTGGTGAGTAAGAGACCATACCTAACTTCCATACCTCCTTCCATGACCACTTCATCTGTGGGCCCATCGGGAAAGGACAGAAATGGATAGGAAAAGTGGCTGCCTGACGTCCACATGAGTGATTTGATGAAGGCATGCTGCCATGGACACCCACATTTATTGGATAACAGATCAGACAGTGCCAAAGTGGTGATGGGTAGTTAAGGTATCCTGGGAACTAACTGCCCAAAGCCAGTAACTTGGTTCTTATCCACATGATTTTGAAGATCCTCCTCTTAGTGGTTGCTATTTGGTAAACATCCACTTAGGGCACAAATATCTTTACACTTTGCACCTAATCAGAAAGATCTAGCCATACAACTCTCTTCCATGTCTCCTCAATCATTTTCCCAATTGTGCTTTTTCTTGTTTCCCCAGCATCCAGCCAAATGTTTAGCCACTGCCCATGAATCACTGTCGACCTGCAACTCTTGCCATCACTCCTTCCAGGAAAAATAAATAGCCAGGTATTGTGAAAGTTCTACCCAGTGGGAGAATTTTCCCTCATAACTTTTCTTCAATCCCACTTTCTCCCTTTTCTTCCCTCCCAAAGTGAAGCTGTAGTGCAAAGCAATCTATTTTCAGGTAGTGCCAACATACCATGAAACAAGCCTCCAGTTTTTCTTCTTCGTCACTACTCATAGGGCATTCTCTATAATGCCATAAATATTAAGTTGGAAACAAGAAGCAATGCAGCAGGACTGTGGGCCACATGCATTTGGACTATTTGTCATACAGCTTAACTTGTACCTTCAAGACCTGCTTGAACTCAATCTTATGCATAACACTTTGATTTGATGAAGGAATGCTGCTGTGGACACCCACGTTTATTGGATGATAGATGAAGCAATGGTGATGGGTAATTCAAATTTCATGACAACTTATTGTCCAAAGGCAAAAACTTGATCTCTACTAAAGTTCAGCAACGATTTCAGTGGAAATTATGGAGATTATTTCTCTGTGGAAGATAGCATAGGTTTTCTCTAAAGCCCTAGGGCTCTGTGCTATGATTTATTTATAGGCATCTGTCAAAAGCTCCATAGAGCATCCCTATCTGCCACAATATTACAAGTAATATTGGATCTGCTGAGTCATACACCTCAAGTGGCAGAGGAGTTTGCCATTGAAGAGTCTTTGAAGTTCTAATCAATGCTAGCAGCTTATTGGATTACTGAGTTGGAATAGTATGAATGAGTTGTAGAAAACCCTAAGTGGTATGCTAAGCATTGTGTGTTTTTCTTGATGGAAGGTCATGTCAGAAGCAGCAACTATCTTTCACCTTGGAAGCAATGTCTTAGGTGTTACAGATCCGTGGATCCTTGGAAATTTCACTGAGGAACACCTTCATTTTATTGGGCTTATTTTCCAGTCTCTAGCATGCATATGTCCAACCAATGTGTCTAGTGTAGTTGCTACTTGAATCAGTAGCTCTAATAAACATATCATAAATGCAATAGCACAGTGTGATATCCTGTGAATGAGAAGACAATTAAAGTCCCTGCAAATCCAATTATGACATAGGGAGAATTGATACAGTGTTGAAATAGGACTGTGAAGGTATATTGCTGACTCTGCCAGTGAAAGGCAAATGTCTTCTATGGTCTTTACCAACCAGTATAACTAAAAAAGCCATTTGCCAGATTAACAGCTACCTAACGGGTGCCAAGGGATGTGCTTCAGCACCAAAACCACAAGTGGAACAGAAGCTGCAATTGGAGTTGCCACATGATTGAGTTTACAATAATCCACTGTTCTCCAGATCTATCTTTCTTTTACAGGGGCCAAATTGACTAATTGAGTAGAAGGTGGTAGAAATCACCATTAGGCATCTGTAAAGTCCTTGATGGTGCATCAATCTCTGCATTATTTTAGATTTTTTGCTTCCACAGGTAAGAGCACTTCTGCTGGTTATACTTACTCTTTCCAACCACAAGAGCCCTGGAGAAACCAAAGTAAGGATTCTTCCATCTGCTGAGTATATTTATTTCAATTGTATTTTCCAGAACTGAAATGAGAATGGTGATGAGAGGAAAGTTCTTCTATATGCATCTCCATTATTTGAATTAATCAATTAATTTTACATTAGGCATGTACTTTGGTGGTGTCATAGGTCAATGTAACCTCAAATTCCTGGGCTCAAGCAACCCTCCTGCCTTAGCCTTCCAACTAGCTGGGACAATAGGTGCACACCCCCCACGCACCTATTTAATTAATTTTTCTATTTATTGTACACTTGGGTGATTTATTGTGCTTGAGTGATCCTCCTGCCTTGGACCTCCTGCCTTGGACTTCCAAAGTGCTGGTATTATAGGCGTGAACCACTGTGCCTGGCCTATTTACATAATTTCAAAGACAATTTTCAGAATTTGAAATAACCACACAATAACAAACCCCACAACATTTCATTAGAAGAGTTTATATTTAGATTGTGAGACATAATAGTGCATAACACTGCCTGGCACAAAGTTACAACTCAATAAATACCTGATGAACTGGGGAGACAAAAATTCTCCTGCCTGTACAGAACCTACTAGGAAAAAACAATCTAAGAGATTGTCAACCACTCTGCAAAATGTCTTAATAAAGAAATCTGAGTTAATATTACATGTTACAATCCTACAGAAAAAAAGCTACCAATTTCCTCCCTAGCTCATATTTAAATAAACTGAAGTCAATAGTATTTAATAGCTTTTGTAGCTCTAGTTTGTTTAGAACTTAGTTAAAAAACTTAACCTTATTTTGTAGAGTCTTCCTTCTCTTTTGACTGGCAGCGTTATTCCTGACTTCAAGGCTTTTTATTAAGATTTTCTACCTTAAACACAAAAATCTTAGTAGCTATCAGTTTTATGCTTTTTTTCCTTTTTCTGAGTGTGTATTTGCTTTTGTGTAGTAAGAATGCTAATTTTAGCTTTTATGTGTAGTTTAAGATGACAGGCTGTCCTAAATCTTTGTTTCTTCAAACATTTTTCCTTCTTCATCTACACAAAATAGCCACCCATGGAATGAATAGATTGTATGCCTGTTTAAGGACATGCTCTAATACCCATGGCTATATTCATTATTATTGCTTTGTTTTTTAGTTGTGTAGAGTTGAATGTGTTTAGGAATTGCTGGTTAGCACATGGATACTAACAGATGTGGTGCATATCTTTTGTACAAGGCTTATGGAATATTACAAACTTACGTGGAAAAATATTACAAAGTTTAAGATGTTAAAATATAATAATGAATTGGTTCCTGGAGCAAATTTACTTTTTGGAACACAGATAAGAAAGTGAGATTAATAACTCAATATATAGATAAATGTGATGTATTCTAACTTGGCAGTTTTATTCTTTATGAAATAAATTTTGGGGAAAAATTTATGTGTTAATAATTTCTATATCTTTTCCTACAGTATATATTATTATATAGAATTATTTACCCCAGAATATGTAGGAAGAAGGATAAGCATATAAATGTGTACCATCTTAAACACCTTAAATCCATTTTCCTTTTATAACAATTTGCCTTTTAATTCAATTGCAGACTATACTACACTTTATGAATTTATTTCACTTCCTAAGCTTCAATTTTATCAAGTGAAAAGTGGTGACACTAGTAGTTATTTAATAGAATTATCATGAATATTAAATAAGAACAAATACAAATCACTTTACCATAGAATCCCCAATGAATGGTTAATTAGTGTTAGTTTCCTTTTTGAAGTTATAAAGGAAGTTTCAAAACTTTAATACTTTATTTTTATTTTTTCAAAGCAAATTTTTTTTGGGGGGGAGGACAGTCTCAGTACATCGACCTTGGTGAGTGCTATGGTGTCATAGCTCACAGCAACCTCAAACTCTAAAACTCAGTGATTCTCTTGCCTCAGCCTCCCAAGTACCTGAGGCTACAGGCGCGCACCAAAATGCCCCATGGGGGTCTCACTCTTGCTCAGGCTGGTCTCCAACCTGTGAGCTCAGGGCAATCCATATTCCTTGTCCTCCCAGAGTGCTAGGACTATAGGCATGAGCCACTGTGCCCAGCATAAAAGCAACATATTTTTTAATTGTTCCAAAGTTTTGCTTATTTATAAAACTATGAAAATTTTCGAAACAAAGAAACTTCCTACATATTAATGCTGGTTTTGAGGCCAGGCATGGTAATTCCAGCACTTTGCGAGGCAGAGATGGAGGGATCCCATGAGGTCAGGGATTCGAGACCAGCCTGGGCAACATAATAAATCTGGTGTCTACAGAAAATAAACAAATTTGCAAGGAATGGTGGCATGTGCCTGTAGTCTTAGCTACTCTGGAGGCTGAGGTAGGAGATCACTTGAGCCCAGGAGTTAGAGCAGGTGTCCTCAAACTTTTTAAACAAGGGGCCAATTCACTGTTCCTCAGACCGTTGGAGAGCCGGACTATAGTTAAAAAAAAAAACAAAAAACTATGAACAAATTCCTATGCACACTGCACATATCTTATTTTGAAGTAAAAAACAAAACGGGAACAAATACAATTCACACTGCTTCATGTGGCCCAGCGGCAGTTTGAGGACGCCTGAGTTAGAGGCTGCAGTGAGGCTATCTATGATTGTGCCACTGGTACTTCAGCCTGAGCAACAGAGCAAAACTCTCAAGAAAAAAAAAAAAAAAGCTGGTTGCTGGTTCTGGTGTAAATGCATTTTATTAACTTTATTACTGGGCCCTACATAATCTCAGATTCATGGACCCCCCTTAAATTGGTGAATAAGCATCTGAGGCGATCACACTAATGAATAGTAAGAACAGCAAGCCTCATCTGTACTTAGAATTAGATACTACAAGGTCTGTAAATATTTTTATGATTATGGACTTCAAACAATTTCTCAGTAATTGAGTCATTAACTAACTAAAAGTGCAGAACCAGTTCATAGCATCCTGTAAAAAACCCATCAGCTTAGAAATAAGCAAACAAAAATATATAAACATTGGCTCAATAATGTCAGTATGTTCTCGTTTTGTATAATCAGTCACTCTTACTCCAAAAGAAAATTGATATTTGTAAAGTCTCGAAAGATTATATAAAAAAGAAAAACAAAATAGAAAACAAAAAACCTCTTAGAACATCCAATCCATCTCCAAACACGAATTTTCTGTTATTTTTTTTTTAAATCTATTTAGATTGTAAATGTAGCCCAGGCCAGAGTTGATGGTGGCCCATCCAGCGGTGTAATGGAGAAGAATAAATGAATTAGAGGTATTTTGTCAGTACACCCAAAGAGATCTGCTGATATTTTGGAAGCGGAAGGTTAATTAGGAAAGAAATCAGGATGAATTTCAAAATTTTCGGTCTGAGTGATTTTACCATGTACCAACAACCGCTTCTACTACATCGAGAAGTATAAATTCAACAACGTATGGCTTTCTCAATCCCTTGAAAAAACCGCCAACAGAAAAGGTAGCGCTTTCTGAAGGTTCCCATTCATCCTCCATCTCTGGGAACCTAGAGCGTCTCGTATCCAATCAGCTTCCAAAGCCCCCGCGTCAGGAAGTGGGAGGGGCTCAGACAGGTTCAGCCGTGTCCGCTTCTCCGGCTTGGCCACGTTTGAAGCCCTCTAGGTCCTTGAAGGTACATAAACCACTTTCAGATCTGTTGGCCACGAATTGAGTTTCTATTCCAATTTAAGGTTAATAAGATTAGATAATTAATTATATTTCTCCTATAATTTATTCGTTTTATTTAGGTTCTTAATTTCTTCGATGGGTATATAAACTACCTCCGAGCTTTGCGGATCTGCGGCTCCCTTCCCCGCGCACGCGCAGGTAATCACAGAAGGCGGGCCTGTTTCCGGGTGGCGCGTGGGGCTCCAGGCCCAGAGCTGTCCCGGCTGCCGCCAACATGGAGACTTTGTACCGGGTCCCGTTCTTAGTCCTCGAATGTCCCAACCTGAAGCTGAAGAAGCCGCCCTGGTTGCACATGCCGTCGGCTATGACGGTGTACGCTCTGGTGGTGGTGTCTTACTTCCTCATCACCGGAGGTAACTCGGGCTGCCGGGGGCCGAGAGGCTGAGGCGCCGAGAGCTGACCCGCCCCGGGAGGCGAGTCTGGTTGGGGGCTCTCGGCGCTGGGGAAAGCATCTCTCTGCTCTGGATCTTTTAGTAAGGCGGAGGGAAGTTCTGGGGTCCTCCAGGTTTATTTGCCCTCACTCCCTGCCTTGTATCTTGAGACAACTCATCTTCTCACGCCCTTTCCCTTTCCTTTCTCTCTAGCCTCTTATGCCATGGATCCGAGTCAAAATGTATTTTTCAAGCCCAGAATTGTTGCTCTTTTTATTGCTTGCCATACGTTGTTTGATAAAGGTGCTGAGAAAGTCCAGTTTGTCCCACTTAACTTCCACGGTTGGTAAAGTGCTTATGGGGCTGTAAACTTCTTTGTCTGCGGTCCCAGGAACCTTGGAAGAGACTTGACAGTTTTTATGTTTGTTAGCTCAAACTGAGGGTCCTGTGTTCCTTTTTACGTACTCTACAATAAATATGAATAGCATTTGCCAAAACCACGGTTTTGGTAAATATTTGAGATGAGATTTGCAGAAGATAATGGGACAGAAGTTGAGAATTTCAAAAATAAAAGTAGCATTAACTATTAAACGCTTCTGAATTATCTATCCTCTTTTCCTGTTCCTTTCAATTAGAAAATTGCAAAGGGGCGTGCCCTTGTATGTTGGTGAGTTGGCATTCTGATCGCGGTCTTTTTACATTCACCCTTTACATTTACATTACACCCTTTCAAGCCTCAGTTCAGAGAGTTAGGCAGAGCTGTGCTACAGTACTTTTAAATTTGGGGAAGTGATGTACTTAATTTGGAAATTATGAAATTAAAGCTCTGCAGATTAAGGACAGCAAAAGTTCTTTTAAGGGAATAGCCATATAATCATTATTTTTCATGTATGTTTTGTGAGAATAGTTGGCACTGAAGAGAGGATCTGAAACTCAAAGGGGTTACTCCTTCCCCCAACCTAAAATAGTGAGTTATGTTTATTTAAATAAATAACACTTTTGATGTTTTTTAGTTGGTAAGACACTATTTAGTGTTGCATTAGCACTGATACTTGCTCAGCACATTAATAGCTCCTGTATTGAATAAACAAAATTTAAAATGCATGTGCTTTTTATTTTTATATAAAACATTGAATAATAGAGTCTTCATTTGATAGTCTCTTTCACAAAACCCTTCTTTCCCTTGGAGTCAGATCCTTTATGAGAAGCCTTAGTTTTCATCCTGGCCACTGATTATTGTATTGGGGGATTCCACTGGGGGAAAGTAGAAAGGATATCTTTTAGTGGCCAAGGCCATCAGGTGTCATGCATGATAAATTATTTTTGCCACTGGGAAGAAAGAAGTCTCTTCTAAAAACTGTAACTGTGCTTTTATAAATAAATGATGTTTATTGCTGAAATAGCCAGCAAATAGGTATTGAGTTCCTATTAATTTCTAGGTACTAGCTACTGGAGATAATTAAACAAGAGGACTCAACCCTGCTGAAGCTTATAAGGTCATGGTTGAGACATCTTAAATAGCATATAATTTTTTCTATTAAAAATTGTCACAAATGGGGCGGCGCCTGTGGCTCAAGGGGTAGGGCTCCGGTCCCATATGCTGGAGGTGGTGGGTTCAAACCCAGCCCCAGCCAAAAACCAAAAAAAAATTGTCACAAATGCAGTGAAGGAAAATGAACAAGAGGTTATGAGAAAATGATGGGCGTTGGGAGCATCATGTAAATTAGAATGTGGTTCCAATGACTTGTAAGTCAAAATCTAAAGGGTTGGGGGAAAGAATATGCTCAGCACAAGGAAAAGCAGGACAGATGTGGGATCTGGAGTCCAATTAGGTGGCTTTGGTAGTTGACTGACAGTACTAGGTTGATAGCAGTAGAAATGGCAGAGAATTGAAAGCCTTGGGAACTCAACTTGGACAGAATGTAGTGCTAAGAAGACAGTGGACCAAGCCCTGAGGGACTCTAACTTTTAGTGGTTTTATAGAAAAGAAGGCTCAGTAGAAAGGAAGCAAAAACAAACAAACAAAAACATGGAGAGGAATGTCACAACTATAAGGAGGGTTTTTTCAAGAAAATTGATTTAGTAAACTGGATTGAGTGCTTTTTGGGCAGACTCGTAAGATGAAAACTGAAAAGTGTCCATTGAATTTGACAACATGAAGGTCATTGGCAATCTGCAAGAGCAACATCAGTGCTGGCAGACGCCAGATTGAAATGAATTGAAAATGAAGGGTAAATAAGAAAGGCAAAGTTGCCTAATTTTTTCCAGAAGGAAGTCTGACTCCCTTTCAAAAAGGAAGGATAGAAATAGTATTGTTAGCTAGGAGGGTCCGAGGTCTGGTGTATGTGGGTGATGTAGAGAAAGAGAACTTGGAAATACAGGAGAAAGAACAGACAGATGTCCAAAGAAGTGAAGTCCCTGAGAAGATAAGGGGGAGTGGAGTCCTGTTAATTGCCAAAGTCTCCTATAGAGATGGGGGCGTGACTCTTCTTTAGTGAACTTTAGCCACTACCAGGATTTCATAGATTTGGTGGGGAGAAGATAAGGGAATTCTTCTGTGAATGCTTTGTCAGGCTAGGGTGAGAGAGGCACAGACTTGCTTTGCACTAAGAAAAGCTAGAGTTGGGCTCTGCACCTGTAACTCAAGCAGTTGGGGCGCCAGCCACATACACTGTAGCTGGCGGGTTTGAATCCAGCCCAAGCCTGCCAAACAACAATGACAACTACAACTAAAAAAAAAATAGCTGGGCGTTGTGGTGGGTGCCTGTAGTCCCACCTACTTGGGAGGCTGAAGCAAAAGAATTGCTTACGCCCAAGAATTTGAGGTTGCTGTGAGCTATAACAATGTGGCACTCTACCAAGGGTGACATAGTGAGACTGTCTCAAAAAAAGAAAAGCTAGAGTTGAAAGTAAAGAGTAGATGTTGATGGACATTAATGTTAATGATCATGATGACTTTATGACATAATGGTGGACATTAACATTAGTGGTTATGAATCTCTTGTATTGCTAGTCTGGCTGATGGAATGGTTTTTAAATTTCCTTGTTTTAGGACATTTGTACTAGAATGTTTATTGCAGCACAGTTTGTAATAGCCATGGAAGCAACCCAAGTGCCCATCAACCCATGGATGGATTAATAAACTGGCATATGTATACCCTGGAATACTATTTAGCCATAAAAAGATGGAGACTTTACATCTTTTGTATTTACCTGGATGGAGTTGAAGCACACTCTCATTAGTAAAGTGTCAGAAGTATTCAGTGTATTCAACATTAATATGAAACCAATAGAAAAACAACTGTACACTCACACAAGAGAAAAATACAAGTGTATTCAAGTGTGGGGAAGAGGGAAGGAGGGAGAGGGATTGGTGATCTCTCAACTAACATGCACAATGTAAGGGTATACAGCTCACCCACTGGGTGAAGTACAAGTTGTGTAGCTCAGCCACAACTTGAACTTTACCTTAGAAGTGCAAATCATGTAACCTAATCATTTGTACTCTCATTAATCAGAAATAAAAAAAAAATAGATAAAATTTCCTTTTACATTTAAGCAAGAAAATTTCTCTGGTTAACCTTTCAATTTATAGAAACAAATTCAAGCATATATGGACTGTTATATTGAACTAATATACAGCCGTTAATGTTAAATCTTTATTGCAGAGTCATTCTTTAATATTAGCAATTGTTACTGAACAAATTTCCTTTATGAAATTTGTACTATTGTTTTAAGAGTAATTCTAAAACATTGAGTTTAATATCTGAATAGCTTATTGGAGACTTAGATTAGCTGAGCCTTATTTGATTAATAATACAATCAAAACAGTCCTATTTAAAAGTAAACAAACCTTCAGAGACAATGAAAACTAATCCTATTTTTAATTGAACCTACTTTGCTTTATTGTCTTTCACATAGGAATAATTTATGATGTAATTGTTGAACCTCCAAGTGTTGGCTCTATGACTGATGAACATGGGCATCAGAGGCCAGTAGCTTTCTTGGCCTACAGGTAAAAACAGCTTTTTGAATGATTTGGTAGTGGGTAAGAAGGTTGCTAGGGTATGCCTGCTTGTTTAAAAATACAGTAAAACCTATGAGATCCATCTGTATTTAGACAACAGCTATTTTAAAATGCTGAATTCTAAAATGGCAGGATGTGGGGCAAGAGCAAGATTAGAACTATATATTTATTCATTTATTAGGAAATAAAATATTTAACAGCAATCGTGTCACCAATTTAAAGGAGGGTATGAATTTAAAATGCATTTGTAGACTATTCTGTCGGGGTCAACAAACTACAGCCCTTTTTTTTGTAAATAAAGTTTTATTGAAATCAAAACATGACCATTTGATTAGATATAGTCTGTAGCTGCTTTAAAGGTATAGTAGCTGAGTAGAGTAATTACATACTCAGCCTGCAACCCTCAGATATTTACTGTGTTGGCATATAAGAAAGTATTTATGGACCCTTGGGCTAAACCATTAGAGAACAAAAATAATTTTCGAGACTTGAGGATTTCATTTCAGTAATGAAACACCACTCCAGTGTGGTTTGGTTCATCTGAACAATGCTTGTTCTGCTTTTTAAGTTCTACTTCATAACTTCTACCTAAATATAGCTATGTGTTTATATTTATATTTACAGTAATGCTATTTATTCATGGAATGCTCCTGGAAATGTTTATTTTGATTCTCTTGGGAGGGGAGCTAAAGGAGATCTCCTGAGCTGATAGGAGATCTTGATGGTAGGGAGGCTTTTCATAGTGTCTTCTTTTGTACTTGTTTGAATTTTGAACCTGGTGCATTCATTGTGTTTTCCCTGAAAATACATATACTTTCCTTATATATTCCTATGTATAATCATCCCTTTAACAGGGAAATTTGCTTTTTGAAGTCTCTGAACTCTTTGAGAGTTTGTTGGAAGCTCTGTTTTCCTAGAAAAAGACACACACACACAAATTTGCATACATTTATAAGGGTTTATAATTCACCAAAGTCCTTATGGGGTTCATGGAACCTTATTTTAACAGTTGCTTTTTCTTTTTGAGACAGAGTCTCACTTTGTCGCCCCCTGGTAGAGTGCTATGGCGTCATAGCTCACAGCAACCTCAAACTCTTGGGCCTAAGCGATTCTCTTGCCTCAGCCTCCCAAGTAGCTGGGACTACAGGCTCCTACCACAACTTCTGGCTATTTTTAGAGACTAGGTGTTGCTGTAGCTCAGGCTGGTCTTGAATCTGTGAGTTCAGGCGATCCACCCGCCTTGGCTTCTCAGAGTGCTGGGATTACAGGTGTGAGCCACAGCACCCGGCCTGAACCACTGCTTTTTAAAATATTTTCCTTTGAAACAAGGAAAATATTTTATTCATTATTACACAAAATTTCTAGAAACACTTTCAACCAATTTGAAATTAGTTTGAAATTTATAGTAAAAATGTAAATAACAAAGCTAAAGTTCTGAATAAAGGGTTCACATACATAAAATAATTGGCCTTTCTTAGCTAATATGCAAAGTATGAGTGCTTATTTTATAGGTGGTTATATTAGTTGAGGTTTTAAAACACTTTGAATGTAAGCTCCATGAAGACAGATTTTTGTGTTTCATTCATTGTTGTATACCTGGCATCTAAAACAATGCTTGATACCTAATAGACTCTCAGTAAATATTTGTTTAATAAATGAACAGATGAATATCCTGAGGTATAGTAAAATAGTTATAATGGTAAGAATAAAAAGATTAACATAAAAAGTTTTAGCATAAAACAGAAATATGGATTTCAATTTAAGGAAAAACATTTTCACTTTTCTGGAAATTTTTATTGATTGTTTTGCTATGGTTATTCTTTTCTTTTTCAGAGTAAATGGACAATATATTATGGAAGGACTTGCATCCAGCTTCCTGTTTACAATGGGAGGTTTAGGTTTCATAATCCTGGACCGATCCAATGCACCAAATATTCCAAAACTTAATAGATTTCTTCTTCTATTCATTGGATTCGTCTGTGTCCTATTGAGTTTTTTCATGGCTAGAGTATTCATGAGAATGAAACTGCCGTAAGTTATTTGTGTAATCAGCAGTGTAACTTATGTTGTAAATTAGTAAAATGATTTCCTAGACAACATAAAATCATAGGAGATTTAACTTTGATTTAAACAGGTGAAAAATTCAAGAACCAAAGAAATATGTGACTTGCTCAAGGTAATATAGTTAGTAACAAAATTGAAACTAATAGGTCTTCTTCTTGGTTGTTATCCCCTTGCCCATTCATGAGAAAATTTATTTTGTCTTAGCATCACTGACTGAAGATAGTTATTTATGGTTTTCTAAATTGCCCTGGTTAATCTGTAACATAGAATTACAGTAGTAATGATAATAGTAGGGAGTATTTTCAAGCCATTAATTGTTACTGCTATTTGAATGTTGGTATGAAGAAAACCTGTAAGCCTTGGATGGGAAAGGAGAGTTATTTTCCCACGGAGAAGGGAAAAAGATGTAGGTAGGTAGATAAGTATTTAAAGATTGATTCAGAGAAATGTTAATATATGTATATTTTTTGAGATGGGAGTACAGGTGCCCGCCACAATGCCTGGGTATCCTTTAGAGATGGGGTCTCACTCTTGTTGAGGCTAGTCTCGAACTGGTAAGCTCAGGCAGTCCACCTGCCACAGCCTCCCAAGTGCTGAGATTACAGGCATGAGCCACCACACCTGGCCTAAAATGTTAACATCTTTAGAAGAAAAGTAAATTGGTTTTTGGCATCTCTTAAATTCCACTAACAATCATTAATTTGAAATATGGACAAATTTAATCACATTTTCATATATTCTGATTTCATTGCACTAGTAACTCAGATAAGCATAACACAAAGATTAGCTCTTAGTAATTTTATTTTTAGAGACTGCTTAAATACCACTTGTCAACTCTACTGATTTCCTAGTGTGTCTGTGGCTTAACATGTCTGTTTTCTATAATACATCTGTGGTAGAATTTGCAGGCGATCAGGACTTATCTCACTGTCATCATGTTCCCATCTTAGCCCTGGCAGGGTGGGAAGAGAGGGCACAGGGTTCTTTGTTAGCTGAATATCTGTGTGGCTGAATAGCCCCCTCAGTCTCCTGCTGGTGGCTTTTAGTTTCATCTGGGGAAAGCAGTTCTGGCCATTGGCTAAATTGTACGAAGATTTAAGTACTACATCCTCTTCTTTTTGTTCCTTGTTTTTCTGCGTTGGAAATAAGTCAGCATAGCCTAGTAAAAGGTTACTATGGAAGAGACTCAAGTTTTCATAGCACAGCACAAAGAAAGGTTCCCAGAGAGGATAAAGAGGCTATTAACAATCAATACTCCAAACAGAGAAGGCATCTCTGGAGGCATGTGACAGAACAGAGGAAGTGACCTGGTTTTGCTTATAGAACAGACTTGTTCTCATTCTTCCTTACAGGGTTAGGTCTCCTGGAATGCATGTCGAGTAAGAAAAGAAGCATTTGTCGTTTAGCCAGGCTCGAGGGTGGGAGAAATTGGGTATACTCTCTAGGTTTCAGTTATAGATTATGCTTAGATCTAATCAAAGCAGGATAGTGGTCCAAAAAAAAAAAAAATCACTATTTTCTGTAACTTGTTATGCAGCAAATCTAGGATTTGAATTTTTTTTTTTTTTTTTAGATAGAGTCTTGCTTTGTTGCCCTTGGTAGATTGCAAACAACCTCGAACTCCTAGGCTCTCGGGTGATCCTCTTCCCTTAGCCTCCCGAGTAGCTGGGACTGCAGGCACCTGCCACAATGCCTGATTATTTTTAGAGACAGGGTCTCATTCTTTTTCTTTTTCTTTTTTATCTTTATTTATTTTATTTTTTTTTATTGTTAAAACATAGCTGTGTACATTAGTGCAATCAAGGGGTACAATGTACTGGTTTCATATACAATCTGAAATATTCTCATCAAACGGTTCAACGTAGCTTTCATGGCATTTTCTTAGTTTTTGTATGTAGACATTTGTATTTTGCATTTAGTAAGTTTCGCCTGTACCCATTCAAAGATGCACTGTAGGTGTGGCCCCACCCATTTTCCTCCCTCCTCCCTAACCTCTCTCCTCCCTTCCCCTTCCTTGGCCCTTTCCCCATAGTCCTGTGCTATAGTTGGGTTATAGCCTTCATGTGAAAGCTATAATTTAGCTTCATAGTAGGGCTGAGTACATTGGATACTTTTTCTTCCATTCCTGAGATACTTTGCTAAGAAGAATATGTTCCAGCTCCATCCATGTAAACATGAAAGAGGTAAAGTCTCCATCTTTCTTTAAGGCTGCTTAATATTCCATGGTATACATGTACCACAATTTGCTAGTCCATCCGTGGGTCGATGGGCACTTGGGCTTCTTCCATGACTTAGCAATTATGAATTGGGCTGCAATAAACATTCTGGTACAGATGTCTTTGTTATATTGTGATTTTTGGTCTTCTGGGTATAAACCTAGTAAAGGAATTATAGGATCAAATGGCAGGTCTATTTTTAGGTCTCTAAGTATTCTCCAAACATCCTTCCAGAAGGTACGTATTAGTGTGCATTCCCACCAGCAGTGTAGAAGTGTGCCCTTTTCTCCACATCCACGCCAACATTTCTGGTTTGGGGATTTTGTTATGTGGGCTACTCTTACTGGGGTTAGGTGATATCTCAAAGTAGTTTTGATTTGCATTTCTCTGATGATTAAGGATGATGAGCTTTTTTTCATGTGTTTGTAGATCGTGCATCTGTCTTTAGAGAAGTTT
Source organism: Nycticebus coucang (assembly GCF_027406575.1). Classification (NCBI taxonomy): domain Eukaryota; kingdom Metazoa; phylum Chordata; class Mammalia; order Primates; family Lorisidae; genus Nycticebus; species Nycticebus coucang. The sequence goes on from NC_069780.1 coordinate 35,981,257, forward strand.
CTTTTCAAGTCCCTTGCCCACCCTGAGATGGGATCACTTGCTCTTTTCTTGCTAATACCTTTCAGTTCTCTGTGGATTCTGGTTATTAAACCTTTATTGGAGGTATAACCTGCAAATATTTTCTCCCATTCTGAGGCCTGTCTGCTTGCTTTACTTACTATGTTCTTGGCTATGCAGAAGCTTTTTAGTTTGATCAGGTCCCAGTAATGTATTTTTGAAGCTGCTTCAATTGCCTGGGGAGTCCTACTCATAAAATATTCACCCAGGCCGATTCCCTTCAAGAGTTTTCCCTGTACTTTCTTCAAGTATTTTTATAGTTTCATGTCTTAAGTTTAAATCTTTTATCCAGTGAGAGTCTATCTTAGTTAATGGTGAAAGGTGTGGGTCCAGTTTCAGTCTTTTACAGATCGCCAGCCAGTTCACCCAGCACCATTTGTTAAATAGGGAATCTTTTCCCCACTGAATGTTTTTAATTGGCTTGTCAAAGATCAAATAATGGTAAGTAGCTGGATTCATCTCTTGGTTCTCTATTCTGTTCCAGACATCTACTTCTCTGTTTTTGTGCCAGTACCATGCTGTTTTGATCACTATGGATTTATAGTACAGTCTCAGGTCTGGTAGCGTGATTCCTCCTGCTTTGTTTTTATTGCTGAGTAATGTTTTAGCTATTCGAGGTTTTTTCTGATTCCATATAAAACGAAGTATTATTTTTTCAAGATCTTTAAAATATGACAATGGAGCTTTGATAGGAATTGCATTAAAATTATATATTGCTTTGGGTAGTTTAGACATTTTAACAATGTTGATTCTTCCCAGTCATGAGCATGGTATGTTTTTCCATTTGTTAACATCTTCAGCTACTTCTTTTCTTAAAGTTTCATAGTTCTCTTTGTAGAGATCTTTCACGTCCTTTGTTAGGTATACTCCCAAATATTTCATCATCTTTGGCACTACTGTGAAAGCAATAGAGTCCTTGACTGTTTTTTTGGCTTGGTTATTGTTGGTATATATAAAGGCTACAGATTTATGGGTGTTGATTTTGTAGCTTGAGACATTGCTGTATTCCTTGATCACTTCTAAAAGTTTTGTAGTAGAATCCCTAGTGTTTTCCAGATATACGATCATATCATCTGCAAAGAGTGAAAGTTTGATCTCTTCTGACCCTATGTGGATACCTTTGATCGCCTTTTCTTCCCTAATTGCAATGGCTAAAACTTCCATTACAATGTTAAAGAGCAATGGAGACAATGGGCAACCTTGCCTGGTTCCTGATCTCAGTGGAAATGGTTTCAGTTTAACTTCATTCAATACGATATTGGCTGTAGGTTTCCTGTAGATGGCCTCTATTATTTTAAGAAATGTCCCTTCTATACCCATTTTCTTAAGTGTTCTGATCATGAAGGGATATTATCAAAAGCTTTTTTTGCGTCGATTGAGAGAATCATATGGTCTTTATTTTTTAGTTTGTTTATGTGCTGAATTACGTTTATAGATTTACGTATATTGAACCAACCTTGAGACCCTGGGATAAATCCCACTTGGTCATGGTGAATAATTTTTTTTGATGTGTTGTTGGATTCTGTTTGTTAGGATCTTATTGAGTATTTTTGCATCCATATTCATTAGTGATATTAGTGTATAATTTTCTTTTCTTGTTGGGTCTTTCCCTGGTTTAGGGATCAAGGTGATGTTTGCTTCGTAGAATGTGTTGGGTAATATTTCTTCTTTTTCTATATTTTGGAAGAGGTTTAGTAATACAGGTACTAGTTCTTCTTTAAAGGTTTGGTAGAATTCTGACGTAAAGCCATCTGGTCCTTGGCTTTTCTTTTTAGGGAGATTTTGTATAGTTAGTGCTATTTCAGAACGTGATATAGGCCTGTTCAACGTTTCTACTTTGTTCTGGCTAAGTCTTGGTAGGTGGCATACTTCCAAGTATTGGTCGATTTCTTTCAGATTTTCATATTTCTGAGAGTAAAGTTTCTTGTAATATACATTAAGGATTTTTTTAATTTCTGAGGGGTCTTTTGTTATTTCATCTTTACCGTTTCTGATTGATGAAATTAGAGATTTTACTCTTTTTTTTCCTGGTTAGGTTGGCCAAAGGTTTATCTATTTTATTGACCTTTTCAAAAAAACCACTTTTGGATTCATTGATCTGTTGTATAATTCTTTTGTTTTCAATTTCATTTAATTCTGCTCTGATTTTGGTTATTTCTTTTCGTCTGCTGGGTTTGGGATTGAAATGTTCTTCCTTCTCCAGTTGCTTGAGATGTCCCATTAGGTTATTAACTTCCTCTCTTTCCGTTTTCTTGAGAAAGGCTTGCAGTGCTATAAATTTCCCTCTTAGGACTGCCTTTGCAGTATCCCAGAGGTTCTGATAATTTGTGTCTTCATTGTTGTTTTGTTCCAAAAATTTGGTGATTTCCTTCTTATCCTTCAGCATAAGGTTGTTTAGCTTCCATGTTTTTGTATGGGTATGCAGATTCCTGTTGTTAATTGAGTTCAACTTTTATTTCATGATGGTCTGAGAAGATACAAGGAATAATTTCTATTTTTTTAAATTTGCTGAGGTTAGATTTGTGGCCTAGGATGTGGTCGATTTTGGAGTATGTTCTGTGGAGCTGATGAGAAGAATGTGTATTCAGTTTTGTTGGGATGAAATGTTCTAGATGTTGAATGGTTAAGTTTAAATCTAAAATTTCTTTGCTAGGTGGTGCCTGTGGCTCAGTGAGTAGGGCTCTGGCCCCATATTCCAAGGGTGGCGGGTTCAAACCCAGCCCTGGCCAAACTGCAACAACAAAAAAAATAGCCAGATGTTGTGGCGGGTGCCTGTAGTCCCAGCTGCTCGGGAGGCTGAGGCAAGAGAATGGCGTAAGCCCAAGACTTTGAGCTTGCTGTGAGTCCTGTGACATCTTGGCACTCTACCGAGGACGGGAAAGTTAGACGCTGTCTCTCTAAAAAAAAAAGAATAATAATTATAAAATTTCTTTGCTTAGCTTCTTCTTGGAGGATCTATCCAGCACCGCTAAAGGGGTGTTAGAATCTCCAACTACTATGGAACTGGAGGAAATCAAGTTGTTCATGTCTGTTGGAGTTTCTTTTATAAATTGCGGTGCATTCTGGTTGGGTGCATAAATATTAATAATTGAAATGTCATTATATTGAGTATTACCTTTAACAAATATGAAGTGTCCATCCTTATCTTTCCTTATTTTGGTTGGTTTAAGGCCTGTTGCGTCTGTGAATAGGATTGCAACGCCTGCTTTTTTCTGCTTTCCATTTGCCTGGAGTATAGATGACCATCCCTTCACCTTGAGTCTATATTTGTCTTTTAATGTAAAATGCGATTCTTGTATGCAGCAGATATCTGGCTTGAGTTTTTGTATCCAGTCAGCCAACCTGTGCCTCTTTAGAGGATGATTTAAACCTTTCACATTAATTGAGTATTGATAAGCCTTTTGAGAGTCTGGTGGACATTTTTAATCCTTTTGCGACTGTGGAAGTTGGAATTTGATCAAAATTTTCTGGGTGGGTTTACTTTTGTGGTGGAGGATTATGCTGGTCTTTATGAAGGATAGGTCTGAGAATATCCTGGAGAGCTGGTTTAGTTATGGCAAATTTCTTTAACATGTGAATGTCATTAAAGTATTTAATTTCTCCATCATAAATGAAACTCAGTTTAGCTGGGTACAGGATCCTGGGTTGAAAGTTATTTTGTTTTAGGAGATTAAAAGTCAATGACCATCCTCTTCTAGCTTGAAAGGTTTCAGCAGAGAGATCTGCAGTTATTCTAATATTCTTGTCCTTGTAGGTGATGGTTTTCTTTCATCTGGCTGCTTTCAGAATGTTTTCCTTCATTTTGACTTTAATGAAATTGATTATGATGTGTCTGGGGGATGTCTTATTTGCGTTGAGTCGTGCTGGAGTTCTGAAACTGTCTGCTATCTGAATTTCGGAATCTCTTGGCATGTCTGGAAAGTTCTTCTCATAATCTCATGGAGAAGAGACTCTGTGCCTTGTGAAGCCACTTCGTTGCTTTCGGGGATCCCTATAAGACGAATATTGGTTTTCTTCAAATTATCCCAGAGCTCTCTGGCAGAGTGATCTGTTTTTGCCCTCCATTTCTCTTCCTCTTTGAGAGTTTGGGAGCGTTCAAAAGCTTTGTCTTCAATCTCAGAAATCCTTTCTTCTGCTTGGTCCATTCTGTTACTGAGGGACTCTACTGTGTTTCTCTGATCTTTGAGGGCTACAACTTCTTGTCTCAATGTGTCAAAATCTTTGGTCATTTGGTCTTTGAATTTGTTGAATTCTTGAGATAATCTTTTGGGTTACTGCTTGGAATTCTAATTTGATCTTATTTGCTATCCAGATTCTGAATTCGATTTCTGACATCTCAGCTATTTTTTTGTGCATGGGATCTTGTGCTGTTTCTGCCCCATTGATCCTTGGGGATGTTGATCTACTCTGATTATTCATATTGCCAGAGTTTTTCTGTCGATTTCGCCTCATGATTGTTTTTCACCGTTGCCTCTGGCTGTCCTCAGAGTTGGGGAGGTGTCTCTCCAAGATTAGACCCCAGTGGGATCACTCTATTGTTGCTGGATCTTTGTAGGGAGTGACCCTGTGTAGTTCCTCTGGGGCTGCCCCAGCCAGGGAGTTCTGCTTGTGGGAGCAGCTCTGGAGTGTGACACATCCGGATCCAGCAACAGGGCGGGGGGTGTTGCACACGGTTCTGGGAGTGCCTGGCGCCCAGTGACTTTGGCACAGAGAGCGCAGGGCTCCAGGAGTCTCTGGCCAGGAGAAGGGCTCCATGCCGATGCTGGGAGGGCTCTGGAGGGCATGCAGCTACCAGAGTCCCTAGCCAGACAGGCTGGCCAGTGTGGTGGCAGGGAAGGTACAGGAGGGAGGATGTGGGGTTGCGCAGCTCCTGCAGTTCCTGGTCATGGGGTTCCGAGGCCCGGTGGGCATGGATGTGGGTCACGGGTGGTGGTCCAGCTCTTATTGAGGTCCAGGCGGCGCACGAGACGGGGGTCTCATTCTTAGCAGGCTGGTCTGAAACTCCTGAGCTCAGGCAAATCATCTGCCTGGGCCTCCCACAGTGCTAGGATTACAGGCATGTGTCATCATTCTTGGCTTTACGATTTGAATTTTTAGGAGAAACAAATTTATGGTTCCTTCTCTGATAACGGAGAATGGACAATCTTGCCTTTCGTGGAATATTGGCAGGCCTCAAAGGAGATGATGAGAAAGTCTGTTGGCCCACATGTTGTATACAACAAAGTTTGATTTAGTATTACCTACAAGGAAGGGGTATAGCTTTCTTTTACACAGATTACCTATGATGTCCTAACAGTTTGATAATAGTGAGTGAAACAACAACAAACATACTAAAAAATGCTGCTAGGCAATGGCAAGAGGATTGCTCGAGCTTAAGAGTTTGAGGTTGCTATGAGCTATGATGACACCTCGTCACTCTGCCAGGGTGACAAAGTGAGACACTCTCTCTCATAAAAAAGGAGAAAGCAGCATTGAACCATTTAGTGATTCTGTTTTCTGATTTATGCTTCTTTAAAGACCTAATGTCTCTGCTGTTGATATGATTTTACTGATTAAAATGTGGTTTTATTTGATGCCTTGACTTTTGAAGAAATGAGGATGCTAATAAAATAAATGACTGCCTGTTAACTATTTGCATACATAGCAATACAATTGCAATGGAAATTTAATTTTAGTTCTTTTTTTTTTTTTTTTTTTTTTTATTGAGACAGAGTCTCTGTTGCCCTTGGTAGAATGCTGTGGCATCACAGCTCACAGCAACCTTAAACTCTTGAGCTCAAGTGATTCTCTTGTCTCAGCCTCCCTAGTAGCTGGGACTATAGGCACCCGCCACAATGCCTGAGTATTTTTAGAGACGGAGTCTTGCTCTAGCTCAGGCTGGTCTTGAACTCATGAGCTCAGGCAATCCATCCACCTCGGCCTTCCCGAGTGCTAGGATCATAGGAGTAAGTCACTGTGCCCAGCCTTAGTCCCTAAATTGTTAATTAGTTCAGAATTTCAAAGGAGCAGTTTTCATTTTGAAAGTAAAAATTTTCTAATATAATTTATGAGGTAGTGTATGTGTCTCTGTGTGTATTCAAAATATTTTAAACGTAAACAGTCTTAAGAAATGTTTGGACAGGGATAGAAGACTATGGTACAAGTTTGTACTTGTTTCTTATGAAAAATAATTAATGGCCATTAAACTGTCTTTGCCCTCCACTAGAGTAAGGCAGTTTTAACTTAAAAGCAGAATCTTACAAATTAAATAAACATAAAAGATGACTTGTAGTGTGGTTGGTAAGGGCCTAAGATCAGGCAAAGTACTAGATTGGAGGTGGAGGGATGGGTTCCTACCTTTAGCCAAGTCTGATATAAACCTACATGTATAAAACTACTCTACATAGATGCTGGTGTAATTGAGGAGAAAGGCCTGCTTTACTCAGACTAGCAAAAGTGAGCTTTCAACAATTTGAAGTACTGTTTATTAAGCCTACTGAGACAAGCTAGGGGGCTCCTGAGTAAATGGGATCCGTTCAGGAAAGTTAGAGAGCTAACTCGGTCATGGGATCAGTCAGAAAAGAAGTCAGGCTTCTTTTCTTTCAAGTCCCTCTCTTAAAGGGAGAAATGAATGAACAGTTAGGATTATAGTAATACTTAAATTCATTTAGGCAATTACATGATTTGCATATGTGATTCTTTCGTAGAACTGAAATTTAGCCCTACAAATACCAAAATATTATTTTATTCATTTTTGACAGACTTTCAAACTGTTTAAGTTATGTTGCTCCTTAACACTCAAACGTTTGTCTACAACATACTTATTTGATATCGATTAGTTATTGGACACAGTATTAAGCATAAGTTTACCCTTTAGCTAAGGGATATTTTCCATTTATATTACACATAGTACTACTTTTTGGCTTTTATAGTTTATTTCCTTAATGTAACCTGTCGCCATCTCATTGTCATCAGTGTACACCTACTGTAATTTCATCCTTTCCTTCCTCCGTTTTGTTTGCTGGTTAATTAAGTGATTTGAGGAAATAGATAACTTAGCTGTTAACCTAGCTCTTTGGTTGCCTTTTAACTCAGAACTAGCTGAAGGAGAGCTTAATGGCTTGACTTTACATGTAACCGCCCTTTCCTATGTTTGAGGGTCTCTTCATTTGCTTCCAGATTTGGAGTTATATTCCATAAAATTAAGGCTGTAGAGGGTTTGGCAGCTGGGTTGTGTCAGTGAGTAAAATCTTATATCCAAGGTTCACTTTTAGGAAGTGAAAGAGGTAATTCTGAAGAAGCAAAACATTTGTACAGCTGCTGAGGACAATGTATTGTAGAGAAAGTAAGAAATTTGGATTCCAGTTTTGGGCTTGCCTCTTATTAGCTCTGAGACTTTGAATTCAAGTTCTGTGAACTCTCTTGGCCTCAAATTCCAAGCCTGTGAAATTAAGTTAAGAATGTACCTCAGAGAGTTACTGTCAAGATTAAATGGGAGGGTGTCGTATGTGCCCTCAAGCATAATATCAATGTCAGTGTTTTTATTATAAAAATAAACCGAGTCCTGAAAGTTACAAGTTTCAAATTGGATTCTGGCCACAGTTTCAAAAATAACAAATAAACCTGTTATAAACCTTTGCTTTTTCTCTGTTTCTAAAAGAAAGTGAGATTTCCATATCTAGGACCACTGGATAAGATAGTTAGGAGTGTAGAAACTTGTGTTTCTGGCCTTGTGATTTTGAGCAGACCACTTAACTGGCCCTATCGTTTTCATACTCTTCAACTGTAAGATGAGAATAATGCTTATTCACATACCTTTGTAGGATTGTTGCAAGGATTAAATGCAATAATGTATGTCATGGTATTTTGAGACATTTCTGTGTTAGTGTTAACCTAGCACAGTGCCTGTCTTAATATGCTGAAGACACTCAACGATCATTCATGGAGGCTTCTCCTATCTGTATTTGTTTTTGAGTTCTTGGTTTACTTTAATTTTTTTTGACACCATCTTGCTCTGGTGTTAGGTAGCGTCATCATAGCTCATAACAATGTCAAACTCCTGGGCTCAAGTGATCCTCCTGCATCAGACTTCCAAGTAGCTGGAATTGTAAGCACATGCCACCGTTCCCAGCTCATTTTTTCAGTTTTTTTGTAGAGACCAGGTCTTGCTTTTGCTCAGGCTGGTCTTGAACTCCTGACCTCAAACAATACTCCTACCTTGACCTCCCAGAGTGCTGGGATTACAGGCATGAGCCACTGTATTTATCAAAAATTTTAATTGTGTAAAATTCTCATACACCTGAATATAATAATTAAAGATGTTGAAATTTTCTGAGTCATAAGAGAGGGGGCTAAATGTGTCCAATAGAAAAAGACCTTAGTACATGTGTTTCAACAATTTTATTTTTTATTTCCTACCAAGAAGCCTATTAATAGTTTATTCTTTTTCTCCTAAAATTATATCTTTATAGCATTATAATATTTCTTAGTTTCCCTAAAACTTTTCTTAAGATAGGAGTATATGTAAGTTTGGCAGCTTTGAACAGGTCTTATTTAGTCTTATTTAAATATTCTTTTCCAGGCTAGACATGGTGGTTCATGCCTGTGATCCTAGCAGTCTGAGAGGCCCAGGTGGGTAGGATCACTTGAACTCAGACGCTCAAGACCAGCTGAGCAAGAGTGAGACCCTGTCTCTACTAAAAATAGAAAAATTACTCAGGTGTGGTAGCAGGAGCCGATAGTCCCAGTTACTCAGGAGACTGAGGCAGGAGGATCACTTGAGCCCAGGAGTTTGAGGTTGCTGTGAGCTAGGCTGACACTCTACCTAGGGCTCGGAGTGAGACTATCTCAAAACACAAAAATAGATTATTTTCCATCTAAATATAGGTTGACCGTAATCTGCAGATTTATAGTACATAAGTATAGGTTACATACTAGTTAGCAGGAAGAATACCACGATCTATAGCCATATGAAGAGTCAGAGGTCCAAAGTACTTATTCACATGTCAGTATCTGCAGATGACAGGACACTACTCCTAAAGAGTTGTTTGTACTCTGGTTCCATAGTGTGAGCTAGCCGTGGGGTACTTCCATAGTATGGTGAAGATTTTAGAGGATACTTGCTTAAAATCTTCTTGAGTTTTTTTCTTGTGAAGCTTTAGGTCTTTTTTTTTTTTTTTTGTAGAGACAGAGTCTCACTGTACCACCCTCGGGTAGAGTGCTGTGGCGTCACACGGCTCACAGCAACCTCTAGCTCTTGGGCTTAAGCGATTCTCTTGCCTCAGCCTCCCGAAGCTTTAGGTCTTAAATATCCTTTTTTTTTTAAGTATCCTTTTTGTGAATCATCAGGCATTATGGTAGCAAACTTATGTGAGGTTCTCAAAATCAACGTATATATAGTCAAAGAACCTTCTGATTTTTTAAAAAATGTTACTCACTTTTGAGGTGGAGGAGTTAAGAAGTATTGGGTTATATTAGAGTTATAAAGGGGGTTGTGTTAGATGAAAGTTCTCTTAACTGAGAGTGTCGATTGGCTGTGCTGATAGCAGAAGGAAGAGTGTGTGTGTTCTGGGTAGATTATTGGGTGCACATAGATCTAAGTCGTATGTAGTCAAGTGAGTCAAGCTGGAAGGGAAGACAATCATATTCTTTAGTGCCTAATATGTGCCAGACCTCAGTGTTACAGGTCATTTTTATTTTTATTTTTTTTTGGCCGGGGCTGGGTTTGAACCCGCCACCTCCGGCATATGGGACCGGCGCCCTACCCGCTGAGCCACAGGCGCCGCCCTACAGGTCATTTTTAAACACTGCCTACTGCTAAAGAAACTTGAGACTAATACAGCAGTTCTCAACCTGTGGGTCACGACCCACAGGAACTGTATTAAAGGGTCGTGGCATTAGGAAGGTTGAGAACCACTGCTCTAATAGGAGCAGCTAACATTTGTGAAGTGCTTATTACCATAGCATGAGTAGCAGGTACTATGTGAGTAGATTCTCATATAGTCGTTAAAACCCTGTGGGGTGGGCAGTGCCTGAGGCTGAGAGGAGTAGGGCGCCGGCCCCACATGCCAGAGGTGGACCCAGCCCCGGCCAAAAACTGCAAAAAAAAAACCCTGTGGGGTAATTCTATGTATAGATGAGGCAACTGAGTGAGATTCAGCTCGGCTTAAGACACAGGGTCAAAAGGAGAGATGTTCTGAAAGCATTAGTGAATTCAGAGTGTACTTACTAAACCCTTAATGTGGATATTTTTACATTATTTTTCTATTTTTTCTTGAACCTATAGATCCTTAATTAATAATGTATTTTTAAGGGTTTATTATAAAGGGGATTTCAGGGCTTAACCTGTACTTTATTAATAAAAGGATCTCCTGGGTGGTGCCTGTGGTTCAGTGAGTAGGGCGCAAGTCCCATATACCAAGTGTGGCAGGTTCAAACCCAGCCCCGGTCAAACTGCAACAACAACAAAAAATAGCTGGGCATTGTGGCGGGCGCCTGTAGTCCCAGCTGCTCAGGAGGCTGAAGCAAGAGAATGCCTAAGTCCCAGGGTTGGAGGTTGCTGTGAGCTGTGTGATGCCACAGCACTCTATTGAGGGCAATAAAGTGAGATTCTGTCTCTACAAAAAGAAATAAAATAAAAAAATAAATAAAAGGATCTCCTATTGGATCAACATGAAGTTTGACAGGTGGAGCGAAAATACCTAACTGCTAGCCAGACATTTCCTAATATAATAGAGGTATGGGAGTAGATGTTTCTGTGCACTGTTCTTGAGAGCTCAAAGACTCATTTTCTAGGCATGAATTCCTGATTCTCCCACCTTCTATTCTGGTAATATTTTAGGGTTTTAAGAAATCCCAGCTACTCAGGAGGCTCAGGCAAGAGAATCACCTAAGCCCAGGAGTTGGAGGTTGCTGTGAGCTGTGATGCCACGGTATTCTACTGAGGGCGGTAAAGTGAGACTCTGTCTCTACAAAAAAAAAGAAGAAGAAGAAATCCAAAAAGTTTCTTTCTGTAAAAAGTTTTGATTTTTGTTGCAATTGTGGGAGTCTAAAGTAGTAGATCGATTGACTCTTAACTTTAATTTTTACATAACATTTCTTCTTTTTTTTTTTGTAGAGACAGAGTCTCACCTTATGGCCCTCGGTAGAGTGCCGTGGCCTCACACAGCTCACAGCAACCTCCAACTCCTGGGCTTAAGCGATTCTCTTGCCTCAGCCTCCCGAGTAGCTGGGACTACAGGTGCCCGCCACAACGCCAGCCCATTTTTTGGTTGCAGTTTGGCCGGGGCCGGGTTTGAACCCGCCACCCTCCGTATATGGGGCCGGCGCCCTACCGACTGAGCCACAGGCGCCGCCCTCTTCTTCTTTTTTTATTCTTTGTTGTTTAGCATATTGCTTTATAACTTTATACTTTGAAAGAGAAGGTTAGTAGAACTGAGTCTTAGTGATTTATTTATGTATTTGGCTAAGGGGCAAGATATGAAATAAGAACCATAATGAGAAATCACACAGTTGTATTTTTGGATTGTCATTTTGTTCATCATAAAATTTGGACATTTTGAAATGTTGCTTCCCTTTCACTTTTTGTTTATCATTTTTATTTCTACAGGGGCTATCTGATGGGTTAGAGTGCCTTTTGAGAAGAAATCAATGGATACTGGATTTGCTCCTGTTAATGAAGTTTTAAAGGCTGTAGCAGTCCTCTGATATGAAATGTGGAAAGAATGAAGAGCTGCAGTAAAAGAAATATCTAGTGAAGTGTATTCAAGCTTGGACTAAAATTACTTCTTCGTATCAAAGACAAGTTTATCACAGTATCTTTTCCTGCAGACCTATACTGACTGACGTACCAACGATGTTAAGTGGCATTTTCTTCTTAGTTTTTCATTTCTTAAAAGTATGTTCCATATCTACAACTATAGTATTGAATAAAATTATTTTTTACAACCCCATTAACATTTTTTGGAGATAATATTTCTGATTTGCAGAAATTAACATAAAATCAGGAAGCGAGATTCCATAAGCTGAGAACTCTGGACAGCTGGTCAGCTTTACTCATGGTGCTTTGTCTTTAAACAGAGTGTGTGATAGTACATTATTTCAGAGATGTTTCCTGAACAATAAGATGTATGAAAGGAGCAGAAATAAATAATTTTTATAATTAATGCCTTTTAGTCTTCTTTTTTAACTGATAGTATTGAATTTTTGGTCTGTAAATCATTCAGTCCTATCATGTGACTGTCTTTAGCTGCTTTTGGTAGCCTAAGGTTTCAAAATATGTTTGGCAGGATGGCTTGTAGGGTAGCAACACCATATCCCTGTAAATATTCAAGCACAGTCTGTATCTATGTCAGAGTTGTAGGTATGATTGTGCTAGATGAAAGTTCCCTATAGTCATTTATTTTCAGTAGTTCAGACATTTTGTGCATATGTGAAGACATCTCTAGACCAGTCTCATCTTCACCTAATTTCTTCTAGCCAACTTTTCACTTTTCTCTGGCTGGCCCTGGGTTTTATCTATTTGTCTGATGGCTCATTCCTTCCTAAGATCTTTAGGTTTATAGTAAAATTTTCTCTGGTGAGCTTTTTGCTCCACTAAGTTCAAGGATGAACTAGTTATAGCTATTCATTAAGTCAAAAAAGGTTCATTGATTTATTCAAAAATTTGATTATCTGTTTTATACTAGGCCATACTGAAGATGTCATAGTAAGATGAATAAAAGCTCTGCCGTCTTAGACCCTACATTCTTGTAGAGAAGTTAATCAATAGATTAAAAATGTTGGTAAACTGACAGATACTGGCCGGGCACACTGGCTCATGCCTATAATCCCAGCACTTTGGGAGGCCAAGGCAGGAGGGTTGCTTGAGGCCAGGAGTTTCAGGCCATGCTGAGCAAGAGCAAGTCCCACTTTGCATGGTGGTGTACCCCTGAAGTCCCAAGAAGCTGAGACAGGATTGCTGCTTGAGCACAGGAATTTGAGGTTGCGGTAAGCTATGACAACCCCACTGCCCTCTAGCCTAGGTGACAGAGCAAGACCCTGTCTCACAAGGAAAAAAAAAATTGAAACTGTCAAATACTAAAATGCGACAAAGAAAAAAGGCAAGATAAGTGAGTAGTCTTGTACTATATAGAGAGGATGATGGGAGGTGTGGAAAAAAAGAGCTGCTACTACATAGAATCCCTGAGAAAATAAATCAAGACCCATATTGTACTTAGCAAGTTCAAAGGCTTGATTCAATATTAATTGCATTTTTTTGTTATTTGGCTATATTTTAAAACCTTGCTCAAGCCAAGTGGACAGAAACTTAACATAAAAGTAATAGGGCTTCAGAAAATGTGCTTTTCTTCACATTGATTGAAATGTAGTGAACAGTTCCTATTTTATAACTACCAGATGGTATAAGGTTTGTTGGGTATTTCTATTTCAAAGCTCTTAATGCTTTGGGGGAGGGTAATAAATGTATCTTTACCAAATATAGTGAACTATATTTAAGTCAGCATTTAGTATTTTAAAATACATAATACATTTTAAATCAGCATATAAAATGTTTTTGCTGGTAAAAGTACAATGTTTACAGGAAGAAACAAAATTATTTTACCTGTACTATTTATTTTTTTATTTTTTATTGTTTGGGATTCATTGAGGGTACAAAGAATTAGGTTACACTGATTGCCTTTGTTAGATAAAGTCTCTCTTATAATTGTGTCCCACCCCCAAGAGGTGTGCCATACAACATGACCCCCAACTTCTTCCCTCTTCCCCTCTCCCCACTTGTTCATTCCCTTGTATTAGCTCATCTACTGCCTTCATATTAGAATGGAGTACATTGGATTCTTGCTTCTCCATTCTTGTGATAATTTACTAAGAAGAATGTGTTCCGCCTCCATCCAGGTTAATACAAAAGATGTAAAGTCTCCATCTTTTTTAGTGGCTGAATAGTATTCCATGGTATACATATACCATGGCTTGTTAATCCATTCTTGTATTGGTGGACATTTAGGCTATTTCCACATTTTGGTGATTGTAAATTGAGCTGCAATAAACAAGTCTAGTCCAAGTGTCCTTATGATAAAAGGATTTTTTTTCTTCTGGGTAGGTGCCTAGTAATGGGATTGCAGGATCAAATGGGTGATATAATTTGAGTTCTTGGAGGATTCTCTATATTTCTTTCCAAAAAGGTTATATTACTTTGCAGTCCCACTAGCAGTGTAAAAGTGTTACCTTCTCTCCCCAACAATAAAAAAACAACAGCATATATATATAGATAAAAAGTGTTACCTTCTCTCCCCATCCACGCCACCATCTGCCGCTTTGAGACTTTGTGATGTGGGCCATTTTCTCTGGGGTTAGGTGATATCTCAGAGTGGTTTTGCTTTGCATCTCTGTGATGATTAGGGACAATGAGCATTTTTTCATGTTTGTTAGCCATTCATCTGTCTTCTTTAGAGATGGTTCTATTCATGTCTCTTGTCCAGTGATATATGGGATTGTTGGGGTTTTTTTGTTATTAATTTGAGTTCACTATTGATCCTAGTTTCAAGCTTTTGTCTTATTCATAATATGCAAATATCTTTTCCCATTCTGAAGGTTGTCTGTTTGCTTTGGTGGTTGTTGCGAAGAAGTTTTTCAGTTTAATTAAGTCCCATTTGTTTATTTTTGTTATTGCAATTGCCATGGAAGTCTACTTTATAAAATCTTTACGTGGGCAGTGCCTGTGGCTCAGTGACTAGGGTGCCAGCCCCATATACCAAGGGTGGCGGGTTCAAACCTGGCCCCAGCCAAACTGCAACAACAACAACAAAAATAGTCGGGCATTGTGGCGGGCACCTGTGGTCCCAGCTACTTGGGAGGCTGAGGCAAGAGAATAGCCTAAGCCCAAGAGCTGCAGGTTGCTGTGAGCTGTGATGCCATGGCCCTCTACCAAGGGTGACAAAATGAGACTCTGTCTCAAAAAATAAATAAATAATAAAAATCTTTCCCCAGGCCAATATCTTCAAGTGTTTTCCCCACACTTTCTTCGAAGATTTTTATTGTTTCCTACCTTAGATTTAAATCTTTTATCCATCTTGAATCAATTTTTGTAAGTGATGAGTGGTGTGGGTCCAGTTTTAGTCATTTACATGTGGTTATCCAGTCTCCCAACACGATTTATTGAATAGGGATTCTTTTCCCCAGTGTATTTTCCTGTTTGGTTTATCAAAGATCAGGTAGCTATAAGATGTTAGTTTCATCTCATGGTTTTCTATTCAGTTCCAAATGTCAATGTCTCTACTTTTGTGCCAATACCATGCTGTTTTGATCACTATGGTCTTGTAGTACAGCCTGGTAGGCTGATGTCTCTGGCTTTGGTTGTTGTTGTTGTTGTTGTTTGTTTGTTTTGAGACAGAATCTTAAGCTGTTGCCCTGGGTAGAGTGCCATGGCGTCATAACTCACAGAAACCTCAAACTCTTGGGTTTAAGCCATTCTCTTGTCTCAGCCTCCCAAGTAAGTGGGACTACAGGTATCTGCCACAACACTTGGCTATTTTTTGGTTGTAGTTGTCATTGTTGTTTGGCAGGCCTGGACTGGATTTGAACCTGCCAGCTCCAAAGTATGTGGCTGGCTCCCTAGCCACTGAGCTACAGGTATTGAGCCTCCCGGTTTTCTTTTTATTACTAAGAATTGCCTTAGATATACGGGGTTTCTTCTGTTTCCATACAAAACGAGGAATTATTTTTTCCAAATCTTGAAAGTATGATGATGGTATTTTAAAGGGGATTGCATTGAATTTATAGATTGCTTTGGGCAGTTTTGTAATTTTCTTTATAGAGGTCCTTCATCTCTTTTTGTAGGTGTATTCCTAGGTATTTCATTTTTTTTTTTTTTTTGAAGCTACTATAGAGGAAATTATGTCCTTGATTAGCTTCTCATCTTGCCTGTTATTGGTATATACAAAGGCTACTGATTTGTGGACACTGACTTTATATCCTGAGGCATTGCTGTATTTTTTTTAATCACTTCAAGGAGTCTTGTGGTTGAGTCTTTGGGGTTCTTTAAGTATAAGGTCCTATTGTTGGCAAAGAGCACGAGTTTGACCTCATCTGCCCCCATTTAGATGCCCTTTATTTCCTTCTCTTGTCTGACTGCATTGGCTAAAACTTCCAACACTATGTTGAATAGTAGTGGCAGTAGAGGACAACCTTGTCTGGTTCCAGTTCTAAGTGAAAAAGCTTTCAGTTTTACTCCATTCAGTTTAATTTTAGCTGTGCATTTGTCGTAGATGGCTTTGATCAGATTAAAAAATGTGCCACCTATGTTCTTAAGTGTTCTAATTAGAAAAGGATGCAGGATTTTATTGAATGCTTTTTCTGTGTCTATTGAGAGGATCATATGGCCTTTGTTTTTGCTTCTGTTGATATGGTGAATTACGTTTATGGATTTGTGTATGTTAAACCAGCCTTGCATCCCTGGGATGAAACCTACTTGATCGTGATGAATGATTTTTTTAGTGTGTAGCTATAATCTATTGGCTACAATTTTATTGAGAATTTTTGCGTCTATATTCATTAGTGAAATTGGTCTGAAATCCTCATTTTTAGTTGGGTCTTCAGGGTGATGTTTGCTTTGTAGAATGTGTTGGGGAAGATTTCTTCCTTCTTAATTTTTTTTTTTTTTGAATTTCTGCAGTATGGGTATAAGCTCTTCTTTAAAGGTTTGATACAATTTTGGTGTGAAACCATCTGGACCAGGGCATTATTTTGTTGGGAGATTTTTTTATTTCTTCGATCTCAGTTCTTGAAATCTGTTCAGGAGATCTATTTCTTCTTGATTAAGTCTAGGGAGATGGTGTGATTCTAGGTATTGACCCTTTTCCTCCACGTTGTCAAATTTCTGGGTATAGAGTTTCTTGTAGTAGTCAGAGATGATCTCTTGTATCTCTGTAACATATGTTGTTTATCATTTCTGATTGAGGTTATTAGAAACTTTACTTTTCTGTTTCTAGTTGTATTATGTTTAAGTTGTTTCGCAGGCAGGACGTGAAACCAAAATGTCACAATCTGAGGGAAAGCCTGCTAAGCATTATTAGCAGAAACAGATATAAATGGATAAGCGAATTAATAGACAGGATTGGAAACAAATTTGTCTTTGGTTTTGTCACAGAAAGGGAACAGATGCCAAAGGGTACATAGAAATGCAAAATACTTAGTTGGTGTAACTCCAGTGAAAGGAAAAGGAGGGATGCAAAGTTAGGTAGGGGAAGCTGTCAGGAAGTGATGCAGAGCTGACACCTGCCATCAGCCCAACAGGAAACTCCAGAGCAAAGACTGCCTATCAGAGTAGTATGTTGGGGAGAAATGGCTGGACCACTGTTCCACCCACTTGATGTTAGGTCTTGCCTAGAAAGTGGAAATGAGCCCCAACAAAGATAAATGGAAGCTAACAGTCATGGTCCTTGGAACTGGGTATCAAATCCTTTCTTCAAGGGAGATCTGAGCAACATGTCCTGTTTGCCACACATTTATAGAGAAAATATCCTACTTACAGAATTAAAATGAGGAAATTTTATACATGTTGCTTAGAAAGACTATATTATGATGGTTAATATTTAATTGTGAAGTATGAAATAACTTAGGTGCTCAGAGAGTGATACATTCCTGAAGGGTAAAGTTGTAAGAAAAAGATATTTTCCCACTTTGCTTGAACTGGAATCCAGGTCTTCCAAATAGAGTACTTGTTTCCTTTAGAGGCTGCTTTTTTCTGGTATCAAAGATTAGTCCATGAACACAGTAGTAGGTATAAGGCTGTGATTTACTGTTGGAACAATGGATTCCGAATATGCTTAAAAGTTTCAAATATGTTTTTATCAAAATCTTTCAATTGTTTTTTTTTTTTTTTTTTGGCCGGGGTTGGGTTTGAACCCGCCACCTCTGGTATATGGGGCCGGCGCCCTACTCCTTGAGCCACAGGCACCGCCCCAATCATTGTTCTTATTATGTGCTAAGACTTTTTTTTTTTTTTAATTTTGGGTTAATATGAGGGCACATACAATTAGCTTACATTAATTTTTTTTGTGAGGTAAAATCTGAAGTGAGGGTGATTCGAGTATTAGAATTGGGAATGTGGTACTGTAAAGACTCTGTTGCTCATTTCTAAGATATTCTATTCTATAGAATAAGATTACTCTGTAAGATTATTCACTTCTAGTTCAGAGTGGTGGGAATCATGATTTAAAATTATCTGACTTATAAAGTGTTAAAAAATGTATTATATTCTTTTTTTTTGGGGGGGAGGGAGACAGAGTCTCACTATTCTTCCCTGGGTAGAGTGCCATAGCATCACAGCTTTTCCATTCTTGAGATACTTTACTAAGAAGAATGTGTTTTTTTTGACACAGAGTCTCACTCTGTCACACTTGGTAGAGTGCTATGGCGTCACAGCTCACAGCAACCTCTAACTCTTGAGCTTAAGCAATTCTCTTAAGCCTCCCAAGTAGCTGGGACTACAGGTACCCACCACAATGCCCAGCTATTTTTTTTGATGCAGTTGTCATTGTTTAGCTGGCCCCGGCCGGGTTCGAACCTGCCACCCTCAGTGTATGTGGCTGGCACCCTACACTAAGCTATGGGTGCCGCCAAAATGGATTATATTCTTAAGAGAAAAGACAACCAACTAAATAAAATAGGCTCTGTTGGGGCAATGCCTGTAGCTCAAGGAGTAGGGTGCCGGCCCCATATACCAGACGGAGCTGGTTGGTTCAAACCCGGCCCCCGCCAAAAACTGCAAAAAACATAAATAAATAAATAAATAAAATAGACTCTGTGATAAACAAAATAATTAAATTAGCAGACAAGGATTTTTGATTTTTATTTTTTTTATTGTTAAATCATAGCTGTGTGCATTAGTGCAATCAAGGGGTTCAATGTGCTGGTTTCATATACAATCTGAAATATTCTCATCAAACGGTTCAACGTAGCCTTCATGGCATTTTCTTAGTTATTGTATGTAGACATTTGTATTCTGCCTTTAGTAAGTTTCACCGGTACCCATTCAAAGATGTACGGTAGGTGTGTCCCCACCCATTACCCTCCCTCCACTCTAACCTCCCCCCTCCCTTCCCCTTCCTTGGCCCTTTCCCCATAGTCTTGTGCTATAGTTGGTTTATAACCTTCATGTGAAAGCTATAATTTAGCTTCATAGTAGGGCTGAGTACATTGGATACTTTTTCTTCCATTCCTGAGATACTTTGCTAAGAAGAATATGTTCCAGCTCCATCCATGTAAACATGAAAGAGGTAAAGTCTCCATCTTTCTTTAAGGCTGCATAATATTCCATGGTATACATGTACCACAAGATGCTAGTCCATCCGTGGGTTGATGGGCACTTGGGCTTCTTCCATGACTTAGCAATTATGAATTGGGCTGCAATAAACATTCTGGTACAGATATCTTTGTTATATTGTGATTTTTGGTCTTCTGGGTATAAACCTAGTAAAGGAATTATAGGATCGAATGGCAGGTCTATTTTTAGGTCTCAAAGTGTTCTCCAAACATCCTTCCAGAAGGAACATATTAGTGTGCATTCCCACCAGCAGTGTAGAAGTGTGCCCTTTTCTCCACATCCACGCCAACATCTCTGGTTTGGGGATTTTGTTATGTGGGCTACTCTTACTGGGGTTAGGTGATATCTCAAAGTAGCAGACAAGGATTTTTTAAACAGATAATACAATCATACTCAATATAGTGAATCAAAATATGATAATAATGAAAAAAGTAGATTTCGGCAGAGAAGTACTAAGATAACCTGGCTGATATCATCAAGAGTTTTTCCCACACTTTCTTGTAGAGTTTTTATTGTTTGTGTCTTAGATTTAAATATTTTACCCAGCATAAGTCAAATTTTGTAAGTGGTGAGAGGTGTGGGTCCAATTTCAGTCTTTTACATTGGCTAACCAGTTCCCCTAGCTCCAGTCATTAAATAGAGATTCTTTTCTCCAGTGTATGCTTTTGTTTGGATTTATCAAAGATCAGATGACGATATGGGAGTGGTTTCATCTCTAGGTTTTCTGTTATAATCCATAGATCTATGTCTCTATTTTTGTGCCAATACCATGCTGTTTTGATCCCTATAGATTTCTAGTATAACCTGAAGTCTGATAAAGTGATGCCTACAGATTTGTTTTTATTTCTTAGAATTGTGTTGGCTATTTGGATTTTTTTCTGGTTCCATATGAAACAAAGAACTATTTTTTCAAATTGTTCCAAATACGGCATTGGTGTTTTATGGGAATTGCATTAATCTATAGATTGCTTTGGGTAGAATAGACATTTTAACAATGTTGATTCTTCTCAGCCGTGAGCACGGTTTGTTCCATTTGTTAACCTCCTTTGCTATTTCTTTTCTCAGGGTTTCATAGTTCTTTCTGTAGAGATCCTTCACATCCTTTGTTAGGTATATTCCCAGACATTTCATTTTCTTCGAAGATATTGTGAAGGGTATTATGCCTTTGATTTGATTCTCAGCTTGACTGTTACTGGTGTATATAAAGGCTATTGATTTGTGGGTATTGATTTTATGTCCTGAGACATTAATTCATTTTTTTTTCACTTCCAGGAGTCTTGTGGTTGAGTCAGCAAAAAGTGAAAATTTGACTTGTTCTGTCCCCGTGTGGATACCCTTTATATCCTTCTCTTGCCTGATTGCATCGGCTAGGACGTCTAGCACTATGTTGAATAGTAGTGGTGATAGAGGACATCGTTGTCTGGTTCCAGTTTTAAGTAGAAAGGCTTTCAGTTTTACTCCATACAGTGTTATATTGGCTCTGGGTTTGTCATAGATGGCTTCTATCAGAAGCCAATCTAAATTGGCTAAAGAAATGTCCAATCTATGCCTGTTAAGTGTTCTTCTTACAAAAGGACACTGAATTTTGTCAAACACTTTTTCTGCATCTCTTTTTTTTTTTTTTATTTGTAGAGACAGAGTCCCACCTCATGGCCCCCGGTAGAGTGCTGTGGCCTCACACAGCTCACAGCAACCTCCAACTCCCGGGCTTCAGCGATTCTCCTGCCTCAGCCTCCCGAGTAGCTGGGACTACAGGCACCCACCACAATGCCCGGCTATTTTTTGGTTGCAGTTTGGCCGGGGCCGGGTTTGAACCCATCACCCTCGGTACATGGGGCTGGCGCCCCACCGACTGAGCCACAGGCGCCGCCCTTCTGCATCTCTTAAGAGAATCATATGGTCTTGGTTTTTGTTTCTATTTATGTGGTGAATTACATTTATGGATTTATGTATGTTTAACCAGCCTTGCATTCTTGGGATAAAACTCACCTGATTGTGATGTGTAAGTGTTTTAATGTGTAGCTGTATTCTATTTGCTAGGATTTTATCGAGTATTTTTGCTTAATGCAAAATTTGATGCAGAATATATGCTCTACTTGATCAGTTGTTTGGAAAGCAAGGGCCACACAGTACACTTACTCGCCGAGTGGTGTCTAGCACTGCACTAATACCAGGAAGTCATCATTGTTCTCACATGTGCATTCAGTCCATTCTCCTCTGCTGCCAGTTTATGTCAATCTCACAAAAACTGTTCTTAGTATATTAACAATGGCTGGATATTTTTTTTTCTTTTTATTATTATTATTAAATCATAGCTGTGTACCTTAATGTGATCATGGGGCACCATACACTGGTTTTATAGACCGTTTCACACATTTTCATCACACTGGTTAACATAACCTTCCTGGCATTTTCTTAGTTATTGTGTTAAGACATTTACATTCTACATTTACTAAGTTTCACATATACCCTTGTAAGATGCACCGCAGGTGTAATCCCACCAATCACCCTCCCTCCGCCAATCCTCCCCTCTCCCTCCTTCCCCATATTCTAAGGTTATAACTGGGTTATAGCTTTTATATGAAAGCCATAAATTAGTTTCATGGTAGGGCTGAGTACATTGGATACTTTTTCTTCCTTTTTTTTTTTTTTTTAATTAAATCATAGCTGTGTACATTAATGCAATCATGGGGCACCATACACTGGCTTTTATAGACCATTTGACACATTTTCATCACACTGGTTAACATAGCCTTCCTGGCATTTTCTTAGTTATTGTGTTAAGACATTTATATTCTACATTTACTAAGTTTCACATGTACCCTTGTAAGATGCACCGCAGGTGTAATTCCACTAATCACTCTCCCTCCACCCATTCTCCCCCTCCCTCCCCTCCCTTTCCCCCTTCCCCATATTCTAAGGTTATAACTGGGTTATAACTTTCATATGAAAGCCATAATTAGTTTCATAGTAGGGCTGAGTACATTGGATACTTTTTCTTCCATTCTTGAGATACTTTACTAAGGAGAATATGTTCCAGCTCCATCCATGTAAACATGAAAGAGGTAAAGTCTCCATTGTTCTTTAAGGCTGCATAATATTCCATGGTGTACATATACCACAATTTATTAATCCATTCATGGATCGATGGGCACTTGGGCTTTTTCCATGACTTAAGAATTATAAATTGGGCTGCAATAAACATTCTGGTATAAATATCTTTGTTATAATGTGATTTTTGGTCTTCCGGGTATATACTAGCAGAGGAATTATAGGATTGAATGGCAGATCTATTTTTAGATCTGTAAGTGTTCTCAAAACATCTTTCCAAAAGGAATGTATTAATTTGCATTCCCACCAGCAGTGTAGAAGTGTTCCCTTTTCTCCACATCCATGCCAGCATCTCTGGTCTTGGGATTTTGTGATATGGGCCAATCTTAATGGAGTTAGATGATATCTCAAAGTAGTTTTGATTTGCATTTCTCTGATAATTAAGGATGATGAGCATATTTTCATATGTCTGTAGGCCATGCGCCTGTCTTCTTCCGAGAAGTTTCTCTTCAAGTCCCTTGCCCAGCCTTCAATGGGATCACTTGTTCTTTTCTTGCTTATACATTTGAGTTCTCTGTGGATTCTGGGTATTAAACCTTTGTTGGAGACATAACCTGCAAATATCTTCTCCTATTCTGAGGGCTGTCTGCTTGCTTTACTTACTGTGTTCTTGGCTGTGCAGAAGCTTTTTAGTTTGATCAGGTCCCAGTAGTGTATTTTTGAAGCTGCTTCAATTGCTGCTTCCTCATAAAATACTCACCCAGACCGATTTCTTCAAGTGTTTTCCCTGCACTCTCTTCTAGTATTTTTTTTTTTAATTTTTTTTATTAAATCATAACTGTATACAATGATATGATTATGGGGCATCATACACTCACTTCATAAACCATTTGACACATTTTTATCACAGTGGTTAACATAGCCTTTCCGGCGTTATCTCAGTTACTGTGCCAAAACATTTGCATTCTACATTTACCAAGTTTCGCAAATACCCCTGTAATATGCACCACAGGTGTGATCCCACCGATTCCCCTCCCTCTACCCACCCCCCCCCTTTCCCACTTCCCCCTGTTGTTAAGTTGTAGCTGGGTTATAGCTTTCATGTGAGAGTCCCAAATTAGTTTCATAGTAGGGCTGTGTACATTGGGTATTTTTTCTTCCATTCTTGGGATACTTTACTAAGAAGAATATGTTCCAGCTCCATCCATGTAAACATGAAAGAGGTAAAGTCTCCATCTTTCTTTAAGGCTGCATAGTATTCCATGGTATACATATACCACAATTTATTAATCCATTCGTGGATCGATGGACACTTGGGCTTTTTCCATGACTTAGCTATTATGAATTGGGCTGCAATAAACATTCTGGTACAAATATCTTTGTTATGTTGTGATTTTTGGTCTTCTGGGTATATGCCCAGCAGAGGAATTACAGGATTGAATGGCAGATCTATTTTTAGATCTCTGAGTGTTCTCCATATATCTTTCCAAAAGGAATGTATTAATTTGCATTCCCACCAGCAGTGCAGAAGTGTTCCCTTTTCTCCGCATCCATGCCAGCATCTCTGGTCTTGAGATTTTGTGATATAGGCTAGTCTCATTGGAGTTAGATGATATCTCAAAGTAGTTTTGATTTGCATTTCTCTGATGATTAAAGATGATGAGCATTTTTTCATATGTCTGAAGGCCTTGCGCCTGTCTTCTTCAGAGAAGTTTCTCTTCAAATCCCTTGCCCAGCCTGCTATGGGATCCCTTGTTTTTTTCTTGCTGATGCGTTTGAGTTCTCTGTGGACTCTGGTTATTAAACCTTTGTCAGAGTTATACCCTGCAAATATCTTCTCCCATTCTGAGGGCTGTCTGCTTGCTCTGCTTACTGTGTTCTTAGCTGTGCAGAAGCTTTTTAGTTTGATCAAGTCCCAGTAGTGTATTTTTGAAGCTGCTTCAATTGCCCGGGGGTTTCTCCTCATGAAATACTCACCCAGACCAATTTCTTCAAGGGTTTTCCCTGCATTCTCCTCTAGTATTTTTATAGTTTCATGTCTTAAGTTTAAATCTTTAATCCAATGAGAGTCTATCTTAGTTAATGGTGAAAGGTGTGGGTCCAATTTCAGTCTTCTGCAGGTTGCCAGCCAGTTCACCCAGCACCATTTGTTAAATAGGGTATCTTTTCCCCACTGAATGTTTTTAATTGGCTTGTCAAAAATCAAATAGCGGTAAGTAGCTGGATTCATCTCTTGGTTCTCTATTCTGTTCCAGATATCTACTTCTCTGTTTTTGTGCCAATACCATGCTGTTTTGATCACTATTGATTTGTAGTAAAGTCTGAGGTCTGGTAGTGTGATTCCTCCTGTTTTGTTTTTATTTCTGAGTAATGTCTTGGCTATTCGAGGTTTTTTCTGATTCCATATGAAACGAAGTAATGTTTTTTCAAGATCTTTAAAATATGACAGTGGAGCTTTAATAGGGAGTGCGTTGAAATTATATATTGCTTTGGGTAGTATGGACATTTTGATAATGTTGATTCTTCCTAGCCATGAGCATGGTATGTTTTTCCATTTGTTAACATTTTCAGCTATTTCTTTTCTTAGAGTTTCATAGTTCTCTTTATAGAGATCTTTCACGTCTTTTGTTAGGTAAATTCCCAAATATTTCATCTTCTTTGGCACTACTGTGAATGGGATAGAGTCCTTAACTGCTTTTTCAATTTGACTGTTGTTGGTGTATATAAAGGCTACCGATTTATGAATGTTGATTTTGTAACCTGAGACGCTGCTGTATTCCTTGATCACTTCTAGGAGTTTTGTAGTAGAGTCCCTAGTGTTTTCCAGATACACAATCATATCATCTGTGAAGAGCGAGAGTTTGATCTCTTCTGACCCTATATGGATACCCTTGATCGCCTTTTCTTCCCTAATTGCGGTGGCTAAAACTTCCATTACAATGTTGAAAAGCAATGGAGACAATGGGCAGCCTTGTCTGGTTCCTGATCTGAGTGGAAATGATTCCAATTTAACTCCATTCAATATGATATTGGCTGTGGGTTTGCTGTAGATAGCCTCTATCAGTTTAAGAAAAGTCCCTTCTAGACCAATTTTCTTGAGTGTTCTGATCATGAAGGGATGCTGGATATTATCAAAAGCTTTTTCTGCATCAATTGAGAGAATCATATGGTCTTTGTTTTTTAATTTGTTTATGTGCTGAATTACATTTATAGATTTACGTATATTGAACCAGCCTTGAGACCCTGGGATAAAACCAACTTGGTCATGATGTATAATTTGTTTGATGTGTTGTTGGATTCTGTTTGTTAGGATCTTGTTGAATATTTTTGCATCTATATTCATTAGTGATATTGGTCTATAATTTTCTTTTCTTGTTGGGTCTTTTCCTGGTTTGGGGATCAGGGTGATGTTTGCTTCATAGAACGTGTTGGGTAGTCTTCCTTCTTTTTCTACATTTTGGAACAGGTTGAGTAATATAGGTACTAATTCCTCTTTAAAGGTTTGGTAGAATTCTGACGTGAAACCATCTGGTCCCGGGCTTTTCTTTTTAGGGAGTTTTTGTATAGTTGATTCTATTTCTGAACTTGATATGGGTCTGTTCAACATTTCCACTTGATTCTGGTTAAGTCTTGGAAGGTGGCGTGCTTCCAAGTATTGGTCTATTTCCTTCAGATTTTCATATTTCTGAGAATAAAGTTTCTTGTAATATTCATTAAGGATTTTTTGGATTTCTGATGAGTCTGTGGTTATTTCGTCTTTGTTGTTTCTGATTGATGATATTAGAGATTTTACTCTTTTTTTCCTGATTAGGTTGGCCAGAGGTTTATCTATTTTATTGACCTTTTCAAAAAACCAGCTTTTTGATTTATTGATTTGTTGTATTATTCTTTTGTTTTCAATTTCATTTAATTCTGCTCTAATTTTGGTTATTTCTTTTCTTCTACTGGGTTTGGGGTTGGAATGTTCTTCCTTTTCCAGTTGCGTGAGATGTCCCATTAAGTTGTTAACTTCCTCTCTTTCCGTTCTCTTGAGGAAGGCTTGCAGTGCTATAAATTTCCCTCTTAGAACTGCCTTTGCAGTGTCCCAGAGGTTCTGATAGTTTGTGTCTTCATTGTCATTTTGTTCCAAAAAATTGGTGATTTCTTTCTTAATCTCATCTCTGACCCAGCTATCATTCAGCATAAGGTTATTTAACTTCCATGTTTTTGTATGGGTATGCAGATTCCTGTTGTTACTCAATTCAAGTTTTATTCCATGATGGTCCGAGAAGATGCATGGAATAATTTCTATTCCTTTAAATATACTGAGGTTAGACTTGTGACCTAAAATGTGATCAATTTTGGAGTAAGTTCCGTGGGCTGATGAGAAGAATGTGTATTCAGTTTTGTTGGGATGAAATGTTCTGTAGATGTCTGCTAAATCTAAATATTGGATGGTTACTTTTAAATCTAAGATTTCTTTGCTCAGCTTCTTTCTGGAGGATCGATCCAACACTGCCAAGGGAGTGTTGAAATCTCCAACGATTATGGAGCTGGAGGAAATCAAGTTACTCATGTCTGTTAGAGTTTCTCTTATAAATTGAGGTGCATTCTGGTTGGGTGCATAGATATTAATAATTGAGATCTCGTCATATTGAGTATTACCCTTAACAAATATGAAGTGACCATTCTTGTCCTTCCTTACTTTTGATGGTTTAAAGCCTACTGTATCTGCAAATAAAATTGCAACACCTGCTTTTTTCTGATTACCATTTGCCTGAAATATGGATGACCATCCTTTCACCCTGAGTCTGTATTTGTCTTTTAAGTTGAGATGTGACTCTTGTATGCAACAAATATCTGGCTTGAGTTTTTGTATCCAGTCAGCTAACCTATGCCTCTTTAGAGGACAGTTTAAGCCATTCACATTGATGGAGAGTATTGATAAGTCTGGTGGAATTTTGGGTATCGAGTTTTTCAAAGGTCCAGTGGACATTTTTAATCCTTTCGCCAGTGTGGAAGTTGGAGTTTGATCCGAAGATTCTGAGTGAGTTTACTTTTGTGGTATAGGATTGGGTTGGTCATTGTGGAGGATAGGTCTGAGAACATCCTGAAGAGCTGGTTTACTTATGGCAAATTTTTTCAACATATGAATGTCATTGAAGTATTTAATTTCTCCATCATAGATGAAACTCAGTTTAGCTGGATACAAGATCCTGGGTTGAAAGTTTTTTTGCTTTAGGAGATTAAAAGTTGATGACCAGCCTCTTCTTGCTTGAAAAGTTTCAGCAGAGAGATCTGCAGTTATTCTAATATTCTTACCTTTGTACGTTATAGTTTTCTTTCGCCGGGCTGCTTTAAGAATCTTCTCTTTCATGTTAACTTTAGTGAAGCTAATTATGATATGTCTGGGAGATGGCTTATTGGGGTTGAATCGTGCTGGGGTTCTGAAGCTGTCTGCTATCTGAATTTCAGATTCTCTAGGCATGTCTGGAAAATTTTCTTTCATAATTTCATGTAGAAGGGCCTCTGTGTCCTTGGCAGCTACTTCATCAGTCTCCGAAATTCCTATAACCCTTATGTTGTTTTTTTTCGAATTATCTGAGAGCTCTCTGAGTGAGTGATCTGTTTTTGCTCTCCATTTCTCTTCCTCTTTGAGAGATTGGG
Organism: Nycticebus coucang; assembly: GCF_027406575.1. NCBI lineage: Eukaryota > Metazoa > Chordata > Mammalia > Primates > Lorisidae > Nycticebus > Nycticebus coucang. The sequence continues at coordinate 36,009,311 of NC_069780.1, forward strand.
AGCGTTCGAAGACTTTATCTTCAATGTCAGAAATCCTTTCTTCTGCTTGCTCCATTCTGTTACTGAGGGATTCTACTGTATTTTTCATATCTTTGAGGGCTGTAAGTTCTTGTTTCAGTGTGTCTAAGTCTTTGGTGGTTTTGTCTTTAAATTCGTTAAATTCTTGAGACAATTTTTGAATTTCTCCTCGAATTCCTAATTCCATTTTATTAATCTTGTCTGCAAACCAAATTCTGAATTCGACTTCTGACATCTCAGCCAGTTGTTTATGAATGGGATCTTCAATCACATCTGCCGTATCTTTTCTTGGGGGGGTTGATCTATTCTGGTTATTCATGTTACCAGAGTTTTTCCGCTGATTCCGCCCCATGGTTTACTCCCTTTGGTTTTTCCCCTGGGGTTTTATCGAGGGCCCGTACAGTGTTGTGGCCTGAGAAACTGGGGCCCTGTCTGGTGTGGTGGAGCAAAGTGGTTCTGTCTTGTTTTCAGCTGGTTTCTGTTCGATCCTATTGCAACTTCTACTCTGGCTTGAAGTCTCAGCTGTGTGGAAAAATCAGCAATTAAGTCACCCCGCCTGCCCACCTCTGGCCCCAGTTGGAAAAGGAGAATCAAACCTTCCTACAATCGCACACCCAGGGCACCGCCTGAAGAGTCCTCAGTCTATTAGCCCAGTTCAAAAGGTCCGAATCAACTGTCTCAATCGGCACTTGTCTCGGGTGGAAGGGTTCAAAAGGTCTCTGGGAACTGGATCACAGGGGCCTGGTGACTCCTCTGACACGGCTCACCCCAGTGCAGCGTGGAGTCAGGAGGAGCTACCCAGCAAACAGAGCAGTCTGGGAAGGTTGACGTCTCCTTCCCCACTTTGCCCCTCCGTCGGACCCAGTCACTGGTATCTCTGCAGATGGCTAACCCAGTTGCCTGCAGTGAACAGACACTCCAGGGGTTTGCACCTGCCTGAATCGCAAGGAAGTCTGCCAGGCCCCCGCAGACTGCCGCTATCTAGCAGGAGGAGATGGGGCCTGACATCTTTGAGTGTTTGATGCAGGTGATGGGAAGGAGGTGTTCACTCAGGCTTAGCCCCGTCCCTGATGCATGCTGCTAACAGAACAGAACAGAACAGACAACTTTGTGAGGTTCTGTCTCTGTTCTTGTCGTCGCCTACAGGAGACGGGCTGTTTTGAGTTCAAACGTCTTTGCTGCTGGAGAATTGCGTCTGAACACCTCTCTGGGTCGGCCCCGCCCTGGAGGCTTCCGGGTTTGTGAGCCGTGTCACCGGTGGCCTCCTCTGGTTGCCCAGGGAGACAGGGGGTGTGGCCTCAGAATATCCAGAAGTGAGCGTTCTGCCGTTAAAGAAAAAACGGCTGTTGATCTAACTCCAGGGAACTGCTGCTCTGGTGTGGGCACTCAGGCGACCCTTTTCTCCTCTGTCCCACGCCCCAGAGTCAGCACTGAGCGGCCGCAGTTTGTGCTGGGTCCACACCCCTTAAGAGATCCCCCAAGAATCAGAACTCTTGGGGGATGGGCCCCCAGACCCCGATTGGGAGTGGGGCGGGGGGAAGCTAGAGTTTCATTCAGTTTCACGCAATACTACGGTCCGGGGAGGGCTCCTGCACTGCACCGCAGGGAAGTGCCGCCAAGGCTTGATTTCCCCTCAGCAGAGTGCCCTCTCCTCGCTCACGTATCCCAGAGTCAGCGCTGACCTGACGCAGCTCAGGCACTGTGCACTCCCCTCGAGAAATCACCCAAGGAGCCGAACTCCTGGGGGATAGGCCCTCAGACCCCGAGTGAGAGTAGGGGTTCTCAGCTCTCAGCGGGGAGGCCAGAGTCTGATTCAGTCTTGGGCCCCGTATGCCTGGGGAGGGTTGCTGCACTGCACCGCAGGGAAGTGCCGCGAGTCGTGACTCAGCCCGGTGCCCTCTCCTCACTTGCGCGCCTCAGAGTCAATGCTGATCAGTCGCAACTCGGGGACTGTCCACTCCCCTTGAGAAATCACCCAAGGATCCGAACTCCTGGGGGATAGGCCCTCAGACCCCGAGTGAGAGTAGGGGCTCTCAGCTCTCAGCGGGGAGGCCAGAGTCTGATTCAGTCTTGGGCGCCATATGCCCGGGGAGGGTTGCTGCACTGCACCGCAGGGAAGTGCCGCGAGGCGTGACTCCCCCTCAGCCCGGTGCCCTCTCCTCACTCGGCGCGCCTCAGAGTCAATGCTGACCAGTCGCACTCAAGGGGACTGTCCACTCCCCTTGAGAAATCACCCAAGGATCCGAAGTCCTGGGGGACAGGTCTCCAGACCTCAGTGGGTGGGAGGGGAGCGCCGGGGATTCAGGGTTGCCGGCAGAGGATTCCCAAAGTTTTATTCAGCCCTATGTCCGGCAGGAGAATGCCACGGCACCCCAGTAGGGGAGGTAGGTCCAGTTTTTAGAAGGTCTCTCCCGTGGAGAGACCGTGGAAATTAAAGGGCTCTAATTTCTGCCCGCTTGTTCAATTTCTGCCCGCTTGTTCAATTATGGGGCTCTAGAGCCGGTCTCATGGGGGAGGGGGACTCCCGTCCGCTTGGTGGTGGATTTTGTACCTTTTGTTTGCGTCCTTGTGATCACAACTTGCCTCAGCAGTGTTGATGTGCGTTCTTCAGCCTTCTCTCTTGGTGAGGCTCAAGTCCACCAGGATACTTACTAAATTCCTGTCCCTTAACTCTCCATCTGGACGGGAGCCTTTGTTGAAAGCTGGCTTCAGTCCGCCATCTTGTCTCTCTCTTCTAGTATTTTTATAGTTTCATGTCTTAAGTTTAAATTTTTAATCCAGAGAGTCTGTCTTAGTTAATGGTGAAAGATGTGGGTCCAGTTTCAGTCTTCTACAGGTTGCCAGCCAGTTCACCCAGCACCATTTGTTAAATAGGGAATCTTTTTCCCACTGAATGTTTTTTTTTTTTTTGTAGAGACAGAGTCTCACTGTACCGCCTTTGGGTAGAGTGCCGTGGCGTCACACGGCTCACAGCAACCTCTAACTCCTGGGCTTACGCGATTCTCTTGCCTCAGCCTCCCGAGTAGCTGGGACTACAGGCACCCGCCACAATGCCCGGCTATTTTTTGGTTGCAGTTTGGCCGGGGCTGGGCTTGAACCCGCCACCCTCGGTATATCGGGCCGGCGCCCTGCTCACTGAGCCACAGGCGCCGCCCCACTGAATGTTTTTAATTGGCTTGTCAAAGATCAAATAACGATAAGTACCTGGGTTAATCTCGTGGTTCTCTATTCTTTTCCATTCATCTACCTCTCTATTTTTGTGCCAGTACCATGCTGTTATGATCACTATTGATTTATAGTATAGTCTGAGATCTGGTAGCATGATTTCTCCTGCTTTGTTTTTATTTCTGAGTAATGTCTTGGCTATTCGAGGTTTTTTTCTGATTCCATATAAAATGAAGTATTATTTTTTCAAGATATTTAAAGTATGACAGTGGAGCTTTAATAGGGATTGCATTAAAATTGTATATTGCTTTGGGTAGTATGGACTTTTTTTTTTTTTTTTTTTGTAGAGACAGAGTCTCATCGTACCACCCTCGGTAGAGTGCCATGGCGTCACACGGCTCACAGCAACCTCCAGCTCTTGGGCTTACGTGATTCTCTTGCCTCAGCCTCCCGAGCAGCTGGGACTACAGGCGCCTGCCACAACGCCCGGCTAGGTAGTATGGACATTTTAACAATGTTGATTCTTCCCAGCCATGAGCATAGTATGTTTTTCCTTTTGTTAACATTTTCAGCTATTTCTTTTCTTCGAGTTTCATAGTTCTCTTTATAGAGCTCTTTCACATCCTTCGTTAGATAAACTCCCAAATATTTCATCTTCTTTGGCACGACTGTGAATGGAATAGAGTCTTTAACTGTTTTTCCAGCTTGACTGTTGTTGGTATATATAAAGGCTACTGATTTGTGAATGTTGATTTTGTAACCTGAGATGCTGCTGTATTCCTTGATCACCTCTAAGAGTTTTGTAGTAGAATTCCTGGTACAGGATTACAGATATACAATCATTACAGATTACAGATATACAATCATATCATCTGTGAAGAGCAAAAGTTTGGTCTCTTCTGACCCTATATGGATACCCTTGATCACCTTTTCTTCAATAATTGCTGTGGCTAAAACTTCCCTTACAATGTTAAAGAGCAGTGGAGACAATGGGCAGCCTTGTCTGGTTCCTGATCTGAGTGGAAATGATTTCAATTTAACTCCATTCAATACAATATTGGCTTTGGGTTTGCTGTAGATGGCCTCTATCAGTTTAAGAAACATTTCTTCTATACCAATTTTCTTAAGTGTTCTGATCATGAAGGGATGCTGGATATTATCAAAAGATTTTTCTGCATCAATTGAGAGAATCATATGGTCTTTGTTTTTTAATTTGTTTATGTGCTGAATTATATTTATAGATTTACATATATTGAACCAACCTTGAGACCCTGGGATAAAACCGACTTGGTCATGATGTATAATTTGTTTGATGTGTTGCTGGATTCTGTTTGTTAGGATCTTGGTGAATATTTTTGCATCAATATTCATTAGTGATATTGGTCTATAATTTTCTTGTTGGGTCTTTTCCTGATTTTGAGATCAGGGTAATGTTTGCTTCATAGAACATGTTGGGTAGTATTCCTTCTTTTTCTATATTTGGAACAGGTTGAGTAATATAGGTACTAGTTCCTCTTTAAAGGTTTGGTAGAATTCTGACGTAAAGCCATCTGGTCCCGGGCTTTTCTTTTTAGGGAGATTTTGTATGGTTGATGCTATTTCAGAACTTGATATAGGCCTGTTCAACATTTCCACTTGCTTCTGGCTAAATCTTGGAAGGTGACATGCTTCCACGTATTGGTCAATTTCCTTCAGATTTTCATATTTCTGAGAATAAATATTTCTTGTAATATTCATTAAGGATTTTTTGAATTTCTGAGGAGTCTGTTGTTATTTCGTCTTTGTCATTTCTGATTGATGAAATTAGAGATTTTACTTTTTTTTTCCTGGTTTGGTTAGCCAAAGGTTTATCTATTTTATTGACCTTTTCAAAAAACCAACTTTTTGATTTATTGATCCGTTGTATAATCCTTTTGTTTTCAATTTCATTTAATTCTGCTCTACTGTTGGTTATTTCTTTTCTTCTACTGGGTTTGGGGTTGGAACGTTCTTCTTTTTCCAGTTGCTTGAGATGTCCCATTAAGTTGTTAACTTCCTCTCTTTCTGTTCTCTTGAGGAAGGCTTGCAGTGATATAAATTTTCCTCTTAGGACTGCCTGTGCGGTATCCCGGAGGTTCTGATAATTCGTGTCTTCATTGTCGTTATCTTCCAAAAATTTGGCAATTTTCTTCTTAATCTCATTTATGACCCAGCTGTCATTCAGCATAAGGTTATTTAACTTCCATGTTTTTGTGTGAGTATGAAGATTCCTGTTGTTACTCAGCTCAACTTTTATTCCATGGTGGTCCAAGAAGATTCCAGGAATAATTTCTATTCCTTTAAATTTACTGAGGTTAGACTTGTGACCTAAGATATGATTGATTTTGGAGTTTGTTCCATGGGCTGATGAGAAGTATGTGTATTCAGTTTCGTTGGGATGAAATGTTCTGTAGATGTCTGCTAAATCCAAATGTTGGATGGTTAGGTTTAAATCTAAAATTTCTTTGCTCAGCTTCTTCTTGGTGGATCTATCCAACACTGCCAAAGGAGTGTTAAAATCTCCCACTATTATGGGGCTGGAGGAAATCAAGTTGCTCATATCTGTTAGAGTTTCTCTTATAATTTGAGGAGCATTCTGGTTGGGTACATAAATATTAATAATTGAAATCTCATCATATTGAGTATTACCCTTAACAAATGTGAAGTGACCATTCTTATCCTTCCTTACTTTTGTTGCTTTAAAGCCTATTGTATCTGCAAATAGAATTGCAACACCTGCTTTTTTCTGATTACCATTTGCCTGAAATATGGACGACCATCCTTTCACCCTGAGTCTATATTTATCTTTTAAGGTAAGATGTGATTCTTGTATGTAGTAAATATCTGGCCTGAGTTTTTGTATCCAATCAGCCAACCGGTGCTTCTTTAGAGGACAGTTTAAGCCATTCATATTAATGGAGAATATAGATAAGTCTAGTGAAATTTTAGGTATTGAGTTTTTTGAAAGTCCAGTGGACATTTTTAATCCTTTTGTCACTGTGGAAGTTGGAGTTTGATCAAAAGTTTCTGAGTGAGTTTACTTTTGTGGTAGAGGATTGGGCTGGTCATTATGGAGGATAGGTCTGAGAACATCCTGAAGAGCTGGTTTGGTTATGGCAAATTTCTTCAACATGTGAATGACATTAAAGTATTTATTTTCCCCATCATAAATGAAACTGAGTTTTGCTGGATACAGGATCCGAGGTTGAAAGTTACTTTGTTTTAGGCGATTAAAAGTCGATGACCACCTTCTGCCTTGAAAAATTTCAGCAGAGAGGTCTGCAGTCATTCTAATATTCTTCCCTTTGTAGGTAATGGTTTTCTTACATCTGGCTACTTTCAGAATTTTCTCCTTCATATTAACTTAATTGAAGTTAATTATGATGTGCCTGGGGGATGTCTTATTCAGGTTGAGTTGCGCTGGTGTTCTGAAACTGTCTGCTATCTGAATTTCAGAATCTCTTGGCATGTCTGGAAAATTCTCTTTTCATAATCTCATTGAGAAGGGCCTCTGTGCCTTGTGAAGCTACTTCCTCACTTTCAGGGATTCCAATGAGGTGGATATTAACCTTCTTCAAATTATCCCAGAGCTTTCTGAGAGAATGATCCGCTTTTGCTCTCCATTTCTCTTCCTCTTTGAGAGTTTGGGAGCATTCAAAAGCTGTGTCTTCAATGTCAGAAATCCTTTCTTCTGCTTGTTCCACTCTGTTACTGAGGGATTCTACTGTATTTTTTCAGATCTTTGAGGGCTGCAAATTCTTGCTTCAATGTGTCAAAATCTTTGGTGGTTTTGTCTTTAAATTCATTGAATTCTTGAGACAACTTTTGAATTTCTCCTCGAATTTCTAATTCCAACTTTTGAATTGCTCCCCAAATTTCTAATTGCAAATTTTCCTCCATTCTATTAATCTTATTTGCGATCCAAATTCTGAATTCGATTTCTGACATCTCAGCTACCTGTTTATGAATGGGATCTTCAGTTACATCTGCCATATCTTTCCTTGGGGAGGGGGGTTGATCTATTCTGGTTATTCATGTTACCAGAGTTTTTCCACTGATTCTTCCCCATGATTATTTTACACTGTTTGACTTTTCCTCTTTAGCTTTGCCAAGGACGCATACAGTGCTACAGCCTGAGAAACTGGGGATCCGATTGGTGTGGTGGGGCTAAGTGGCTCTGTCTTGTTTTTGACTGGTCTCTATCCAACCCTAGTGAAACAGTTACTCTGGGTTAAAGTCTCAGCTGTGGAGAAATACCAGCAATTAAGTCACCCTGCCCCCCACAGGCAACAATTGGAAAAGGAAAATCAAACCTTCCTACAATCACACACCCAGGGCACCACTTGGATAGTCCTCGGGCAATTGGCTCTGTTCAAAAGGTCCAAATCAATTGTCTCAGTCAGCACCTGTCTCAGGTGGAAGAGTTTAAAGGGTCTCTGGCAGCTAGATCACAGGGGTCTGCTGACAACTCAAATGTGACTTGCTCTGGTGCTCTGTGAGGTCAGGAGGACCCACCTAACAAATAGATTAGTCTGGGAAGGTTAATGCACCTTTGTCACACCCCACCTTGCACCTTTGTCACACCCAGTCACTGATAACCCCACAGGGCAGTGACCCAGTTACCTCCAATGAGCAGATACTCCAGGGGTTTGCAACTGCCTGAATCACCAGAAACTGTATGTCTCCTCAGCCAGGCTGCTGCTCTCTGCCTCTATCCGTCAGGCCTAGGTGATGCCTGACAACTTCGGGGGCTTGATGGGGGGGGGCAGTGTTCATTCAGTTCCAGCCCTGCCCCTGATTGATGTTACTGACTGAACAGAACAACTTTGCTGAATTTGTTTCTGTCCCAGCTAAATTCCCCTGCAGAAGAGAAGCTGTCTTGAGTTCACAGAACCTGCATCTCAGGCCCTGTCTTTGCTGCTGCTCGGTTAGCTGTCAGTTCTAGCCTCCTGCCCTCCTTTGTCTAGACTGACGATCCCCTGAGAGCTGGGTGTGTCTTAGGCTCATTAAAGCAGTCCTCTGGGTCAGCCCCATACTGGGAGTCAGCCGGCACCACATGTGTGTTTTCTAGTCCCCGTGTTCCACCTAGGCTGGTACTGCCTCAGGCAAACCCTTTACTCACGGGGCCTGCATTTCTGTCCCAGATCTTCTGCTGGTGGTTGCCACCTGAGAAGATGCCCAGCCTCCTCTGGTTGCCCAGAGAGACAGGGGGTGTGACTCCAGAATATCCAGGGGTGAGCCCTATTTTTGCCAAAAACGGCTGCTGCTCTGCGCCTTGGGGCACCGCCGCTCTGGCGTGGTTCCCTCTCAGCCAACCGTCCTCACCTCACTCCCATGCCGCAGAATCAGCACCAACCAGCTGCAGTCCAGGCCCTGTCCACGCCCCTTGAGAAATCACCCAAGTATCTGGACTCCTAGGGGACAGGCCTTGAATCCTCAGAGTGAGAGTGGAGGGGAGTGCTGGGAGCTCAGAATTACAGGTAGAGAATATATACAGTTTTACACAGTTTTATGCCTGGCAGGAGAGCGCCATGGCACCCTAGTAGGGGAAGTAGGTCCAGTTTTTAGGGGGTCTCTCCTGTGAACTCTGCTCATTTGTTTATGGGGTACTCTGAGTCGTTCATATGCGGGAGGGAACTCCCGTCTGCTTGATGATGGATTTTGTACCTTTTGTTTGTATCCTTGGGGTGGCAGCTGGCCTTAGCAAGGTTGATGTGCATTCTTCAACCTTCTCTCTTCGTGCAGCTCTAATCCACCAGGTTACTAGCTAGATTTCTGTCCTTTAACTCTCCTTCTGGATGGGAGCCTCTGTAGAAAGCTGGCTTCAGTCAGCCATCTTGTCTCTTGCAACCTTGCTTTGGTGGTTTCCTCAGAAATCTGCAAGCATTTTTTTTTGTTGTTCTAATTTTGTCCTGCATCAGCCAGGAAGAGGTTGCTGTGAGCTGTGTGACACCACGCCACTCTATCAAGGGCAATCGGCTGGATATTTTTTAGACAGACCTTGTATATACATTATGGAATGGCTAATGCAAGTTAATTAACGTATGCATCATCTCACGTATTTAGTACTTTTTTGGTGAGAACACATAAAATCTACTGTTAGCAATTTTTACATGCACAATTTATTGTTATTAACTATGTTCACCACAATGTACAGTAGATTTCTTAAATTTATTCCTTTTGCCTAACTCAAATTTTGTGTTCATTTCCCCAGTCCCCTCTATCCTCTAGCCTCTGGTAACCACCACTTTACTGTTTTTGAGCTCAACTTTTCTAAATTCCATTTAACATGTTCATTATCTTTCTAGTTTTTTAGGGGTGGGGTCTTGCTGTCACCCAGGCTGGAGTGCAGTGATGTGACTATAGCTCATTACAACCTTGAACTCCTGAGCTTGAGCGATCTTCCTGCTTCAGCCTCCCAAGTAACTGGTACTATAGATGCCCACCACCCAGCTGCCTAATTTATTATTATTATTTTCAGAGATGGGGCTGGGCTGGACTCCTGACATCAAGCAATTCTCCCATCTTGGCTTCCTAAGTTGCTAGGATTATAGGCATAAACTACCACACCTGGCTTATGTTTATTATCTTGACTATGGTACGGTTTCAAGGACATAGAGATAGGTCAAAACTTATCAAACCATACATCTTAAATATGTGTAGTTTTTTTTTTAATGTCAGTTGTATCTCAATAAAGCTGTTTTAAAAAAGTCAACCTTAGGCTGGGCATGGTGACATATGCCTGTAACCCAACACTTTAGGAGGCCAAGGCAGGGGGATTGCTTTGCTCAGGAGTTCAAGACCATCCTGAGCAAAATAGCAAGACCCCATTTCTAAAAAAAAATGGAAAAAATTAGCTGAGCATGCTGGTGCCTGCCTGTAGCTCCAACAACCTGGGAGGCTGAAGAAGAAGGATCACTTTAGCCCAGGAGTCAGAGCTTGCAGTGAGCTTTGATCATGCCACTGCCCTCATGAATGCTAACTTTTACCTTTTCCTCCTCTTTGGTCATTCCCCAGCCCTAAAACCCCTAGTGGTCTACTTACCTCTTTACAATAATACCTGAAATTGGCTTGGTGCCTGTAGTTCAGCAGCCAGGGCGCCAACCACATACACTGAGGCTGGTGGGTTTGAACCCAGCCTGGGCCTGCTAACCCACAATGACAACTATAACAAAAAAATAGCCAGGCGTTGGGGGAGGCACCTGTATTTCCAGCTACTTGGGAGGCTGAGGCAAGAGAATCACTTAAGCCCAAGAGTTTGAGGTTGCTGTGACACCATGGCATTCTACCAAGGGTGACAAAGTGAGACTCTGTGAAAGAATACCTGAAGTCCAGTTGTTTGTGAGTTCATGGAATTTAGTTCATATCATTTGTTACCGAGTATGCAAGAAAATTCAAATTCTAATTTCATTATCCAAAATGAGATGTCCTTTAACTACTGTTGATGCTTACTGGTGATGAGAACCACCTTATATCTCAAGGGCGCTATCTTCAGATCTCTTTGTCTTTTAGAAAGCTGTTTTTTTTTTTTTTTGCTTTACTTAATTGGTTTTAGCTCCACCCCGTGTCTATACAGAACATACCTAACTGCACAGCATAATGACAGCCAGCATGTGAAATATTAAAATCCTGTCATGTGCCTCCAGTTTTTCAGGCTCAGAAACATGAGTTCTGGTTCCTATTTGGTTTCTCCAGGTTGTCTATATCCATTTGAAAATAAAGTTCCCAAGAGAATATGCACTGTTTTTGGGGTGCTTGTGTTAATAGTTAGATCAATATAGCCTTTTTAGTGGCTAAATACCTCTCCAAATTTAAGTTAATGTCTGTGTTTTGGCAATAGTCACTATGAATCCAGACAGGCAATATCACGTGTTAGAAGGCCCTCAGGATTTGGGATCTATCCAATTTGGATTCATATGCCAGCTCTGCCAGTTACCAGCAGTGTCATCTGCAGCAAGTTACTTTGAGTCTTTGAGCCTCATTTTTCTCCTAAGAAAATGAAAATAACAATGCCTATCCCACAGGGACATTCTGAGAATTAAACGAGATAATGTACAGCCTTTGGAACATACAGGTGCTCCATAATTGTTTGTTTCTTTTTTGTACAATATTTTCTTTAAAAAAGTGTTCAGGCTCTGTGCCCATAGCACAGTAGATACGGCACCAGCCACATACACTGAGGCTGGCGGGTTTGAACCCGGCCTGGGCCAGCTAAACAACAATGACAACTGCAACAAAAAATAGCTGGGTGTTGTGGCAGGTGCCTGTAGTCCCAGCTACTTGGGAGGCTGAGGCAAGAGAATTGCTTAAGCCCAAGAGTTTGAGGTTGCTATGAGCTGTGATGCCATAGCACTCTACCAAGGGCGACGTAGACTCAGTGTCAAAAAACACATTCTTCTTAGTAAAGTATCTCAAGAATGGAAAATCAAATATCCAATGTACTCCATACTAATATGAAGCCAACAGAGGATCTAATACACACCCACAGAGGAGAAAAACTCAATTCAACTGAAGTTGGGGGGAGGGGGGAATAACAGAGGGGACAGAGGGGAAGGGAGAGGGAATTGGTGTGCTCCCACTTAATGGGAAAATGTAAGGGTGTATGGCACACATCTGGGTGTGGGACACAACTACAAGGGTGACTCTACCTAATAAATGTGAATCTTGTAACCTAGTTACTTGTACCCTCACATTAACTTGAAATTAAAAAAAAGTTAGTTCTCAGCTTATCTATAGTTTTTTCTCCCCTGGTGCATTTTATTCAATGCGTGAGTATCCATTCTCCTTTGAGAACGGGAGTGGTGGAAATGTGCGCTGGTATGTGTGATAAATACAGTTGAAACATGGAATGTAGGCTTTTATTTTCATGTCCATTAAAAACAGTGTTTTTATGATTTGTGTTGTATCCATTGCAGGGTGGCACAACACCACCGCTAGACTGAGGGCCAAGGAGCAGCTTTGTTAATGGATAGCATCTTCTCTTCATAAAGTCCATTTTTCCAGATGCCTCCTGTCAAGGATGAACCTTTGCACGTGCCTTTAAGTGCTTATGTTGGCAATGGTTCCACCTTAGAAAAAGAATTTTCTTTTGACAGCAGAGTGTGAGTGCCAGTCTAAACACAGAGCAATCAAGGTCTCACCAGGTCAATAGGTTGGAACAATGATAAATTAGAATCCACCCTCCATGCCCCACTGCCCTATTGTAACTGAGATGATAGGAAAACAACGAATAATTCGAGCCCCCCATGGCAACTGCTGTACTGTATCTCTTCACATACACTTTAAACTTGCATAATGACAAAAGTGGCCGTATATCTGTCATTGTGTTTAATCCTAACAAGGACCCAATCACCTCCTGGATCTCTTAGTGTCATAAAAAGAAATAGCTGGCTAAGTCAACAAGGGGGGGTACCATGCTGGGTACTTTGTACATATTATTTCCAATGCTTACAATAATTCATTGTAGTAGTTATTATTGTCTCCATTTTATAGGGATCAGCTGGGATTTAACTCAAGTGTGCATAGCTCTAAATCTCTTGTATTTTTTTTTTAATTTTTTTTTTTTATTGTTGGGGATTCATTGAGGGTACAATAAGCCAGGTTACACTGATTGCAATTGTTAGATAAAGTCCCTCTTGCAATCATGTCTTGCCCCCATAAAGTGTGACACACACCAAGGCCCTACCCCCCTCCCTCCTTCCCTCTTTCTCTTCCCCCCCCATAACCATAATTGTCATTAATTGTCCTCATATCAAAATTGAGTACATAGGATTCATGCTTCTCCATTCTTGTGATGCTTTACTAAGAATAATGTCTTCCACGTCCATCCAGGTTAATACGAAGGATGTAAAGTCTCCATTTTTTTTTAATGGCTGAATAGTATTCCATGGTATACATATACCACAGCTTGTTAATCCATTCCTGGGTTGGTGGGCATTTAGGCTGTTTCCACATTTTGGCGATTGTAAATTGAGCTGCAATAAACAGTCTAGTACAAGTGTCCTTATTATGAAAGGATTTCTTTCCTTCTGGGTAGATGCCCAGTAATGGGATTGCAGGATCAAATGGGAGGTCTAGCTTGAGTGCTTTGAGGTTTCTCCATACTTCCTTCCAGAAAGGTTGTACTAGTTTGCAGTCCCACCAGCAGTGTAAAAGTGTTCCCTTCTCTCCACATCCATGCCAGCATCTGCAGTTTTGAGATTTTGTGATGTGGGCCATTCTCACTGGGGTTAGATGATATCCCAGGGTTGTTTTGATTTGCATTTCTCTAATATATAGAGATGATGAACATTTTTTCATGTGTTTGTTAGCCATTCGTCTGTTGTCTTTAGAGAAAGTTCTATTCATGTCTCTTGCCCATTGATATATGGGATTGTTGGCTTTTTTCATGTGGATTAATTTGAGTTCTCTATAGATCCTAGTTATCAAGCTTTTGTCTGATTGAAAATATGCAAATATCCTTTCCCATTGTGTAGGTTGTCTCTTTGCTTTGGTTATTGTCTCCTTAGCTGTACAGAAGCTTTTCAGTTTAATGAAGTCCCATTTGTTTATTTTTGTTGTTGTTGCAATTGCCATGGCAGTCTTCTTCATGAAGTCTTTCCCCAGGCCAATATCTTCCAGTGTTTTTCCTATGCTTTCTTGGAGGATTTTTATTGTTTCATGCCTTAAGTTTAAGTCCTTTATCCATCTTGAATCAATTTTTGTGAGTGGGGAAAGGTGTGGGTCCAGTTTCAGTCTTTTACATGTAGACATCCAGTTCTCCCAACACCATTTATTGAATAGGGAGTCTTTCCCCCAAGGTATGTTCTTGTTTGGTTTATCAAAGATTAGGTGGTTGTAAAATGTTGGTTTCATTTCTTGGTTTTCAATTCAATTCCAAGTGTCTATGTCTCTGTTTTTGTGCCAGTACCATGCTGTCTTGACCACTATGGCTTTGTAGTACAGACTAAAATCTGGTATGCTGATGCCCCCAGCTTTATTTTTGTTACAGAGAACTGCCTTAGCTATACGAGGTTTTTTCCAGTTCCATACAAAATGCAGAATCATTTTTTCCAAATCTTGAAAGTACGATGTTGGTATTTTGATAGGAATGGCATTGAATAGGTAGATTGCTTTGGGAAGTATAGACATTTTAACAATGTTGATTCTTCCCATCCATGAGCCTGGTATGTTCTTCCATTTGTTAATATCCTCTGCTGTTTCCTTTCTGAGGATTTCATAGTTTTCTTTATAGAGGTCCTTCACCTCCTTTGTTAGGTATACTCCTAGGTATTTCATTTTCTTTGAAACTATGGTGAAGGGAGTTGTGTCCTTAATTAGCTTCTCATCTTGACTGTTATTGGTGTACACAAAGGCTACTGACTTGTGGACATTGATTTTATATCCTGAAACATTACTGTATTTTTTGATGACTTCTAGGAGTCTTGTGGTTGAGTCTTTGGGGTTCTCTAAGTATAAGATCATGTCGTCAGCAAAGAGGGAGAGTTTGACCTCCTCTGCTCCTATTTGGATTCCCTTTATTTCCTTGTCTTGCCTAATTGTATTGGCTAGAACTTCCAGCACTACGTTGAATAGTAAAGGTGACAGAGGACAACCTTGTCTGGTTCCAGTTCTAAGAGGAAAAGCTTTCAGTTTTACTCCATTCAGTAAAATATTGGCTGTGGGTTTGTCATAGATAGCTTCAATCAGTTTTAGAAATGTGCCACCTATGCCTATACTCTTCAGTGTTCTAACTAGAAAAGGGTGCTGGATTTTATCAAATGCTTTTTCTGCATCTATTGAGAGGATCATGTGATCTTTATTTTTGCCTCTGTTAATATGGTGCATAACGTTTATGGACTTGCGTATGTTAAACCAGCCTTGCATCCCTGGGATGAAGCCTACTTGATCATGATGAATGGCTTTTTTGATGATAAGCTGTAATCTATTGGCTAGGATTTTGTTGAGAATTTTTGCGTCTATATTCATGAGTGAGATTGGTCTGAAATTCTCCTTTTTGTTTGGGTCTTTTCCTGGTTTTGGTATCAGGGTGATGTTTGCTTCATAGAATGTGTTGGGGAAGATTCCTTCTTCCTCAATTTTTTGGAATAATTTCTGCAGTACAGGAATAAGCTCTTCCTTGAAGGTTTGATAGAATTCTGGAGTGAAGCCATCTGGACCAGGGCATTTTTTGGTTGGAAGCTTTTTTATTGTTTCTTTGATCTCAGTGCTTGAAATTGGTCTGTTCAGGAGCTCTATTTCTTCCTGGCTGAGTCTAGAGAGAGGGTGTGATTCCAAATATTGATCCATTTCTTTCACATTGTCAAATTTCTGGGCATAGAGTTTCTGGTAGTATTCAGAGATGATCTCTTGTATTTCTATGGGATCAGTTGTTATTTCCCCTTTATCATTTCTGATTGAGGTTACTAGAGATTTTACTTTTCTATTCCTTGTTAGTCTGGCCAATGGTTTATCTATTTTATTTATTTTTTCAAAAAACCAACTCCTTGTTTCATTAATTTTCTGAATGATTCTTTTGTTTTCAATTTCATTCATCTCTGATTTGATTTTGGATATTTCTTTTCTTCTACTGAGTTTAGGCTTAGATTGTTCTTCTTTTTCCAATTCCATAAGATCTCTTGTGAGTTTGTTAATGCGCTCTCTTTCTGTTTTTTGAATGTAGGCATCTAAAGTGATGAATTTTCCTCTCAAAACTGCTTTGAGAGGTTTTGGTAGCTTGTGTCTTTATTGTTGTTATGCTCAAGGAAGTTGATGATTTCCTGTTTTATTTCTTCCTGCACCCATCTGTTATTCAACAGAAGATTGTTTAATTTCCATGCCTTTGGGTGGGGTCGAGCATTTTTGTTAGAGTTGAGTTCCACCTTTAGTACCTTATGGTCTGAGAAGATACAAGGTAAAATTTCAATTCTTTTGATTCTGTTGATATTTGTTTTGTGTCCCAGGATATGATCAATTTTGGAGAATGTTCCATGGGGTGATGAGAAGAATGTATATTCTTTATCTTTGGGATGGAGTGTTCTATATGCGTCTATCAAGCACAGTTGTTCTAGTGTCTCATTTAAATCTCTTATATCCTTGTTTAATTTCTGTTTAGAGGATCTGTACAGCTCTGTAAGAGGAGTGTTAAGGTCCCCTATTATGATGGTATTATCAGATATCATATTGCTCAGACTGAGTAAGGTCTGTTTCAAGAATCTGGGAGCATTTAAATTGGGTGCATAGATATTTAGAATTGAAATGTCTTCTTGTTGTATTTTTCCCTTGACCAATATAAAGTGACCATCTTTGTCTTTTTTGACTTTAGTTGCTTTAAATCCACATGTATCTGAAAATAAGATTGCAACTCCTCTTTTCTTCTGAATGCCATTTGCCTGAAAAATTATCTTCCAACCCTTGACTCGGAGCTTTAATTTGTCTTTTGAAGCCAAGTGTGTTTCTTGCAGACAGCAAATGGATGGCTTGTGTTTTTTAATCCAGTCAACCAATCTATGTCTCTTCAGTGGGGAATTCAAGCCATTAACATTTATTGAGATAATTGATAAGTGTGGTAGTATTCTATTCGTCTTATTTTGTGAGAGTCCATTGCTTAGTTTTATCTTTTGCATCAGTATGGAGGTTAGGTTCTGTCCTTTAATTTCTGAGTGCTTACTTTGTTGCTGATCCATTGTGGTGGTCAGTGTGCAGAACAGGTTGAAGTATTTCCTGTAGAGCTGGTCTTGTTGTGGCGAATTTCCTCAATGTTTGTATATCTGTAAATGATTTGATTTCTCCGTCAATTTTGAAGCTTAGCTTAGCAGAGTACAGAATTCTGGGCTGGAAATTGTTCTGTTTAAGTAGATTAAAGGTAGATGACCATTGTCTTCTTCCTTGGAAAATTTCATTAAAGAAGCCTGTGGTCACTCTGATGGATTTGCCCCTGTAGGTCAACTGGCGCTTACTCCTGGCAGCTTGCAGAATCTTTTCTTTGGTCTTGACTTTGGACAGGTTCATCACAATGTGTCTTGGAGAAGCTCGGTTAGAGTTGAGGCGACCTGGGGTCCGATATCCCTCTGAAAGCAGTGTGTCAGAATCTTTGGTGATATTTGGGAAATTTTCTTTTATAATATTCTCTAGTATGGCTTCCATTCCTCTGGGGCATTCTTCTTCCCCTTCTGGAATTCCTATAACTTGTATGTTGGAACGCTTCATAAAGTCCCATAATTCTGACAGTGAACGTTCTGCTTTCTCTCTCTACTTTTCTGCCTCTTTTACTGTCTGAGTTATCTCAAAAACTTTGTCTTCTACCTCTGAAATTCTTTCTTCTGCATGGTCTAACCTGTTGCTGATACTTTCCATTGCATCTTTAAGTTCCCTGATTGTTTCATTTCCTTCAGCTCTGCTATATCCTTTTCTTTTTTTTTTTTTTTTTTTTTTTTTTTTAGATATTGTGTGCTTTTAATAGTTCAACACTGGTCATATTTGATAACCAGCAGTAAATTAATAGGTTAACATTTATAAATGTATACTTTAATAAGTATAGGGCGGCGCCTGTGGCTCAGCGGGTAGGGCGCCAGTCCCATACGCCGGAGGTGGCGGGTTCAAATCCAGCCCCGGCCAAAAAAAAAAATAAGTATATAAACATTTAGGTAAGCTTATGGAGAAGCTGAGCAAAATACATAAATTAGGAGATACAAGTGTCCATCTAAATTTTCTATGTCATTTTTTTAATACAAGATTTATTAAAGTTGTTCAATATACAATTTGTCCTTTTTCATTTGGAAGTCATTTATTGTAAAGGTAATTCTTTTGTCTGATGACAAACAGCAGCCATAGTGATTACTCTGGACCTCCACGTTGGATATATTCAATTTCTTCTTGAGACACAAGTTTCCTTCTGTATTTCTGAGGTAATGTTTTTATTATTTCTGCAGTGTCTGGTGGACCGTGATACATCAGCAAATCTGGTGATTTACTTCCCTTAGAATGCTGGGAAATTGCAGAAGAGTGAGACGGTAGTCCTGCTGATCTCAAAGCTTCTGATACATTGGGTTTAGGATTGTCTCTTCTGTCAGGAAATCGTATTAATGGAGTATGCGGCTTGACTACCTGCACGACCCTGCTGGCAGACGCCATCTTGCTGCCCATCATCGCTATATCCTTTTCATATTCTTCATATCGTTCATCTCTTATTTGATTCTGTTTTTGAATTTCCTTTTGGTTAATTTCCACTTTATTAGCAGTTTCCTTCATTGTTTCCATCATTTCTTTCATTGTTTTCAACATGTGTATTCTAAATTCCCTTTCTGTCATTCCTAACATTTCTGTATAGGTGGAATCCTCTGCAGTAGCTACCTCATGGTCCCTTGGCCGGGTTGTTCTGGACTGGTTCTTCATGTTGCCTGGAGTTTTCTGCTGATTCTTCCTCATGAGTGATTTCTTTTATCTGTTTCCTTGCCCTAATTTTCCTTTCACTTCCTCTTGCTCTTTAAGTTCTCATGCCTGTGGAAGTTGCGGGTGGGTTTAGACGGGTTGAACACATGCGACCACTTGTCGGTTTTCCACTGTTTTAGTCCTCCTCTTTGGTCCAGAAGTCTCTCACTGACTCCCTGTATCCTCTCAGGGGTGATGATAGGCAGATCCCACCAGCCAGAGATGCCTGGAGTCCTATCTCCCCAGACTCACAGTGCCAATCTCTTGTATTTTTATACTGGGTCAACATACACTTCTTATCCTATATTCCAATTTCTTATTAAAAAATCCGTCTTTCCCATGGATAGTGGTTACTTTGAGAGGTGGAGGTAGTGACCAGAAAGGGATATAAGGAGAGCTTCTTGGGTTCCTGGTAATGTTTCTTCTTCATTTGGTTATTACTGAACTGAGTGTGTACACTTTGGGAAAATGCATTCAGTTGTATATTTAGGATTGGTGCACTTTCTTTAGGAATATTATATTTCAATAAGAATTTTTTTCTTTTTTGAAGACAGAGTCTCACTCTATTGCCCTAGGCTAGAATGCTGTGGCATCAGCCTCGTTCACAGCAACCTCAAACTCCTGGGTTCAAGTGATTCTCCTGCCTCAACCTCCCAAGTTGCTGAGACCATAGGCCCCTCTCCCACTAGGCCTGCCTAGATTTTCTATTTTTAGTAGACACAGGGTCTCACTCTTGCTCAGGGTAGTCTTGAACTCCTGAGCTCAAGGGATCCTCCTGCTTCAGTCTCCTAGAGTGCTAGAATTACAGGCATGAGTCACCACACCCAGCCAAGAAGTTTGTTTTTTATTTTTATAAGCCAGGTTTTTTTGGTTTTTTTTTTATTGTTGGGGATTCATTGAGGGTACAATAAGCCAGGTTACACTGATTGCAATTGTTAGGTAAAGTCCCTCTTGCAATCATGTCTTGCCCCCATAAAGTGTGACACACACCAAGGCCCCACCCACCTCCCTCCTTCCCTCTTTCTGTTTCCCCCCCCATAACCATAATTGTCATTAATTGTCCTCATATCAAAATTGAGTACATAGGATTCATGCTTCTCCATTCTTGTGATGCTTTACTAAGAATAATATCTTCCACGTCCATCCAGGTTAATACGAAGGATGTAAAGTCTCCATTTTTTTTAATGGCTGAATAGTATTCCATGGTATACATATACCACAGCTTGTTAATCCATTCCTGGGTTGGTGGGCATTTAGGCTCTTTCCACATTTTGGCAATGGTAAATTGAGCTGCAATAAACAGTCTAGTACAAGTGTCCTTATGATAAAAGGATTTCTTTCCTTCTGGGTAGATGCCCAGTAATGGGATTGCAGGATCAAATGGGAGGTCTAGCTTGAGTGCTTTGAGGATTCTCCATACTTCCTTCCAGAAAGGTTGTACTAGTTTGCAGTCCCACCAGCAGTGTAAAAGTGTTCCCTTCTCTCCACATCCACGCCAGCATCTGCAGTTTTGAGATTTTGTGATGTGGGCCATTCTCACTGGGGTTAGATGATATCTCAGGGTTGTTTTGATTTGCATTTCTCTAATATATAGAGATGATGAACATTTTTTCATGTGTTTGTTAGCCATTCGTCTGTCGTCTTTAGAGAAAGTTCTATTCATGTCTCTTGCCCATTGATATATGGGATTGTTGGCTTTTTTCATGTGGATTAATTTGAGTTCTCTATAGATCCTAGTTATCAAGCTTTTGTCTGATTGAAAATATGCAAATATCCTTTCCCATTGTGTAGGTTGTCTCTTTGCTTTGGTTATTGTCTCCTTAGCTGTACAGAAGCTTTTCAGTTTAATGAAGTCCCATTTGTTTATTTTTGTTGTTGTTGCAATTGCCATGGCAGTCTTCTTCATGAAGTCTTTCCCCAGGCCAATATCTTCCAGTGTTTTTCCTATGCTTTCTTGGAGGGTTTTTATTGTTTCATGCCTTAAGTTTAAGTCCTTTATCCATCTTGAATCAATTTTTGTGAGTGGGGAAAGGAGCGGGTCCAGTTTCAGTCTTTTACATGTAGACATCCAGTTCTCCCAACACCATTTATTGAATAGGGAGTCTTTCCCCCAAGGTATGTTCTTGTTTGGTTTATCAAAGATTAGGTGGTTGTAAGATGTTAGTTTCATTTCTTGGTTTTCCATTCGATTCCAAGTGTCTATGTCTCTGTTTTTGTGCCAGTACCATGCTGTCTTGAGCACTATGGCTTTGTAGTACAGACTAAAATCTGGTATGCTGATGCCCCCAGCTTTATTGTTATTACAGAGAACTGCCTTAGCTATACGGGGTTTTTTCCAGTTCCATACAAAACGCAGAATCATTTTTTCCAAATCTTGAAAGTATGATGTTGGTATTTTGATAGGAATGGCATTGAATAACCAGCCAAGAAGTTTGTTTTTTATTTTTATAAGCCAGGTTTTTTTTTTTGATAGCACAAGCTTTTTACTTACTTATCTCTAGAATCTAATACTATGCTTGTATTCATTGTATGTTGCAATGGAAAAAGTGAGTTCATGGTTATTCTGCTCATTTACAATGGATAAATGAGATTCACATATATGGAATCAAGGGAAAGTGTTGCTTCTTTTGTAACCTTTGGCCAGGTGCAGTGGCTCACGTCTGTAATCCCAGCACTGTGGGAGGCTGAGGAAGGAGAATTGCTTGAGCTCAGGAGTTCAAGACGTGCCTGAGCAACAATGAGACCCCGACTCATGAAAAAAATGGAAAAACCCAGCTGGGCGCAGTGGCGAACGCCTGTAATCCCAGCGGCTTCTGGAGGCTGTGCCCATAGCCTGAGTCTGAGGTTGCAGTGAGCTACCATGCCACTGAACTCTGCTCAGGGGCATAGGGTGGGACTCTATCTCAATAACAAGAAAAAAAAAGTAAAGAAATAAAAAATAAGCAATGAAATAAAATTTTTAAAAAGCCAAAAAAAAAAAATTAAAAATAACCTCCCCACCCCCAAAATTGTAACCTTTGGTACATACATCACTATCTGTGTCTAACTCATACTAACTTCTAGATATATTACACTTTTTTCAGTTTACAAAGAACTTTTACGTTACCTCATTCTCCCGACAACCCTGGTATTAGGCATGTAGGAAGCTATTGCTTCTCCACAATATTAGTAATACCCTGTTTTCAATCAGTGTAACCTGGCTTATTGTACCCTCAATGAATCCCCAACAATAAAAAAAAAAAATACCCTGTTTTCCAGAAAATAAGACAGTATCTTATTTTAAGGTGTGCTCCCAAAGATGCGCTAGGTCTTATTTTCAGGGGACGTCTTATCTTTCCTGTAAGTAGGTCTTATTTTCGGAGGGTGTCTTATTTTCGGGGAAACAGGGTAGCAACAACCACAGCCACCCTTTCTTTTTCTCCATTTTTTGGGTTCCTACTGTGTGCTCACCATTGTATTTTATATAGGTGATCTTATTATGGTGGAGTATTATGACTCACCTTTTATGGATGAAGGATATTAAGCCAAAGAAGTAAATATCTTTTTTTTTTTTTTTTTTTTTGTGGTTTTTTTTGGCCGGGGCTGGGTTTGAACCCGCCACCTCCGGCATATGGGACCCGTGCCCTACTCACTGAGCCACAGGCGCCGCCCGTAAATATCTTTTTTTGTGTGTGGACTGACAATGTTGAGGGCAAACTAGCTTATAAAACATTACTAAATTCATATGAACTTAAAAAGGGCCTGGGCTTATTAATTTAATTTATGAGTGCTCTTTTATTTACATATAAAACAAATTGGTACCATGTAGGCATAACATATAACATACTGCTTTTACATATACATAAACACACCTATATATACATACATGTTTAGGTATACATAAACATATACAAACATGGATCAAGTAGCTTTTACCCAGAGAGGTAAATATCTTAACCAAGAAACAGCCGGCGGTGATCAAAAATGCCATTGAAACATTAGTTTAACTCCAAGTTCAAACCTCATATCATTTTTCCCCCTGAGAAAAGTGGGCAACAGTTTTAAACCAGAAATCATCTTAAATATGTGGATTAATTTCATCTTATAAAATTTCATACTCATTGTTGCTATCATAGTCAATATTTTTCAGATTTACTCTGTGTGAACTAACATTTTGATAAATTATAGTATTTCACTCTTCTGGTTGGGAATATGTCAGTATTGTAACAAGACTCTTAATTTATAAAATAAGTAGTTAGGATCAGATGATCTCTAACTAATCACTTTCATCTCTGATATGTCTTTGCATCTTTTTAAATTTTGATCTAATCACTCTTTAACCACTCTCTAATCACTATCTGCGGAGCCACAGATGAATTCCGTTTGACCAGCAGATGGCGTCCTTGACAAACGAATAGTACTTGAGTTAACTACTTCGTGGCTAGCTCATCAGCCACTGATTAGCCATTAGAAGCATTTATCGACTATAACATCCAGGCATTGGCCTAGAAATAACCCTGCTGCTGCTGCAGATTTGTATAATTATGTTCTTAGGCCTATCTCAAATGATTGTTTTTACATGTGGAAAAAGTTTTAAATGAATACTTACCATTTTACTAAAAAGAAATTTCTCCCTTTGGAAATTTGGGTTAGATCATTACTGATGTTTTCTAACACTAATTGCCATGATTTAAGGCCTGGAATTATATGACTTTAGCAGTCTAGGGCTCCTTTGTGAAGGAGCTGCTATGTCTGAACTTCTGTGGCCTTTGAATACCTCCCAAGAACTCAGTAGCTGGAAAATGTATCTTTTTAAGGTAGCTGTGATCATAAAGAGGGTAAAGAAATGGTGGAAAGTTGAGTAACATTTTCAAATTACACATAAATTCTAGATAATTAATGTGTTTTGCCGACAAGTGGATGTTAATACCATCTTTTATTCCCCCTAGGTATCAATTAAGTGATGCTTCAAAACAGGGAGTAGAAAAATCCAGATATATGTATTTATAAAACTTTGTTTTCTCTTTGTGTTTTCCACTATCAATTATTATTTTATAAGCAGCCACATCCAATTATAGGCAGGTCATTACATTGTACTTTAACATTTCTAAGTAACAGATGTCTTTTTTCTTTTGTGTGTGGTTTTTTTTTTTTTTTTTTTTGAGACAGAGTTTCATTATGTCACCCTGGGTAGACTGCTGTGGTGTCACAGCTCACCGCAACTTCCAACTCTTGGGCTAAACGATTCTCTGGTCTCAGCCTCCCAAGTAGCTGGGATTATAGGCACCGGGCCCAACGCCCGGCTATTTTTTTTGTTGTAGTTGTCATTGTTGTTCTAGCAGGTCTGGGCCAGGTTTGAACCCACCAGTCCCGGTGTATGTGGTTGGCCCCCTAACCACTGAGATATGGGCACTGAGCCAAGTAACAGGTATCTTGAGATAAGAGCTGCACTTTAGATGGCAATACCACCTAAAACTACTTCAGCAATCGAACAGATTCGTCACACATTTAAATAACCTCTCAGAGGTAGGCCAAGACAAACTTCTAGTTCTTCTATTTACTAAACATGGACATGTGTGCTTTGGAAAAGTCACGTTGCCCCTTAGTATAAATGCCTTTTCACTGAGATACTCAGAGGGTGAGTGACCCATGCAGGTCATCACAACCTGCTTGTCATAATATGGACCGTGTGGTTTTGTGTCCACGCCCATGAGCCACGGTCAGCATTTTGAGAAGAGCAAACAGCCATAACAGGGCAGGCTGAATACCAGCTGTATCTCCGGGTCTTCTGAGTCTAGCAACATGCAGAGAGATTTGCCTTTTCTTTCTTTATACACCCCAACCCACGCTGTCTGTGAAAATATCACATAACCAGGTTGTTACTAAAGTGAAAATTTAATAAGGAAACTGCCTTAAGAAGATTGGTTGTTTTCCTTGTCATTCAAATTCATTCTGGACCTACTCCTCTGAGGGTGTGGATCAGTGTTTGCTGGTTTAATAGTCTTTGTGTGGCACTCACTAAAACTTGTAACTCTTTTAAGCCCTGATTCCTCTCTTGGAGAGAATTTTCTTTTAGTGTTGAAAAGCTTTGTTGTTCAAGGAAGTAGGAAATAAAAATAGCTAATATTGGGCGGCGCCTGTGGCTCAGTCGGTAAGGCGCCGGCCCCATATACCGAGGGTGACGGGTTCAAACCCGGCCCCGGCTGAACTGCAACCAAAAAAAAAAAAAAAAAAAATAGCTGGGCGTTGTGGCGGGCGCCTGTCGTCCCAGCTACTCGGGAGGCTGAGGCAAGAGAATCGCTTAAGCCCAGGAGTTGGAGGTTGCTGTGAGCTGTGTGATGCCACGGCACTCTACCGAGGGCCATAAAGTGAGACTCTGTCTCTACAAAAAAAAAAAAAAAAGCTAATATTTATTAAGAGCACACTGTGCCCCGGGTATTACTCCAAGCACTTTTTATGTTAACTCACTATGTCTCCACAAAAATGTTGTGAGACAGTACTATTAAACCCATTTTGTAGAGGAGGAAACTGAGGCTTAGAAAGGTTAAGTCACTTGCCAAAGGTTTCACAGATACTAGATGGCAAGCCTGTTGTCTGGATCCAGACCCTCTGCTCCTAACCAGGATGGAGCCTTCCAGGAATGTATTCTTACTTGGCCTCAGAGGAAATATTGTATTTACAGAAAAGAGTCGACTAGATTGGAAAGTGCCACAGTTCAGGGTCTGATTCTGTTTTTTATTTACTTCTTTACAAAATTTTCTGCACTGTCCTTCTAGCTGTAGACTCACATTAACGTGCTGTAGCATTTAACGACATTTTATTGGCCTGGTTTCACTTCTCTCAGCATCTGAGAAATATACACAGTGCTCAGCATATAATGTACGTATATATCTTGCACTCATCTTAATACATGTTTGGGAATATAAGTAGAAATAACTTGGAGAATGCTTCAAAGTTTACAATGTATTTACAACATATTTCTCTTCCAATACTCCAAGCTCCTTGAGGGCCGAACCTGGTTTTGCATGACCCATTGTAACAGAGAAGAGTGCTGGACACATTCTTGGGGTTCAATAATCTTGTACTATGTGCAAAAGTTGCTTTGATTATTTGCTTATCTTTTCGCTGTTAGCATAGCAATTCTAAACACAGGTGAAAACAGATGAATAGTGTACTAACCCTCCTCGCCCATTACTTGGCTTCACCTGTTATCAATTTGTGGCCAATCCTGTTTAATCAACACTCTCACTCCCCTACTTCCATCCCAGATTAATTTGAAGTAAACTCAGATAATGAGATATGTATTTATCTGTAAACAAATACATAGTTTTGAGTATATAAATTTATTAGAGCAGAGCTATTAGGCCAAAACTATAACATTCACTCAACATTTCATAAATGTCAGTCACATTTCATGAACTCTTAAGAAGGGGAAGTTATAGCCCAAATACTGTAATTATGACCATATTTAAATTCTATGATTAGTCTCTTCTGAATGTGTTTGCTTGTGACAAAAAGGTATTACTGCCCAACTTGAATGCTTCTCTTGCCTCCAGCCACTTCTGTGCTTGGAAGGTTTTACGTTGCCTTAGATGTAGATGAAGGTTTTTCCCCCGTGACAATCTTGGCCACCTCCAACAGGCTACAAGGGAAGCGACCCTGACACTCTTCACTCAGGACACATCAATGTGCGGCATGTTTTTTCTAATTGTTTATGAAGAGATGATGGTCCATGTTGGAAAAACACAAACCAGCTGTCAAAAAGGCTCTCTTTGTGCAATAGTTCAGATTACAGCACCATTGGGCAACCCTGGACGGGATCATCCACCTTAACTTTCTGAGCTGCTGGTGTTTCGTCACTAAGTGGGTGGGCTGCAGAGTATTGAATTCTCTGGGACAATGGCCTCTGTCCAGATACATTCTTGGATACAGCGATTGACATTGCTATTTCCCCTTCTAGCTGGGGGTAAATATTATGCTGCTGGTCATCCTAGATAGCATGAGTTCCAAGAACAATTCTTTCTCTCTTTGTTTTTAAAATCAGGGGTCTTATTTAAATAGGCAGGGGCTGAAGGAAGGCTTTCTTTCCAGTGCACCTGGGCAGTGTCCTGCGAGGTTGTAGAGCATAGTGGCAAAGCCTGGAGATGCTGGGGGCAGTCTGGGTTTTAACCTTTTAACCTGGCCTCCTCCACCTATCTGCTGTGTGGGTTTGGCAATTTACTTGGGCATTTAGTGGTCAGTTTCCCTCTCTGAAATAGGGGTAATCATAGCACCTGTGCCATAAGTTGCTGGGGGATTAAATTTATTTATTCAAGAAATATTTAAAGGATGCTACTAATTGTCATATATTCTTACAGAAGCTGGCAATGTAACGGTGAACAATATCAGCTCTTGTCCTCTTGAGTATACACACACATATACACAGTAGAACCTCTAAGTTGATCACCCAGGGGACTGTAAGACAGTGGTCAACAGAGGTGGTCAACATAAGCAGCGAGCCCTACTGTGCTGATATGTACATGTGGTGCGTGTCCGATCTATGAAAATTAGGTCAACTTAAGGAGGTGGTCAACTATGGAGGTTCTACTGTAGACATGTGTGTGTATGTATCTGAACAAATAAATACATAATGTCGGGGAGTTAAGTGTTAAGGGAAAATGAATGAGGGTCAGGGTATGGTAATTTAGAGTTAATACAGCTGTCATCTGAGCAGTCCTAGAGCCAGCACTGAGAGGGCACCTGTGTGTAGCTGAGGAGACAAGAGGGTGCAGACACTGTGACTCTGCCCTGTGCTGGAGTCCAAGGTTTGAACCTCGCCCCCGCCCCATGTGTGTTAAGTCTACACCACACTCCTGCCTAGATGAAGGTGCCCAGGATTAGAACTCCAAGCCGACAACCCAGTGTTATAATGTGGATTTCTTCCCCAGACTTGCCAGTACCTTGCCACGGTTGGGATTTCCGCCCAGCTCAGAAAGGGACTCAGAGAGGGGATGAGGGAGGAGGATTGGTGTGCTCCCACCTAAAGAGCACAATGTAGGGCAGCACCTGTGGCTCAGTGAGTAGGGCACCAGCCCCAGATACCAAGGGTGGAGGGTTTGAACCCGGCCCTGGCCAAACTGTAACAAAAAATAGCCGGGCGTTATGGCAGGTGCCTGTACTCCCAGCTTCTCAGGAGGCTGAGGCAAGAGACTCGCCTAAGCCCAAGAGCTAGAGTTTGCTGTGAGCTGTGATTCCACAGCACTCTATCGAGGGAGGCAAAGTGAGACTCTGTCTCAAAAAAAGGGCACAACGTAAGGGTACATGGCACACCTCCTGGGGGAGGGTCACAATACAACAGGAACCTCACCTAACAAACACAAACCTTGTAACCTTATAGTTTGTACCCTCAACATTAATCTGAGATTTAAAAAAACCAAATAAATAAAAATTAAAAATGTTTAAAAATTAAAAAAATTTTTTACGAAGGGACTCAGCACGTGGCCCCTCTCCAGTCCTTGATGTGACAGACCTCACCTGGAGGCCCCAAGTTTTATTTGGCTAACAGGCTGGAGGACAAACGCCCTGTGTCTGTAGCAAGGACTAAGGCTAGACTGGTTTTCCTGGTCCCTGCAGCCTCCCGGGGGTGACAAACTGCAGGAAGATCAGCCAGTGGAAGCTGCCCTGTGGCCCTTACCACTCCCTTGCCCCAAGCAGTGGTCACTGAATCATCAGCCACATTTCTTTCCTAGATGGGCGCAAAGTGCATCCCCAGTCTCCAGGTCTCTAAAGAAGGCTGGGTACTCAGGAAGAGTTGGCCATGGCCTGGCTTCTGAGGCCATGCATTCCTGAGGTCCCCAAGGAGGGGAGGCCACCTGGGCAGGAAACGGCACCAGAATCCTGTCGCTTACCCTCAGATTTCAGCCTCCAACCAGGGGGTGCCTAGTGCTTTCTCAGGGCTCCCTAGGGGAACAGGCAGGCTGGGCTCTGCTGGGTAATAACTTCATGATCCCAGCTCAGTACAGAGGTGTTCTCATCTTTTCACCTCTAAAATGGGAGTGTGAGTTGGCTCTCTCACTAGCCTCATCAGAATTAAGTGATAAACCCTTGGTAAATGGCAACTATTAGCCACTGCCTCAGTGACTTTGCTGTTCCCTCAGCCTGGAGCCCACCTGCAGTCCCCAGCCAGCTGAAACTCGCTAATCCTTGAGTAATACTGACCAAAACAGCCAAACACCGTCCTCAGTGCTCCACACGCATCAGCTCATTTGTAACAGCCCTCTAGGATAGGGACTATTTATTAGCCCCATTTTACAGATAAGTAAACTGACTCTGAGGTTAAACCCAGTTCTGTATTCTTATGCAATGACTCCTTAATAATATAATTAACATGATAATCGCTCAAATAACAAGTTCACAACAGACAAAACTGGTGCAGCAAATGCTTCCTAAGGACTTCATGGGGCGAGGCCGAGACAACTGCTACACAAACTTGTCTATGAGGCAGGGTTTAACAGAGAAAGTGGAGATTCTGAAGGGCAAGGTCGCAGAGGGTGGCAGGACCAGGCCTGAACCTGGGCTTGGCTGATGACAAACCCCTTGGTAATGACTAATCTCGATTCCTTCCTCGTCATCCCCCTCCCTACCAGACTGAGCAGCTTCTGTCTCTGCCCTCTCCCTGGACTCACCTGTTGCCAAACAGATTCACCATTTGCACGGGCCATGTCCTCTGGCTAGAGCTCTCCTTTTACCTGTTTTGCTTTGGATGTCAGCTCAGGAGTTTCTTTCTTTCTTTCTTTCTTTCTTTCTTTCTTTCTTTCTTTCTTTCTTTCTTTCTTTCTTTCTTTCTTTCTTTCTTTCTTTCTTTCTTTCTTTCTTTCTTTCTTTCTTTCTTTCTTTCTTTCTTTCTTTCTTTCTTTCTTTCTTTCTTTCTTTCTTTCTTTCTTTCTTTCTTTCTTTCTTTCTTTCTTTCTTTCTTTCTTTCTTTCTTTCTTTCTTTCTTTCTTTCTTTCTTTCTTTCTTTCTTTCTTTCTTTCTTTCTTTCTTTCTTTTCTTTCTTTCTTTCTTTCTTTCTTTCTTTCTTTCTTTCTTTCTTTCTTTCTTCTTTCTTTCTTTCTTTCTTTCTTTCTTTCTTTCTTTCTTTCTTTCTTTCTTTCTTTCTTTCTTTCTTTCTTTCTTTCTTTCTTTCTTTCTTTCTTTCTTTCTTTCTTTCTTTCTTTCTTTCTTTCTTTCTTCTTTCTTTCTTTCTTTCTTTCTTTTTCTTTTCTTTCTTTCTTTCTTTTGAGACAGAGTCTTACTATGTCACCCTCAGTAGAGTGCTGTGGCATCACAGTTCACAGCAAACTCAAACTCTTGGGCTTAAGCACTTCTCTTGCCTCAGCCTCCCGAGTAGCTGGGACTACAGGCACCCACCACAACGCCCAGCTATTTTGGGGTTGCAGTTGTCATTGTTATTTAGCAGGCCTGGGCCAGGCTTGAACTCGCCAGCCTGGGTGTATGTGGTTGGCATACTACCCACTGAGCTACAGGTGCTGAGCCTCAGGAGTCATTTCTTCCAGGAAGCCCTCCCTGACTTCACCCCCATCTGAGATTAGGTGAGGCTTCCAGTCACATACTCTTAACATGACTCGGACTTTCACATATTACTCACTGTCAAAGATAATCATGTTGTCACCTTCCTTCTATCTCTCTGACCTCTTAGTTCTGGCCAGCCCCAACTCTCAGGTTTGGTCCCTCTCTCTATACTGTTCATATCATAGGGCACCTCTCCAGGACATATTGCTTAAATTCCCTCTCTAGGCTATGAACACTCACCTTTCTATCTTCAGCCCAGTCTTCTCCCTTGAACTCCAGGCTCCTGCATCCTGCATTCTATTCACCACCTTCACGGGAAGGGGTGGAGGATCTTAGAGGCATTTCAGGCTTTACGCATCCTAAACTGAGCTCCTAACCTTCCCCACCTAGGTCAGTGGCAGTTCTGTCCTTCCAGTGACATAGGCCAACCCCCCCAGCATCATCCTTAACCTCTCTCTTTCCTTCACACCCACTCCAACCTGTCAGCAAATCTTATTGGCTTCACCTACAGAATCTAAACTCCTCTTCCTCTCCATTCCCCCATGCTGGCCCAGCCTCCATCTGCTCCCACGTGGATAACCCAGCAGCCTCCTCCCTGGTCTCCTGCTCCCATCCCTGCCCCCACAGTCTGTCCCCCACCCTCAGCCAGAGGGAGCCTGGGAACACAGAGTCAGATCGGAGTGCTCAGAGCCCTGCCTCAGCTATACCTCACTCTGGGTAAGAGGAAAAGTGCTCACTGCAGCCACCAAATCCCTAGTGTTCTGTCCTGTCACCTCTCTCCCCCTCTTCTCCTTGAGAAAATAAGAAGAAACACTAGTGGCAGCTTCCCCTGGATCTTCCCAGCTGAACACAGACGAAACTCAGCGTGGAAGCCCTGCACCTGGGCCGTGTCCAGCAGCCCTCATCTGGCACACACGAGGCCACCAAGCTACCGAGGCCCTGCCTAGTCCCCCATTAGTGCCCAGGGCTACAGATGCCGTGCTCTAGAAAAGGTCCTCCTAGACCTCCGACTCAGCTCCTACCTTCTCCATCCTGTGGCAACACTGCTGTTACCCTTTCTCACCCTCCAATATATTGTGCATTTATCCAGAGTTTTGTCTGTCTTTTCCATTATGAGGACAGGGAGTTCCATCTATCTTCTTCACTGCTATGTACTCACTCATAGCTATGTACCAGGTCCTACAGCAGTGCTTAGCACTTGACATACCATAGGTGCTTAATAAATGCTTGTGAATTAATGAAAAAAAGGAGTTAATGGGCAGCGCCTGTGGCTCAGTGAGTAGGGCACTGGCCCCATATACTGAGGGTGGTGGGTTCGAACCTGGTCCCAGCCAAACTGCAACAAAAAAATAGCCGGGCATTGTGATGGGCACCTGGAGTCCCAAATACTTGGGAGGCTGAGGCCTAAGCCCAAGACCTGGAGGTTGCTGTGAGCTGTGATGTCGCAGCACTCTACCGAGAGTGACAAAGTAAGGCTTGGTCTCTAAAAAAAACAAAAAGGAGTTAATACAGATGAAGCTTTCAACAAATATTAGGAGTTACTATTGTTCACCTTTAAGTCCAAAGGAGTAGCCAGACCTAGGTAAGCTTAGCTAACGAGGAGGTGACCTTATTTAAAGACTCTGCATGAGCTGGGCACAGTGGCTCATGCCTGTAATCTTAGCCCTGTGGGAGGACGAGGCAGGTGGATTGCTTGAACTCAGGAGTTCGAGACCAGCCAGAGCAACAGTGAGACCCCGTCTCTAAAAACAGCTGGGTGTTGTGGTGGGCATCTGTAATCTCAGCTACTTGGGAGGCTGAGGCAAGAGGATCACTTAAGCCCAAGAGTTTAAAGTTGCTTGTGAGCTATGATGCCACAGCCCTCTACCAAGGTGACAAAGTGGACTTTGTCTCAAAAAAAGAAAGAAAAGTCTCAGCATGCATGATGGTGTGCTTCAGAGGAAAAGAATGAACCTGTTGATCAAATTGTGATTATGTGTTTGGACTTATGTGCAGTATTTTTTTTTTAAGTCCTTCAAACAGTTCTGTAAGTTGGGCATTTTAAGCCCAGATATTAAGAAGATGAAACTAAAAAAGAGAAGGACCTTTGCCTGCATCACACATGTGCACAGCTCTTGTACTTTCCTCCATATGACATTCCTCAAGGGTGCTGTTTTCCATGGAAGGATTCAAAGAGACCAAATGGTATGAAACCATGTGTCCTGGACAGGCCATTTGGCCTGCCATTTCCACCACCCCCTTCAGAGATAATTGATTATGGGTAGTGCTTTATGCCTGGGTCTCTGTATTCTGAATTCCATGGCTTTGCTGCCCTGATCTCAACCCATCTGCCCTGAGCCAAGGCAGCTGTATAGAAACTGACTAGTGGCCTCTATCAAGGCTAACAAAAATGCATTTGGCTGTGAAAATGGACATCATGAGATCTTTTAAATGGTGGTTGGCTGTAGCAGGAGAGGCCGACAGTGTGTTAATAAAAGCTGTGGGTGCAGCAGAGGCTAAGGACGACTAGACAGCCTGCACTCAGGAACTGTAGGCTGCCTGTCTCGTGTGGTCCTGAGTAACTGGACACTCAAGGCCAATGACTTGACTGCTGAGGGGCTTCCTGTCCTTGTTTCCCTTTGGTACTTCTGGTAAGTTTTCTTTCTTTCTTTTTTTTTTTTGTGTGTGTGTTTTTTGGCCGGGGCTGGGTTTGAACCCGCCACCTATGGCATATGGGACCGGCGCCCTACTCCTTGAGCATAAAAACTGAAAAAGCCAGATAGCCACGCTCCACGATGCCGGTATACACAGAACTGTGAACATTCACTTTATAGAACTATTAACAATAGGGTACTGTCAACCTTTCCATTTCTTTTCTTGTTCTAGATTAGGACAGATGTTAGAAAATATGGCTTCCCAAGCCAGATTTTCAATACCCTTGAGAACCTGAAAAAAAAAAAAAAACTTCTCTGCTGAGATGCAATCGGTTTTACCATACCAACAAACATCTAGGTTTAGAGTTTGATTCATAGCTCTTGAAGCCACTCTGGAGCCTCTTTAAAAGCAGAGGTTGGGGTGACTCGAGGAATTTAAGGTATGAGAAAGTAATTAGGTGAGACTGTAGGCTTTTCCAGGCTGCAAAGGTCTTTTGTGACCAAAACAGCTGGAGGAAAGAGGGGCTTGGAACAGAGGAATGTTGCCTATTTCCAGTCTGCAGGGAAGCAAGACCGGCTTGGGTTATGCTGGAAATAAGTTACATGAATTGATGTATTCACTTGATATGGTTTGTCTTCGTCTTCAGATTAGGTCATGTTGAGAGACAGGGTGACCTAAGTCAACGTGCATGCTTAGAGAGGGCAGTCACCCTCTCAGCCTTGCCTTCCTCAACAGTGGAAAGACTCACACTTGGGAAAAGCTGGTCTCCAAAGTCACAGTTCTAATAGTCTGTGAATTCAAGGTAGAAGACCTCGCAAGCAAGTACGTGGAATTATTTCATCTAGGCTGATGATCACCATAGAGGGAAATTCCTAGGGACAGATCAAATGCTATGACTTGGAAACATGTAAAAATGTGTAAAGAAGAAAATTATTTTTATTTAATTTTTTTCTTCACCAGTAAGAGGGAGATAAAAATCAAGTTAATTTAACTGGAGCACTGGAACACTGTTCAGCTTCAAGATGAGCACAAAGAGACTCTGGTGTTGTATCAGGTGAAGCAGGGGGCACTGTGCGTGGGGAGATTCTTGTGCAGTTATTTTGAGTAGACTGCACTTTCCCTTTTTGTCATCTTTCAAAACTCATTTATCCCTGCAGATTTCATTGCTGTCTGCTCAGTGCTCCCCTTAACCCTTTGTCACAAATCTCTCCTGTCCTCTAGACTTTGATCTTCTCAAAGGCAAGGACTGGACCTTATTTATTTTTGCCTCCATTATACTATGTCTAGAAATGTATAGCTCTATAAATGTTTGTTGAATGGTGAATGATATCATACTTAAATGTTTATGCTCAGGCTGACACTGAGAGCCAACTACAGAAGTGGAAAATCATAACACAGCCAGTTCCTTAAGAGTTTAATTAAGGCTGAGTAGAAACCATCCTCAACTGGATATGGGAACAAGACTGAGAGGCAAAAGGCAATAAGATTGAGAACTGATAACCTAGTTGAATATTGAAAAAGGACAAAATCCTATTTGTCTCTGTTGATTAGATAACAGCAATGAGATTGGCAAACTCCTGTTAAAGAGCCAGTCCTCTCTGATCACGTACTAAGCTACATCAGTGTGTGATGCTGTGGAGTTGAGGTGAAGGCCATCCAGCCTGGTGCTTTAGCAACAGCAGACACTTACAGGGCACATAGATGGCCTAATCCATAGCAAAGAGGTGATTTGATGCCAATATTTGGGTTTCATTTTCTTAATAGCATACTAATTACAATAAACTAATTTATTAATTTGTTTCATTTATTCATTCATTTATTTAGAAAATACAGTAGACCTTCTGTAAATTGACCAACCAAAGGACTGTAACAAACTGGTCAATCAATGGAGGTGGTCAACATATGGAACTTCTGCTGAGGACATGTTCAGTCTATGAAGTAAGGTCAACTCAAAGTAGGAAGGTCAAAGTAGGAAAGTGGTCAACGATGGAGGTTCTATTGTATTTATATTGAGTGATTTTTTCTTTTTTTTTGAGTGATTATTCTTTACCAGACATAGTTCTAAACACTGGACAAAATAGTAAACAAAGTCAATAAAAAAGTTACCTTAATGGAGCTTACATTCTAACATAGAAGACAGATAATAAACAAATGAATGAAATGTAAGTAGATATGAAAAATGCTAAAGAAGAAAGAGGTAGAAAGAGGGAGATATGAATTGGGGGGATGAGTTTATAATGTTTGATAGTATGACCAGTGAGGGCCTCACTGAGATGGTAACTCTTGAGTAGGGAAATGTACAAAGTGGCCATTTGGGACAGCATGGAAAGAGAAGCAAAGACCCTAGGGTTGAAGTGGGCCTAGTGAGCTCAAGGACCAGTGAGGAGGCTGCTGTGCCTGGAGTTGAGTGCACGAGGGGAAAGTGGGAGGAGAGAAGAGATCAGAAAGATAATGCAGGATCACATCACTCTGGGTCTTGTGGGACATGGTCATGACGGGCTTTTACTTTAAAGGGGATGGGAGGCCAATGGAGTATTTTGAGCAGAAGAATAACTCAACTTATATTTCAGCATCAGTTTGGCTGCTGTGGTGAGAATAACCCACATGAGCAGTAGCAGAGAGATCATTAGTAGTTACGAGGCTAATAGCAATATGGAGGTGAGAGATGATTGGAGCTGAGATAAGGCTGGGGCAGTGAGGTGGAGCTAGACATGATATATTTTGAAGGCAGAACCAATAGAGGAGATTGAAATGAGCAGCTAGAAAAGTTGGAGGAAAACTGGGCACATGTAATCTCCTCGAAGTCAAGTGAAGAGGGTATTTAAGGACGAGAGAGTGTCAAATTCTCTATATTATTATGTCAAATTCACCTGCTAAGTTAAGTAAAGTGAGGACTGAGAAATGATCATCAAGTTCACCTCTGTGGGGGGCACTGGTGGCCTTGAGATGAGCAGTTTCAGAGGAGTGGTGGAGGCAAGAACTCAGATGTGATGTGTGGGATTTAAAAAGTTATTTTTAGATGGGCAGATTAACAATATGCTTGTGCTAGCCGGGCGTTGTGGCGGGCGCCTATAGTCCCAGCTACTCGGGAGGCTGAGGCAAGAGAATCGCTTAAGCCCAGGAGTTGGAAGTTGCTGTGAGCCGTGTGACGCCACGGCACTCTACCGAGGGCCATAAAGTGAGACTCTGTCTCTACAAAAAAAAAAAAAAAAAAAAAAAATGCTTGTGCATTGATAGGAGTAATTTAGTTAGAGAGAGAAAAATGGATGATACAAGACAGAGGAGAATGCTGATGTAACATCTCGAGTAGGTAGGAGAGGGTAGCCTTGACTAGACGCACAGAAAGCTCATCTATTCATAGAAAGAGGAGAGAACACAGAATATATGGCGATGGAGATTGTAGAGATTCTCTTCTGATGGCTTCAATTTCCTCAGTAAAGCAGAAAGTAGATTTTCTGGGCGGCGCCTGTGCCTCAGTCGGTAAGGCGCCGGCCCCATATACCAAGGGTGGTGGGTTCAAATCCAGCCCCGGCTGAACTGCAACCAAAAAATAGCCGGGCGTTGTGGCGGGCGCCTGTAGTCCCAGCTACTCCGGAGGCTGAGGCAAGAGAATCGCTTAAGCCCAGGAGTTGAAGGTTGCTGTGAGCTGTGTGATGCCATGGCACTCTACCGAGGGCCATAAAGTGAGACTCTGTTTCTACAAAAAAAAAAAAAAAGAAAGTAGATTTTCTACTAATGAAGATGGAAGAAGAGTTGGACATTTCAGGGGAGAGGCAGCAACATGACCCAGCACTTTCCTGGCAGAAGGAGGAACTGTCCATAATGGAAAGCTTGCAACATGGAACCAGTCGTCAATGGAGAGATGTAAGCATAGGATAGCATTTGTCAGATGTCTTAGAGGGAATTCAAGGATCAGATTGAGGGTGGAGTGAGCATTGTGTTCCTTTCTCAAATCCTTCATGTTTGTTCCTTCAGGAACTTTTCTTTGGAAGAAGTTTTTAGTATTATATATAAAATCACTGATGAGGTTTATACAGATAAGTATTATATACACATATAAATATGTGTAAATATATTAGAATATTTATATATTATAATTTGCATAAGACTTTTAGAATTCCATCTTAAAACTGCAAAGATGAAAGACAATGAATTCACAAAAATCTGAAAAATTAAAAGTAAAAGTTTTTATTTAATAGTCTGAGGAAAGTGTTTGCTATTTTATAAGCACTGGAAGTCTCTAATAATCTTGTAATAATAATATCAATACATTCTCTGCTCTCAAAAAATCACTGGGAAATTGCCTCATTAACCTTTATAATACCCTTGTGAAATCCCCAGGAATTTGATGAGATTTCCATTCTCTATGATAGGCAAATGGGGACAGGGATATTTGTAGAAAATTGTGGACAGAGTTTGAATATCAGTAAATCTTGAGTTGAGTCCTGTGGGAATCATCAGTTTGGGAAAATAAGAATGAAGTAAAGTCTATTAATCAGCTTAAAATGAACCAGACATTTTTAACCTGTATCATAGATTTTAAGAACAAAAAGTCACGTCAGAAGAAATGAAGAGAAAATAAAGTCTAGCAAGCACTTTTTATTCAGGCTTTGTTGTTGTTGTTGGGGATTCATTGAGGGTTTTATTCAGGCTTTTTATGTTTTTGTTTTGTTTTGTTTTGTTTTTGAGACAGAGTCTCACTATGTTGCCCTTCGTAGAGTGCTGTGGCATCACAGCTCACAGCAACCTCCAACTCTTGGGCTTAAGCGATTCTCTTGCCTCAGCCTCCCGAGTAGCTGGGACTATAGGCGCCCGCCCCAACACCCCTGGCTATTTTTTTGTTGCAGTGTTGTTGTTTAGCAGGCCTGGGCCGGGTTCGAACCCGCCAGCCTTGGAGTATGTGGCCAATGCCATAACCACTGTGCTACAGGTGCCAAGCCTATTCAGGCTTTTTAAACTATCTCTGATCATAGGTGTTAGAAAAGCGAGGACTCATTACTGTACAGAGGGCAAGATGTATGAGAATAAAATGAATACTCTGAACAAAAACAAGAATTCTAAAGCTGCTAAAACAAAAGAAAGGAATGGAAATGAGGTTAAACAAGAGAATATTATGGGAGGTATATATAAATACCGGAGAATGAAAAGGAAAAAGCTCTGAGATGTTGAAGTCTGGGAAGCTGAGCTGACTGTAAATCATGAGACCATGAAGTGGAGTGTTTGTATGAGGGGAGGTGTGAAGGAAAGGTATGATAGTCACCTAAAATTAGAGTTCCTAGTTAGAACACCCAAGTGGCCTTGTGTTAATAATAAGCTAACATTTTATACAGAATTTCCCATGTGCTAGGCACTCTTACTGCTGAACCTGCATAGTGTTAATTTAATTCTTACCGTGGATCTATGAGTAAGTACGACTATGATATTCATTTTACCGATTAGTAAATTAAGGCATGGAGGTGAAGTAACCTGCCCAAAGTCAGTCATTAAATGGAGCAATCTGACAATCCAGTTCACTAATTTATTCTATACTTGCTATGAGGAGCAGCTATGTGAAAGGTGCTTAGTAAATATCTGTTGAGTCAATGAATGAAAGAACTCATGAACAAATGACGTAGCAGGATTTAAAGCCAGAGTGAGACGCAGGCAATGCTCAAAATGCCCACGGATGTAAGAAGGATGTCCTGCCCTCTCTTTCATCATTTTATCTTTTTTACGGGGGCTCTCCTTACCCCACATCCTCATTGCTTTCATCTTGTACCCAATTCCTTACGTTTTTCCTTAAACCACTGAAAACCATGTTTTTTCTTAGAGTTTAAGTTCTGGGATCCACCAGCACCCCCACACCTCTTCCATTTTCTTTTTAGCTTAAGAATCAATGCATGTATGTAAATAATTTAACCGTATTCAAACTTTGAGTGTCAAACAATTCTC
Organism: Nycticebus coucang; assembly: GCF_027406575.1. Lineage (NCBI taxonomy): Eukaryota > Metazoa > Chordata > Mammalia > Primates > Lorisidae > Nycticebus > Nycticebus coucang. Next base: position 36,048,014 of record NC_069780.1, read on the forward strand.
ACGGGGCAGGGATGAGAGACAAAAGCAGAGCCCCCAGACAAATGTCTTCGGCCTTGTTTTTCCAGGGATCCCCCTCTGACAGTGGTAAACCCACCTCACCCTTATAGCCTTGAAATGAGGAAAGCTTTTAATGTAGATCTTGTGTGCAAAAAATCCAGAAGGAAGCTCGACTCCCGTAGCACAGTGGTTACGGCGCTGGCCGCATACACCGAGGATGGTTTAAACCCAGCCTGGGCCTGCTAAACAACAATGACAACTGCAACAAAAAAATAGCTGGGCGTTCTGGCAGGCGCCTGTAGTCCCAGCTACTTGGGAGGCTGAGGCAAGAGAGTCACTTAAGCCCAAGATTTTGAGGTTTCTGTGAGCTGTGATACCACCGCATTCTACTGAGGGCAACACAGTGAGATTCTGTCTCAAAAAAATAAATAATAAATAAAAAATCCAGAAGTAAGAGTTAGTTTTTTAAAAGCTAATATCCGTAGATATAGGTAAAAGATCTTTGCTATGCTTTTTTGATATCTATGAAAATAAAAATAGTGATAACTTGAGGATTGCTTACTATGATCTAGTAATATGGCTGAGCACTTTATATATATTTCATCATTTAACAGCCCTGAGGGACATGAAAACTAAAGGTCAAGGAGTTACCTTGACTAACACAATAAATAAGTGGAAAAACTGAAATTCCAATTCTTTCTCTGTAACTACAAAACTGATGGTTATTTTGCACTTCAGCCCTGTAACCAATGCCCTTCTCCTGGAGATAAAAAGGAAACATTCATGGCCCCAGGGGCTCCACCACCTCTCTGAGGAGACTTTCTCAGCAAAAGCTTTTCAGCCTGCAATGAAAGCTTCACTCATCTGTTGCAGTAATTATAACATTTATTTTTTGGAAATTCTTCTAAGTCAGGTCCCACAGGTCCTAGGGAGAGATGCACATTCCTGTTCTGGAGGTCAGGGGGTAGCATTAGCCCTGACCCCATTGTTACTTCTTGCCACAGAAGTGACCCTCAATGCGTCCCTGCTCAGGCCACACCACCCCAGGTGTTGGTGATGGTAAGAAAATAAGCATTGGTGCAGACATTCCTCTCTGTGAATCCTCTTCCCTTTCTCATTCATTAGACCAGGAGCTTATAAAGATGTACATAGCTCCTGGCCTTAGATGCTGATGAGTTGTTATCATGTTCCAATTGATGAGTTTCAAATCTCTCCCAGGGTAATCCTGGTAAGGATAGGAACCTTACCGTCCTTAGTCACGCTGCCCAGTGCCTAGCTCTCCTCCGTATATAGTAGAAAATCAATTAATGTTTGTTGAATGAATGAATAGGTGAGTGAATTGGTCAAACTCCACCATATTATAGAAAAATAGCAAATGACCTTAATATCTTGGCCTTTGAGTCTTTACAAATTTTGCAAATATAGATTTCCAGACTTTGCCACAAATCTGCAGAAATAGAATCTCCATGGCAGGAGCCTGGGGGTTTGTACTAAGAACACCAGACATGTCTTAGTAGCAGGCAAATTTTGGAAACATGGCCCTAGAGTTTCAAAGAAATAAGCTAGGCAGACAGGGTCTCAAACAGTACTTCCGTCCAGCCATTTAACTATTATTTATTGAGGAGGTACTATAGGATTTCTGAGTCAGGGCAAAGCATATGTCTTTTTTCCTGCTATATAATACTGTTAACGTTGATTCGTGGGCTGTCTTTGTGTTGATATATTCTTTCACCTATTCATTCATTTGTTCATTCATTCAACAAACACATGTTGAAAGTCCTTGGCAGGCCAGTTGCATCCAAATATGCTTGGCTATAAGAGGAAATGTTCACTGAAGTTACATCTCTGGGTCCCTCTTCAGCTGCTTTCACTCCGTCTGACAGGCACTTCATGAGGTGGTAGAGACCTGGGGAGGAGGGAGAAGCAGGAAGAGATGTGGGTTGGCCCTTTGTCAATGTTACAATGCAATTCTGCCCTTGGCAGACAACAGACTCTGAGGGACTTTCCAGATTCCTTTACTGGCCACAAATGGGGTTGGATAAAATACTGTGTGCCACTGGGGCTTGAAAATTATTTTTTTAATACAGAAATCTGGGGGAGAAGGCAATGGTATCTAACTTGGACTGATTCTCTCCTGCTTATGCAGGAAGGCATTTAATTTTCAAATCTGGTTTGTCCTTACCACTTTGCCTATGATCTTTTCTTTAAGTATGGAATCCTTCTTGCCAGACAGTACTATTTATAAAGCAGAATTAAAATGCCAACCAGAATTTCAGGCTTGACCCTCTTCGATTTTATGTACGTTAATAGATGATTTTATTCATGGGTGTTTTTATTCAAGTTAAAAAGCACAAGTATGTGACAAGAAAGTGCCTTTGTGCTCAAGAGACCTGTCCTTGGAGCTGAAGCTTCTGTTGCTGTTATCTAAGCCACCTTGGTGGTTCTGAAGGAGAATTTATCCACCTCATCTGCTTCCAGCTCTTGGCTCTGTCTCTTCCCCGCCTCTAAACCCCCGGGCTTCAGGGTAACTCACTGACATCCAAAGATGTCTATGATAGGTAAGCCCCACAGATATGTGAAGCATTTACTTTAATAATTTTAACTATTGCATCACAGCTGTCTCAGTCATTACTCAGTTATTACTGTAGCCAAGTTCCAAATCTACCCCTCTCCTCTTCACCCCTCCTGCTGCCCCCACTCCCCGTTCCTCCTTTTTCTTTAGTATCTCCTATATTTGGGCACTGTGCCACAGGAAACAGCAGTCAGGAGACTCTCAAAACCCTGTGATCCACCCGTGTTGGACTAGCCTGGAGTGCTCTTGAATCACTTTAAACCCACTGAATATAATTGCTGGGAGACAGGGCCAGATGCTTTGTTAGCACAGGCCTCTGGGATGCTGAGGCACATGGAAGGCTGAGACTGCCCGGTAGATCAGGAAATTTACAAATTCTGTGCTTTAGGAACTGTTTTTAGGAGAGTTTCTTCATCTCCCCAAGTCTTAGCTTTCTTTCTAACTCACCCTTCCTTCCTTCCTTCCTTCCTTCCTTCCTTCCTTCCTTCCTTCCTTCCTTCCTTCCTTCCTTCCTTCCTTCCTTCCTTCCTTCCTTCCTTCCTTCCTTCCTTCCTTCCTTCCTTCCTTCCTTCATAGGCATGAGCCACTGTGGCCAGCTAGCTTTAGTTTTCTTAGCCAAAAAACATCTAGGGTCATAAACGTTAGCCGGTTGCCAGTGCTGTGGAGAATAAAAGGTTTAATCAGGCTCGGCACTTGTAGCTCACTGGTTAAGGCACTGGCCACATGCACTGGGGCTGGTGGGTTCAAACCTGGCCCAGACCCGCTAAACAACAATGACAACAACAAAATGGCTGGATGTTGTGGCGGGCACCTGTAGTCCCAGCTACTTGGAAGGCTGAGGCAAGAGAATCTCTTAAGCCCAAGAGTTTGAAGTTGCTGTGAGCTGTGATGCTACAGCACTCTACCAAAAGAGACATAGTCAGACTCTGTCTCAGAAAAAAAAAAGTTTAATCAAAATAGTTCTTATCATCTTTAGCTTTTCCTAAAACCTGCCCAACTTCCTGCCAACAATGTATTCCCTTTCGATCAGTGGTTCTCAGCCTTGGCTGCTCAATAGAATTACCTAGGAAGCTGGAGTGTTTTAAAAATTCTGACTCTGGGGGCCTAGACTAATTCCCTCAGAATCTCCAGGGGTGGGGCCCTAGCATCATGACGTTAAAAGTTACTCCAGATGATTCTGATATGCACATGTCTCTATCTTTTCCTTGCTACCCTTTCTTTGTATTTAATAACATGCTTGTGCCTCTAATTTTTTTTGGAAAATAGCCCACAGTACTGTCATGCCCATCTCTACCCATTTAGCTTATTGTGCGTTTGGGGGGTTGTTCTTAAAAAGGACAGGTTATGGGGTCCATCCCGTTGATCGTAAAATGGGCACATATGCTAATCCTGAGACTGGGGCGATACGAGGTGCTGGAGAGATGTGTGATGAAGCAACCCTCAAAGACACAGGAGGAGCTGAAAAGGGTGCGCGGGTGGCGTGTAAGGGGCCTCAGCCGAGGCAGACCAGCAGGGGTGTCCAAGGACTCTGCCTCTTCTCTAAGCTTCCCTATAGGAATAGGGAGAATCTTCCCTGTAACCCCCTCTTTCCACTCACGATAGTTTAAGATAAAAACCAGCAAACCACTGACATGGATAGGAACGAAACAGATGACAGGATGGGACGAGGGTCCAGGGCCAGAGTGCAGTGGGCTCCAGGAGGGGCTGGGATGAGGAACCAGCACACCCGCAGAGCTCTTTTCCCGGTCCTCCTTTTCTGCTTCTTTTTGCACAATGGTTTTCCAGCTCTTTCTCTGGTGCAGAGATTTCTCTGCTCCTCCAGGCGCAGGGCATATTGTTTCCGCAGAGTTCCTGAGCGTCTGTGTTACATGTCTGGCTAAGAGACCCAAGTCACTCTTTGTTTCCACTCCAAATTTGCAGCAAGGGATCTTAATAGTTTTGGGTCAAGCATTGCTTGTGACCACACAGACAGTTTCTCTATTGCCCTACCAGCAGCTAATTTTGTGTGCTGTTGGTGATTTTATTTCCTTTGTATAGTGGAACAATCTGGCTATGAAATGCACATGTGATAACTGAGATTCTAAAGTGCTCCTCCATCATCACAGTTTTACTATGATAAATTAATGCTCATTGATTAGGGGAAATCATTGTGGTTATTTGTTGATTCTCTGACATGTGGCCATCTGCCTTGGATAAATGATTCAGGTTAGACATACATTTTTTGGAACAGTCATCCATTGCAAAATGGAAATGTGCTGTGTCTGCTGGTCTGTATGTATGAGTGTATGCATATCTACCATTTCAACCCAGATCTTATCATTATACAAATTTAGAAACACGGTAAATGTCTCCACAACCTACTAGTTGTGGAACATTGGGCAAGTCATAACCTCTCTAAGGCCCAAATGCCTTATCTGTAAGATAGAGGATAAAAATATGAATTATTATTATGTAAGGGTTAAAAAAAATAAGGCACCTGAAATATTCAGCAGGTTTAATAATCACTCAAGATATCTTAATGATTATTGTTTTAGTTTTATTATTAAGGGATAAACCTTGATGCCTAACTCATAAGATCTGCACTGCAGGTATATATTTACACACACACACACACACACATATATGCACATCTATATGTGTATATACATATAAAAACAGGTGCTCCGTGGCATTATTTTAAAGAGATCTCAATTCAGGATGAATTCTTAAAAAAAAAAAATCTACCACCATTTGCTACAACCCAGCAGTGCTTACCAGTAGGGGTCAAAGGCTGCAGGTTCACTTTCTCTAGACCCAAGGGCAGAGTAAAAGGGGTGGGGAGAAAGGCCTTTGCCAATTGCTGACTCTGGCATGAGGCTGGTTTAGAGATAAGCATTATTGAATGAGCTTCACTTTGTCCTACACCTAAGGTGACGAAACTGACAGATGTCATGACTTCCAGAAAGAACAGGAGATAACCACACTGTCCAGTCAACATTGCTTTTGTGTAGGACAGAGTGTAAGTCTGAGACTTCATGCAAGGGACTCCCGAATACGTGACTCTCATAGAGGTTGTCCTCTCTTCTCTGGCTGTAGTCATGCTACATGGTTGGGGGAGGAGAAAGGAAATCAGCATTTTAAAATTATCTATTATTTCTAAACACTGTACTGCATGCTGTGTGCAATATAGTAGTATCCTGTTATCCTGGAGAATATATGTTCCAAGACCCCTACTGAGTGGATGCCTAAAACTATGTATAGTACAGAATCTTATATATACTATGCTTCTATCTATCTATCTATCTATCTATCTATCAAATACCTATGATAAAGTTTAATTTATAGGTTAGGAACAGTAAGAGATTAACAACAATAGCTAATAGTAAAGTAGAACAATTATAATAATATACTATAATCAAAATTATGGGAATGTAGTCTCTTTCTCTCTCTCTCTCAATCTATTTTGTTGTACTGTGCTCACCTTCAGACCTCAGTCAAATGTGGAAAGCAAAACAGAAGATAAGGGGGAACTACTGTATTTTTTTCTTTAGAGACAGAGTTTCACTTCGTTCACCCCAGTAGAGTACTCTGGCATCATAGCTCACAGCAACCTCAAACTCTTGGGCTCAAGCCATCCCCTTGCCTCAGCCTCAAAAGAAACTGGGACTACAGGCACCTGCCACAGTGTCCAGCTATTTTGAGAGACAGGGTCTCTTGCTCAGGCTGGTCTGGAACTCCTGAGCTCAGGCCATCTACCCACCTCCACCTCCCAGAGTGCTGGATTACAGGGCCCAGTGGGGGACTATTGTATTACATGAGGAAACAATCTTTGATGCAGGTAGTAGCCCCGGTTTATAAATGGGAAAGCTGAGGCTGAGAGAAAAAAAGAGAGAAAGGGAGAGAGAGACTAATGTAACAAACATTAATGTAACTACTAGCAAGAGGCAGAATTTGAATTTTTAAAGTATTTTATTGTGAAATATGCATATAAAAATTAAAACAAAATAAACATTTTAATAAAGAAGGCAGACACCTATGTAACTACAATTAAGTCAGGAAGTAGAATGAGGGCTTCCTATGTACCCTCCGAATCACAATCCTTACTTCTCCCTTGTAAGTAACCACTTCGGTGAACTTTGTAATAATCAATTCCTTGCTATGTTTAAAATTCATCAATCCCCCAAAACTATAGATTAGTATTTATTCATGTTTAGCTGTATATAAATAGAAATACACTATAAAAGTGTCCATCCTCCCAAAATTTAATTACAGATTCAGCAATCACAATCAAAATCCCAACAATTATTTTGACAAGTTGATTATAAAATGTATACAGAAATACAAAGGGTCAAAAATTAGTGAAAAAATAACAAAGTAGGAGAATTTGTTCTATTAGACACAAAGACAGTGTGATGTTGCCCCAGGGATGGACAAATAGACTAAGGCAACAGGACAGAGCCTGAAACAGATTCACACAGACACTTGATATGTGACAAGGTGACAATGCAGGCTAGTGGAGAAAAGATGACCTTTTTGATAAATGTTGTTGAGACAATTGGCTACCCATATGGGGGAAAAAAACCCTCGTATACAAAAGTCAATTCTAAAGAATGCTTGAATACTTACATGTAAAGGCTATAAGAGAAAGCTTTTCAGAAAGCTTTTCCGTAAAAAGCTTTCAGAAAGTATATTGCAGTAGGTCTTCATGACTTCCGGGTTGAGAAGGTTTTTTTTAGGGCACCAAGGCAGAAATAGAATTAATTTTATATTTGATTGGTTCCAATATCCACACCCTTTGGCTGTGACACATTTTAATAGAGGGACAAATATCTCTGTCCACTGGTTCCTTGATGCTGGGTTTACATTTGTGGAAGAAAAAAGGGAAAGAGAGACTTTATCAAAATCCTGGTGCAGATTTGGGAGTAAGACTATTTCTTAAAAATAAACACCACTAGTTTCATACATGCATGACTAACTCCACAAAACAGCATCTCCAGTGTGCAACGCCATGTGCAATGGCTCCAGCGATGTTCCCTGACAGGTGCAGCTGAGTAGGAATGAGCATGGACACATGGCCCCGGGCCTCTCTGTGTTCTTTGTCTTTTTTAAATTAAATTAAATTTAATTTAATTTAATTCTTATTAAATCATAGCTGTGTACATTAATGCAATCATGGGGCACCATGCACTGGTTTTACGTACAATTTGAAATATTTTCATCAAACTGGTTAACATAGTCTTCCTGGCATTTTCTTAGGCATTGTGTTAAGACATTTATATTCTACATTTAGTAAGTTTCACATGTACCCTTGTAAGATGCACCATAGGTGTGGTCCCACCAATAACCCTCCCTCCACTCATCCTCCTCCCTCCCTTCCCCTCCTTTTCCCCATATTCTTAGTTTATAATTGGGTTATAGCTTTCATATGTTCTTTGTCTTTCGACTTCATTTCATGCTGAACGATGCCGTGCTTGTGTAATAATGGACCATGGCTGAAGTGCGGTTGGAATAAGCAGCTGTAGCAGATGCTGCGATGTCCTGCCCATGTTCCCCAGGACCTCACTATTAGGGGAAATGTGGAAGTGTCCCAATGTAAGTACCGTGACTGCCTGAGAGCTCTTTCTTAATCCAAGCATGAGGCAAATTGATTCTTAGAACCAGCCCTCAGCTAATGATGACTGGCAATTGCAAGATAAATAGATAAAGAATTTAGCATTCTTGCCACTTAGAGTGGGAAATTCTGAGGCTAAACTCTGTCTCCCCTAGTTCCTCAGCAGGACCGAGCCCCTATTTCCTAGAATGGCAACCTGCTCTGGAACACACCCTTGGTCAGCTTTTTTCTCTTCTCTATCTTCTTCCCCCATTTCCCTGCTGGTACTTACTGAGACTGACTACTCACACCAAATCCTTCTATCAGGGTTTGTTCCTGGGAAACCCAACCTCAGTCTAGGGAGGGAAGAGACTCCTTGCAGATTAAGCCACAGGCAAAAGAAAGCAGATAGAGGATTGTCCCAAGAAAGCCCCTGAATGTAGAACTGGGAGCCAGAGGTCCGCGGTCCTGGCTTGTAAGGTAGGAGGGACAGCAGAAGAACTGCAGTTAGGGAATGTTGATTTCCAAGGAGGGGACCCAGCCTTCACTAGACTTGCATAAATGCCATAAGGACATGGTCCAAGAGCACACAGAGACCATGACGGCAAATAGCCCTGTTAGGATCACAGAGGGAAGGAGAAAGCCATGGCCAGGCTCTCAAGGGAGTGTTTGGGACAGTAATCCAGCTTGTCAGGCAAGCTGAGCTTTGGCCTTGGCCCTCGTGGCCAACTTTCCATACACGTCCCTGAAAAGTGGGCATCTTAGCAACATCCCTACAGTGCTTCCTCCTTTGAGGCTCAGTAAAGCCACAAGGTGAATTAACACTAAACACTTTTTGTGGCCAATTACAATACCTTCGATTTGAGCACCTATAGATTCAGCACTCCTCATTTTCAAATTCTATATTTTCCAGAGCCCAACAACTAACCATTTCTGGTAAATACTGGGTGGGATATCTTTGTAGAAGAGCCTACATGTTTTAGCCAAGACTCCTTTCTTTTTCGAACTGGCCTGGATTATCTTCCTTCTGGAGACTGGGAGCAGGCCGGAACTTGGTTCAATGCTTTCTGTCTCTTTCAAGCTCCGCACGGAGGAGAGATGGCAGACATCCTGCTGGAGGCAGGTGGGTGGTTAGAAATGGATAGACTATGCTTGTTGGCTGTCTCACCTTCCCTCCTGATAAACGGCTTATTTGCTTTAACTATGAATTCATACTAGATAATAGAAACAGGCAGAAAGTGAGTAAATAACCTTTTCCTCAGTTTACTTCTCTCTCAGTTCCTCCCAGCCTTGCACATTATCTATATGTATGCCCTGTTGTACATCAGATGTTTTCCAGAACCGTTCAAGTTTAAGTGGCATCAAGCTGTGGGTGCTGCGCTCAGCTGCGGCCACTGAGACCGCAGAGCAGTGGAAGGGGCACAGGAGCCCCGCCCACTTCCCCAATGGGTGGAGAAGCCCCTACTTGTGGCTCCAGTAGCCACCCCCGGCTCCTCCTGCTACTAGCAACCACTTTGGTCATCTCAGGGGAGTCTTTTCAGCCAGTAAACCACTAGCCTGTTAACAGAAAGTTAACAATTGCTGTGTCCCTGGATCTCCCCCCAGAGTCCCTGAGCCCTGGGAGAGTCAGAGCTCTGGCATGAATGGGTGGACATACATGCAATTTGCAAGCACCATGTCCTTGTAATTATTGTCAATGTAATAACATTATATTAGCATTTTTCAACCCTTTTTAAACAGCACACTTGAACCCATAGTTAAATTTCCATGGCAAACTTACATTATGTTGATCAAAAAAAGTTATAAAAAGAATACGCTTACTGTGCTTTGAACTTCTTTAAAAAATAACTTAATTAATCTTTCAAATTTTTCAGGACACATGGGTTGAAAATCACTGTGTTACACCTATATAGTACTTCCTATTTACACGCCCTTTTCTTCTTTCCATTTTCTCAGCCTGTCAGATGAGGTAGAGCTTTGTGTATGAAGCCCCTTACCCGAGGGGGGCTCAGATAGCTGCCAGTTCTCAAGATTCTCAGGGCAGGGAGCTTTCAGCTAGTTCCCCGGCTCCCTTCCTAATCCGCGGCTCAGGAGTCCCTTTCTACTCTGCATCCTCCTGTTGTCTCTAGTCTCTCAACGCAGACCAGAATGGAGGAGGGGAACGGGCTTTCTACCAGTATGTGAGACGGGAGACCTGAGTGCGACTGAGAAAGACAGAAAAGGAGTTGCTCTGAGGACCTCACTAGTATACACACACGTACATAGAACATTTAATATGTAAATTATATCACTCTAGCTGCCACTTGCTAATAATTCTCCCACATCTATTTACAAGCAGTTTTTTAAAAAATTGTAAAGGCTTTTACAAATGGATTTTCACATGGCAGATGTAAAAATGGTTTCTGAATTGTATAACACATTTAGAAAGGCTTTTTGTACTTTACGATTATATATTATGTTTATTTTATTATTATTCTTTTTTGAGACAAAGTCTCACTGTGTTGCCCAGGCTAGAGTGCTGTGGTATCAGCCTAGCTCACAGCAAATTCAAACTCTTGGACTCAAGGGATCCTCCTGCCTTAGCCTCCTAATTAGCTGAGACTATAGGCACCTGCACAACACCAGGGTCTCTCACTCTCCTTCAGCCTGGTCTCTAACTCCTGATCCCAAGGGATCTTCTTGCCTTACAGTGTGCTAGGATTACAGGTGTTAGCCACTGTGCCCAGGTTTTATGAGTACATTTTTAAAATTTCTCCTATAATATTTTTCTAGTTTTTTTAAAACACAATTCTTTTTGCTTAAGGGGATTTAACCAAAAGTGAAGGGTGGACTATGACCCATCTTCATTTTTCTCCAGGAGATTGCCTAGTTCTCCTTACATCAATAAGAAATAATTCATTAATTAAGAACAGTTCAGAACCCAGATGGGTAGGGTTTATGTTTGTGAGCCTTTGTATGTGTTTCGCCGCTTGTATTTTATATTATTGCTATGGGAGACTGCAAGTCATGTTTGAGTACATGTTACCTGAACTACTCAAGAAAAAAATTGTTTAACATGCTTAGATATATTTATAGTATAAAATCATGTCTTTGATGGAAAAATGCAGTGAAAACTCAAGAATAAAATAATAACATTTAAGTAAAATATTTAAAATAGCAGTAGTGGCTTGGTGCCCGTAGCTCAGTGAGTAGGGCGCCGGCCACATACACTGAAGCTGGTGGGTTCAAGCCTAGCCTGGGCCTGCCAAGCAACAATGGCAATTGCAACCAAAAATAGCCAGGCATTGTGGCAGGCACCTGTAGTCCCAGCTACTCGGGAGGCTGAGGCAAGAGAATCTCTAAGCTTAAGAGTTTGAAGTTACTATGAGCTATGATGCCACGGCACTTTACTGAGGGTAACATAGTGAGATTCTGTCTAAATAAATAAATAAATAAGTAAATAAATAAAAATAAAATAAAATAGCAGTAGCATTAGTTAGCATAAATGAAAAGTCAGCAGAAATCTCAAACCTCTAAGAAGCTGTTTTGCATTTTCTTCTGAGAGCCAGCTGAGTAAGACAAGTTGATAAATCAGGCAGAATAGCAGGACAGATAGGAATCTTGAGAGGGAGTATGAATTCTGGTGGGAGGCCACATTGTAAGGGTGGCGTAGGCCATATCTATTACTTTAGAGCAGTGATTGTTAACCAGTTGTAGCACACTAGTGTGCTGTGAGAGGATCTTAGGTGTGCCTCAGAAATTTGTAAAGATCAAAATTAAATTACCTTGAAAAGAAGTTCAAAGTACTGTTAGTATATTCTTTTATTACTCTTTTTTCTGGATCAACATAATGTAAATGTGCTGCAGAAATTTTACTAAGTGTACCCTGAGATAAAAAAGGTTGAAAAAACACTGTTTTAGGGAGGTGCCTGTGGTTCAGTAAAAAAGGCACCGGCCCCATATACTGAGGGTGGCAGGTTCAAACCCAGCCCCAGCCAAATTGTAACAACAACAAAAAAATAGCTGGATGTTGTGGCGGGCGCCTGTAGTCCCAGCTACTCGGGAGGCTGAGGCAAGAAATTGCCTAAGCCCAGGAGTTGGAGGTTGCTGTGAGCTGTGACACCAGCTCTACCGAGGGCAATAAAGTGAGACTCTGTCTCTAAAAAAAAAAAAAAAAAAACAGAGAGAGAGAGATTTTATCTTAACTGCTTTATTAACAAACTTATGTCATGTAAAGTGACCTGGGCACTGGGTTCCTTTTCAGTTGTGCAACTTATTTCCTTATTTGACATTTAATTATGCTCCATGATTTTTGGAAAAGGCATGAGGAACAATCTTTGGTTCAGGAAAGGCTTCAAGGAATAGCCTTGACACTCTGATAGTCTCCATCTGTGCCCCAAAGCCAACCTGAAAACTAGTATTAGCTAAGGAAACAAAAGTGTATCTTGCAAAAGCTGCTTCAAGACCAAAACCTTGGTTCTCAGCAATCAGATTAAGATTGTTGCCCCTGAACCCTTCCATACAGAAAAACACTCCTATCATGACTCTACTTAACATATATAACTCTAAAACTGTCTAGGGCTGGGCGTGGTGGCTCACGTCTGTAATCCTATCACTCTGGGAGGCCAAGGTGGGTGGATTGCCTGGGCTCACAAGTTCGAGACCAGCCTGAGCCAGCATGAGACCCATCTTTAAAAATAGCCAGGCGTTGTGGCAGGCGCCTGTAGTTCCAGATACTTGGGAGGCGGAGGCAAGAGAATTGCTTAAGCCCAAAAGTTTGAGGTTGCCGTGAGCTGTGACGCCACTGCATTCTACCAAGGGTGACAAAGTGAGACTCTGTCTCAAAGAGAAAATAAAACAAAAGAAGCTAACTATATTTTCCAAATTTCTGCCAAAATCCATAATAAAAGCAGAATAGCATTATGAAGAATGTTGTAATGAGAAGGTTTTTCCTGTTATTCATTTGTTCCCTGATGTTCATTCAGCAAGGAATAATCATATCCCTGTTAGGAAATGCTAGTTTGCAAAAAGAAAGCCCAATTCAAATTAGTTTAATGAATAGGAAGACTTATTAGCTAATGTAACTGGTAAGTCCAGAGGGAGGTTAGGATTTGGAGTTAATTTTTTTCTGTGGTTCAATCATGTGCTTCTCTTCACAGAGCTATCATTTTTTACCTTCATGCCAGCTGAGTGTTTGTGGAAGCTCCAGAGTCACACCCTCGTAGCCTGAGAACTCTTCTGTTTCATCATTCAGTTGGCCTGGACCACAGCAGGCCAATGGCCTGTGGACTGTTGCTCAAGGGATAGAAAGTGCTGATTAACTTCACCCACAAGTGTGGAAGTGCGTGTTGGAGATCCAGTTGAAGATCTAGTGCTGGATCTACCATGCAGGAAAGAGGAAGGCATACTGTATCAGCAGGCAGCAAGTGTCCATTGTATGTCCACTCCGTGGGAGATAAAAATACCAGATGACCTTCTGCTCTCAAGGGCCTCACAGAGAGATTGTTGAGATAAGATGTATTCCCAGAATACCTAAATATCAATGTGTTCTCGCTTCAGTATTCATCAAACTGACTTTGATGTTGTATTCAACACCTCAATGAAAGAGACCATTGTAATGTTTTGCAGAACTCCACGGGCATTGTGACCCTGGAATTATAGCACTTAAGTAATGAAAATAAATGTAGCAAAAGTGCTGGATAAGAAGAGGAAAAAGGCTAGCTGTAAGATCCAAAATATGAATTCCTTTCACCTAGTATATTGGTTAATGGTCTGCTCATTTGTAACAAGCTTTTCCTTCTGCTTGTGGGGAAAGAATATGAAACATTATAGTGTTCTTCCCTAGAACTCCCTAATTGTAAACTATGCCCATGTATTTGGGGAGTTAATTTGACTTGTCTCCTGCTTGGAAGCTACCACAGTAGGCTGAATACTGGCCCACCAGAAATGTCCTCCCGGGAATCCTTGGACCTGTGAATGTCATTTTATATGCCAAAAAGACTTTATGGGCATGCTAATTAAGGGTCTTGAGATGGGGAGATTACCTTGGATTATCCAGCAGGATCTGGTGTAATCACACAATTGTAAGAGGGAGTGTTATAAGAGGAAGTGTTGTTTTAGTCTTGTGTGGTTCTGTTTTCTGGGTAGAAGCCAATGCTTTCAGGCAGGAACACCAGAAGGATCGGGTAATATTTGCCAAAGCATGGATGATCATGCCTGTGTCTCACCATCTTGCCTCCAGGTCTCTTGTGAGCCATACCAGCCCTCCTCTCCTCCTCCAACATTGTGTAGACGGGCTCTAAAATCCTTTCTCTGGGTTGGCATTTTCCAAACAAATGTACATTGCAGTCACAGTAGAACTAGGGTATTAGATGTTCTTAGTCTGGCCGGGTGCAGTGGCTCACACCTGTAATCCTACCATTCTGAGAGGCTGAGGTGGGTGGATTGCCTGAGCTCAGGAGTTCGAGACCAGTTTGAGCAAAAGTAAGACTCTATTTCTACTAGAATCAGAAAAACTAGCAGGGTGTTATGGCGGGTGTCTATAGTCCCAGCTATGGGGAGGATTAGAGGCAAGAGGATTGCTCGAACCCAGGAATCTGAGGTTGCTGTGAGCAGTGATATCACAGCACTCTACCCAGGACAACAGAGTGAGACTGTCTCAAAAAAAAAAAAAATGTTCTTGTTGAGCATAACCTTTGCATTTGTATCCACTATATTTATGGACACAAATATTGTTGAGAACAGGCCTAGCAGGGGTATATTTTTAGAAAGAAAGGTATATAATAATTCTAAATTGATGGAAGTAAGGGAAAGTTAATACTTAAATTAATGATCTCAAAGTTCTTTAAGGAGGAAAACATAAAACCGAGAGGGAAGAAGGTGCTTCGACCTGTCACCTGGCAGAGCCAGTACTCTGTTCACTGCCAGTTTGTTCTGACCTTCTTGTTCTTTAGTCTGGGGCAGAAGGTGGTTCTTGCTATATTCCTTTGTCTCAGGCTCTGTGAAGCTAAAGGAAATGATAGGAAGAGCCAGGGAGAGCAGGAAAGATGCAGAAAGAGCAGGCAGGCAAAAAGATTATTCAAAAAGAAAAATAATTAGATGAAAAAGAAGAAAAATAATTGAATCAAAGTTTAAACATTGTCATGATATAGTCCCAAGTTGGGGGACTATATCATAAAACCAGGGACCTAGATGCAAATCCAGGCTTGGTGGACCCTAATTCTTATATAGCCTTGGTCCCTCTTTAAGAAAAAGAATACGCCACTATGGAACCATGAAAAGAAAACAAGAAAGAAAAGAAAAAGAATACAAAAATCTGACGTAATTGTTCTACATAAACAAGTGATCATGTAAACCTATTAACAGGAACTCTTTTGGGCAGCGCCTGTGGCTCAAAGGAGTAGGGCGACGGGCCCATATGCCAGAGGTGGTGAGTTCAAACCCAGCCCCGGCCAAAAACTGCAAAAAAACAAAAAACAGGGACTCTTTTAAGGTTTGGGAAGGGACCTGTACTAGAGCACTCCTCCAGTTGAAGCCATACTTCACACAGATCCTCCTTTGCAAGACCCAGGAGCAGTCTGCAGATGGCACTTGCTGTACAGCCACAGTCATCCCTCCCATCTCGTCTCCCAGTCCTGATCCTGGGCCAGCAGCCTAATAGCTCCTGCTGGTGATGGTGGTGATGCTTCTTGGATCATGAGTTGGCTTTTGAGGCCTCTGCAAATGCTCATGTCCTGGGAAAGCTGAAGGTATTTGGTTGAGTCTCAGGACTTTATCTAAGCAGGCCAGCTGTGCCACCAGCATCAATATCACTCAAAAATGAGGGCTCAGTATCCTCAAAAATGTATCTTTCATCCTTCCAGCAATTATGTATGTAAGTTTAGAGAGGGCTCTCAGGAAAATCCCAGTGGGCCTCCCTGCCTCAGAAACTGGTGGCATCTAGCTCCCTGGATTACTGAGTTCACAGGGACTGCTTTGGAGGGCTCTGGGAAGTACCAAGGCCTCACCAACTGTCCCTGAAACAACCTCAACTAACAGGGAAGGGAAATGGAGAAATGCTCCCTTATTTCCCTCCTGAAGTGGGACAATTCTAGAATAAGTGCCACAAAATTTGTTAAGAGAGCTGGGGTTGCCCAGGGCTGGGTTCTTTCATTATTGATTTTCTCCCTTCCCAGCCACAAGTTCCCCACTTCCTCACTTCTGCATCCTGGGATTATCTCCAAACCAAACTATCTGCTTCCAGGTCTTCATCTCAGGATGTGCCTTGGGGAAAACCCAAAGTGGCATTGTTTAAAACCACAGGGCTACTCATTAGGGAAAGTCAAGACTTCCATGACTTAATTATGGAGCTAGAGATAAGAACAATTTTCTGCTCCTTCATTTCAAGTCTCACTGTCCTGATCATTGGGCAACATAGAGGATACTGACAGTTTCTCTTTCCCCAACTGGCAGCAACTTTCTCTCCAGGGGCCATGTCTGTCTGCACTCCCAAATTATAACACCCAGAATCAAGCCAGATCAGATACAACACCAATGCGGGACTGTCTAATGCAAACATGCTATTAAAAAAAAATACTGCTTTATGTCACTTTTGGACTTGACTTGCGAAACTTTCTAAAAGACACATGGAAACAATCACAATGTAAGGATTTATGCATTTTTGGAGCAAAGCTTATATATTCAAATTATCTTTACAGTTGGATCACATGATATTAGAGGATTTTAGAGAAACTCTTAGGTTTCATTTTCAAAGCTATAAATGTCTTATTTGTATTATTTTTATTTTTTGGTAGACAAAGTGACCTAGTTAGAAGGTTCAGTTGGAATTCTATATTCTTCACAGGAGATATTTCTTCTTGGATATGCAAATTGTTATTTTGTTTGACTATTCCCTAAGCTGTTCCTGTTAATAGTGGTAACATTCCACATTTTCATTTAAGGCAAACCTTATGTAAATAACCAACTGCAGAGATTCAGGTTTTATTTTAATCCATCGAATGATCTTGACTTTTCTGAGTTTTATTTGTGTAACACCTAATATCAGAGAATGTTTGTCATTTTGATTGATCCTTCTTTTAATCAGACTCACTGGGACTTCATTGGCTACAATAAAGAGGATTAAATTAACCTTGAGTTGTTAGGCAGCTGGTGTGGGACTTCCAGAGCTGAGAACATCCTGATTTCCTCAAAGAATAGAACTTCAGGGACCGGGCAGGCCGGGTGGCCTATAATCCTAGCACTCTGGGAGGCTGAGGCAGGCGGATTGCTTGAGCTCAGGTTCCCAGAGTTGGAGACCAGCCTGAGCAATAGTGAGCCCCTATCTCTACTAATGATAGAAAAACTGAGGCAAGACGATCTCTTGAGTCTAAGAGCTTGAGGTTGCTGTGAGCCATGATGCCACAGCACTCTACCTGGGGTGCCAGAGTGAGATTCTGACTCAAAAGAAAGAAAGAAAGAATAGAACTTCAACTCTTGACTCAGAAGTGATGACTCTAAGGAGTAACTTGGAGTCTCAACCTGAGCAGAGCATAAGAAAACACTCAGCTCCCATATTGCTCACAGAAATAGTAGATCCTCACATTTCCCCATTAAGACTCAATGGTAAGTGTGAACTAAAATAAAATCTGAAGGCTCCCCCTAAGTGGCTGACTGACTGGACCGTCCTTGGCCATGAGGATCCCTGAAACTGAGTTGCTGGCCATGAGAAAAGAGACAAGACAGGCCACATCATGCTTCCCTCTCCTTAGAGATGTCCTTTGTGACTCACTAACAGGCCTAAGGCTGTGCAAGACCTACCTGCAGGTCCTCATTATACACAACAAACCCCATTGACTGTCCTGTCTGTCCTTTGTCTCTGATTAACAGACCCTTGATCTTAAGCATTCCTTTTCACTGACTCCTGGTCTTTTATTAGACAAAGCCTAACTCTTTCAGCCAGTTGTCAGCTAATTTTTAAACCTACCTATCATCTGTAAGCCCCCACCTCCACTTCCAGATGTCCCACCATTGATTTCAGACCTCACTGTCATTCCTGTCTCCCTAAAAGGTATAAAACCAAACCATGACCCCACTACCCAATCTGCTTGCTCAAAGCTTCTTGAATAGGGCTCTGGGTTCTCAAATTTGGCTTAGAATAAACCTCCTTAAATTATTTTACAGAGTATGGCTTCTTTTCCATCGACATAAGCAAAGATCTCTGAGTGCTTCCATACAAGTGAGAGATCTTTTATCCTACCCTCCCCAACCAATTCACAGGACTGAAGCTTTGAGCCAGAAATACATTCCATGAATATGCTATGGACTGAATTGTATCCCCCCAAATTCAAATGATCCCTAATCCCTAATGTGATATTTAGAGAGGAAGACTTTGAGAGATAATTAGGTCTAGATGAAGTCATGAGAGAGGGGCCCTCATGTAGGAATTAGTGCCCTTATTAGAAGAGACACCAGAGAATGATCCTTCTCTCTCTCTGTCTTCTTAGCTGCCATGTGAAGGTGAGAACAGAGTGAGAGGGCTGCCATCTGCAAGCCAGGAAGACAGCCCTCTTCAGAAGCTGACCATGTTGGCACTCTGATCTCAGCCCCCAGAATTGAGAGAAAATAATTTATGCTGCTCAAGTTTCTCAACCTGTGAAAATAATTTATGCTGCTTAAACTTCTCAATCTGTTTTGCAGCCCAAGCTTATTAATTCAGTATATAAACTCTACAAGCACCACTTGGATATGTAGAGAACTCAAATATTCTTCTTGCCACTCCCTTGGAGGCTTATAATTTAACTTACGATTTTCCTCTAACCACAGAATCAAACACACAATGACTACAGTCCAGAAAAAAAGGGTTTTGGTTATTTCCCTTCTTTTTATATGTGTTTGTTAAATATACAATATGTTGTTATCTCTCTGTAGACCTAATAAGTGTTAATTTTACCATGTATAATTTATAGTTCAATCAGTCTGGATTAAAAAAGACTAGTGCGTAGGAAATAGGTTTCTGTGAGGAAAACCTGGAATAACTGGATCTAACTTAGACAAATTTAGGAGTAACTTAATAATATTTAAAATCTAAGTGTCAATTTTCCCTTCCATGTTGAGAATCACTTTGCACTGTTATATTGGGTAAAGTGCAAAAAAAAAATAAGACTCAATCATAAATGATTTTCTTGGTTGCAGGATGGTGTACAGTGGGGTTTGGTATACCATTCCAGAAACCCCACGTAGGGTGATTGTTGGTCTGCCCAAGTCTAATCCTTTTCAAGGAGTCCCTGCCAAGGTCAGTTCTGCAGAAATACTATACGTGTTTATTTTTCCAAGAGTCCAGGAGGTATCTGCTGAAAAATAAATACACACATATATGCACACATGCTCATAGATATCTTCCAAGGAACAATATAAATTCTTGGAAGTAATACAGACTAAACAAATAAAAGAGAAGGGAACCATTTCACTAACTGATTCATAATTTATGAAGTTTACTCTGCCCACGATAAAATTGAACAATGCCCACTGTCCATTCTCAACTGTTCTATTACTGACTCACAGCAGCTCCCTTTGCTATACAAACACGCCTCTTGCTTCAAGTTTTTAACCCAGTATTTCTCAACATATGGTCCTTGGACCACCTGTATCAGAATGATCTGATATGATTTTTACATATCAGAGTGAACACTGTGAACACTCTTTTAATTTTCATTATTTATTTATTTATTTGAGATACAGCCTCAAGCTGTCACCCTGGGTAGAGTGCTGTGGCATCACAGCTCACAGCAACCTCCAACTCCTGGGCTCAAGCAATTCTCTAGCCTCAGTCTCTGAAGTAGCTGGGACTACAGATGTCCACCACAATGCCTGGCCATTTTTTGGTTGTAGCTGTCATTGTTGTTTGGCAGGCCCGGGCTGAATTTGAACCCGCCAGCTCTGATGTATGTGGCTGGTGCCTTAACCCCTTGAGCTCTGGCATATGTGGCTGGTACCTTAGCCTCTTTCTATTGTTTATTTATTTGTTACATGTACAGAATTGAATCCATCAGAGTCCTGGGTCATAACGCAGCTGTATCATTGGTTCATATATTGTCTTTTATTTTATTCAGTTACTTAATTAGATATTTTAACTAATGTAATAAATACCTGAGAATTAAACTCTTAGTCAAGAGATAGTACCTTGATGATAACTGTGAGCAGGACACCAAAACCACTCAGCTTTTCTGGAAGTCTCAGTCAAGGGAAGCCTGGACCTGCCAACTTGGCAAGAAGGTAAGAAACTCTTTTTGTTGCTGCTGTTATTTTTTTCTTTAAGATGAGATACTTGGCCGGGTGTGGTGGCTCACACCTGTAGTTCTAGCACTGTGGGAGGCCAAAGTGAGTGGATTGCCTCAGCCTTCCAAGTAGCTGGGATTACAGGCATCCACCAAAATGCCTGGCTATTTTTTTGTTGCAGTTGTTCAGCTGGCCTGGACCAGGTTCAAACCCAGCACCCTCAGTGTATGGGGCCAGCACCCTACTCACTGAGCCACAGGCGCAGCCCTACATCATTGTTTTAATTACTAGAATTCTTTAGAAATTTAGTCACTTTATAAAAGTTTGCGTGTTCTTGGGTCTTCACACTTCCACATAAAAATTTTAAATATTCTTGGCAGTGCCTATAGCTCAGTGGGTGGGGTGCCAGCCACATACACTGAGGCTGGTGGGTTTGAACCCTGCCCAGTCCAGTTAGAACAACAATGACAACTGCAACAGAAGAAATGGCCAGGTGTTGTGGCAGGTGCCTGTAGTCCCAGCTACTTGGGAGACTGAGGCAAGAGAGTCACTCAAGCCCAACAGTTTGAGGTTGCTGTGAACTGTGATGCCATGGCACTCTACCCAGGGTGACAGCTTGAGAATCTGTCTCAAAAAAAAAAAGGTTTTTAAATATTCTTACCAGGTTCCTGGTTCAGAACCCTCAATTGTAGTTGAACACCAGTAGCCTGAAGCTGAAAACCTCCCCCTTATAATCTCCATATTTCTGCTCAGGGGCAGGACATTGGTACTTTAAGATGGGAGTCTACCTACCTCCTCATTTGCCAGTAAATTTATAAACTTCTCTTTCTTTTTCTAAAACCACTTGTCCTTATTGTTCTGATGCAGCCTCAGGGACACATGTTCAATTTTTGGTAACACTGTCATTATTCTCAGATGATATAATTATTTGTGTGGAAAACACAGTAGAATCTATAGACAAATTTCTAGAGATAATTTGGCAAAGTAGCTGGATATAAGATTAATACACAAAAAACAGTTGAATTTTCATACAACTGAAGAACTTAAAGAGAAACCACTATTTATAATATTATCAGATAGAATGAAGTAGCTATGGTTCAAAAAAAAGGTTTTTAAATATTCTTACCAGGTTCCTTGAAAACCTTTTTGGAGATTTGATTGGGATTTAATTGATTGTTTGGGGGATATACTTGTCATCATTAATATTAATTTTTTCTATTATGAACATTTAATTTCACTTTCTTTAATGCTTCTTAGTAAATTCATAATTTTGACTGTAGAGATATTGAACAATTTTGTTGAATCAGACAAAAGCTTAATAACTAGGATCTATAGAGAACTTAATTTAATCCACATGAAAAAAGCCAACAATCCCATACATCAGAAGAGAGATAAACAGAACCTTCTCTAAAGAAGACAGATGAATCGCTAGCAAACTTATGATAAAATGCTCATCATCCCTAATTATTAGAGAAATGCAAGTTAAAAGATATCATCTAACTCCAGCGAGAATGGCCCGTATCACAAAATCTCAAAACTGCAGATGCTGGCACAGATGTGGAAAGAAAGGAATACTTTTACACTGCTGGTGGGACTGCAAACTAATACAACCTCTTTGGAAGGAAGAACGGAGAACCCTCAAAGAACTCAACCTAGACCTCCAGTTTGATCCTGCAATCCCATTACTGGGCATCTATCCAGAAGAAAAAAAAAAAAACTTTTATTATAAAGACACTTGTACTAGACTGTTTATCACAGCTCAATTTACAATTGCTAAAATGTGGAAACAGCCTAAATGCCCCTCAATCCAGGAATGGATTGGCAAGCTGTGGTATATATATTTAAAAAATGGAGATTTTGCAGTATTTGTATTATGGAGGTGGAACACATTATTCTTAGTAAATCATCTCAGAAATGGAGAAGCATAAATCCTATGTATTCAACTTTGATGTGAGGACAATTAATGACATGGTGGGGGGTGGGGGAAGGGGAGAGCAGACAGAGAGAGAAGGAGGGAGGGGATGAGGGAAAGGAAAAGAAAAAAAAAAGAAAAGAAAATGGTTACTAATTCTCACATAAATTGGATTTAATTTTGACCATAGTAATTATTTGGACAATAATTTTTAATTCAACTTGTTAATATGTTGTTTAGGGTATTGCATCCTCATTTATCAGTGAAATATGTTTGTAATTTCCCTTTAAAATAATATATTTTTTCTAATTTTAATATCAGGTATATACTGGCTCAGTGCCTATGGCTCAAGCAGCTAAGGCACCAGCCACATACACTTGAGCTGGCGTGTTCAAATCCAGCGCAGGTGCGCCAAACAACAATGACGGCTGCAACCAAAAAATAGCCAGGCGTTGTGGCGGGTACCTGTAGTCCCTGCTACTTGGGAGGTGGAGGCAAGAGAATCGTTGAGCCCAGGAGTTGGAGGTTGCTGTGAGCTGTGATGCCACAGTACTCTACCCAGGGTGACAGCTTGAGGCTCTGTCTCAAAAAAAAAAAGTTTGAATATCAGGTATATCCAGATAAATGATTTTGATGTATTCCTTCTTTTTTTATTGTCTATAAGATTTAGCATGATCTGTTTTTTGAAATTATCTTCTATTTTTATTTATAAATACTAGTTGTCCATTTTTTGAGACTTTGGGAAAAAAAAGAAATTAACTGATGACTCCATACTGAACCTCAGAGTCAAAACATTTTGTAATAGACAGACTTTTATCTGACAATGTGAATGTTACTTTTTTGCATTATTATTTTATTATTATTGTTATTGCTCAATATTTCGTTGCAGCAATCATCTGATTTCTTTTCCGAATGTATTTATCTTTGTTCGTTCTTTACAAAGTTTTTGTTTCTAGTCCTTATCTTAAACATTGTTATTGTTATTAAATTTTAAGCCTCTTTAATTTTGTGAAGGCAAAAACTGGAAACCAAATAAACACATATACATGTATACAGAAAATAAAAAAAAAAATTTAAGAAAACAATCATTCTTTTCTTCTTCCTGTAAGACCAGAAATGTGACTACACCGAAACAGACTCTTTCAGAAGATAATGTGCCACCTCAGAGACTCATAAAATTCCAAAGGGAACTATTTATCAGTTAATCTTTGCTCTTTATCCATTCATCCACCCCAATAATTCTTTAATTCCTTATTGCTCCTTAACAGAATTTCTGTTTTTCCCCCTCTCATAACCCATTTTATTGGAAAGGCACATAAAGTTTCTGAACCCCATTGAGGAGTTGAGTCTTAATTTTCTGAAGGGTCCTGTGTATATATACTAAATTAAATATGATAACCTTTCTCTGATTAATCTGCTTCACGGTGAGTTGATCTTTTCAGCCAGCTTTTCAAGAAGTTTTCCTTTTGCCCCAACAAATCCCCACTTGTCCTTGTTGCATTTGAAGTTGAGCCCATCTCTCTCTCTTATGCAAAACCTCCATTTTAGTGGTAGTATCTCTTGACTTTCTTATCATCTTTCACAAGGTATTTAACAACACCTCTAATTTATTTTATTTATTTATTTTATTTTACTTTTTGAGACAAAGTCTTACTCTGTTGCCCCAGGCTGGAGTGCCATGGCATTACCCTAACTCACAGCAACCTCAAACTCCTGGGCTCAAGCAATCCTCCTGCCTCAGCCTCCCAGCGTGCTAGAATTACAGGTGCAATTTTTCTATTTTTTGTAGAGATGGAGGTCTCACTCTTGCTCAGGATGGTCTTAAACTTCTGAGCTCAAGCAGTTTTCCTGCCTTGGCCTTTCAGAATGCTAGGAATACAGGTGTGAGCCACTGTGTCTGGTCTGTGTTTCCCTCTCTTAATTTTTGAAAATTTGCCTCCTTTATTTCCATTAGGAAGTTGGTAGTTAGACTTGAGCAGGGTGATGATGGATGCAGTTAGGCTACTGTAGACTTGTTTGAGGCTGATCTGAAGGTAGTGAGTTATCTCACTTGATTGTTAACGGTCAGTTACAGATTGAACTTCTTGATCTATTCTTTCCTCTCTTCTCACTACTGCACTTGATGAGCCTTAAAAAAAGAAAAAGAATAAAAAAATAAATGGGTTTGGGTCAGGCTGACATGAATTATTATGGGAATGGGGCTAGTTAAGAGCATGCAGGTGGCTTGCCTTGAGTAATGGGAATGAGGCTCGTCAAGACCTTGCAGGTGGGTTGTTTTGAAATAGAGGCTGATTAATGTCCCAGAGATTTTCTGATATGGTCAGACAGATGTGGTCATGTTGACCTAGGTTGTTTTAGAAACAGAGTTGATCAAGACTCTGGGAGATTTCCAAAAAGCAGCTGGAACCTCTCAAAATTGTGTATAAAACCCAAAATTGTGCTTTCCATGGAGCCTGCAGTCACTAGGATGGGCCTGGCTTGCTGCACAAGCTGTCAGTGGTTAATAAACCTTCCCTTTCTTGCTCTTTCCAACTACTTTGGTGATGACCTCAAGCCACCACCATGCTGCTCTAACATTTCTTCAAATATTATTTTAATTTCTCTTTAGGACTTGTGTTATCTGGCATACAACTTTGTGTATCTTCCATATCACTTATCCTTGGTTCTCAAAGCATGGTCCTCAAACTAGCAGCCTTGGCACTACTTGTGGGCTTTTCAAAATGAAAACTCACATTCTTTCCCACAATCTAGTGAATCAGAGTCTCTGAGGCTGAGGGCCAAAGTATGGTTAACAAGTCCTCCAAGTAATCCTTTTACAAATTAAAGTTTACAAACCATTGTTTTATATTTTTATTTTATTTTTTGTTGTGGGAAAGTCTGTCGATCTTATCTTCTAATTTACTGATTATTCCTCAGTTGTATACATTCTTCCAATTATCTCAATTATTTATCTCACTATTCTTTAATTCAGAGCATCTTAAAGTGGAATCAGCAGTCTCAGTATCACCAGGGAACCTGTTAGAAATGCAAATTCCAGGACTCCCACCAAAGACCAACAGCATCGGAAACTCTAAACAATTTACTTTAACACACTTTCCATGTTATTCTGATCCATGTTTAAATTTGAGCACCATTGCTTTATTCAGCTCTTATTTTTTCTTTTCTTTTTTTGTGTGTGTGGGGACAGCATCTCACTTTGTCACCCTGGGTAGAGTGCCATGCCATGGTGACATAACTCATAGCAACTCTTGCCTCAGCCTCCTGAGGAGCTGGGACTACAGGTGCCCACCACAACACCAGTTATTTTTAAGAGATGGGGTCTCGCTCTTTCTCAGGCTGATCTTGAACTCCTGAACTCAGACAATCCACCCACCTCAGCCACCCAGAGTGCTAGGATTGCAGGCATAAGCCACTATGCCCAGCCTCAGCTCTCATATTTTGAAACTTCCTACTTTTTAAAGTTTTTATGACCTTGCTTTATATTCTTTTGTGTGTGTGTGTGTGTGTATGCCGTAGGGTCTTACTCTGTCATCTAGACTAGATAGAGTGCAGTGTCATCATAGCTCACAGCAACCTCAAACTCCTGGGCTCACTCGATCCTCCCACCTCAGCCTCCTGAGGCATCTGTCACCATGCCCAGCTAATTTTTCTATTTTACTGTAGAGACAAGGTCTTGCTTGTGCTCAGGCCAGTCTCAGACTCCTGGCCTCAAACAGTCCTCCCACTGAAACGGCCCTTACAAATTGATAAAGGGGTACAAGGTGAGAACTAGAATAAAGGCCCAAGAAACACCCGGAAGGAGAAGGCTTTGCTAAAATAATGATGATCATCAGCAACTGTCCCCTTATTTGGTTGATAATAATCACTGTTCCCTCCGTTTGCTTCTTTACCCTGGACTCGTGCGTAGTTGTCCATATGCTGTTATCACCTGTTTGGAACCCAGGGGTAGTTTTTGTAATATCTTCCAGGTTCTGCATTCTAGTGACAGACAACCACCCAGACAGCAGAACTGACTCAATTGGTCTTGGACGCTCCACCCGAAATCCTGCATTCCAGTACCTGCCCCAGCAGACATTGGCAAAGGACTGAGGGCTCCACCCTGAACCAGCCAATCAGGAGACTCTGATTGTCTAATCATCTGCCCACCAAACGATCTTTAAACTCAGTCCCTCAATTACTGGGGAGGTGGATTTGAGAAATTTCTCCTGTCTCCCCACTTAGTATTATGAAGAATAAACCCTTTTTCTTCTGTGAACCCAGTTGTCTCAGGATATTGGCTTTCTCTTGTGCAGTGGGAAGATGAATCTGGCTGGGCAGCAGCCCTACCTCAGCCTCCCCAAGTGCTGGGATTACAGGCATGAGCCACCATCCCCAGCCCTTTATTTTAATATGTTTATTAAGCTAATTATAAACTCTTGATCTATTTCTTTTAATATTTTGGCCCGTTTGGGTATTTGTAATCTATCGTGTTTTTTTTTCATTGTTGAAATGCTTGTGTTGGGCGGTGCCTGTGGCTCAGTGAGTAGGGCGCCAGCCCCATATACCGAAGGTGGCGGGTTCAAACCCTGCCCTGGCCAAACTGCAACAAAAAATAGCCAGGCATTGTGGTGGGCATCTGTAATCCTGGCTACTCCGGAGGCTCAGGCAAGAGAATCGCCTAAGCCCAGGAGTTGGAGGTTGCTGTGAGCTGTGACGCCATAGCACTCTATCAAGGACAATAAAGTCAGTCTCTGTCTCTAAATAAATAAATAAATAAATAAATAAAATAATAATGAAATGCTTGTGTTTTTCCAGATGTCTTTTTATTTTAACCCGCAATTGTGCTTCCCCCTTGGGTTATTCTTTACTGGGTGAGGCAGTGAATTTGGGTGAAGGCCAGATACTCCAGCTCAGGGACAGGAACATAAAGGATAGAAAAGCACCAGGCATCGGAGTTCTGGTCAAGCTGTCACCATCTCGTACAGTAACAGTGCCAGGCTTTTCACCTGAGAAAAGCTGCCTTGGGACGAAGAAGCCCAGTTTAGATTATGCTTCTTGGCCAGAAGGTTTGGAGGAAGATGGGAAAGCAACAGTATGAGGTCAGTTAGTCTCACCCACACTTCTCCCATAGACTTCAAGCTGTGATGTTCCTCCTGAGGACACCTGGACCTAAGGTGTGGAGACACTATGTGTCCCAGAGCAATGGCAAGGGTGAAGCCGGGGCAGAGCTCCTCCACTTCCCCTCCTGCTTCCTTCCTTCACCACCAAGCTCAGCTGCCTCCTTCCCAGATTCGCCTTTAGCCCACTTACAGACACCAAGCTCAAAAGCCCCCAGCCCGAGGATGTCCTCTATTTTCCCTTGGTGGTTTCTGGTACTTTAGTCTTTGGGGAAGGAATCTAGGTTGGATTTGTTGGGTTTTCAAAGTTGGTACTACAAGCTTATATTGGCATGGCCCAGATTTCAAAGTGCTCTCTTATCTCATTTTATTCTCACACTCACCTAGGGGGTAACTAGGCAGGTGTTGTTATTTGTAGTTTACAGATGGAGAAATGGATTCTGAGAAGCAAATGACTCACCAAGGTCACATAGTGGTTGAGTGGCAGAGCTGGAATGTAACAGAGGATGGTCTGTAAAAAAATAAAACAAAACAAACAAAAAGAAAAAAACAGGAAAAATGTTTTTCATCTTTAAATGTTCCCTCACCTTTTTAGAAACTGAGGACTGCATCCCTGTCTTTGACCTCTCCAGAACAAGGCCAAAGAAAATTTTTGTTCTTTGTGTGATAGGAAATGGGTCAGATGAACTGTGGAGATGGAGATGGAGGCTCAGAGCCCGGCTGGCAGCAGCCAGACGGGCCACCCAGGTGGGTGGAGGTCCTGGTTGTGTCTTCAGCAGAGATGGGATGATTAGAATCATTAACTTAGTGAAATAACAATAGGCCCTCCCTTATTTTTCTTTCATCACATAGAAGAGTCTGAGAGATAATTGTTTTGAAGAACATCAATTTGGATTAATTTTTCTCATGATAACATTCAGGTTAACCATTTCTGGCAGAAAATTTGGTAGGTGATGTTTACAGATTGATTTTCAAATGCTAAACTAACCAGAAATTAACCCAATTTGGTCATGATATATTATTTTTAAGATATACACGCTTATGCTCATTAAGATATACACATTATCCTCATTGCTTTTGTGGGACAGGATAAAATGTCCATTTCCACTAACATCATTTACTATTTTGATCATTGTTCAGCTTCTTGAAAAATATTGTGATTGAGTTATAAGAGTTCTCTATAAATGCTGTATCAAACCCCACTGCAGATACATGAGTTGTGAATATTTCTATGAAAGTATACCTTGATTTTTTTGTTCTCTTGGCTATGTCATTTGAAAAATAAAAGATTTCTCTTAAAAAAAAGATATACACATTAAGTACATGAGTGATATTAGTAAGTAATGTCTTTTTTTCTGAGGGTCCTTTTCAGGTTTTATTATCAGGGTTAAGCTGACCTAATTGAACAAATTCTATTTTTTGATCAGGCAGGTGGCACATGCCTATAATCCTAGCACTCTGGGAAGCTGAGGCGGGTCAGATTGCTTGAGCTCAGGAGTTTAAGACCAGCCTGAGCAAGAGTGAGACCTCATCTCTACTAAAAATAGAAAAATTAGCTGGGCATTATAGTGCCTCCCTGCAGTCCCAGCTACTCTGGAGGCTGAGGCAGGAGGACCACTTGAACCCAGGAGTTTGGGATTGCTGTGAGTTCAGCTTATACCATAGCCTGGCAACAGAGTGAGACTCCTAAAAACAACAACCACCACCAAACAGTATGTTTTCTACAATATCTTTTGTGGGGTGGGTTGTGGACCTATTTTATGGTCTTATTTTGATGAAGTATTTTCAAACCTTTCTTACTTATTCACTTTTTTTTTTTTTCTATGTCACCCTCCGAGGAGTGCTACAGTGTCACAGCTCACAGCAACCTCAAACTCTTGGGCTTAAGCCGTTCTCTCGCCTCAGCCTCCCAAGTAGCTGGGACAACAGGCGCCTGCCACAACACCTGGCTATTTTTTGGTTGCAGTTGTCATTGTTTAGCAGATCTGGGCCAGGCACAAACCTGCCAGCCCCGGTGTATGTGGCTGGTGCCCTACCCACTGAGCTATGGGCACTGCCTATTTACTTTTTTTCTTTGAGACAGGATCTCACTCTGTCGCCCTGGGCTGGAGTGCCATGGTATCAGCCTATCTCACAGCAACCTCAAACTCCTGGGCTCAAGTGATCCTTCTGTCTCAGCTTCCTGAGTAGCTGGGAGTATAGGTACCCGCCATGATGCTTGGTTAGTTTTTCTATTTTTAGTAGAAACAGGTCTTGATCTTGCCCAGGCTGGTCTCAAATTTCTGAGCCCAAGCGATCTTACCCACCTAGGCCTCTCAGAGTGCTAGGATTACAGGTGTGAGCCACCTTGCCTGGCCCACATTCTATTTTTGTTAATTTTCCTTTTCTCTGAAAGTGTTCATGAAGATTAGCATAATTTACTCCTTAAATATTAGGTAGAATTTACTGTGTGGTCATGAGCCTGGAATTTTGATTTTGTGGGAAAGTCTTAAATTACAAATGCAATTGATTTCTTACTGCATTTTGGTAAGAGAGTATATTTTGTATGCTTATCATTCCTTTAAAGTTTGTTGGGATTGACTTCATGGCTCAGCATATAGTCAATTTTGTTGTGTGTGTCACACATTCTTGAAAAGAATAAGAATTCAGCTGTGTTGGGGCAGCACCTGTGGCTCAGTGGGTAGGGCGCTGGCCCCATATACCGAGGGTGGCGGGTTCAAACCCGGCCCCGGTCAAACTGCAACAAAAAATAGCTGGGCGTTGTGGTGGGCGCCTGTAGTCCCAGCTACTTGGGAGGCTGAGGCAAGAGAATTGCCTGAGCCCAGGAGTTGGAGGTTGCTGTGATCTCTGATGTTATGGCACTCTACTGAGGGCAATAAAGTGAGACTCTGTCTCAAAAAAAAAAAAAAAATAATCAGCTGTGTTTTAATTATGTAGTTAAGTTCTTGATCATGTTCAAATCTATGTGATATTGAAATTTTGTTCCATTTTTCTGTAATTCTCTATTTTTCTGTAATTCTATCAACTTTTGCTTTAAATAATTCATAATACATTATAACATGCATACAAATGTATAATTGTTAAATATTCCTGGGGAAGAATCTTTTCCTCCTACTCTTTTATCTTCAACTTTTCTGTATCCATAAGTTTTAAATGTCCCTCTTATAAATGGCATATAGTTAGAGGGGTATTTGCTGCTCAGTCTGACAATCTGCCTTTTAATTTGAGTGTTTCTACTTATTGTAATTCTGACATATATGGATTTAAATATATCATGTTATCAATAATCATATGTTCTTCTTGTTCCCTTATTTCTCCTTTCTTGCTTTATATGGAATTTATTTGAATATTTTTTCTTTTTAAAAAACATATCCAGGGTGGTGCCCCTAGGTAGCTCAGTGGGTAGGGCACTGGCCACATATACCAGGGCTGGCAGGTTCGAACTCAGCCTGGGCCTGCTAAAACAACAATGACAACTACAAGAAAAAAATAGCCAGGTGATGTGGTGACAGCCTATAGTCCCAGCTACTTGGGAGGCTGAGACAAGAGAATCGCTTAAGCCCAAGAGTCTGAGGTTGCTGTGAGCTGTGACGTGACAGCACTCTACCCAGGGTGACAGCTTGAGTCTCTGTCTCAAAAAAAAAAAACGAAAAAACATATCTAGTTTGCCTGGAAACATTGAGCATTTTTTATTCTATTTGCTACTTACCCTACTATGCACTTAGAAATCATATATCATTTTCTCATTTTTTGATGATTATGTAATTATAGCTTATATCCTAAATTCCTTAAAATCCAACATTGACTGGGATTTTTGTCCTCTTCCTCATCAGTGCAAGGACTTTAGAATACTTTGACTTCATTTGTCACACCCTGACTGAAATGTTAGTGCTATGTATTTTAAATTTGTAATTTTAGTCCTAACTTATCTATAAATATATATCTATGTCTAGATTAATGTGTTGATCTGACCAATGTTAAATTAGATTTACATATATCATAATTGCTTTCCATTTTTCTTTGCTTTTCATTGCTTTTTATTTCTTCCTTCCTTATAGCATGCCCTTTTGGTGTTTTCTTTTAGTTCCTGATTCAGCAACTTTGTTTGGCTGAGGATAAACTGGAGGCCACAGGTGCTGAGTGTCCCACAACGAGGTTTCCCGCATTCTCAGAGGCGAAGTTGGGAGAGCTCAGATGGCTCTGACTCCTCGGCCAGTCACATCTTTTAAAACTGTTGGGATCAGACACAGTGAAAGAGTAATCAATTGACATGGATGGTTGAATCTACTAATTAAATGTTGCAAAACCAGTGGATGAATTGGCTTTCAACTACTGGCAGGCACAAAGCAAAACACTGTTTATCAATCAGTGACCGTCATGAAAATGTTCATTAGGAAAAATCACCCAAGTGACACAATAACAAACACACAATAATTCTACAAGGTAATATTAACTTGAACATAATGAAACATTGGCCACCAAATGCTGACTTATGCATCCTTGCTACTTTTCGTATCAATCTCAGTGTCCTCTGTGAACTGAAATAGCTACCCCAAGCAATTAGAAATCCAGAGCTCATTTGCAACCCCTGGAGAGAATAAATAGCAGCAGTAGCATAGAATTGGAAGTGGGACTGAGCGTATGGGAGCAGAGATTACAGATATGGAAGAAAGAGGGTTTGCAGAGAGCTGGTCCTCTAACATTGTTCCTTAAAACAGAGAGACGAGTCCCCTGATAGGAATCATGCCCCATCATGCCTCACACATGTGAGGCCTGACAATTAAGTTCGTGAACTCGTCTTAGAAAAAGTGCTACTACCTCATTGCTGAATATCACTATGGTCACCTTCAAAGTACTCCCCCTTGGCCACCTGGTGACCATAGTGATATTCAGTGAGGAGATATTTAGTACTGACAGCTCTGTTAGCAATTTCACAAGAAAAGTTCCAAAATTGCTTTGAAGGGTCAGTTAGGCATTGGTACACAGCTTCCTAAGGGGAGTGAGAATCTGCTCAATCTGCCAACAGCCGATTGTTAAATATTCCTGGGGAAGAATCTTTTCCTCCTACTCTTTTATCTTCAACTTTTCTGTATCCATAAGTTTTAAATGTCCCTCTTATAAATGGCATATAGTTAGAGGGGTATTTGCTGCTCAGTCTGACAATCTGCCTTTTAATTTGAAAGCACTCCCAAAACAGCATCATTTCCCAGGGGTCAGCCAGCTCCCGAGTAGCAGGTCAATTACATTGTACTGCTTCAATCACAACAAGGGGAGAGCTTTGTCTTTACTGGAGGTGACAGTTACTCTGGCTATGGATTTTCCTTCCCTCCCTGCAATGCTTCTTCTAAAACTATTATTCATGGGCTTACAGGATAGCTCATCCACGGTCATGGTTTCCCACATCACATCATTTCTGACCAAGGAACTCATTTCACAGCAAATGAAGTGTGGAAAAAGGGTGAGGTTCATTAAATTCACTGGGCTTCTCATGTTCTCCAACATCCTAAAAAACTAGCTTGCAAGAGTGAAGACTCAGGTAGGGTCCTGGCTAGAAGGTCTCAACCTGAGAGGCTGGAGAAGTGCCCTGCAGACACGGTGTTTGATATAAACCAGGGACCAGTGTATGGTGCTTTATCACGGCATCCTTGTCCAGAAAGCAAGATGAAGAAATAAAAGATGCAGAGATTACAAAGACATAGATAAAACTGCCAATTTTCTCAGATGATGTGATTAAATATTTATAAGTCCAAAATAATTGAATTAGTTTTGGAATTTGCCAGTGAATTTAGCCAGTTGTCTGAAATCAAAGTCAATATACAAAAATCAACTGAATTTCTAAACATGCAGAACAGTTATAAAATGAAAAATTTAAGAGGATATTATTTATAATAGTACCAAAATGTATCACGTATCTCTGAATAAACCTAACAAAATGTAGAACCCTCAAGGCATAGACTGTTTCAGAACAATCTTGGAAAAGATCTTGGAATTTCCTTGCTTCTACTTGGAGTATCCTTTGATATTCTATTTGAAAATTGACAGCTTTTTTCTTGCTGTCTCTGAAAAATAATCCTCCGCCCCCTCTTCACAAAGTGCTTAGTTTATAGCCTTATTTATTTGCTTGTCCTGCCCCAAAGACAGTCTTATTGTATCACGCAGGGGGATACCATGCCTTCTCAGAGGACCAGAGGACCAGAGGACTCAGGGGACTCTCTATTTTCTTGAGGCTTCACCAGTAAAGGTGAAATGACCACCTAGGGTCATTTCCCCAGTCCTTGCATGCATGATTGGGATGGATATACAGGCAGT
Source organism: Nycticebus coucang (assembly GCF_027406575.1). NCBI lineage: Eukaryota > Metazoa > Chordata > Mammalia > Primates > Lorisidae > Nycticebus > Nycticebus coucang. The sequence goes on from NC_069780.1 coordinate 36,081,700, forward strand.
TCCTGTTCAATTTAAGGTTTTTTTCAATTTGAGTGGCGCCTGTGGCTTAGTGGATAAGGCGCCAGCCCCATATACTGAGGGTGGTGGGTTCAAACCTGGCCCCCAGCCAAACTGCAGCAAAAAAATAGCTGGGCGTTGTGGTGGGCATCTGTAGTCCCAGCTACCCGGGAGGCTGAGGCAAGAGAATCGCCTAAGTCCAGGAGTTGGAGGTTGCTGTGAGCTGTGACACCACGGCATTCTACCGAGGGTGATAAAGTGAGACTCTGTCTCTACCAAAAAAAAAAAAAAAAAGATTTTTCAATTTGGGCTGGCTGCCCATAGCTCAGTGTTAGGGTGCCAGTCACGTGCTCCAGGGCTGGTGGGTTCGAACCTGGCCCAGGCCTGCTAAAAAAAATAAAACAAAGATTTTTCAATTTAGCTGGGCCCGGTGGCTCACACCTATAATCCTAGCACTCTGGGGTCTCTACTAAAAGTAGGAAAAATTATCCAGGTATTGTGGTGGGTGCCTGTAGTCCCAGCTACTTTGGAGGCTGAGGCAAGAGGATCAATTGCTTAAGCCGAAGAGTTTAAAGTTGCTGTGAACTAAGATGCCACAGCACTCTACCCAAGGCAATGTGTGAAACTCTATCTCAAAAAAAAAAAAAAAAAAGATTTTTTGACTTTACAAAGGTGCAAAAGCAATGCACGTTCGGTAGAAACCATATTTTGAAGTTTGGATTTTGATCTTCTGCTGGGCTAATGATATGTGGTAGGACACTCCCTCATGATGCTGGACAGAGGTGGTGAGCTGGAGCACCAGTCAGCCATTTTCTTGAAGATAAACATTCAAGACTCTAAGTGTACTGTGTTGCCAGAGGACTTTCACAGCTCTAAGCTAATGTAAGTGTTCTTAGCCCATTTCAGGTAGGTTAGACTAAGCTATGATGTTGAAGTAGGTTAAGTGTATTGAATGTATTTTTGACTTGTAGTATTTTCAACTTATGATGGTTATCTGAATGTATTCCTATTCTAAATTGAGGAGCATTTGGACTTGGCAACTGGAGCATCCCCCAAGCCCTTGGCCTAAAAGTAAGAACTATTACAGTAGAAGCCAGTTTGGAGCCCCTGAAACTACCCCTTCTCACACCTTCCCCCCAAACAAGATGATAAATTGGAGACAATATCACATTCTGGAAGGTGATGGTGAGGAGTGGTGCCACTCTTAAAAATCTAAGGGATGCAGCAGTGGCAGTTCCTATCCATCATATCTCCTCTTAATTAGCCAGTCTGGCACAGAGACCAGATGACAACTGGGGAATGGCTGCACATTATTGTAAAGCCAGCCAAGCAGCAGTCCCAATTGCAGGTGCAGAGCAGAAGGTGGTATTGTTGCTGAGGCAGATTGGTAAGGCCTCAGCTCCATGATATGTGCTTGTTAATTTGAGAGGTTATACTTATTTTTGGTAAAATCAGAGAAGGAAATCAAAAGCAGTTTGTCTTTTTATGAAATGGATAGCAGTATTCTTTACTCTTTTGTTCTAGAGCTATGTTAATTCTCTTGGCCTGTGTCATAACTCAGTCTGCAGAGATCTGGACCATCTGGGCACCCGCAGGTTATCATAGTGATATCCTGTGATGTCCATGACACACTGAAGACTTGGCAGGAGAAGTTAGTGTGCTAGGGGCCTCCATAAGACACATACTCTCAAGAAGGTGGGAGACAAACTCTCTGAAGATTCAGAGACCTGCCATTTCAGTAGAATGGATGCTGGCTCCTTTATAGTACTCAAGGGTGGCCTGGAAAGAGCAGCAACAGAAAATCTTCCCACGGGCAGAACTCTGAGTGGTCAATCATGTTGTGTGGAAGGAGAAGAGAGGTGGTATATACACGGTGGCCATAGAGTTCATGTGCATTGTACATGAACTTTATGGCCACCGTGTATATGGAGTCAAGAGTAGTGGTGGGCTTGGCACCCATAGCTCAGTGGTTAGGGTGCCAGCCACATATACCAGGGCTAGTGAGTTTGAACCCAGCACGGACGGGCCTCCTAAACAACAGTGGCAGCCATAACAAAAATATAGCTGGGCATTGTGGTGGGTTCCTGTAGTCCCAGCTACTTGGGAGGCTGAGACAAGAGAATCACTTAAGTCCAAGAGTTTGAGGTTGCTGTAAGCTGTGGTGCCACGGCACTCTACCGAGGGTGACGTAGTGAGACTCTACCTCAAAAAAAAAAAAAAAAAAAGAGTAGTGGTGAAAGGCCTGGTTACCTGGCCGGGAGCCTGAAAGTACTAGAACATCTGAGACAAATGAGAGATGAGATAGGGGCAAATGAATTGTTACATGGAGTAAATAGCACATATTAAGTTTTTGCATCACCTTTTGATGTCCATCAAGAAGCATATACCACATAAGAGGCACCAAGTCGACAAAACGACTTAGTTGGTTGACATTAGCCACGTTTTGTCATCAGCTATCCCATAACATGCATAGTGGGCTTGTGAACAGAGTGCACACAGCAGCAGAGATGGAAGCAATGCGTGAGCCAATAGCAGGGACTCCCAGTTGCCAAGACAGTTGTAGCCAATGGGCCCTGGACTCCCTTATCTACAAGAGAGAACAACATTGGGCGCCTGATAGGAAACTATTCCTTGAGGAGAGCAGTCACGTGGTCAGTTGACTACTGTGGGCCCCTTCTATCCTGGGAGGATCAGTGATTTGTTTCCACAGGAACAGAGTGCCTGATCCAAGCGATGGGATCCCATAAAACATATTATCCAAGAGGGGAGCTGAGCACAGGGAAGATGTGCATGGGTGGCCCGTGACCAGGAGACTGACTGGCTGGAGTACACTCACACCCTCCAGAAGCAGTCAGCCCATCAGGGTCGGACACCTGCTGAAGGTGCAGGTGAGATGCCAGCCCAGACGGCGTGCCTGCAAACAGGGGCGCCATTCCTCAGGATGCTGTGTGTGCTCTGAAGCAGAGATTTCTGTATGGCACTGTGTCTCCATTAGACTTCTGGAGCCAAGAGGTGAAAACAGGTATGGTCCAATTTGCCTTCAATGACAGTTTGGAGAATTTTGTTCTTTCCATTGCTGCAACTTTGAGTTCTGCAGGGATGAGGGTGCTGGTCCAGTAATGAGGTACTTTGCCAAGAGACAAAGCAAGGCTCCTGTTAAATTATAAGCTATGATTGACACCTCAGCACCTTGGACAACTTGTGAGTGACAGGTGAGGAGTCACCATGTGACAGGGCTAGTAGATCTTAGTCAGCAAGGCTCAGTAGGGCTGTAGGGCTGCTGTTCTACAGTGAGGGTGGGGAGGGCTTGTGTGGAACTTTGATATCCCTCACTGCTCCTTGCCTAGTACTAAGTGTGACAAGTGTAGCAGCCTTGGGCCAAGAGGGTCATGGTTACCACAGTCTCAGAGGGGCAATACAATACTCAGTCATGCATAAGTGTTAGATGAAGGGGAGTGGAATTTCTTGTCCTTTTCTTTTTCTTTTTGAGACAGTCTTGTTCTGTTGCCCAGGTTACAGTGAAGTGATTTGATCATAGCTCACTGCAGCCTCCTGAGCTCAAGTGATCCTCCTACCTCTGCTTCCTGAATAGCTAGGACCACAGTCTTGTGCCACCATGCCCTGTTAATATTTTCTTTCTTTTGTTTTTGAGACAGAGTCTCACTCTGTCACCCTTGGTAGAGTGCTATGGTATCATAGCTCACAGAAAAATCTTGGACTTGAGTGATCCTCCTGCCTTAGCTTCCTGAGTAGTTGGGACTATAGGCATGTGCCACCATACCCAGCTAGATTTTTCTGTGTTTAGTAGAGATGGGCTCTCACTCTTACTCAGGCTGGTCACAAACTCCTGTGCTCAAACAATGCATCTGCCTCCACCTTTCACAGTGCTAGGATTATAGACATGAGCCACTGTGCCCTGCCTAGTTTCATTTTTTGTAAAAATGGGGTCTTGCTATGTTGTCCAGGCTGGTCTCAAACTCCTGGTTTCCAGCAATCCTCCCACTTCAGCCTCCCAAAGTGCTTGGATTATAAATGTGAGCCAGCATGCTCAGCCTGAGTGTAATCTCAGTAGTAAAGAAGAGAAATGATGAGGGTGGTGCTTGTGGCTCAGTGAGTAAGGTGCTGGCCCCATATACTGAGGGTGGTGTGTTCAAACCTGGCCGTGGCCAAACTGCAACAAAAAAATAGTCAGGCATTGTGGTGGGCACCTGTAGTCCCAGCTACTCGGGAGGCTGAGGCAAAAGAATTGCCTAAGCCCAAGAGCTGGAGGTTGCTGTGAGCTGTGACATCACAGCACTTTACTGAGGGTGACAAAGTGAGACTGTCTCTAAAAAAAAAAAAAAGAAAGAAAGAAAAAGAAAAAGAAGAGAAATGATGAGTTCAGTTGTGGCCCTGACAGGAGTTGTAGTTTGTCCTGGTAATCTCACTCTTCCGAGTCTCCCCTAAGGAAGAGAGACCCATGGAATCCCTGGGGGCTCTGCACTCCAAGATGGACAGGTAAGTGCAGCAGCCTTGGGGGCGTGCTGCTCAGCTGTCCCTTCAGAACACGGTGAGGAGGGCAGTCATCAGCTAACAGCCTCCAGCTACAGTGTCTTCAAGATCCACCACAGTGTTTAAGGGGGACATGCTATCCCTGGCACCTCCCAGCCAATGACTGAAGTTGGCAGGAGTACTAGGACCTTGTCCTTTCTGGCTAACACAGGTCTCCTTTACGGGTGATCTCACACTGGAGCTCTCCAAGATGCTGGCAAAGGCTTTCTCAGAGCTGCATCTCAGCCTAAGGCTCTGCCCACTCAACCTCCTTCCTGGCTCTTCTCTTTTCCCAGGCGTGTGGCCTGAAGGTTTTCCTGCTCGTTGCTCCTTTATGGCCCTCACTGACATCCTGCACTTCTAACTCTAGCTTGCTGTTCAATGTCTAACTATTTTGGGACTCTGTCTTGGGGCCAAGAGTACCCAAACTGTCACTGCCTCTACTTGACACCACAGAAACGAGGCAGCTACCTGGAACCTCACCAACAGGAGTGCCATTGCATTCAGGAAGGAGCCACTTATTTCTATCTCTCCCTTATTTATTAAACCCCAATTTAAGGCCAGGTACTGTGGCTCATGCCTGTAATACCAGCTGTCTGGGAAACTGAGGCCAGAGGATCTCTTGAGCTCAGGAGTTTGAGACCAGCCTGACCAAGAGAGAGAGCTGGTCTCTGCCAAAAACAAAAACTAGGCAGGTGTTGTGACAGGTCCCTGTAGTCACAGCTACTCAGGAGGCTGAGGCAGGAGGATTGCTTAAACCCAGGAGTTTGAGGTTGTTGTGAGCTAGTTTGATGCCAGGGCACTATAGCCCGGGCAACAGAGTGAGACATTGTTTAAAAAAACAAAAACAAGGGCGGCGCCTGTGGCTCAGTGAGTAGGGTGCCGGCCCCATATACTAGGTTTGAACCCCGCCCCAGCCAAACTGCAACAAAAAATAGCCGGGCGTTGTGGCGGGCACCTGCAGTCCCAGCTACTCGGGAGGCTGAGGCAAGAGAATCGCCTAAGTCCAAGAGCTGGAGGTTTCTGTGAGCTGTGATGCCACAGCACTCTAGCAAGGGTGACAAAGTGAGACTCTGTCTTAAAAACAAAACAAAACAAACAAACAAAAAAAGCAAAAAAAAAACACAAAAACAAACAAACAACAAAACAAAACCCCCCTACCCCCCCGCCCCCCAATTTATAGGTATTGAAGAAGCAGAGTATGTCAAAGAGTAATGTCTTTGTTTTCTGTCATTTATGCTGGGAAAACTCAGCACAGAGGTGTGGGTCTTTCCCCTTCCCCAAGTGGCAGCTCCAGCAGTGAAGGAGACAAACCCTCCCTGAGGTTGGTAACAAGAGGCACTCCGGGGAGGCCGCACAGACGCTCTGCCCTCTGCTCCTCACCAGTTCCCAGGAACCCTCCTCAGCGCCATCCAGCTGGATCCACTTTTAGGAATAAAAAGTATTTTTATGGTGAATTCAGAAAGGAAGCTTTTTACAACTGATTTTTCTTTCAACATCTCTCTTGTTTATCATGAAACAGGCATAGCAAAAGGATCATTTTTTGTGGAACAAAAACCAAAACACTAAATTTAATAACTCTTAGGAAGGCAAGAGAGAGATAATAGGGAAAGTCAACACTAAAATTCAAGTCATTTCCTCCAGCTCAGCACTTCAGCCCCCACGTGATCCTCTGGTGGGACTGACACCTGACATAGAGGCCCCTTCATGCTCTGGGCCTCCTCGTTTCCTTTGCTAGTGTCTGGCTAGAGGTGTGTGTGTGCACGCGTGCGTGTGTGCGTGCATGCAAACATGACCACTCACAGGTATGAGCCGGTATGTGCAAGTGATGATAAACTTGAGGATAAGGGGAAGATGGTTGGTTATAAGACAATTTCTTCCCTGACAGGTACATGCCTTGGCTAAGGGGCTACAATCTGTGAGAAGACAGCGCTGAAGTCTCTCGACTCCGACTGCTGTGCTCTGGCTATTGCTGCTGCTCCAGAAACATTTTTTTTGTTTTTTATTTTTGTGGTGGGGCTGGGGACAGAGACCAGCCAGAAGTCGGCACATGTGCTTCCCCAGATACCTTTTATGAGAGCGTTTCTGTGTATACTTCTTATTTCCCTCTAAATCTCCATGGAATGGTGATTTAGTTTTCCACCAGAGGTCTGAATTATTCATTCATTTTTTAAATATTTACTGTGTGTGATTTTTCCTGAATGCCTTTGATTTTACCACCCTAACCTTTCATAGCCTCTGCAAAAGAAAGGAAAACATTTTCTAGTAAAAATTTCGTTTACATCATATTTCTTTATTATAGTCAATAAATATACTTTTATATATGAAATCATCATGGAATTCATATTTTAAGGCACTAAGTCTCCAAAGTTAAGAAATCTATAACACTTTGCTCTTTAATTTCAAACACTAGAACATAAGAAGTAAAACTATCATTTTAATTTTGAATCTGCAGGCTTAAATTTAGTAGAATTAATTATGTCCCTTCAGAACTTGCAAGTAAGAAATTAATAGGCCAGAGGCTGAACTAATAAATAATCTTGACATGGTTTGATTATCATTTGGTGTATTCTTATTATTAATTTACTCTTTTATTTACAAATCTAAACTGAGTGCCGATTCTACCTGTAGAGAGCACAAGAGAGCTGTCAACAGATGATACACACATCAACTCATTCTCTGTAATTCTGGACGTTTATCTTGCTTTAAAATGAGAATCACTCATGTCTTGACCCTCTTACTGAGCACTGAATGTTTATCTGTGCACATTCCATTTCTCTTCCTACTGGAATTTTCTTTGGAGTCGGTGGCATTATTGAGCAATTCCAAGTGTCCTTCCTTTGACATCTGCAAGACAGGCACACAGAATTCCTAGTTAGTCTGGTTAGTGTGTGTCCACCTCTAAGCCAGCAGCATCCAGGGGACTGATTTCATAGACCAGCCCACAAACGAAAAACATAGCAAAGCAATACTAATTGTTCCTTTCTAACCTTATTAATATCTTCAATAGACGTCTCAAATGTGATGTCAACATAAAATGTAGGCTTCCAAGTCAAAATTTCTTTTTTTTCACCTGCTCACTAAACCACAGAACCACTGTTTAAATTTCATGAAAATGTATGCCAACTTTGCTAACTCCAAAGTTTCCTACAGTAAGGTTTTTTTTTTGTGGGGGGGTGGTGGTGGTGCAAGATCCTTTTCAATGTTGGGTGGACTAGTTTTTACAGTTGTGATTCTGTCTTAGACTTGATGAGCTACTCTTGAACATCTTGATTCCTATAAGTGGTTTGTATTGTTGGAAAAGACAGAAGCCACCCTGTTACCAGATCATTTGTTCTCTGTCAAGCAACCCAATGTTTTTCAATCATGAAACAGACTGTGCTGACTGCCCTGGATGGGCAGGCGGCCTCTAGGCACTGAATGTTCCTTTATGCATTTAAGTCATAAACAAATAACAAATTATGCAACAAAGCCTCTCAAGTTTTTGCCTTTCTGTTTCCTAACCCAGGGTGCTCTTTCTCACACCATGGGCAGTGCAAGCAGAGAATGGAAAAGCCCTCTGCTGGAAGCACATCAAATGCAGAAACTAGGCCACTCAGTGGCAGACGGTTCCCAGGCCCCGGCGGCCATTGGAAGGGAGCGCTGAAGTCCATTTCAGGAGTTTGGAACCGCACTGCTAAAGCTTCTGCTGACTGGAGAGAGCAATGTGTGGAAATGGGAGGCAGTGTCAGATGGTCCTCAGAGCAAACAGGAGGAAGCTCAGGCCGTTTGTTATCATCTCTCCCTATTTCAAGGCCCTCTCTGCAGGTCTGAGGGTTGGTTTTTCATTTCTGTTTTTCACATGGGAATGACTGTATAAGAGTTGTTCTACTGCAGTGTAACCTGGCTTAGTGTACCCTCAATGAATCCCCAACAATAAAAAAAAAAAAAAAAAAAGAATTGTTCTACTGTGGCGCCTGTGGATCAAGGAGTAGGTCGCCGGCTTCATATAGCAGAGGTGGTGGGTCCAAACCTGGCCCTGGTCAAAAAAACTGCAAAAGAATGGTTCTATGGCTTTATTCCTATGAAATGGTATGACACATGCTTTGGAAATTTAATCATGAGCTCAAAATCACAAGAATAAGCAAATCCTAGCATAGGGCAGTTTTGTTCTAATGATCACTATACAATTTTTTTATTTGCATTTTTTTTCTAAAATTCCCTCCATAAATAAAGTAGCCAAAACTTACCTGTGTTTTGCATGGAGTACTCTCAGAAATCACACTTTCAGTTTTCACTCCGAGGGCTCCTTCTAAAACTAAATCAAGAAAGATATAATGGAGAAGACAGAATAACATAAATATCCTTTTTTTGAGATAGAGTCTCACTTTGTCACCCTTGGTACAGTGCCATGGTGTCATAGCTCACAGCAACCTCAAACTCTTGGGCTCAAGCAATCATCTTGCCTCAGCCTCCCAAGTATCTGTGACTACAGGTGTACACCACCATGTCTGGGTAATTTTTCTGTTTTGAGTAGAGACAGGGTCTTGCTCTTGCTCAGACTGGTCTCCAACTCCTGAGCTCAAGCAATCCACTTGCCTTGGCCTCTCAGAGTGCAAAGATTACAGGTGTGAGCCACTGTGCCTGGCCTAATTAGAAATGTCTTTAAAAAAACTTTTTGGTATTTATACGAATACCTTTAATGAAGAATAGACAGATAAACGTCATGTGTTAAAAAATGTATCACTATTAAAATTGCTTTTAAATTTGTATTATATTCTTTCATCATTATCATTTGTAAGTGGAACTGAGCCTCATATCTATGTCTCATTCACTTTATGCAGAGGAGATGCTTCTGGCCCACTACCAACAAGGTGCAAGGTCTGAATTCAGATTCAAGTGACAGATTTCCCCAACTTGCACTCTCTCTTCCACTAGGCTCCATGGACCAGAGGACACACAGCCTGTGAGCAATGCTTGGAAGGTTTGGGGGTGAGTCCAAACACAGTGAGCTATGAATAACTTACGCTGACACTTAAATCTCCTAATATTAATTATCCATTTCTTATGCCATATTGATTCTTGGCTTCCTAGTCTTATCCTAACTGCAAAAGGCTGAGAAGCAAGCAGAAGAGTTGAATCTTAAAAATTTACAGAAATGGGGTGGCACCTGTGGCTCATTAAGTAGGGGGCCAACCCCATATACTGAGCGTGGCAGGTTCGAACCTGGCCCCAGCCAAACTGCAACAAAAAAATAGCCCGGTGTTCTGGTGGGCACCTGCTACCCGGGAGGCTGAGGCAAGAGAATGGCTTAAGCCCAGGAGTTGGAGGTTGCTGTGAGCTGTGACATCAAAGTACACTACAGAGGGCAATAAAGTGAGACTCTGTCTCTAAAAAAAAAAAAATTTATAGAAATGATCTATTTTCGCTCTGGGAGGCCGAGGTGGGTGAATTGCTTGAGCTCCTGAGTTTAAGACAAGTCTGAGCAAGAGTAAGGTCCTATCTCTAAATAGTAGCCAGCATGTGTCGGGCACCTGTAGTCCCAGCTACATGGGAGGCTGAGGCAAGAGGATCACTGTGACACCATGGGACCACAGTACTCTACCCAGGGTGACAAAGTGAGACTGTCTCAAAAAAAAAAAAAAATCTATCCTTTTGATAATACTTTTTACTTTCTAATCAAATTTATGTTTAGAATTGAAAAAGAAATTAATTACATGATGCAGGGAACCAAAAGGTATATTTTTATGATAAGCTATAATTCTAAATGACAAACAAAAGTCTTAAAAAATTAAATTGTAGGCTTGGTGCCTGTGGCTCAAGAGGCTAAGGCACCAGCCACATACACCTGAGCTGGCGGGTTCAAATCCAGCCTGGGCCTGCCAAACAACAATGACGGCTGCAACCAAAAAATAGCTGGGCATTGTGGCAGGTGCCTATAGTCCCAGCTACTTGGGAGGCTGAGGCAAGAGAAATCACTTAAGCCCAGGAGTTGGAGGTTGCTGTGAGCTGTAATGCCATGGCATTCTACCCAGGGCGACAGCTTGAGGCTCTGTCTCAAAAAAAAAAAAAAAAAAAAAAAAAAATTAAATTGTAATAAAACTTTTTTTTAAGCAGTTTTTGGCTGGGGCTGGGTTTGAACCTGCCACCTCCAGCATATGGGGCTGGTGCCCTACTCTTTTGAGCCACAGGCACCACCTATAATAAAACTTTTAATAATATTTTTGAGTACCAGTGTCCAGAATGTTTTAGTATCTGAAATATTAGTTTAAAAAGAAAAAGGAAAGGAAAAAAGAAAGAAATTCAAAATTAAAAACCAAGGCAAGCAACTCAACATATTGCAAAAAATTGTGAACCCTTGGCTCTGCATCCATAGCACAGTAGTTACAGTGCCAGCCACATACACTGAAGCTGGCAGGTTTGAATCCGGCCCGGGCCAGCTAAATAGCAATGGCAACTACAACAACAACAACAAAAAATTGTGAACCTGGGCAGTGCCTGTGGCTCAGTGAGTGGCAGGTTCAAACCTGGCCCCAGCCAAACTGCAACAAAAAAATAGCTGGGCGTTGTGGCAGGTGCCTGTGGTCCCAGCTACTCAGGAGGCTAAGGCAAGAGAATCGCCTAAGCCTGGGAGTTGCAGGTTGCTGTGAGCTGTGTGATGCCACAGCACTCTACTAAGGGCGATAAAGTGAGACTCTGTCTCTATTAAAAAAAAAAAAATCGTGAACCTATAGTTTAGAATGTTTATTACAAATGTTTCTTGTATTTTAAAGGTACAATGTTGTAATACTACATACTGCAGTATTTGTGGTGTGTGGTAAAATCCAGGCATGCAGGTTTCAAATACACAAGCTAGGTTAGGTGCCTGTAGCTTAATGGGCAGGGTGCCAGCCACATACACCAACGCTGACAGGTTCAAGCCCGGCCAGGGCCTGCTAAACAACAATGACAACTGCAACCAAAAAAAAAAAACAAAAAAAAAAAACAGGTGTTGTGGCAAGTGCCTGTAGTCCCAGCTATTTGGGAGGCTGAGGCAAGAGAATCGCTTAAGCCCAGGAGTTTGAAGTTGCTGTGAGCTGTGATTTCACAGCACTCTACCGAGGATTACATAGTAAGACTCTGTCTCAAAATAAATAAATAAATAAATAAATAAATAAGTACACTAGCTATTCTAAAGTAAAAATAAATTATAAAAATTAAACAGTGTACCACTTCAGTAAGAACTTAGATTAGGAGTTGTATGAGTATAAACTGAAAATCTCAGTTTAAGAGTCTACATAGTTAGTTTTCAGATATCCTTTTCTAGTTCTAAAGGGAAAGTTATACATTTCTTTCTGTCCTGCTTCACTTCCATTTTGCAAAGGGTAGAGTGATGTGTCATCGTAGCTCATGGCAACCTCAAACTTTTTTGGGCTTGAGTGATCCTCTTGTTTCAGCCTCCAGAGTAGCTGGGACTACAGGCATGTACCACCATGCCCAGCTAGTTTTTTCTATTTTTTAGTAGAGATGGGGCTGGTCTTGAACCCCTGAGCTCAAGTAATCTACCCGCGTCAACCTCCCAGGTTGCAAGGATTACAGGTTTGAGCCACCATGCCGGCCAGTTCCCTCTTGAATGGCAAGCATGTACAGGGTCAGAAATGACCAGGCTGGGGTTGGGGGAGTGTGAGGGAGGGAGCAGGAGGCTTCTTAAATGTCCCTGGACTGACCTGTCAGAATCTCATCAAGTTGGTCCACCATAAACTTTGCATCTTCTTCAGTGAAGCACATAGGTGGTTTTATTTTAAGCACATTTCTATGAGGTCCATCGGCACTGAGAAGCACCCGTTTTTCTTTCATCCTAATTAGTGCATATAAACGATCACTAAGGTTATTTAAGAATAACGTGAACATGGAGTAGGTAGGCATTCTGCAGTCAGGAAGCCCACATTTGTACCCTGCATGTGCCTTAAATTCCTCTTTTTTAGAGAGACGGGGAAAGTAAAGCAAGCTTGCAAGGGGGTGGGCATTTAGAGCCAAAACACCAAACAGGTAGGTGTGGGGGTGAATTTACTTGTAGATGATGTGCTGAGCTTCCGCTGTGGCGGGGGTCCTTTTCTGAGGGTCCTTCACTAAGTCGATTCCGATAAAAAGGCCAACGCCCCTGAGGGAGGTGAAGAAAGAAACCTTGACACACACTCTATGGACACTGAATTACCACAAAAAGTTAGCACTGTCTGCAAACTTCAGTTTAATTTGAAACTTTAATCCAACATGCCAGTCTAGCTTTCACAGTTGTTTCTAGTTTTTTTTTTTAGACAGAGTCTCACTATGTCAGAGTACCATGTATCTCATGGCATCACAGCTCACAGCAACACCCAGCTCTTGGGCTTAAGCAATTCTCTTGCCTCAGCCTCCCAGATAGTTGGCACTATAGTGCCCGCCACAATGCCTGGCTGTTTTTTGTTGCAGTTGTCATTGTTGTTTAGTTGGCCTGGGTCGGGTTCGAACCCGGTGCCCTTGGTGTATGCGGCTGGCGCTGTAACCACTGTGCTACGGGTGCTGAGCCTGTTTCTATTTTTTGTCATATAAGCTTTTTCTTATTTTAGAAAGGCTTACAAAACAACCCTTTCATGCTATTTAGTTTCTTAGGATGATAGTAATGGTAAATGTTTACATATCTATGAAAAATATCCAGTTTTTCAGGATAGCATTTTAAATAATTTTCAATGGATCATTTAGTGTTAAATTCCCTCATTTCATCTTTTGGGTGCTGAAATTATCCCAGCTTTATTAACAAAGAAACAGCATAAAAGTTGGGAAAGATACACACACACATGTTAAAAGTGGTGATACCTGGTTTCTGGATTTAAAAATGAGCTTTTGATTTCTGTTTTTTTGTGTGTGTTTTTTCCGGTTTTTATTTATAGAATAAAATATGTTATTTTCATTTTGAAAAAGGGAATCAATAACTATATGACAACTTCATGATGAACGTACCTGATATCTCCTATCAGAGTGTGTTTAGCCTTCTGTTCATTCAGTAACTCAGTGAGATAATTCCCTACTCTCACGGCATTTCCTAGAAGGTTTTCACTTTCAATTATATCCAGGACAGCCAAACCAATAGCACAAGATACTGGATTTCCTCCGTACTGCACAAAAAAGATAAAGGAAAAGACATAACAGTGGAATTCATGGTATTCCTTCATCCATGACAAATCATATATTGAAGATATAATTTCAAAATAATTTTATCTTACACTAGCTTCTCAGATTTAGAATATAGGCACAATTCTATTCATTCAGGATTGAGTGAAAATTCATTCCAAATTATATTCTTCTAAGTAACTTCTGCTACATAACTTGTATGAAAAAGTATCAGGGAATTTATTGGCTTATCTGAACAAAAACCAGACATTCAGTCGGGAATTAAGAATCTCAGAGTGGAGGAAAAGTTGGAATTTTGAGACTAATCGAATGATCTGCCATTTTTCCTTCTTTCCTGGAAAAATAATAATTTTTCCTTCACTTCTTCTCAAAAACCACTTATATTTTTTCTGATGTGGCCTGGAGAACAAGTACTGAACATTCCGTAACAGATTTTGGCGTTCTTGGGGCGGGCTCCTTGGCTTCCCAGTGGAATGTCACCTGTGGAAGAAGCAGGGAGTGGCAGGCCAGAGCCGGGGGTCCTCCCTGGAAGGAGGGAGAGTATGGGACGGTCCCAGCAGCTGCTGGAGCCTCTTTACTCTGGGGAACTCCCATCTCTGTCTCCTCCAGCTCCCCGCAACCTGAGCTGAGCTCTGAGAAGGAAATAGATTTGGATAGGGTCCGGACCTAGGGTTTTTGTTGGCCAAGTTCCCCAGGGTGCACTTTGAGAGCGGCATTTCACCCATTTCAGACCTTCCTGCACTGTGGCGGAATATTCTGTTTGAATTCGATTGCAGCAGGTACCATCTGGGTGGAAGTCATGGGTCCAGAGGAACCAGAGAACCTGGTTTAAATTTGTAGCTCATTTGCAGTTCCCAGGGAACACAAGTTCTAGGCCACCATTTGGGAACAGTTTATCTTCCAGCCCTACAGGGCATTTGGGGCACACAGTCTGAGGTGCCATCTTTTCCTCTTTGGATTCCTATTTGTTTGAAAGGCCCCGGAATTTTATGTGGAGAATTCTCTGTGCTGTCTGCATTTGTTATTTGTGGGTTCTGTTGTAACACAGAAAAGCTCCATCTAAAGGTCCTTGAGAACTCTGTCTGAAAGGTCATCTTATGACTATGAAGCTGTGTCTAAGGAGAATGGTTTTACTGTAAACCAATACACGTACTGGAGGGTGAGAAGTGGTTGTTAAGTGAAACCCTGAAGGGCAACTTGAACTCGTAGACTATCCCAGAGCTAGACTTCTAAAGTAAAATCTATTGAAATTGTGTGGGAGTGTAAATGTTTAGGTATGTCTTATGTATTATGTGTTTGTGTCTACACAGTTCTGGACTTGCTTATAAATAAGGAAGCACTCATACATTAATTAAACAAACCCAGATGCTGTTTTTATTTTTGTTCACGTGAATTTGCATTGAGTAATATTTGGTAAATTGGGTTGTCAAAAAAATTTCAGGGTATAGTTCAATGAGGGAAATATGGGTTTCTTCCATTGAAGAGCTGAGTGAAAACAGCTAAGCAATGACATTTTCTCTAGATAATTCCTGTCTTTAGATTAGAATCTTACCTTTAGCCGTAATAAGTCTTGTCATACATACTGTACAAACTATAGTAATTTTTACAAGCGTAAAGCCTATGACTTTGGGAAGTAAAACCAAGGAAATAAATTTCCCCCAAAAGAAAAATTTAGTATCTCTTATGTCAGCCATACAACATTTATAGTTCTGAGTCATCTAAATATTTGAAAAGTGTTTTTGAAATTTAAAGATGTGTTGAACGGTGCCTGTGGCTCAGTGAGTAGGGTGCCGGCCCCATATACTGAGGGTGGCAGGTTCAAACCTGGTCCTGGCCAAACTGCAACAAAAAAATAGTCAGGCATTGTGGTGGGCGCATGCAGTCCTAGCTACTCGCGAGGCTGAGGCAAGAGAATCGCCTAAGCCCAAGAGCTGGAGGTTGCTGTGAGCTGTGATACCATGGTACTCTACCGAGGGTGACAAAGTGAGATCTTGTCTCAAAAAAAAAAAAAGAAAAATTAAAAAATGTGATACAAAACAAAGATGATGTCACCCATTAATGAAAGTATCATAACCTGCATCTATAGTTTGGCATGGCCATTTCAGGAAGGGGAAAGATACACAAGGCAAAATATAGGAGCATTTTGCTAGATAGAATGAAATCTGGTTAGATCAAAGTTTGGCTGGGGTCCTAAAGTGGTTAGCAGGCAAGACTGAGCTTTAATCTTTACTACATTTTCAAAAAGCATAAGAACATTCATTATTCTTCTTAGTATTAAAACTAGAGATCAAAATTTACCGTATTGAAATACTCCATCCCAGAGCTGCTGAAGGCTTCTGCAATTTCTTTGGTTGTTACCACACATGCCACTGGGTGGCCATTGCCCATTGGTTTTCCCATAGTCACAATGTCTGGAACAAAGTCTTCGCCATGCATTTGGAAGCTCCAGAAATGTTTCCCAACTCGGCCAAAGCCTACCTGAACTTCATCAGCTATAAACACACCCCCTGCTCCGTGTACATATCTGAAAAGCAAAGAGTCAGTCTAATGCCTTCAGGTCAATGACAGTCCCCAAACCCACCCTCAAAGATACAGATCATTGAACACAAAAATCCACAAAGCCTTAATCATTGTTAAAAACTTTTCAGTTCTCCAAACCCTACGCAGATGTCATTGACTTTACAATGTAATCTTGAAATTTCTAGATTAGGTATATTCCATATTGTTTGGGTGCTGCTTAAGTAAGCTATATGGCAGTGTTTTAAGTAGGAAGAGAAAGACCTGGAATGAGTAATTTTTAGCAGGGTTCCTCTTCAAATGTTTCCAAATTGGTGAGTCTTGTGCACCAGCCAATTGGACAGAATGCCAGGCTGGGAGTTGGAGCCAAGGCCTGAAATGCCCTTGCTGGACCATGAGTAAACTCTTTCCTTGCTGGATCTTGGAAAAGGTTGGGGGAGCATCCAGGAGTCCTGGGATAGTAGGCACTCGGGTGTGGCTATTTACCAGCTAATCTGGAAGAACTTCAGTATATTAGCAACCAGTATGGCCCTGCAGAATTCTCACAGTGCCCTTAGTTTGACCAAGGATGCCCACGTCAAATACATACTCTGCCACTTTCTGGAAGTAGCCTGCTGGAGGAATTATTTGTCCGCCACAACTCTGCATGGATTCAGCAATAAAGGCAGCAATCTATACAAGAGAAGATGGGGTCAAAGTCCATTAGGCCCCACTCCTACTCCCCGAAAAAGAGGATTTCTTATAGAACAGGTTATTTTTTAAATGGCTAGGAATAGACCCATTACAAGTGGCAAATAGGCCATTTGATTAAAAAGAAAGGAAAAGATGTCTATGTTGGAAAAGCAGCTGAGTTAAAGCATTTGTTTCTGAAATTCGGGGTCAGTACAGCTGCCAGGAGACACAGAGGAGATGAGAGGGCGACTTTCATCTTTTCACTGTTAATTTAAGCGCAGTGATTCCATTGGGATGAGCTGAATAAGACTGATGTTTTGATCAGTCTTTAATATGAACCCCTAAAAATTGCCCTGGGTTCCATAGTCATTTCCGTGGTGCCTCTTTCCTCAGCTTGGTGAAATATTGCTGGAGGGTAGGATTCACACCAAGGAAACGGGAGGGTGACTCATGGCCACACCGTGTAATTACTGCGCTACATTTCTAGGTCTTGCCTTAAACCAGGCTTAGCTCAATAGCGGAAAACTAACAAAAGGAACTGTAGATGAAGCGTTCTGTTCTGAAGGATAAGAAAGTAGGAAATAGTACTGAACTGAAGTAAGTACTCAGTAGTAAGTACTCACTTACTGAAGTACTAAACTGAAGTAAGAAGAGAGAGAGCAAAAAACTCAAAAAACAAAAATGTAGGCTGGGTGTAGTGGCTCACACCTGAAATCCCAGCACTTGGGAGGCCGAAGTGGGTAGATTGCATAAGCTCAAAGGTTCAAGACCAGCCTGAGCCAGAGCAAGACCTGTCTTTAAAAATAGCCAAGCGTGGGCAGCACCAGTTGCTCAGTGAGTAGGGCGCTGGCCGCATATACCAGGGGTGGAGGGTTTGAACCAGCTCCGGCCAAACCGCAACAAAAAAATAGCCAGGTAGGATGGTGCCTGTGGCTCAAAGGGGTAGGGCGCCAGCCCCATATGCCAGAGGTGGTGGGTTCAAACCCAGCCCTGGCCAAAAACAAAACAAACAAAACAAACAAACAAACAAACAAAAAACAGCCAGGTGTTGTGGCGGGTGCCTGTAGTCTCAGCTACTCAGGAGGCTGAGGCAAGAGAATCGCCTAAGCCCCAGAGCTGGAGGTTGCTGTGAGCTGTGATGCCACAGCAATCTACCAAGGGTGACAAAGTGAGACTCTGTCTCTTAAAAAAAAAAAAAAATAGCCAGGCATTATGGTGGATGCCTGTAGTCCCAGCTACTTGGAAGGCTGAGGGAAGAGAATTGCTTAAGCCCAAGAGTTTGACGTTGCTGTTTGACATTGCTGTAAGCTATGACGCCACAGCACTCTACCAAGGGAGACAAAGTGAGACTCTGTCTCTAAAAAAAAAAAAGTATTAGATGATCAAGAGAACCAAGGCTCTAGAGTTCAGGTTCTTAATAACTGTATTTACCTTGGGATAAATGCATCACTTTTTCATTATACTTTCTTAGTAGTAAAATGATGCTGTTGGGCTCAAGAGATGTCTCATTTACAATTCCACAATTTTGGCTTGGTGCCCGTATCTCAGTGATTAGAGTGCTGGCTACATACACTGGGTCTGATGGGTTCGAACCCGGCCCCAGCCTGCTAAAAACAACAAGGACAACTACAACAAAAAAATAGCCAGGTGTTATGGTGGGAGCCTATAATCCTAGCTACTTGGAGGGCTGAGGCAAAGAATCACTTAAGCCCAAGAGTTTGAGGTTGCTGTGAGTTGTAACACTATGGCACTCTACTGAAGGCAACATAGTGAGACTCTGTCTCTAAATAAATGAATAAATAAATTATTAATTAATACAATTCCACAACTTTCCAAGTACATCTAATATTTAGAAGTACTCTTCTTATATTTGCTCATTGCTTTCTTTTCTTCTTCTTCTGTTTTTTTTTTTTTTTAGAGACAGTCTCATTTTGTTGCCCTCGGTAGAGTGCTGTGATATTACAGCACACAGCAACCTCCAGTTCTTGAGCTTAGGCAATTCTCTTGCCTCAGCCTCCCGAGTAGCTGGGACTATAGGGCCCACCACAACGCCCGGCTATTTTTTTTGTTGTTCTTGTAGCAGTTTGGCCAGTGCCGGGTTCGAACCGGCCACCCTCAGCATATGGGGCTGGTACCCTACTCCCTGAGCCACAGGCGCCACCCCTGCTCATTGCTTTCAACACTGCTAAAATAATAGTATTAATCTAATAACTACTGAATGCTAATGTTCTCAAAAAACTATCCACACCCTCTTTTAGCAGCAAGGAGTCCATATGATGGGGTTAATGTAAATTTTTTGTTCTGAAGACATTGTTCACCATTTGTGTAGAGAGGTATGGGCTATGTTTGGAAGGCAGCCATGCTCACCACTGTACCGCCAATGCAAGGCTCACCACACATCAGGTAAAGCTTAGGTCTACCTTTGTGGATATGTCCCATAAGGAGATACGAAAAAACAAGTGGATTGGGAAGAAAAGAACAATTGAGAAATGTGAATGGTGTTCCAATAATAGAGACAAAAATATTTGAATTAATTGAAAAAACAAAGGCTTCATTTTTCTTTCGGTTGTGGTTGGTTTTATTGCCACATCTATGACATAAGCCGGTTTAAGGCAAAGTATTGTCCAGTTGCACTAAAAATCCACATGAGTAACCCCCAAACGGACTGAGAATTGAACATTAAAGCTGAAGACAGGAGGGTGAAAACTGAGAAAATGAAAAGCCGTTTTCTAGCTCTTGAGGGTTCTCGCTGTGTCTTAGAAGTCCAGGCCTAGATTGGAAGAGTATTTTTCTGCCTTGGCTTACCAGGGGCAGAACAATCGCAGACTGTCTGGGTTCAGGAAGTCTGAGCCAGTTCCTGGGAAGCACCGAGGCTTCCTCATGGGGTCTGGAAGTCTGCCTCGGTCTTGGGCCCCAAGGCCAGCCTGTCTTTTCTCCTCCCTTCACCATATTTTGACCCTAGAGGCTATTCTCAGTTGGAATAGAATGTCCTTGGGCTATCACCTTTCTTAATTCTCTCTTCCTCTGTCCACACCACTGAAAGGGTCAGAGTTAGGCCAGTAGATCTAGAATGGGCATAGTGATTATATTACCAGGGTAAACAGAAGTAGATAGTCTTAGAGGCATGACTGTAATAATGCACTTTTTGAAATATGAACCAAGTAACCAGAGAAAACAGAAGGGAAGTTAGAGCTAATCATTTTCCATCTCTCCAGTGAATTACAACAGTTTCAATCCATTTTGTAAATGATGTTAAAAATGTTTCCAAAGCTGTAAATACAAACCTTTCTTCCACTGCTATGAGCTTCTTCAATAATTTTCTTCACTTCATCGGCATAAGCACTAGCTGGATCTGCGTGGTCTTCTCTGTATTTTCCCCTGTAAGTATCCGGAACTGGTGCCTGAAAATAGCAAACAATGCAGTTCCTCATTGTTTTCTCTGTGACAATTTTTTTTTTTTTTTTTGCAGTTTTTGGCCAGGGCTGGGTTTGAACCTGCCACCCTCGGTGCATGTGGTTGGCACCATAATCACTGTGCTAAGGGCACCACCCTGTGACAAACTTTTTTGATAAAAAGCATATCCGAGGGCGGCACCTGTGGCTAAGTGGGTAGGGCGCCAGCCCCATATACCGAGGGTGGCAGGTTCAAACCCAGCCCTGGCCAAACTGAAACAAAAAAATAGCCGGGCATTGTAGTGGGCGCCTGTAGACCCAGCTACTCCGGAGGCTGAGGCAAGAGAATTGCCTAAGCCCAGGAATTGGAGGTTGCTGTGAGCTGTGATGCTACAGTACTCTATAGCGGGCAATAAAGTGAGACTCTGTCTCTAAAAAAAAAAGCATATCCCAGCCAAGCTAGGTGGCTAATGCTGGTAATGTTAGCACTCTGGGAGTCCTGAGGTTGGAGGATTGGTTGAGCTGAGAATTTAAGAGCAGCGTAACCTGAGCAAGAGTGAGATCCCATGTCTACTGAAAATAGAGACATTAGCTGGTTGTGGTGGTTGGTATACACCGTAGTCCCAGGTACTCAGGAGGCTGAGGCAGGAGGATGGTTTGTGGTTGCTGTACGTAGGCTGAGCCCATGGCACTCCAGCCCAGGTGACAGAGCAAGACTCTGTCTAAAAAAAGAAACATGCCCACAAGGGCATGTTAAACAGAGGCAATTTAAGGTAATTTAAGTGATTCTCAGTGAAGAACTGACATCTTTGAATTGTGAACAGGAGCTTGGATTTGCTCCCAGACTATTATAAATCAAGACTGTGTCCCTATGAACATAAATAGCTAATTCAAATCAAAGTGTGATTATACTACTTGAAAATGTCAATGAATAGATTGCAAGGGGACTTTACCTAACAAATGCGATCAGTATAACCTGGCTTATTGTACCCTCAATGAATCCCCAACAATAAAAAAAAAAAAAGAAAGAAAATGTCAATGAATGAAAATGAACCAGCACTTATCAATTGTATCACAAACTGTAATCATTCAGAAATATAAAAAGTGCCTTAGCATGACTCCAGACCTTAACATCCTGAAGGAAGATATTGATGATTCGCTTAAGGAAGTCTACAGATTCTTACAAACACATGAAACAAATTTCCCTGTTTCAACAACTTGTTTAGTTTATTTGACCTAGTAAATAAGACTGCATAATAATTTATCACAGAGAAATTTAAATTTAGACATCATACATACTCAGTTTAAGTCTGAATTTCAAGTTGGCATAAGGGATAGAAAAAGTAACAACTTGGCGCCACACCTGGCACTCTGGGAGGCCGAGGCTGGTGGATTGCTTGAGCTGAGGAGTTTGAGACCAGCCTGAGCAAGTGAGACCCTGTTTCTACTAAAAATAGAAAAACTAGGGTGGCACCCGTAGCTCAGTGGGTAGTGCGCTGCCCACATACACTGAGGCTGGCGGGTTTGAACCTGGCACAGGCCAGCTAAAACAACAATGACAACTGCAAGAATAACCAAAAAAAAATAGCCGGGCATTGTGGTGGATGCCTGTAGTCCCAGCTACTTGGGAGATTGAAGCAAGAGAATCACTTAAGCCCAAGAGTTTGAGGTTGCTGCAAGCTGTGACACCATGGCACTCTACCACGAGCAACATAGTGAGACTCTGTCTCAAAAATAAATAAATAAATAAATAAATAAATAAACAAACTAGTTAGGTGTGGTGGTCCATGCCTATAGTCCCAGTTTGTCAAGAGGCTGAGACAAAAGGATCACTTGAACCCAACAGTTTGAGGTTGCTATGAGCTACGACGCCACGACACTCTACCAACGACCAGAGTGAGACTCTGTCTCAAAAAAAGAAAGTAACTGATAATCCAAGACCAAGAAAAATAAGATGATAGCTCTGAATAACATACTGTATTGCTAAACTAATTTGTCCATTGTAATGTTCATCAACGGACTATGAACGATATTCTCTCCTTATCTAGCTCTTTAACTTCAGCAAGTCACATAACTGTTCCAGATCTTAGTTTATTTTTCAAAATCAAAGTAATAGGCTGGATTATCCCTAGGCATTCTTCCAGCACTAACATGCAGATATTAAGATTCAAAGATACTGGGCGGCGCCTGTGGCTCAGTGAGTAGGGCACCGGCCCCATATACCGAGGGTGGTGGGTTCAAGCCCGGCCCCGGCCAAACTGCAACCAAAAAATAGCCGGGTGTTGTGGCGGGCACCTGTAGTCCCAGCTACTCGGGAGGCTGAGGCAGGAGAATCGCTTAAGCCCAGGAGTTGGAGGTTGCTATGAGCTGTGGGAGGCCACGGCACTCAACCGAGGGCCATAAAGTGAGACTCTGTCTCTGCAAAAAAAAAAAAAAAGATTCAAAGATACTTACCACATGTACAAACTCTTTCTTGACATCTTTGCCTTTCTGAAATTTGTATGGACTGATCTCAATTAAGGATGAGAGGTGACCGTGATAAGCACTGAAAAGATAAAGAAGAGTAATCACAATCACTCTGGGAGGGATATTTGTCTAATGTATGAAATACAGTGTTGTCTTTCCTCCATACTCATCCACTGAGAATGAATCTCAACATTTGTGTCAGATTTAACCCATCAGGATCTAATTTTTTATGGCAAGACTGGCCTTTTAATTTGTCTAATTTTTCTTATATATGCAAGAAAACATACAAATAGCCAAGAATGTGTCCTCATTGCCAATTTATTTTTAGTAGGAAAACCTCTGATTTCTTTGGATTATATTGCTAAATTAGATTCTCTAACTATGGCTCGGTGCCTGTGGCTCAAGTGGCTAAGACGCCAGCCAGATACACCTGAGCTAGTGGGTTCCAATCCAGCCTGGGCATGCCAAAGAACAATGATGGCTGCAACCAAAAAACAGACGGGCACTGTGGCACTTGTGGTCTGAGCTACTTGGGAGGTGGAGGCAGGAGACTCGCTTGAGCCTAGGAGTTGGAGGTTGCTATGAGCTGTGATGCCACAGCACTCTACCCAGGGCGACAGCTCTGTCTCCAAAAAAAAAAAAGATTCTCTAAATATGAAAAATGACTTTCTATATCTTCATGCAAAACTTCCCATGTATATGTTCTTTAAATGTATTTGGTAGTTACATTCTAGTCAGTTTTAAAAACAACTTCAGGTGAGCACAGTGGCTCACATCTATAATCCTAGCACTCCTGGAGGCCAACTCGGGGGTATTCCTTGAGCTCAGGAGTTCAAGACCAGCCTGAGCAAGAGTGAGACAGCCTCACATCTACTAAAAATAAAGGTAGCCAGGCATTGTGGCAGGTACCTGTTGTCCCAGCTACCTGGGAGTCTTAGGCAGGAGGATTGCTTGAGTCCAGGAGTTTGAGGTTGCTATGAGCTCGGCTGATGCCACAGCATCCAAGCCTGGGACAACAGTCTGTCTCCAAAAAACAACAACAACAACAAAAGAAACAAACCAAAACCCCACAACTTTATATATCATAGAATGGGCACATGTTTTTATTTGATATGATTTCCAAAGGATGTTCAATTGCAGGCTGGGTGTGGTGGCTAATGTCTATAATCCTAGAGGTATAACTGGGAGATCTGGAAAGGAAATTACAAAAGGCTCATGAATTGATAAAGTGTAAAAACTTGCCCTACTATAGATTAAGACATGCTACAGAGCTATTGAAATAAAACTAGTATGGTATTGGAACAAGAACAAAGAGACTGCTGGAAAAGAAACAGCTCAGAGACATTTCCATACATATACGGCAACCACATGGACTCCATGTAGATTCAATATAAGGAATAATTGAAGCCCAGGAGTTGGAGACCAGTCTGAGAAAGGGCAAGACCCTTTGTGATCTGGGAGGTGGGACAGAAGTGAAAAGAGAGCTATTAACAAAACTTAGAAAACACAAACTATTTGATTTAATCACAATTAAATATTTCTGTTGACAGACACCAAATACAAAATTAAAAGACAGATGACTGGGAAAAGATATTTAAAATATCTCAGAAGGTGGGGCAGTGCCTGCGGCTCAAAGGGGTAGGGCGCTGGCCCCATATGCCAGAGGTGGTGGGTTCAAACCCAGCCCTGGCCAAAAAAAAATATATATATATATCTCAGAAGGGATGAATGCCCTAGATGGGTGATTTTCAATTGTGTCTGCATGGTAGGATCCCTCGGAGAATTCAAAAGAAAATTATGATCTCCTGTAATCCACCTCTAACAATTCTCTTAATTGGTCTGAGGTTGGGCTGTGGCATTGTCATTTAAATCATTTAAATAATACTTCCCCAGATGGTTCTAAATTGAAGTCAAGGTTGAGATACTCTGATCGAGAATATACAATCGACAAAAAAAAGAACAAGAAAATGAGAAAATATCATGAGCAGGCAACCCTCTAGAAGAGAAATCACAAAAGCATAAAAAGTATGAGGACATACTCAAACTCATAATTAGAAAACACGAATTAAAGCAATCCTGAGGTGTTATTTTGTACCTGCTAGACTGTCAAAAATTAGGAAAAAATTAGAAAGCTGGATAATACTAAGTTTTTTTGTGAGGATATACTCTGTGTAGAGTGTTGCAACCATTTTGCACACCCAGGTGGCAGTGTTTAGTTAAATTAACAAGGTTTATAGTACACCTATAAAGTAGACCTAGCAATCCTGTTTCTGAGTATTTATTCTTAAGAACTTCTCAGAAAAACCTAAGGGCACATCACATGTACAAACATGCTCCTTGCAGCGCTGCTCGTGGTAGCTGGGAGTGGAGGGCAGTCATGGCATCTACTGAGGCAGCTGTGTCACAGAACTATGCTGTGATCCCTGAGGTAGCCATTCCCATATGCAGCTATTGAGTGCTTGAAATGCAGCTGGTCTGATTCGAGATGAGCTGTAGGTATGAAATACTCTTTGGAATTTGAAGACCTAGTACAATGAAAAGTAAAATACTTCCGTATCTTTTATATCGATTACCTTTCAAAATGATAATCTCAGATATAACATCTACCAGAATATTTTAAATTGCTTATATGGCTCACATTATATTTGGACAGCACCAAGATGAATAGGATAGATGTATGCCCAGCAACTTAGAGTTCTGGATACATAGTGCTGAGGAAAAGGCAGAAACAGAAAGCGATCATAGCAATTTTTGTAAAATTAAAACAAATGACCATAAAATAATATAAATTTTATATGAATTTTAAAAATATGCATTAAATATACTATAATAGTTGTCTATAGGTGAGGGAGGATGAGAATAAATGAGAACAAATGACCTCTCAAGGATGTCCATCTCCTAACACTCAGAGCCTAAGATATGGTAGATACAAAGTTCTCATGACAAAGGGGACTTGGAAGATGTGATTAAATTAAGCATTGACATGGGTAGGGCAGCTTGGATCATCTAGATGGTGCCAATGCAATCATAGGGGTCCTGTAGGTGAAAGGAGGCAGGAGGTCAGAGACAGAAGGAAATGTGAGGAGGGAAGCTGAGGCCAAAGGATGTGATCACTGACTGTGAAGATGTCAGAGGGACCATGAGCCAAGAAATGCAGGTGGGTAGATTGCAAAGGCAAGGAGCCCCCAGAGCCTCGAGTGGTACAACCCTATTGATACTGTAATTTCAGCTCAGTAAGATTGATTTTGGATTGCTGACCTACAGAAATGTAAGAGAATAAACTTGCATTGTTTAAGGCCCTATGTTTGTAATAACAAATATGGCAACAATAGAAAACTAATACTCTAACCATCACATAGAGTGGGGCCTAAAGAGGTCACAAAATGAGTCATATATTCAGGTAGCACTCTGTATCTGAGGTCAGTGGTGTGAAAGGGGATGCAAAAAATTACAAAAAAGTCTCCCTAGTAAACATGGCAGTGGTCAGATTTCTGTTTAAATGTAATAAATTCATATTTGAGAAGATTAAATAGTGGCTGTTAATAGTCCAAGCTAATGAGAAAGTTTTAAATTTGACTTGGCTGCTTGTTTTCTTTGAAGTCTGCTCTAAATTGTTATCTTCAAAATTAAGGGCACCGGGTGGCGCCTGTGGCTCAGTCGGTAAGGCGCCGGCCCCATATACCGAGGGTGGTGGGTTCAAATCCGGCCCCGGCCAAACTGCAACCAAAAAATAGCCGGGCGTTGTGGCGGGCGCCTGTAGTCCCAGCTACTCGGGAGGCTGAGGCAAGAGAATCGCCTAAGCCCAGGAGTTGGAGGTTGCTGTGAGCTGTGTGAGGCCACGGCACTCTACCGAGGGCCATAAAGTGAGACTCTATCTCTACAAAAAAAAAAAAAAAAAAAGAGAGAGAGAGACAAAATTAAGGGCACCACTCGCTCATAGCTCAGTGTGTAGGGCGCTGGCCACATGCCTCGAGGCTGCTGGATTAGAACCCAGCCCCGGCCACCTAAAGCAACAATGACAACTGCAACAGCAGCAGCAGCAACAACAACAACAAAATAGCCGGGCGTTGTGGCGGGCGCCTGTAGTCACAGCTACTTGGGAAGCTGAGGTAAGAGACTCACTTAAGCCCAAGAGTTGGAGGTTGCTGTGAGCTGTGACGCCATAGCACTCTATCCAGGGCCATAGCTTGAGACTCTGTCTCAAAATAAAATAAAATAAAGTATTGCAGATAATTGCAATAGTGAAGTAAATTCTCGAATTTTTCAGAAATTGTATTTTTATTTTGAAAAAGATTCAGTGGGGGAAGGGGAGAGCAGAGAGAAGGATGGAGAGGGTGGGAGAAAGGAACAGCAGAGGGAGGGAAGGAGGGAGGCGGTGGGGTCTCGGTGTGTGACGCACCATTTTGGGGCAAGATACAATTCTAAGAGGGACTTTACCTAACAAATGCAATCAGTGTAACCTGGTTTATTGTACCCTCAATGAATCCCCAACAATTAAAAAAAAAAAAAAAGATTTCAGTTACATGTCAACTGGGGCTCAGTAAGTAGTTTATGTGTGAAAAGTAACCTTATAAGGCTTCAGCCCCTACAGTACCCAAGAAAGCCTCATCTCAGGTGCATACTTAGAGAGAATTAAATATCCCCGTGGACTTAAGCTGGCCTTGATACCTTAATACAGGGGTCCTCAACTTGCGGCCCGCAGGCCACATGAGGCGGTGTGATTGTATTTGTTCCTGTTTTGTTTTTTTACTTCAAAATAAGATATGTGCAGTGTGCATAGGAATTTGTTCATAGTTTTTTGTTTTAAACTATAGTCTGGCCCTCCAATAGTCTGAGGGACAGTGCATTGGCCCCCTGTTTAAAAAGTTTGAGGATGTCTGTCTTAATACATAATTTTTAAAACACTGTTATGGGCGGCGCCTGTGGCTCAAAGGAGTAGGGCACTGGCCCCATATACCAGAGGGTTCAAACCCAGCCCCGGCCAAAAACAAAACAAAACAAAACAAACAAACAAACAAAAACACTGTTCCATTGGCTCAGCACCTATAGCACGGTGGTTACGATGCCAGCCACATGCATCAAGGTTGGTGGGTTCGAACCCGCCCCAGGCCAGCTAATCAGTGACAACTACAACAAAAAAAAAATAGCCAGGCATTGTGGTGGGTGCCTGTAGTCCCAGCTATTCAGTAGGCTGAGGCAAGAGAATCACTTGAGCCCAGGAGTTTGAAGTTGCTGTGAGCTGTGATGCTACTGCTCTTTACCGAGGGCGACACAGTGAGACTGTTTCAAAAAACAAAAAAACACTATTCCATTGCATCTGCCTTCCTCACATGTACTCATGATATTAGTCTGGATAGGATCAATGAAATTTTGTCTCTGAAGCAGTGTCTTGCTTAGCAATCTTGTGTCCAAGACTTACTGGTCAAGAGTGATCACATCTTGATGGCCTCTGAATTGCCAAGCCAGGCGTAAGGCTAAATCATTGGCTTCAGATCTATTAAAATAAACATAGAAGGGACAGTGTGACCATAATCTTCTTTCTAAAACATTTATAAATTTAAGATGTTAACTACAAATGTTGTAAGATTACATTTATTGAGAAATTATAGAGGAATATGTTGAAGTCTCTCCTCCCCCTTGAATCAGGCCTACCCTATGATCCCACTTGGCCTTCTAATATAAGTTCCCCAGGTGTTTTTAATAAAGAATGAGCTGCACAGAAGAAACCCAATAAAGGTGAAGGATACATTGTCCATTTCAAATTTCAGTCTAGTTTACTGTCTACGTCAGTAGACAACTAGTTTGAGGACATGAAGGCGCCTGCACTCAGCCTGAGATCAACAGAAGGCTTGGGAGTCTGAGGACCCATTAGGTTGGCAACGTAACTATGCTGTGTTTACTCAGTATTTGATTAGTTTCCTTATTTCGAAAATAAGGATCACATTTTTTCTTTCTGATTCAAAGAATCTAAATATACTAACCAGATACAAACGAGTAAAATAATCATTAGTGTAATTTCACTATCTGCTAGGCATTATGCTCATTATTTTACTTATATTTATTCTCATAAAGTATTGCCAGCTCGGTGACTGTAGAGGTTAGGGCATCAGCCACATACACCAAGGCTGGTGGGTTCCAACCGGCCCAGGAGTGCTAAACAACAATGACAACTACAACAAAAAAATATCCAGGCGTTGTGGCAGACACCTGTAGTGCCAGCTACTTGGGAGGCTGAGGCAAGAGAATCACATAAGCCCAAGAGCTGGAGGTTGTTGTGAGCTGTGATGCCACAGCACTCTACCGAGGGTGACATAGTGAAACTCTGTCTCAAAAAAAAAGAAAAAAAAAGAAAGAAAAAAGACAAGTATTGCCACCTCCTTTTTATGGATGAGGTTAAGTAACCAGAATGAAGTCACACAGCTCATAAGAGGTAGAGCCAGGATTCAGACTGAGGCCTCTGTCATATCCAGTCTTTGGAGACAGAACTGTTTATAATTAATCCCTCTTTGACAGTGTACAATCCCTTAAAAATGAAAGTCAAATATTATATTTCATTTATAAAAAGGCAATAATGCATTATAACAGGTTAGATTCTAAAATATCTTCTTAATTTTTTACAAAGAAGAAAGAACCATCTTTTGGCTATAAATTTGGTTTTAAAATAACTTCTTGAAAAGTGACTCACAGAAAACCACATAATGGACATTCACAGAATCTCTCATAGTTAATTTTAACACATATGTATCACTTTTAAAAATAGGAGTTTTTGCTATGTAGACAGCTTTCCCCCAGTATATAGAATTGCAGTTTGAGCATGTATTTAGGCGCACATTTTCGAGAACTTACTTTTTAATACCTGCATAACATTTTATAGAATGGAAATTATAATTTGAATTCAGAATTTTAAAGTTGGAATGTATCTATTCACTTAAATTTCCTTCTTTTTTCCTTTGTTTTTGTTGGGAAAATAATCTCAATTTCCTTAAGAAAACAAAATCAATCAAAAATCTTAAAATAAGGCCGGGCATGGTGGCTCACGCCTGTAATCCTAGCACTCCGGGAGGCCCAGGCAGGTGGATTGCTTTAGCTCACCAGTTTGAGAGCAACCTGAGCAAAAAGTGAGATCCCATCTCTACTAAAAATAGAAAAATTGAGGCAAGAGGATTGCTTGAGGCCAGGAATTGGAGGTTGCTGTGAGCTATGACACCATAGCACTCTATCCAGGGCAACAGTTTAAGACTCTGTCTCAAAAAAAAAAAAAAACCTTAAAAATATTTCAGCTTGTTTAGAAGAATTATTTCTTTGCTAAAATTTCTCATGCATGCTTTGAAAGAACTGTCTTGGTCTGTGGATTCTTTGGCTACTTAGTCTACACCCTGAAGAGGTGAACATCATTTGACCAATTAGGTTCAGAGTTGTGCAGCAAAGCAGAAGAACTAGAGAGGCCAGGCCCCTAAAGTGTGGTCACTTCATGAATGCAAGAGTCTCAGCAGGGCGGCGCCTGTGGCTCAGTCAGTAGGGCACCAGCCCCATATACCGAGGGTGGCGGGTTCAAACCCGGCCCTGGCCAAACTGCAACCAAAAAATAGCCGGGCGTTGTGGCGGGCGCCTGTAGTCCCAGCTGCTCGGGAGGCTGAGGCAAGAGAATCGCTTAAGCCCAGGAGTTGAAGGTTGCTGTGAGCTATGTGAGGCCACGGCACTCTACCGAGGGCCATAAAGTGAGACTCTGTCTCTACAAAAAAAAAAAAAGTCTCAGCAAACCTTTTTAGACATCTATGCTCCACCACAAATCAAAAGGAGAGACTTTAGTAGAAAAGGGCATGGGTGGGAAACCTCAAAACATACCCTGAATTTGTAAAATAACAAACAGAGAGTTTCTCCGGCAGGGTGGCTGAAAGGCGCTTGGCATACTCGACGATGTTGTCGTTGAGGAATCGAGAATTTGTATTTAGCAGCTCCATCTGTTTCAGGGCAGCACTGACCACGTCTGGGTGACAATGTCCCACTAAAATTTGAGACAAAAGCCCAAGAGATAAGTTACAATTCTAAGTGCCTGCGATGTGAGGGGAATTCTGAGGTGGCTTCTTCTTTTCTCGCACATGTTTTGCTGCAACTTTTACCTGCTGAGACTACTGGGCCATTCAGCCAAGGAACTGCAGACATAGCAATTCCTGAGACAAACATTAACTGTTCCAGTTTGCCTTACTTCATAAACATTTTCTTCAAAGCACTACAAAGACAGGACATTTACCGTGGGCAACGTTGTTGATGCAATCCAAATACCGTTCACCATTCTCATCAAACATGTACTGCCTCTGGGCTCGCACTATTTTGATGGGATCCGCAGCAAAGAAAACTTTGCATGAGGGCCTAGAAGTAATCAAAGGAAACACTTTTGTCTGGTAGGATCTCAGTATTTTTCCTTCTCACGGAAGGTCACCATCGGTGGAAAATTACAATTACATAGGAAAAAAAGGAAAACACAATCTGAGTGACATACATTTCTTTTCATTTCATTTCATATCAGCCTGGAACCTTTTACCTTAATCCCTCATTCATGGCATTGCTCACATTCCTTATGCTTGTTATTAAATTCACCAGGATTTGACAGCTTATTGGGAGGCACACAAATCAGGTCTCCCAAAGCTCTAATCACACGGACCAATAACTGTTTTCCTTTGGGAAATTTTGTTCTACCAGAAAAACAAAGTAACGGAACATTTTTTGAGGGTGGGAGTGTGTATCTTACTATGTGCCAGAAAATGTTACATATTTCATAAATATTATCTCATTTAATTCTTTCACTAATCCTTTACTTATTATCATTAAATAATAATGGGGAGGAGACCAAAGCATGGAGAAATTAAGAAACTTGCTCAAAGTTACAGAGCCAGTAAGAGAGAAAATCAGAATTTGAAAGCAGGCTGTGTCGTCATAGCCCGAGATATTTACCTCTCTCTCTCTCTCTCTCTCTCTCTCTCCTCCTAATCTAATTTACAAAGAAATAAATGGCATTAGAGGCTCAATGCAAATACCTAAGAGGTAAATATTAAAGAGATTTTATAGATCATTTCCATTTTCATGTATTTTGATTATTCCTGGTCTTGGATCAAATAGATTTTCCATTCTTTTTTTTTCCCCCCCGTGGTCACCTGAATTTTATTTTTTATAAGATTTGCCCACTCTAAGTTACAAAACATTTTTACCATTTATATTACACACAAAAAAATGAATAACAGAGAAAACAACAACTAGATTTCTTTTGCTTTCAAATGATTCCACATTAAAACAGTTCACAAAAATGAAGTGATTTTCAATCTACATATAAAAGACTCTCTAAATGATATCCAAGATATATTAAAAGTTTTGTTTAAAATAGATTTAACAGGTCTTGAATTTCAGCAAATCAGGCACTCTGGAGCACAAAGTAAAGGTATAACAACTATGTGGTAACTGCTTAATATTCCAAGGGGATAAGGCTCTTTGTAATATGGAAAGAAATTGAATTGGTCTTTCTACAGTGTCAAATCCTCAGACCTATTCTCCTCTGTAGACTACTCTATTCTTGTCAGTTTCATACACTTTTACTTTATAAAGCACTCCCATAGGAAGTACTTTCTGGAGGTTCTCCCAGATACATACAGCTACATTTTCAGTTGTGCTTACAACATCTGCAAAGTATGGCACATCCAAATCGAGATTCTTATGATAAGAGGCTTCATAATGACCTCTTCCATATATTTTTTGAGGTCGGTCAAATTCATAACCATTCCTGTAACAGGATCAATCTCTCCATGTACTGTCACCACAACTTTGTAATTGTGTCCATGGCCATTCGGATTGCTGCATTTTCTAAATAATTTCAAGTTTTCTTCATCACTCAGATGTTTACTGTACAGCCGGTGGCTCGCGCTGAAGGAGGTCTGCAGCGGGACACCCGCACCCAGCGGCGCCCGCCCCGCCAGGCCGCGCTCCGATTTTCCATTCTTAAACAACGAAATTCAATTTATTCTTCTAACCCTTTAATACACTATTTTATTCTTTTTCTTTTTTCTTTCTTTGTCGTGTCACATTCTTTCAAGCATAAGAAAAAGTCACCCATATTTTCAGTTGTTTGGATGAATGGAGTATAAATTTTAGTAACAGAAACATCTTGGTCTCATGGACATTTAAGAACTAAAGTTGAATATACAAGGTAGACATAAAGTTCGTGTGCAGTTCAAAATAGTTTAACACAGTGAATTGCCCATGAACTTTATGAACACCCTGTATATATGGTGTGTGTACTTTGGTGATTCCGCATGCACAACCCCCCCCCACACACACTTTGGCGGTAGTTCCGGCAGCAGATACTCACACATATCTTTTTTCATTTTTATTTATTTTATTTTTTATTTTTTTGCAGTTTTTGGCCGGGGCTGGGTTTGAACCCACCACCTCCAGCATATGGGGCCGGCGCCCTACCACTATGAGCCACAGGCTCCTCCCTTTACACACATCTTTTTAACATACTTTCTCCCTTGCCAGTCTATAGTTATATTCTTTCTTTCGCTGAATTTGTTCAGCTCTTGTCAGAAACCATTATGTTTTCATTGAGGTCTAACGCTATAGGATTGAAAGCTGATAGAATAAGTGATTAGAAAAAGTAGGGTGGTGACCCGCTAATGCGGGAAGAATCTGACCATTTTGACCCCACTTTGGCTTAGAAGAGATCTGACAGGGCTTCTAAAGGTCTAGAAATCTCACTGGCTGAAGTCAGGAGCCCGAGTATGAGAAACCGTCCTGCAGTTATCCCAAGAGAATATCGGCTCTTTCTTGCGTCCCCCGGTTCTCTCATCCCCAGCGGCTGCGGCAGTTCACTGCACATTGGACTTTGCAGCGTGGGGTCGCTGACAACCACAGCCATCATTTATTTATATTTACACATCTTTTTAAAAACCAGACGCAAAACGCGAACACTCGTACTGTGAAGTAGAGTGTTAGTCCTACTTTCACAGAAGAGGAAACTGATTTGACAGAGGTCACACAGGTAATGTGACACCCAAGAGGGCCAGAGCCCGGGTCAGTTTTGTTTGCTTACCAAGTCGCTTATAACAGGGGCGAAACCAAAGCAGCCTGGGGAGAACACCGCATTTTTAAATCGAAGTGAGGACCCAGATTGGGGGCCAATTTAAGGGTTAGTGGCATCTAACTGAAGTTTTGGCTTTTCTAACAGAAGGTTTCAAGTTTTTCTCCAGGCTGGAATACCCCTTTCCAGCTTAGCCCCGCACGCAGAAAGAAGTTCACTTTAAACCAAAATTGTCAGCACTGGTTTGTTTTCATGGCCATCATGAAAACTATTTCTGATTCAGAGTTTTCAAAAACTTTCGAGTTGGACGGGGTTGGCGAAGAGCCATCCGTCTCGGTCCCAGTGCCCTCGGTCGTCAACGCCGCGGACAGCGGAGTCGCCCATTCACCTGCGGCTGCAGCGCGCTCGCGCCGCGGGGGCGCGCTCCCGGGAGCCCGGAGCGCCGGGTTCCAGGCGCGCTCCCCAGAGCCCGGCCGAGCGCGGGGCGGCGGCGGGGGCGCGCGTGCGTGCGCGTGCGGCGGCGGCCTCGAACGCGGGGCTGGCGGACACGGTCGCCGAGCCGGCTCCGGCTCCTTTACTCCCTGCCGGGCTTCGCTGCCCGCCCTCTGCCCTGGCTGTGGCCCCCTGTCGGAGCGTTTCCTCCGGGCTGGGGAAGCCCTTACCCGATGTGCTTCCCCCTCAGCGCCAAAGTGTCCTGCTTGCTGTACAGCTCGCACATGGTGACGGGGTGCCGGGCGTCGGAGGTGAGCCCGCTTTCCAGTCAGTACGCCTGGGACTGCCTTGGCGGCCGGCTTTGCTCCCGTTATCCGTGGTGGCGTTTCCTCGCCCTGGGCGTCGGGGGCTAGGGCCATCTCTCTTTTAAATCTCGCCCTGCCTTTGCCCCTCGCCAAGCCCCTCCCCCGCCCTCCTGGTGCCCGCCGGGCGAGTCGCCGGGCTAGCCACCCATTCGCCACCCTCCCGCTGGCTTCTGTCGCTGCTCTGCTGATGCCCCTGCCCCTCCCTGTCCCTGTAGTCCCTTTAAACGCGCCTTTTATTTTTCTGAGTTTGCCTTTGCCTTTCTTTTTCTCCCTGTGAATTCTCTCCTTCCCACGTTCTCTCTGGTTTCTTGTTGGCATCTTCCTTTATTTTCTTGTAAAAATTCAGAGGTGGGAGCTCCCTGGAGGTATCAAGACTGCATACAGTTTTCTCCTTCGCACACTGCACGTAGCCTATAACCTGTCATTACTCAGCGCGAGTGTGGGTAAATAATGATCAATAACCGAGACTCAGCATGTTAGCTTCCTTGGGAGAGATCATGCATACGGTGTTTCAAACATCTACTTTAACAATAATCACATTTATGATTTCTCTAATTATACAAATTACGAAAGACATTCACATTCATAACTTACCTCATTCAGTCTTCCAAACAACTCTGAAAGATGAGTAGGAGAGTTGTCCCATTTAATAAATGGAGAAAGCAAAGTTATTCTCTGTTCAGTGATTACCTGTTTACCTGGTGGTGAACACGGGGTTCATTTCTAGGTTTCTTGACTTCCTTTAAGATGATCTTACACGGATCAGACTTGAGATTAAATATGTGGACAGATCAGATGCTAATTAGCTATAACATTAAATCGTAAATTATTCTAACAACTAGAGGTTATCTGGTTTAGCCCCTCTGTTTTTTGATTTGAACAGTGCTGCACAGGAAAGGGGAGGGCTTATTCAAGGTCATATAGATGTTACAGGAGGAAGAGGGACCTGTCGCCTATCACTATCAGACAACTGGGATAAGTCCACCAAACTTTGCTGAAGGCCAGCAATTCTGGAGAACAGTGAAGGTAGCCTCTCGGAATCTTCTGTTCTTCCATTTCCAAAATCAAGTTTTATATATGAAATTTCAAAGCAGTCTGGGTGTGGTGGCTCATGCCTATAATCCTAGCACTCTGGGAGGTTGAGGCAGCTGAATTGCTTGAGCTCAGGAGTTCAAGACCAGCCTGAGCAAGAGCAAGACCCCGTCTCTAAAAAAAAAAAAATAGTTGGGTGTTGTGGTGGGCACCTGTAGATCCAGCTACTCCATAGGCTGAGGCAAGAGGATCACTTCAGCCCAAGAGTTTGAGGTTGCTGTGAGCTATGACACTATAGCACTAACAGGGGTGACAAAGTGAGACTCTGTTGACCCTTATCTTAAACAACAATAATGGACAAAACTCATGACCTATAGTAAACAATAATCAGCATAACCTGACACACAACAACATTTCTAATTCAAAAGTTAATCTAAAGCAGTATTCCCAAACTACTCAAGATACACACTTTTAGATTATACCTGAATTTACAAAACAAGAAAGGGAAACATGAGGTGAAGGTCAGGTAGGAACTAGACTGGCCAGACTAGCTGTGTATCTCAGCCCCAGCCTACCTGACTCCATCTTATTCTTACTACATGTGCTCTCACAGCTGCTTAGCCACTGAGTTAAAACTAGATCATTTGGGTGGCACCTGTGGCTCAAAGGATTAGGATGCCCGCCCCGTATACCACAGTGGGTTCAAACCCGGCCCTGGCCAAAAAAAACTGCAAAAAAAAAAAAGACTAGATCATTTTGTTTTCTCTGTTTTGAAAGGGGAGCAGAGAAAGCCTAATTACTGCCTCAACATATTTGATAAATATTTGCAACTGAAATTTCTCCTGAAGAAAGTTTTTATTAATTTGCATTAATGTAGTATAAGAGGAGTAGAATTGCATTGTCCAGTATAGGAGGAGACGTGGAGTTCCATGAGGAGCAGTGTGCTAAAAATTCTAGGTTTTATAAATGAAGGGCAGAAGGCACTTAGGATTTGCAAGAAATCCCAATTGTGAAATCTTGATCTAGTTGTATATGTGAAAGATGCTGCAAACTGGATATCAGCCCTCAAACTACCTAGACCTGTTGAAGTCATAGGTAGTCACCTTGCCTCCGCAGAACTTCACAGTTCCTCGTTATATCTAAGTGTCTTAATTTTCTTTAAATAACCGTGTACGGAGTCTTGGGTTATATTAATAGATCTGGTTCGTCCCTAAATAGTTTGGGCTTCTTGACCTTTCTGAGATCAGATTTCTTTCTGTTGGAAAACAATCTCTTTTTGCCTCAAAGCATTATAAGTAGGGCTTAAATTAGATCATGATTTGATGTCTTTGTGGGTAGGGTCCTGGACCCTTTTCTTTTGTCTGTATTCTGTCCCACAGAAATCCAGCAATTGCCTTGAATTCACAACTCACCAATGTGCCAAATTTACATTACAACAAGCTCTTTCTTCTCAGACCTAGAATTTCACATTCACTTTCTTTCTTGACATCTCTACTTAAGTGTCTCATTAGATACCTCAGACTTGACAGGTCAAAAACAGAAGCTTTGATCCCTGCCCCCAAAATATTACATTCAATGAGCCCCCATCACCATTTATTCACTCATTTAAAATATATCAAATGCGTACTGTATGCCAATGAATGTTCTAATTGCTAGAGATACAACAGCGGATGAGACTGAACAGCCCCCAGCCCTAGTGGTACCCGCTGCATATCTGCACTGTCCCACTGCAGAGTGGAGCCCTAAGCAGAGGTGCTTAATAAGGACTTGGCATGTGGCTAGTTTGACTGGAGATGTCCTATCAGTATAGAATATGCACTAGATCTCAAAGACTTAGTAAAAAAAAAAATAAAGAGGCGAGGCGAAGTGGCTCACGCCTGTAATCCTAGCACTCTGGGAGGCCAAGGTGGGTGGATTGCTTGAGCTCACGAGCTCAAGACCAGTCTGGGCAAAAAGCAAGACCTTCTCTCTTCTGAAAAATAGAAAAACTGAGGCAAGAGGATTGCTTGAGCCCAACAGTTGGAAGTTGCTGTGAGCCCAGGTACTCTACCCAGGGCAAGAGCTTGAGACTCTGTCTCAAAAAAAAAAAAAAAAAAAGATGTAAAATATCTGAATTTTTTATATTGATTACTTACTCAAATAATACTTTAGATATACTGAATTTGGTAAAATATATGATTTTTTTTTTTTTTTTTGTAGAGACAGAGTCTCACTTTACTGCCCTCTGTAGAGTGCCATGGCATCACATGGCTCACAGCAACCTCCAGCTCTTGGGCTTATGTGATTCTCTTGCCTCAGCCTTCCAAGCAGCTAGGACTACAGGCGCCCGCCACAACCCCGGCTATTTTTTTGTTGTTGCAGTTTGGCCGGGGCTGGGTTTGAACCCACCACCCTTGGCATATGGGGCCGGCGCCCTACTCACTGAGCCACAGGCGCCGCCCGGTAAAATATATGATTAAAATTAACTTCACCTTTTAAAAAATGTGGCTACTATTAAATTAAAATTAGTCATTGGTTTGAATTACCAGTACTTTTTTTTTTTTGAGACAGACTCTCACTTTGTTGCCCCGGGTAGAGTACATGGTATTATAGTTCACAGCAACCTTAAACTTCTGGGCTCAAGGGATCCTCTTGCCTCAGCCTCCCCAGTAGCTGGGACTACAGGCGCCTGCCACAAAGCCCAGCTAGTTTTTCTATTTTTAGTAGAGATGCAGTCTCTCTCTTGCTCAGGCTGGTCTCAAACTCCTGAGCTTAAGGAATCCACCTGCCTCAGCCTCCAACAGTGCTAAGATTACAGGCATGAGCCACCATGCCCTGCCTTTGTTTCCTTTTCTTTCTTTTTTTTTTTCTTTTTTTTTTTTTGAGACAGAGTCTCACTATGTTGCCCTCAGTGGAGTGCTGTGACGTCACAGCTGACAGCAACCTCAAACTCTTGGGCTTAAGTGATTCTTTTGCCTCAGCCTCCTAAGTATCTGGGACGACTACAGGTGCCCCCCCCCCAATACCTGGCTATTTTTTGTTGTAGTTGGCATTGTTGCTGTTTAGCAGGCCTGGGCCAGGTTCTAACCCACCAGCCCCGGTGTATGTGGCCGGCGCCCTAACCACTGAGCTACGGGCTCCGAGCCATTTTTCCTTTTCTTAAAAAACATCATCATCATTTTTTTTTTTTTTTTTTTTAAGAGTCAGGGTCTCACTCTGTCACATAGGCAGGAGTGTTGATGGCATGCAGTGGCACTGCAGCCTCAAAGTCTTGGCTCAAGCACTTCTCCTGCCTCAGTCTCCTGAGTAGCTGGGCCCCCACGCCCAGCTAATTTTTAAAGTTTTCAAAGAGGCAGATCTTTCTATGTTGCCTAGGCTGGGCTAGAACTACAAAGTGATGAGATGACAGGCATGAGCCTTGATGATAGACTTGATGATAGACTTGGCCTCGAATTACTTGAATTACTTTTCTATTGGACAGCACTATTATAATAGGTGAAGGGAGTAAAAAAGCAAACAAGTTAACAAGATAATGGGTTAAATTTCTTTAATCCTGATAAGTGTCTTATAGGAAATAAACCAAGAGGGTGTGGGCAGTGGCTCAGGCCTGTAATCCTAACACTTTGGGCAGTTTAGGAGGGAGGATCCAGAGGAAGATGGGAGGTTCCTTTTAACTCAGGAGTTTGAAGTTGCTATAAGCTAGGCTAACACACCATGGCACCCTAGCCTGGGCAGCAGAGTGAGACTCTAAATTGAAAAGGAAACGGAGTCTGGGCGCATGGCTCACACCTGTAAATCCTAGCACTCTGGGAGGCCAAGGTGGGAGGATCACTTGAGCTCAGGAGTTCAAGACCAGTCTGAACAAGAGTGAAACCCTGTCTCTACCAGAAATAGAAAAACTAGCTGGTTGTTGTGGTGGGCACCTGTAGTCCCAGCTACTTGGGAGGCTGAGGCAAGAGGATCACTTGAGCCCAGGTGTTTGAGGTTGCTGTGAGCTATGATGCCACAGTGCTCTACCTAGCATGACAGAGTCAGACTCTGTCTCAAAAGGAAAAGGGAAGGAAAATGAAGGAAAGAAAAAGGGAGAGGAGAGGAGAGGGTGATCCCATTTGCCTGCACTCTTCCCAGTGTTTGGTGTTTCACCATGTATTATTTGAGCTATGCCTCTCTGCTGAGGCCCCTCTGTAAACGCACTCTAAGGTGTTTCCTCGTCCCCACGCTCCCTCTGCATGCTGAGCATGTCCTTCCCTTTTCTTCAAAACCATCAGTGCCTTCCTGCTTTCTTCCCCAGGACTGCATTGGACCTTATCTACACTGGTCTTCATTGTCCTTAAACACTTTGAGGACTTCGCATTTGCTTTCCATTAAATGGCACAGCCTCCAGATAGGTCATTCTTTACTATTTTGTATCAGATAGTTCTTGATTAATTAAAAAACTGAATCCTGACCATATTTCTCTGTCTTAATCTCCTCTTTGTTTGGTCCTCACCAATAAATCTTGTTCATTAAGATACCCCAGCCCTAGCACAGTGCATGGGGCATGGTAGGCTTTGATAAATACTTGTTGACTGACTATATGCGTGACTGACTGAAAGGCAAACACATTTTAAGACTTAATACCTTGTTTTGAAGATACAACTTCTTATGAGCTAGCTCTTGAAACTCCATTATTCTTGTGTTATTTCTTTACAAAGAGAAATATTTGAGTCACTATCTTCTTATGGGAAAGTGAGTCATTCTTGCATTAAAGATCATTTCTCTATTGTTTAACTTACTTCACAATGGAATATATAATATTAGCTAAATACCAAGGATGGTCTTTAAATAAAGAACCGACACATAATGGCATAAAAATAAAAATGGATAAAAGTCAACAAACATACTTCCTATGCAAAACTTTATCAAAAAACAACTACCGGGTAGGTGCATTGGCTCACACCTATAATCCTAGTACTTCGAGAGTCTGAGGCAGGTGGATTGCTTGAGTTCAGTGTTTGAAACCAGCCTGAGCAAAAGCAAGACCCATCTCTACCAAAAATAGAAAAAACAAGCTGGGTATTATGGTGGGAGCCTGTAGTCCCAGCTACTCTGGAGGTTGAGGCAAGAGGATCAGTTGAGCACAAGAGTTTGAGGTTGCTGTGAGCTATGACATCATGGCACTCTACCCAGGGCAACCGAGTGAGGCTGTGTCTCAAATTAAAAAAAAAAATGCCAAGGCAGTTTTGGGTACATTTTCTCACATACTTCTCCACTGTATGATTATTTGGTAAGAGTTTATGCTGTACTGTAGTGGTGTTCAACCTGTGGCCTGCTGATTTTGTGAGGATTTTTTTGTTTACCTGTGGTGTTGTATATCATGAAAAGCATGCCTGGACCTGTTTTTTGCTCATTGGCTTTTGTTAGTGTTTGTGCACTTACTGTGTGGCCCAAAACAACTCTTACTCCTCCACTATATATCAGAGGGGGAAAAAAAGGTTGGACGCTCCTGAAAGTAGAGCCTTTTCTCTCCAAGAACTGATGTTTGCTCATTTTTGGTCTGGACCCTATTGATTAACTTACTCTCCTGAGTGAGTCCTGACCTAAAGGTCCCAGATTTCTCAACAGTCCAGGCTTGACCAAACAAACCATTACTTACGCATTTTTTTTTTTTTCAGACAGTCTTACTTTATTACCCTCAGTAGAGTGTCATGGCGTCACAGCTCACAGTAACCTCCAACTCTTGGGCTTAGGTTCTCTTGCCTCAGCCTCCCAAGTAGCTGGGACTACAGGTGCCTGCCACAACGCCTGGCTGTTTTTTGTTGCAGTTTAGCCTGGGCCGGGTTCAAACCCACCACCCTTGGTATATTGGGCCAGTGCCCTACTCACTGAGCCACAGGCACCACCCTACTTACCCAGGATTGAAATGAAGAGATTTAGCCCACACAAGCTTAGGACAATAAGAATCCATTCAGTGGCCCCATATGAAAATCTGAATGGCAAATTTTAATTTTCTTGTGGGTAAAAAACATGCAAAAGTGGGTGAACTCTATGTTCCCAAGAACAGAGATTCTCTAGCTTATTAGACAGCACTCTAGATGGAATGTGGGCACTTGAATTTTCTTACTATTTCCTTTTACCCTGTCCTGCCCTGACCCACCCTTCCCTTTTCAGGGATTTATCTTTTCTGAAAATCAGACATCATCTGGGACAAGTGCTGGGCGTGGTGCTTTTCTGACATGACACATGACAGCCACAGAGGGCTTCCTTGACCCCAGACAGAATCTTGCGTGAGCAATAAGGTCACATTTCTGAACTTCACCAGAGGAGTCTACACTGCTGTCAGTGTGTGCGTATGACTGTGCACAGATCCCTCCAAGTTCAGGAGACACAGGTTAACACAAGCCATTCCATCCTGGGAGTTCAAAACCACTTTAAACAAGCCATTTGCCCACAGGGTGTGAATGTGTCTCAACTGTACACCAGTAGCAGGTCAAGGTCCTATAAACCTATCCCTCTATTCTGTTCATCCTGACGTTCTCTCAACTCAGTCCACGGGAGTCTTCCAGACCTGTGCTTGCGTGTGAAGGGGGAGACTTTTGGAGAGGGAGTAGTAAGGTTATGTTTGAAATACCTTAGGCTAATCTTAGTACTTATCGAACCCTGAGGCCAGCCTGAAAGCCATAATGGGTGAACAAACTCAAGAAGCTGTTACTGGTCCTTGTACTTCAGGACGCTCCCGATGGAGACAGGTATCTAGAATAGGCCTTCAGTTTAGTTCTAGTGAGTATTTCTTTTTTTTTTCTTTTTTTTTTGTAGAGACAGAGTCTCACTTTATGGCCCTCGGTAGAGTGCTGTGGCCTCACACAGCTCACAGCAACCTCCAACTCCTGGGCTTAAGTGATTCTCTTGCCTCAGCCTCCCGAGTAGCTGGGACTACAGGCTCCCGCCACAACACCCAGCTATTTTTTGTTGCAGTTTCGCCGGGGCCGGGTTTGAACCTGCCACCCTCGGTATATGGGGCCGGCGCCTTACTGACTGAGCCACAGGCGCCGCCCTCTAGTGAGTATTTCTAATGTTGAAGGGATGCAGAATATGCTATTTAGAGCTGAAAGCATTTGAGAATCAACAGATACTAGAAGAGGCTTTTTTCTAAATCACCTTATCTGTCTAAATGTAGAGTCTCTCAAAGGAACTTAGTGTAAGTACCCTCCCTAGGAGTTTTGCGAAGAAGGAGGATTGATTCTTGTCCCTGGAGCTAAGTAGTCAGCACCAAGACCCAAGACCAGATATGCCTAAACAGACATTGTCACAAAACTATTGATACCAGATTGTTCATCTGCTGTTAAGGTGCAGCCCTTTCCTGTGTGGAAGCCTCACACCAATCAATGCTGCTGCTTGAGTAACCTTAGCCTCCCCGTGACTCACTCTGACTGACCTGAAGACCCTGATGAGGAGATACAGGTAAACATAAACACAATACCAAATCAAAGCCCGCAAATCATACAGTCTGGAGCAGTGGTTCTCCACCTTACTAATGCCACGACTCTTTAATACAGTTCCTCATGTTGTGGTGACCCCTAACCATAAAATTACTTTCATTGCTACTTCATAAATGTAACTTTGCTACTGTTATGAATCGTAATGTAAATATCTGATATGCAGGAGTCTTAGACGACCCCTGTGAAAGGGTCACGACCCACAGGTTGAGAACTGCTGGTCTAGAGGCATGACAAGACAGGACATTTTCTGCAGACCCAAAGACGCCTGGAAAGTGGCAAACCAAGGGCCTGGGCATGGTCTTTGGGAGGGTTTTAGATGTTGGTGCTGCATCAGCACAGCCAAAGTGGTTCTGCTGTGTAGGTATCTTTGTTAAAACTACTGTCTACACTGGCATCCACTGATTTATTGTCAACAAGGTTCGTTTGCTGTCAGACTCATTGTACTGCACCGTCTTGTTTCCAAGTGTATATTTAAATGCTATTCATGGTAATTTGAGTTTGTGGGTTACTTGGACACGACTTTTTTTCCTCCACTTTTTTCTTTATTTCAGAGTAATACCCTGTTTCCCCGAAAATAAGACAGTGTCTTATTTTAAGGTGTGCTCCCAAAGATGTGCTAGGTCTTATTTTCAGGGGATGTCTTATCTTTCCTGTAAGTAGGTCTTATTTTCAGAGGATGTCTTATTTTCGAGGAAATAGGGTATGAGGGTACACACCATTAGATTATAAAATTTACAGACGACAGTTAGAAATCAGAGCTGTAGTTGTGTTCTACCCCTGAGAAGTATGCCATATATCTGTAGGAGAGGCATCCTCAAACCTTCAATCCCCCCTCAGCATAAGCGCAAGCGTTTTAGGGAGGTAGCCATTTAGAGGAACTGGGCCAAAAAAATGAATGAATTAAGCCAAAGGCATAGCGGAGGTCCAGAGGTCCACAGAACAAAGGCCCAGTGGAGGTCCAGAGGTCAAACCCAGAACAATGAATAAAGCACACACCCACCCCCACCCACCCACCCCCGCTCCCCATTTCTGGAATATTGCAGGACAATTACTCCTGGAATGCTGCAGAGTGTGAATTTTCCCCTCTGGCTACCGGCCCCTCT
Organism: Nycticebus coucang; assembly: GCF_027406575.1. Classification (NCBI taxonomy): domain Eukaryota; kingdom Metazoa; phylum Chordata; class Mammalia; order Primates; family Lorisidae; genus Nycticebus; species Nycticebus coucang. The sequence continues at coordinate 36,125,857 of NC_069780.1, forward strand.
GCAGTTTTAAAAGGCTGCTTTTCTCACCAGTTACTAGGCCTCTAGCAGGACGGGCCTGGTGGTGGCTCACACCTATAATCCCAGCACTCTGGGAGGCCCAGGTGGGTGAATTGCTTGAGCTGAGGACTTAGAGACTAGCCTGAGCAAGAGAGGGACCCTGTTTATACTAAAAATAGAATACGAGGACAGAGGATGACTTGAGCCCAGGTGTTTGAAGTTGCTGTGACCTGTGACGCCATGACACTCTAGCCAGGGCAACAGAGTGAGACTGTCTCAAACAAACAAAAATATTCTCAATAACAACAATAACAACAAAAAGTGCCTCTAGCAGATGACCTTTGATCTCTGTCCTAGAACACCTGCCACCTCCTGAGCTACACTTAGGCCACACCCTGAATTTCGTTAAAACAGGCACCTTACCCTATTACCCTTTTCCATTTTGGGGGGCTCATCTGCTTGAAGATGCTCTCAATAAGTCTCTGCCATTAACTCTACTGGGCCTGGTTCTCTACAGCACCTTTCCACATTTTGACATTTAACAACATCCATGCATTGTACTGATTGGGTGGGAAGCTACGGAACCCCCAATCCTCTCCTCCTTGCTTTTCAAGTTTAATTGAGATTTTTCTCTCATGCGGGTCTGTGATTGCTAATCTCCTAGTTTCAAATTGATGTTGAGTACATGCAATGCTTGTTTTTCCAATCTTGCAATACTTTACTTAGGAAAATGTTCTCCAAATCCATCTAAGGTTGTTACAAAGCAGGCAAAATTCCCATTTTTTTTTTTTTTTTTTTTGTAGAGACAGAGTCTCACTGTACCACCCTCGGGTAGAGTGCCGTGGCGTCACACGGCTCACAGCAACCTCTTAACTCTTGGGCTTACGCGATTCTCTTGCCTCAGCCTCCCGAGCAGCTGGGACTACAGGCGCCCGCCACAACGCCCGGCTATTTTTTGGTTGCAGTTTGGCCGGGGCTGGGTTTGAACCCGCCACCCTCGGCATATGGGGCTGGCGCCCTACTCACTGAGCCACAGGCGCCACCCCCCATCTTTTTTTTTTTAAGGATTAATAGTATTCCATGGTGCACAGACACTACAGTTAATCCATTCATGTGTTGATGGGCACTTGGGTTGTTTCCACATCTTTGTGATCATGAACTGAGCAGCTATGAACATTCTAGTGCAAATGTCCCTGTGGTAAAACATCTTTTTTTCATTCGAGTAAATGCCTAGTAGTGGAATTGCAGGGTCAAATGGTAGCTCTACTATTAGTTCTTTGAGGAATCTGCATACTTCTTTCCGTAGAGGCTGTGCTAGTTTGCAGTCCCACCAACAGTGCAGGAATATTCCCTTCTCCTTGTGCCCATGTCAGCATCTGTTGCTTTATGACCTTGTAGGATGGACCATTCTCACTGGGGTTAGGTAAGATCTCAATGTGGTTTTGATTTGCACTTCTCTGATAATTAGGGCTGATGAACATTTTTTCATGTGTTTATTGGCCATTCCTCTGTCCTTGTGAGAAAAGTTTCTATTCATGTCTCTTGCCCAGTTTTTAACGGGGTTCTTTGCTCTTGTTGACATGCTTGAGTCCCTTGTAGACTCTAGTGATTAGCCCCTTTGTTGGATTCATAGCATGCAAATATCTTCTCCCATTCTTAAGGTTAAAACATAAGAATTTTCTAGGCTTGGCACCTGTAGCTCAGCAGCTAGGGCACCAGCCACATACACTGGAGCTTGCAGGTTCGAATCCAGTCCAGGCCTGCCAAACAACGACAACTACAACCAAAAAAAAAAAAAAAAAAAATAGTCGGGCCTTGTGGCGGGTGCCTATAATCCCAGGTACTTGGGAGGCTGAGGCAAGAGAATTGCTTAAGCCCAAGAGTTTGAGGTTGCTGTGAGCTGTGATGCCACAGCACGCTACGGAGGGTGACATGGTGAGACTCTGTCTCAAAAAAAGAAAAAAAAAGACATAAAAATTTTCTAAGTACACAGTCCATGCGAGGTCTCAATACTTTGCTGAGGAACTGGTTAGTGGATTTTGGTGGCAAGTAACAAAGCCCCAAGGTCAACCGCCGAACAACTGGGGAGGTGCCACGTAGCTCTACAGGGCTTCCATGGATCGTAGGACTCGCTTGACTCCACTCGGGTACCCGTCATTCCGGCTGCTCCTTACAGCGGTCACAGAGTCCCTGCTTCATGCCTCTCTTGACAGCTGTGCATCTATGATTACTCTGGAGAATGCATATTTCAAGGAACACTTCTCAAAAACATGGATTTAGATGATCTGAACATTGGAAATATTATAGCTGAAGTGCTTTTAGTTCTAAGTAGGAAAGGCATCATGTGAACTTCGAGTGGCTGTTTAGGGTCATGAGAATCACAGTCTTGGAAAGTATGGATTTATTTTATAGGGGAAAGGAAGGTATATTTCTCAGTCTACTCTGATGGTTAGCACTGCACAAACTTGCCTTATGGTAAAAATCACTCAGGAAATTTGTTTAAAGTGCAAATCCCCAGTCCTACTCTAGACTCCAAGTAGAGTCCCAGAAACTTGTTTTTAACAAGAATCTCCAGAGTAGTAGAGTCCTGGAAACTTGTGTTTCTTTTTTTATCTTTTTTGAGCCTCAAGCTGTCACCCTGGGTAGAGTGCCCTGGCATCACAGCTCACAACAACCTGCAACTCCTGGGCTCAAGCGAGTCTCCTGCCTCTGCCTCCCAAGTAGCTAAGACTACAGGCACCCGCCACAACGCCTGGCTATTTTTTGGTTGCAGCCGTCATTGTTGTTTGTCAGGCCCGGCTGGATTCGAACCCGCCAGCTCAGGTGTATGTGGCTGGTGCCTTAGCCGCTTGAGCCACAGGCGTCCAGCTGGAAACTTGTGTTTTTAACAAGCTTCATAGATTCTTATCATGAGGCAAGTCTGAGAAACATTAAAACTGGAGATGGCATAGAGCCAATTTAACATATCTCCTATTCTGCTCTCAGATATCACTATCTCTTGCCACTTAATTATGGCTCCAGGTCTCTCCTTGGCTCTCCAGCATCTCATCCTTAGAGCAGTAAGAGTGACCTGTTTAATAATAAAAAAGAAAATCTGGATCACTCACTCCCTTTTGATATTTCTCCACGAACCCCCATTTTCTTTCGTAATAAAATCCATGGGCCTGAACAAAGACTGCCATCCTTGTTCCCCCAGCCTTACCTTTTGCTCCCTTCCTATTACTTGGCCCTCATGTGGGTTCTTAGCGCTGAAATTCTCCTCGTGCCCACCCCATGCATGCCTCTCCCCAGTACGCTCCCAGCCTTGGGCTTCAGCTTCCAGAGGCCTGCTTGAGTGGGGCGCAGTGGCTCACACCTGTAATCCTACTACGCTGGAAGGCTGAGATGAGTGGATATCTTGAGTTCAGGAGTTCAAGACCAGCCTGAGCAAGAGCGAAACCCCCATCTCTAAAAATAGCCAGGTGTTGTGGCAGGCACCTGTAGTCTCAGCTAGTCGGGAGGCTGAAACAAGAGAATTGCTTGAGCCAAAGAGTTTGAGGTTGCTGGAGCTATCATGCCATGGCACTGTACTGCGGGTGACAAAGTGAGACTCTGTCTCAAACAAAACAAAACAAACCAAACAAAAAAACCAGAGATCTGCTTGGTGGTTTTCCAACTCTATCACCCTCTCCACCCTTCCTTAGGAAATCTAGTCTATCCCGCTTCTCTCTGTTTAGTACTTATATTGTATCCCATCTTTCCTTCTGCAGCAGTTGTCATGATTTTTGTTAGTTTTTCTCCACTTCTAGGAGGCCGTAAACATTTATTAAGTCTCTACCTGGGAGGGGGATTTAAACATTCATTAAGTGAAGAACAGGACTTGTTAGTTCTTTCTCTACCTTAGGTGGGTCTAGACATTCATTAAGAGTAGGACTCTTGGGCAGTGCCTGTGGCTCAGTGGGTAAGGCACCAGCCCATATATGGAGGGTGGCAGCTGGTTCAAACGCAGCCATGGCCAAACTGCAACAAAAAAAATAGCCGGGTGTTGTGGTGGGCACTTGCAGTCCCAGCTACTCGGGAGGCTGAGGCAAGAGGATCCCCTAAGCCAAGGAGTTGGAGGTTGCTGTGAGCTGTGATGCCATGGCACTCTACCAAGGGTGATAAAGTGAGATTCTGTCTCTAAAGAAAAAAAAAAAAAAAAAGAATAGGAATCTCAGCTCTGTGCCTGTAGCTCAGTGAGTATGGTACCAGCCACATACACCCAAGCTGGCAGGTTTGAGCTCAGCCCGGGCCTGCTAAACAACGACTGCAAACAAAAAAATAGCCAGGCATTGTGATGGCGCCTGTAGTCCCAGCTACTTGGGAGGCTGAGGCAAGAGAATCGCTTAAGTCTAAGAGTTGGAGGTTGCTGTGAGCTCTCTACTGAGGGCGACATAGTGAGACTCTGTCTCAAAAAAAAAAAAAAAATAGGATTCTTGTGTTTCTTCTGGTTCTGTTAAACTTCCTTCTAGGTTATAGAAGATTCACAACAGATAACCCTCTGACCTTCTTACGAGGCCTCCAACAGATGACCTTTAGTCTTTTCTTTTTCTTTCTTTCTTTTTTTTTTTTTTTTCCAGTTTTTGGCCGGGACTAGTTTTGAACCTGCCACCTCTGGTATATGGGGCCAGTGCCTTACTCCTTGAACCACAGGCGCTGCCCGACCTTTGGTCTTTTCCACCGCATCTCCAGTTACTGAGTTACGGCTGGCACACCCTCCACCTCCTGAACTACGCATACCAAATAGTGCCACAGTGTTCATCAAACAAGACTCAACCACTTATAAAAGTGCCCCTTTACTCTAACTCATCTGCTTGCAGATGCTCTTAATAAATTTCTGCTATTAGCTCTACTTGGCCTGGGACTTTGAGACACCTTTCCACCTTTAGACATCTAACAAACGGTCCTGGGACACCTCTTGACATCTAACAGTTTTAATTCATCACTAAGTGGTTTTATTTTATTATTATTATATTTTGTTCGTAAGAGCAACCTTTGCACTAAGTGTTTTTAAATGTTTAAAGTCTATTTTTTTGTCCCTAGCATCAGAGTTCTACAGGTCAGGGAATGGGTCTGACCTTTTCCCACTGTACCCCCGCATCTAACCCAGGGTCTGGGACATAGTAAGTTCTCAATAGGTATTTTAAAAATAGACAACAAATTTAGTGATCAGTGTAATAGCAATTATAGCTACAAATTATTGCCCTTGCCCACCATGTGATTTGCACATGTAGGTACTTGGATTTACATCTCTCCCATCTCCATACCAGCAGGGTAGATATTATCTCCATTTTCAGAGAAAAAAATCAAGACTCGGGACATATAATGATTTGCCCAAGGCCACAGAGTTGCTTTAGTGTAGAGCCAGGCTGAGATTCTGGATCAGTTTTACTCCAAAATCTATGTTCTTTCCTTCCAGTTGCCTTGAGTGTTACCTAGCATGCTGTCTGACCTACCCTCTTCCCAATACTCTCTTCTTCCGAATTTTGTATTCATCCTGTTCTCCACACTGCCAAGCCAGTCCTTGTTAACACAGAGTTGAGACAAAGCTCCTTGTAGGTTTGGCTGAAATGACAGCATCCTCAGCTTTTCCTGAGAAAGTCTGTGTTTGAGAATCACAGTGAAACTGAACAATTTTTTAAAAGCCACTCATCTATGACAGCACCCATAGCACAGTGGTTATGGCGCCAGCCACATATACCAGGCTGGCAGGTTTGAACCCAGCCTGGGCCAGCTAAACAACAATGATAACTACAACCAAAAAAAAAAAAAAAATAGCCAGGTGTTGTGGTGGGTACCTGTGGTCCCAGCCACTTGGGAGGCTGAGGCAGAATCTCTTAAGCCCAAGAGTTTGACACTGTACGGAGGGCGACATAGGAAGACTGTCTAAAAAAAAAAAAGGCCACTCATCTATGCAGTAGCATTCAGCCTATTTATGAGCTCCCTTTTATATGGAAAAAGTCCAGAAATGTCAACAAGTCTCCAGGTGTGGGTGGTGCCTGTGGCTTAGTGGGTAGGTTGCTGGTCCCATATACCAAGGGCGGCAGGTTCAAACCCGGCCCCAGCCAAACTGCAACAAAAAAATAGCCAGGCACCGTGGCAGGCACCTTTAGTACCAGCTACTCGGGAGGCTGAGGCAAGAGAATTGCTTAAGTCTAGGAGTTGGAGATTGGTGTGAGCTGTGACACCACGATACTCTACCGAGGGCGATAAAGTGAAAAAAGAAAGAAAAGACAAAAAAGAAAAGAAAAGAAAAAAACTTAAAAAGAAAAAAAAAATAAATAAGTCTCCAGGTGACTAAGTACAGAAATAATGAGTGATACTGCAGCCATAGACACAGGCCGCAGGAAGGCTCACTGCCCTGGCAGGCCTTAGTGGCCATGGCCTGCCAAGTACTTGCCAGTGAGATTCCTTTCTTCCTGGCTTGCCACTGAGATTCGGAAGGGCTGTGGAAGCAGGCCAGAAACAGCAAAAATTATACAGTACGTGGGTTCAATTTATAAAAATGAGACTAAAAGTATCTAATTTCATATTACATATTGGGTTTTATAAACTTAAAAAATTTCAAGTATACTGAAGTTTTTATAGCATTTAGCTTTTATAGCCTTAAATCTTTAAATACCACCCCTGTCCCCACTTAGTTTTCCTGATTATAAACGCCTGTGGTATCATTTGTAACAAGGGAAAAAATGCTACTATAAAAACCAGAGTCATGCTTCCTCTGGGAATGAGAGCTACCGTGGGCAGCAAAGCACCTTGAGAAGGGTGAAAATGGAGGTCTCAGGAGGGGTCGCTGGCTGGGTTGCTCTGCCTGGAGAAGGGGAAGAGTGTTCTTTATCTGGAGCTAGAGGGCTCAAGGAGAAGACAGGAAGGAGAAGAGAGGGATGAACTGAGGCCAGCAGGGAAGAAAAGGTCAAGGAAACTTTGTTTTTTAAAAAAGAACAGAGCTGTCCAATACTCATTTTGAGCTGCTCTTCACGATGCAGCATTAAGCGAGTGCATTGTACGCACACACCTTGTTCACCCTGGCATGTACCCTGGCACTGTTTCGTGGAAATTACAGGAACAAGGCTAAATTCCATACCTGGGTCCACAGTGAAAGTGGAACCAGGATTCAGCACTGGAGGGAAGGGAGCCAGTGACAGCAAGGGGCAAACAGCACCCTTAATCACAACTGGGAATCATGGTCTTCTGGACCCTGCCCTGACATCTTCCCATATGTAGAAAGGGGTTCATAGGTGATATTTCCTGGATTTGAAGGGGCATAGGAAGAGTCCCAGCTGACACCTGAGGTGCATAGGCAGAGAGTTTCCTAGGCTTGTTTCTTGTTTTTCACCTTTAGATCTCTTTACCTTTTACAGAAACTATGGTACAGGGAACAAGGCTTTTGAAGACATACCTGAATTTGAAACTGAGCTGTTTCAATTGCTTAACTCATTTGAGGCACAATTTTGTTCACCATAAAAAGGATCTCACAGGACACAGGATTTTGCAGAGGTTTAAATTAAATAACATATCATATATGGGTTAAGAGTTTCAAATACTAGCATCAGAGTGCTTGGTATTTCTTTTCTTTTTTTTTTGAGACAGAGTCTCATTTTGTCGCCCTCAGTAGAGTGCTGTGGTGTCACAGCTCACAGCAACCTCCAACTCTTGAGCTTAGGTGATTCTCTTGCCTCAGCCTCCTGAGTGGCTGGGACTACAGGCGCCCGCCACAATGCCTGGCTATTTTTTGTTGTTGTTGCAGTTTGGCTGGGGCCGGGTTTGAACCTGCCACTCTCGGTATATGGGGTGGCGCCCAACCTACTGAGCCATAGGCACTGCCCAATATACACGTTTTCTTGGATTTACAGGAATAACTTGATAGTTATTATATGTGAAGTCTTGTTGGTAATTTTCTTTTCTTCTTCTTCTTCTTTTTTTTTTTTTTGTGAGGCAGAGTCTCACTCTGTCACCCAAGGAGAGTGCCGTGGCATCATGATAGCTCACAGCAACCTCAAACTCTTGGGCTCAAGCAATCCTCTTGTGTCAGCCTCCCAAGTAGCTGGGACTACAGCTATCTCCACTCACCACTATCCCCAGCTAGTTTTTCTATTTTATTGTAGAAAAGAGGTCTCACTCTCACCCTGGGTAGAATGCCATGGTGTCATAACTCACAGCAAGGTCCAACTACTGGGCTCAAGCGATCCTCTTGCCTTTTCTATTTTTAGTTAAGACAAGGTCTCATTCTTGCTCAGGCTGAACTCCTGAGCTCAGACGATCCACCCACCTCGGCCTCCCAGAGTGCTAGGTTACAGGCATGAGCCGCTGCACTGGCCTATTATTTTTTTTTGGGCGGGAGGGTGAATTAGCAGATTCCGACTACCATGGCCACTGTCCTGCTCTAATCCTTGTGGATCTGGGACTTCTAGAAACATTTTGTTTGCTTGTGTTTTTGGTTTTTGATACCATTTTCTTAACTACCAAGGACATTATTTGAAAGACAAGATATGTATGTAGAGAAAATATATTTCAAATAAGTGAATTTGGGATCAACTAACATGAGTGGAAGGAATTGCAGCTGTAAGTCTTTATTATCTGTGAGCTAATAAAGAAACTGGGTTCAAGGGCATTTAAGGATATGTAACTTTTCTTGGCATTCAGGGTCTGCCCTCTATTGGCGAGATGTGCGTAAAAGTGCTTTTATCACTCAGAATTAGATTGAAATGAAATTTATTTACTAAGCATAGTTTTTATGGGAAGTTAAGTATGAATAAGGTAGAAAGCCCTTTAAAAACTAAAAAATAAGAATATAACTTTTTTCTTAGTGAGGGATGTAGTTAATGCAGGAAGAAGGACTGGGAGAAATGTTAAAGAAAACAGACAAGTTAGAAGCACTTTTCAATGTCATGTTTAGAGGAACATCTGCTTCAAAAATCTTGAATCAGGGCAGCACCTGTAGCTCAATGGGTAAAAGGCGCCGACCACATACACCCAGGCTGGTGGGTTTGAACCCGGCCTGGGCCAGCTAAACAGCAATGATAACTGCAACCCCCCCTCCCCAGAAAAAAAAAAACAAAAAACTGGGCATTGTGGCTGGTGCCTGTAATCCCAGCTATGTGGGAGGCTGAGGCAAGAGAATTGCTTAAGCCTAAGAGTTTGAGGTTGCTGTGAGCTGGGGCGCCACAGCACTCCACCGAGAATGACATAGTGAGACTCCATCTTGGAAAAAAAAAATCTTGAATCAAATGAGGGACTGGATACTTTTATAGATGCACAAATAAAATCCACTCCATTTTTCTCTATGCATCTAATACACTATTTAATTTTACATAACTGTGTTTTGACCCTTTTTATACACCAGTTTATTCCCCAGCATTAAACCCAATGCTTGTCTTAGAATAAGACTCTAAAAATTTGGAGGTAAAAACTTTTTTTAGTTTGTTGCAGAATACTACCAATTTAAAGGCTTCTAAATTATAAGCAATAAGTAATAGTATGCCTGCATTAAAAAACTAAAGCTTAAGAGGATTTAAATAAAAGTATTTAAACTATATACTCCTTGGTGTATAAAATATTTAAATTATATAGAGTTTATTTACTTAAATTTTATATGTGAAAGTTCCCCGAACATTTCAGAAGACACTTACAATATTAATTCAAAATATAATTATTCTTAGAGTACCGAAAAGTCCATGGAAGCTTCATTATGATTATTAGTCTCACATGACACATTGCAGTGATGTGTGTATTTTCACTCCTTTCTCTCTGATTAATGGAGGGGAATCTTAAGGTCATTCCACCACAAAGGAAGGTACTTAAAGTATTTTAAGCATTAACCAAATTTATTCCAATTACCAGCTTTTTCATTAGGCATTCCTTTTCATTATCTGATTAACATGTCTCACCAGTGAGAGTAGTGTAAATGGTTGAATAATCTACGTGTAAGGCAAATATAATGAAAACAGCACTCTTGCTATATAATGAGATTTGTTCTTCATTTTCTCTATGTTAATTTTCTCCTGTGTGTTTTGAAATACCAATCAGCTGCTCTACACTACAAGATTGGTTTTTGGTGTGTTTCCTGCTATTCCAAGACCCCCCTCCACCCCCCAAAATTTTATATATCTTCTATAGTTACATGTATATCATATTTACATATATATTTGTATTTGATGTCTGGGTCTAGAGTTAAGCTTGAAGTTTGTCAGTTTTGCCGTAATAATTGACTTCCTCCTGTGATCAGATTTTTACTCTAACAAAGAAATAGATTACTGTAAATAATTTTAAAAGCAAGGTATATTGGACTGAGGATAGCTTTTGAAAATAGAAAACTCATCAAGAGATAGTGACTCAATTTATTGTGGGATTTGATATGTATGATGAAAGGGACAGAAAATTTTTTAGCAAGTATCACAATTCCTGATTTTTGTTTGGATCATAGTGCAGGGCAGGAATTCACTCTTTCCCTTATGGACCAGTTCCAGACACTGGGAACAGACATTCAGGATATTTCTGGGGTCCTAGGGGGGCTTGTAGCCTCCTATCATAACCCCCCGTTCCTTTTTAGCATTCTTGAGTCATAGAGTAAGAAATGGAGTTGTGACACACTGCACTCTGAACATCCTCTAACTTTGCATTGTAGGTAAAAGTGTGCTGCTTAGTTCCAAATTCTGGCTCTGCTACTTTCTAGCTGTGTAAGCATGGGTGAATTTCTTTTTTTTTTTACAGGTGCAAAACAGAGGCTTTAATCCACACAGCAATGAAGGTGCAAGGGGCTGAGTGCATGGGAGGAGCCAGGAAGGCAATGGCCCGGTCCTAGGAGGAAGGCAGGCACTGGCCTCCCCTAGGAAACTACATCTGTGACTCTTGTGGCTCCTGTCCCAGCCTCTGCCCAGACCACCAGCAAGATCCCGGGTCAAGCCCCTGTGTTGTGCTTCTCAGTGCATGGGTGAATTTCTTAACCTTTCTCAGCTTTCTCGTGTGTAAAATGAGAAAACTAAAGTACCTAACTCATGGTGTGGCTGAAGGATTAAATGAGATAATATATGTGATGGTTCAGCATAATGGTATGTGGTAAGCACTCGGTGGAAGACATCTGTTACTATTATTTCTTTACTTCTGTAGCTCAGAATTTCTTTGTGGGTTGTTTGTTGTTTGCACAGAGCTTGGTAGCAGCCCACTGAGACTGTTGAACTGAATGGATAGGTCAGAGTTTGGTCACACAGCATCCACATTATATAAAGCCAAGAAACTGGTTAGGTCTGGAGGTGCTAGCAGATTGCTTTAATTCATGGCACTGGCCTTAAAAGACAAGAGGAGACTCTTGCTTCGTTGCAAACCTATCACTGGCGCTAGAGAAACATTGTTCATGTGCTTGATTCAGAGGCATCTCCCCTCATTAGAGTTACTTACTGGCTTTTTGCTGTGCTATATTTAATGTAATAATTCTAGCTATGCTTTAGTCAAAACGCAAATATTTTTAAGTGAACTCAACCCTACATTGCATTGCTCTAGCAAGTTATGTGACAGAAAAGAGAGTGCTGCAGTTATGCATGACAGTATTTTTATGAGTCGATCTTATTGCATGTTTATACAATTTTGTACTATTAACATTGAACAGGAGGAGACTAGTTCATAATAAGTTCATAACTCTAACCAAGGTGTTAATAATCTCTTTGTCCTTGTTAATATTACAATATGGTGTGTAGTACCAGGGGCGGAACAAAAAGTATTCTGGCATGTGTAACTGCTTGAATGAGACATTTGGGAGTCTAGCTTGACCAGCGATTTGACTAGGCTGTGCAAAAACAGGGGCAGATATTTAGCAAAACATCCCTACCTCAAGGTTCTTTTCTTCTTCTTCTTTTTTTTTTTGAGACAGAGTTTTACTATGTTGGCCTTGGTAGAGTGCCTTGGTGTCACAGCAACCTCAAACTCTTGGGCTTAAGTGATTCTCTTGCCTCAGCCTCTCGAGTAGCTGGGAGGGACTACAGGCACCTGCCACAGTGCCTGGCTATTTTTTGTTGCAGTTTGGCTGCGGCCGGGTTCGAATCCACCACCCTCGGTATATGGTGCCGGCACCCTATTCACTGAGCCACAGGTGCTGCTGAGCTTTTTTTAATCAGAATTTGTGCTTAAGCTGGTACACTTAGTATATACAGATACTTTTGGGACAGTAAAGCAGTCAATGAAATGCAAGAAAAAGCTTTTAGTTTTTAAGAATAACAAACACCTCACTTTCTTAATACAGAGGAGAACTTTCTTTCTTTCTTTTTTTTTTTTTTTGAGACAGAGCCTCAAGCTGTCCCCCTGGGTAGAGGGCTGTGGCATCACAGCTCACAGCAACCTCCAGCTCCTGGGCTTAAGTGATTCTCCTGCCTCAGCCTCCCAAGTAGCTGGGACCACAGGCATCCGCCACAATGCCGGGCTATTTTTTGGTTGCAGCCGTCATTGTTGTTTGGCGGGCCCTGGGCTGGATTCAAACCCACCAGCTTAGGTGTATGTGGCTGGTGCCTTAGCTGCTTGAGCCACAGGCACCAAGCCACAGAGGAGAACTTTCTAATCAAGGCAGACATTCTACTAAGGTAATACATCTGCAGAGATTTTATTTTATTCTGAAGAGAACAGTAGCTAGTGGTTTACTGAGTGCCAATTCTGGGCCAAGCTCTGACCTTAGCTATATGTATTAACTCACTACCTTGAGGTAGTTAAGTTTATAATTCCCAGTTTATAAATTAAGAAACTGAGGCCCACTGAGGTTAGATAACTTGCCTCGGTAACTGATTGAACAGGGATTCAAATACAGGCCAGTTGGCTCCTGCAATTGAGTCCTTCTCCTCTAAATTACTTGTCTTTTGGATGTCCCTCCCCCCCCCAAAAAAAAACTTCGCAAACATCAATTGAGATCACTCTAGAAATACTTTATTCCTCATATTTTTTTAAAAAGAAGAAAATTATGGAAATTTAAACTAAGTATTTTTCTTGCCTGAAAACATTTCACAGAAAATGATTATTAAAAAGACTTGGGGGAAGGGGGATATAACAATCAAAACTAATTTTTTTGTAGGTAGCCATTACATTTCTTTTTTTTTTCTTATTAATACAGTATTTATTTACCTTTCCTCTGTCAAACCCTGAGCCAACCACTTTCCCCAGGCTGCCTGGGGAGGTATGGGAAAGGAATACACAGGGCAGAGGAGAACGGGAGAGAGAACTATGGGAGGTGGAGACGGCTCCTTCACAGGGCGAAGAGGATGAGAAAGGCCACCATCAGGCAAAAGAGCCCCATGGCCTCCGAGAGGGCAAAGCCCAGAATGGCGTAGGAGAAGAGCTGTTGCTTCAGAGAAGGGTTCCTGGCATAACCAATGATGAGGCTCCCGAACACAGTTCCAATCCCAGCCCCAGAGCCAGCCACACCAACTGTGACAGCCCCAGCCCCACTGAACTTGGCTGATGTCCCTTGAAACAGCACTGGTTTGGAAGCTGCGGCTAGGGACAAGTGAGGCCAGGGAACGTGAGGCTGCCAAGATGCTGAGGTTCTCATCTGTTCATGTCCGTGTCTCTGGTCGTTTCAGCACCACCACAGACAGTGGTCGGCTCAGCAGCTGAGAGGTGCTCTTGACCAAGGAGGGGGTGGAGATGAACTTTGAGCAGGCGTACATTTTCAGGGGTGGGGGGCTTTGGCAGGAAAGCTGCTCCCAGTGCAGAGAAGACAGAGAGGGGCGGGGAGGCGGGAATAGCGAAAGGAAAGCCGATAGCCATTACATTTCTTTAAACTGTCTCAATGCCAATGTGTATTCTACAAAAGAAAATGGTTTCATAAATTAATTGATTTAAAAGTAGGTGCCGGTGTTATACATTTTTTTATAAAAAATAAAATAAACTTATGTAGTGAAAAAAAAAAGACTTGGGGGGAAAAAATCCTGGTCTACAAAGGACACTGCTGGGGAAAAAAAAAAAGGCTTGGTGACACTGTCTGCTTTTCAAGGCTTTCACGTCCTTGGTGAAAGGATCATGTTCTAAGAGTTCGGAGGTTTGGATTCTAGGCTCTTCTAGTAACAGCTGTATCACCTTAGCAAAGTCACTCAACCTCTTTAGATTCTTTTTTCAAATGAAAAATATTAATATGTTGTTATTTATCTTACATAGTTACTGAGAGAATCAGAATTGATAGGAAATGATTTAAAAAATACTACATTCTATGGAAATATAAGGTGGCTTTATTACAGCTTATTGTCATTTGCCATATATGGAATCCTGTAATCTCAGAATCGAAAGACACCACTGGTGTACCTCCCAGAGGGCAGAGTGGAAACAGCTGTAACTATTGCCCTGTGTTAAAACCCTCACTTGGTCCCTTCGTTACTTGGTAACCTTGATCTGACTTCTCTCTCTCAGCTTTATTTATAAAAGAGAGAATAATATTTACTTTTCAGTGGTATAAGGATTAAGTGTGACAGTGTATAATAGCAGTATCCTGTCCCATGTTCTCTCAGGAAATCCTCAGACAGCCAAAACAAAACAAAGCAAAACACAACCTGCCAACTGAAATAAATAAAAACAGCAAAAATAAAAAAAAAAACAACATAATATTTTGAAGATACATGAAGTCAATACATACTTAAGTATTCCCATAATAAGAAAAATGTTAAGTATTCTTACTAGTACGGCATGTGAAACGTATGAGATGCCAATGGCATCTTTATTTTTGGAAAAATAAGCAATGTTGTGCTAACCACTTACAGTTTTCAGAAGACCACAGTACCATAAAATCTTATAAGTTTTAGTTTCTTTAGGTTTAACTTTCTACACAATCAAATAATATGTGAGTAGTGGCAGTGTAGTGAGCAGAATAACGACACCCCAAAGACGCCCGTGTCCTAACACCTAGACCATGTTATGCTGTATGCCAAGGAGGAGTTAGGGTTGCGGAGAGAATTAAGATGCTGACCAGTTGACTTTAAAATAGGAGCTGAGCCTGGTTTATCCAGGTGTGCCCAGTGTAATCACCACCTCATAAAAAGTGAATGAGGAAGGCAGAAGAGGGGAGAAGCAGAGAGATGGCACCATGGGAGGACTTGGCCGAATGTTGCTGCCTTTGAAGATGAGAAAGGGGACCATGTGCCAAGGAAAGCAGGAAGGCACTGGAAGCCGTGCAGGCGAGGATACTGACTGTCCCCAGAGTCTCCAGAAAGGAATGTGCCCTGCCGCCCCTTTGAGTTTAGCACAGTGACATCCATTTTGGACTTCCGAACTACAGAACTGTAAGATGATGTATTTAGGCCTTTTTGTAGGACACTAAATTTTGGTAAGTTGTTACAGCACCCATAGAATATTAATATAGGCAGTTTTCTTTCTTTTCAACCCTTTTACCTTATTTTTCTTTTCTAATTGCATTGGTGGAGACCTTTGATACACTGTTTAATAGGAGCGGTAATACTACATATCTTTTTTTTTTTCTTTTTTGAGACAGTGTCTCACTTTGTTGCCCCAGCTAGAGAGCCATGTCCTCAGCCTAGTTCACTGCAACCTCAAACTCCTGGGCTCAAGTGATCCTTCTGCCTCAGCCTCCCAAGTAGTTGAAACTACAGGTGCCCATCACCATACCTAGCTAATTTTTCTGTTTTTAGTAGAGACCAACTAGGTTTCACTTTGCTCAGGCTGGTCTCAAACTCCTGACCTCAACTGATCTCAGAGTCCTGGGATTACAGGCCTGAGCCACTGTGTCTGGCCCCTTTCTTGTTCCTTACTTGAAAATTAATGTTTCTAAATTTTTGCTATCAAGAAATGTTATTTGCTCTAGGTTTTTAATGTGTTCATCCTTATATCAGGTTAAGGAAAACTCAATTAAATTAAATTTAATTCATTAATTAATTAATTTATTTATTTTGAGACAGAGTCTGTGTTGCCCTCAGTAGAGTGCTGTGGTGTCACAGCTCACAGCAACCTCAAACTCTTGGGCTTAAGCAATTCTCTTGCTTCAGCCTCCCAAATAGCTGGGACTACAGGTGCCACCACAATGCTTGGCTATATTTTTTGTTGTTGTTGTAGTTGTCATTGCTGTTTGGCAGGCCTGGGCCGGGTTCAAATCCACCAGCCTCGGTGTATGTGGCTGGTGCCCTAGCCACTGAGCTACAGGCGCCAAGCCTATTTTATTTTTTAATCAGAGAATAACTATTGAATTTTATCAATGCTATATTTTAATTTCCCTTCTCTTATTCTATATATTTCTTTTTGTATCAAATAGGACATAAATTAAGCCTTTTCCTTCTTGCTTATATTTTTGGGAATGGTGATTAGTCAGGGAGAAGAGTACTCTTTCAAAATTAATGAATATTTTAGCCCTAAAAGTAGAAAAGATAGCTTTATTGTTGTGGAGTTCTCAGAGGAGTACCAAAATTGTTAGATGAATCACAGAAGAAAATGAGAGCCAATTATGGCAGTAAGTTACAGATAACAGATTTAAAACAGCCCACACGTGCAGTCTATGTGGCTGAAACTATCAAAGGGCGGGTTATCTAGTCAAACATCCTTACCCAGTTTTTCTGCTGTCACTTGTGTTTATGTTCATTTTTGTTTTCTGAAGGTAGACGGAATAGCACAGGAAACTCTACAGCTACTCAACATCAAAGAGGCTAAGATAGTCGGTAGCTTGTCTGCCTACCAAACATTTCAACCGCAGATGAAGTCAACGCCGTTTCTTCCATGGTCCGGCTGTTCGGTATTCCTGTCTTCTCAGCCTTCTTTTGTTTTCAGTATTCCTGTCTTGATAGATTTGCTCATTATAAACGTGACTCATTTTCTCTCCTTGTTTCCATTCCAGCGTTTCCTTTACTTTGTGAAGTCTAAAGTCATAATTTAGAAAAGTTGGTAACTAGTTGACCAATTATTTTGTACCCCCCTGGAAAACATTTCCCAATTGGGACTTTCTGATTCTTAGATCTTGTCATTGTCCTTGAATTAGGTGTTTGGATGGAAGTCGGAATCAGTCTTCAATTCAAGGTAAGAAGTGACTCCTCGCTTTCTCGATGGAGCTGTGAGAGGAGAGTGGAGATGTGGAAAGGAGCACCAGAGAGTAAGAAGTTCTGAGGAAAGACAGCCTTGAATCGAGTCACTCCTTGGAACATCTCCTATGACCTGAAGCAGCAAGGCACCTTGGCAGACTGCATACCTCAGCTACAGCAGGTTTTGACTGAGTTAGAGCAAATAATACTGCAACATTAGAGCGGCAGTATTATTAATAGAGCAATAATAATTGCAGCATTGTCCAAACCGTGTCCTATGAAAGCTGTGGCTTTTATCCTTTTCACAGGCATTACAGTTCGCATTCTCATCTTGAAGATATTATTTGTGGAACATCCATACTGTATTATAGGGCACTTGTTTTCTGGAAAATACAGCTTGGTCCAGAAGAAGTGAAGGACAGCCCCCACTGAAGTATTTTTTGCTATCCTTGTTTTGATGTTGATATTATAATTTGTAAGAGAATAGAAAGAAAAATGTACATAGAATTATGTCTCTTTTCTTGAGGGATTCTTTGCTATCAATTCTGATCCAAATTTTTTTTTCTGATCCAAATTTTAACGTGAATTATAGGCTCTCTGTTGTATAGCACATTTACACACCCAGCTGCTTATATTATCCCTGAATGACTTGTTCTGTATCTCCTTGGGTAATTGCTTTCATGCATTTATTACTTATCTTTTGGGTGACAGTCACATGTTGGATATTAAGGACATACGAACAAACAACACAGACATCTCTATTTCTGTAACAGCCTGTAAGAAGTGCTGTGATAAATGAAGCACAAGTGTGAGGCAGCACCGAGGGCAGCTGCCTAACCAAGAGTTGAGGCTCTAGAACGGTGATTATCAACGAGTTTTCTGTGGTACACTGCTGAGCTGTGACAGGATCATAGGTGTGCCATGAAAATTTTTGAACATCATTAATTAAATTATTTTCAAAAGAATTTCAAGCACAGTAAATGTATTCTTTTCTGTTTTTGCTCTTTTTTGTTTGTTTGTTTGTTTGTTTTTGGCCAGGGATGGGTTTGAACCCACCACCTCTGGCATATGGGACCGGCGCCCTACTCCTTGAGCCACAGGCGCCGCCCAGTTTTTGCTCTTTTTTTGATCAACATAATTTAAGTGTGCCGTGGAAGTTTAACTACAGGTTCCAGTGTGCTGTGAGATAAAAAAGGTTGAAAAACACTAGTCTAGGAGCTTGTCAGAAATATAAATTCTCAAATCCCATCCAAGATCTGCTGAGTCAGAAACTGAAGGAGTGGGGCCCAGCAATCTGTGTTTCCTCAAGTCCTCCAGGTAATTCTGGTCAATGCTGAAGTTTGAGAATTCCCATACTATAAGTAGCTTCCTAACCTGGAGGGACAGTGAAAAGCCAATACACACAAATTGAAAGAAAGAAGATGTAGAAGGTAAACATCCGATGGTAAGTGGACAACACTACACACAGTGCACGAAGATACAGATAAGCCCTGCAATGAAATTACTAGATGATATTCCACTCTACTTTATATGAAAACATGTTAGCACATCTTCCCTTACCCAGCATGCCACAAATGAACTGTGAGCATTGTTTTACCTATTATTCACATTCATAAAATTCATAAGTTCCAGGGGGTTTTATTGTTGTTGCAACTTTTGTTATTTTTTTTTTTTTTTAGATGGAGACTCACTCTGTTGCCCTGGGTAGAGTGATATGGTGTCATAGCTCACAGCAACCTCAGACTCTTGGGTTCAAGCCATCCTCCTGCCTCAGCCTTCTGAGTAGCTGGCACTATTGATGCCCACCACCTTGGGCAGCTAATTTTTCTTTTTTTTTATTTTTATTTTTATTTTTTTTGTAGAGACAGAGTCTCACTGTACCGCCCTCGGTAGAGTGCCGTGGCGTCACACGGCTCACAGCAACCTCCAACTCTTGGGCTTACGCGATTCTCTCGCCCCAGCCTCCCAAGCAGCTGGGACTACAGGCGCCCGCCACAACGCCTGGCTATTTTTCCGTTGCAGTTTGGCCGGGGCCGGGTTTGAACCCGCCACCCTCGGTATATGGGGCCGGCGCCCCACTCACTGAGCCACAGGCGTCGCCCGGGCAGCTAATTTTTCTATTTTTAGTAGAGATGGGGTCTTGCTCAGGCTGGTCTTAAATTCCTGAGCTTAAGCAATCCTCCCAGAGTAGGATTACAGGTGTGAGCTACCATGCCCAGCCTAACACAGTAGGGTTTAATAGTGTTTTGAGATGTAAGCCAAGCATATGTGCCCAAATCAGCTTCACTAAAAATAGTTTTTCTTTTTTTTTTTCTTTTTTGAGACAGAGCCTCAAGCTGTCGCCTCTGGGTAGAGTGCTGTGGCATCACAGCTCACAGCGACCTCCAGCTCCTGGGCTTAAGTGATTCTCTTGCCACAGTCTCCCAAGTAGCTGGGACCACAGGCGCCTGCCACAATGCTCGGCTATTTTTTGGTTGTAGCTGTCATTGTTGTTTGGCAGGCCTGGGCTGGATTCGAACCCGCCAGCCCTGGTGTATGTGGCTGGCACCATGCTGAGCCCTAAAAATAGTTTTTCAAGGAAATTTAATCATGCTTAAACTCCTCAGTGTCCCATCACCAGGCTGATAGCTTTGTGTTGAGTAAAAAGCCTCTTGTGATCCAACCTGTGCCCAGTTTTATAGCATCAGCCATGCAAGTCATCAACCCTTGCTTGTGATCTTTCCATGCTCCCTAGCCATGGGATGTCTTCATTTGCATCCCCACCACCCATCTGTGGAATACTTGCTATCCTCCCAAGACTCAACACATGTCAACTTACTAAACATCTCTTCCCACCAAGTTGATATAATTTCTCACACTTGTCACTGCTAAAACACTTCTCAGATGGGTACAAACTGTATGTTTGTCTCCTTCACTAGATAGCAAACCAAGCATGAGCCCAACCCATAGCAGGTTCTCAAGAAATATTTTAAAAGAAATAAATGAGGTCAGGTGCAGTGGGTCACTCCTGTAATCTTAGCACTCTACGTGGCTGAGTCGGGAGGATCGCTTGAGCTCAGCAATTCAAGGCCAGCCTGAGCAAGAATGAAACCTATCTCTACTAAAAATAGAAAAAGTAGCTGGGCATTGTGGCGGGTGCCTGTAGTCCCAGTTATTCAGGAGGCGGAGGCAAGAGGATTGCTTGAGCCCAGGAGTTTGAAGTTGCTGTGAGCTATGATGCCATGGGCACTCTAGACTAGGGCAACAGAATGGGACTGTCTCCAAAAACAAAAAACTCTATTTACTGTAGGGGTATCCTTTATAAGAAATCTCACATGAAAAAATCTTTTCAATTAGGTTTGATTCTTTGAAGTAATTGGTGTGTTTTTACCTTTTGGATAATGTCCATGTGTTATTGATTTATTCCCCTTTTTTGCTATGGTCACCAGGAAGCTCAGAGCCACATCAGTTGTTCAATTTAATGCTATCATAGAATTATATGTGTTAGTATCTTTTCATTATAACTTTCTTTGTGGTCTTCAACTATGTTTATATATGGTTTTCCTAGTTCTTATTTTTAAACTTACTTATGTAAGTTCTTTATGTTTTTAAAATTTGTATCAAAGACTATGTAAAATGAAATGAAAGGATGAATTTATAAATAAGTGGTTGTATTTGCTTT
Organism: Nycticebus coucang; assembly: GCF_027406575.1. NCBI lineage: Eukaryota > Metazoa > Chordata > Mammalia > Primates > Lorisidae > Nycticebus > Nycticebus coucang. The sequence goes on from NC_069780.1 coordinate 36,146,518, forward strand.
CTTTGAGTCACAATTCTCTATGGTTATGATGAAGGGTGTGAGGTAGAAGGGAGGTGGGTATTAGTTACAGGGAAGCCAGTTAGGCTTTTTTAAAAGTCCAAGAGAGAAATAAGGAGGGTCAAAACTGAGGCAGTGGTAATGGGATGGTGTAAAGGGGTGGCTCTGAGAGAGGTTTAGGAGGCAGGATTGAAGGGCATTGGTAATGCTGTGTGTGAGGGGATGGGAGGGTGATGAGAGGTGGGAGGTTTCCATAACGATTTTGAGATCCCCATCTTGTTTGCCTGGATGGCAGGTGGGGAAGGTGGCACCATTCGCTATGATGGGGTTGTCTGGAGAGAAGCAGGGGGGAGGTGAAGATGCCAAGTATCTGTGGGATAGCGAAATGGACATTTCTATATCAGTTGGTCTGGAACTCAGAAGGAGTCTGTGATGAAGACAGAAACTTGGTCTTGTTGGAAATGAATGAGCTCTCCTGGAGAGAGAGAGAATGCGTGGCAGAGAAGAGCAAAAGCAAAGGAAAGGATGAAAAGTCAGAGCCTTGAGAATCATCATTAATGATCAGGGGGAGGAGGAAGAGCTGGCAGAGGAGAATGAGAAAGAAAACAGGCCAGAGTTTTCATCAACATCAATAAAGCTTTATAACAATACAATTCAGTATCGTTTGGATTAATACTGCAATAATTACACACTTTTTACATCATGAAAATGAGTCATAAATAGTGTAAAAATAATTCTGAAGATCAACTTCTCACAAACTAGGAACCCTGAAAACAAGTTTATAAAGGAAATAAAACAAATTAGAAACTGAACACAAATGCAATTATCTCCAAAACTGCAAATCAAAAGCCTCATGCATCTTTTGATTCAGTAATGGCAGCCAGAGAAATTACAATGAAATTGAATAAGAAATCAAACAGGGAGAATTCAACTTTCAATTATTTACACTACTGAGATAAACAGGTTTGTGCCATATTTACAGTGATAAGATACAACACATTCTTAGAATAATCAATTACATGAGACTGGCCCACAAACATTTTAGAAAAATGCAGTATAATCTTGCCAAAATTTTTTTTGTCATTTTCACTTATTTTGTATTTATGTGAATTTTGGGCAATATAAAAATAGCTGCTCATGGAGATGAACTTTAAAATGTGAAAAATACAAATAAAAATATAATATTTTCTAAAGAAAAATCAGATACATACATCTTTTTAACATGTTATTAAGTTGAATGAAACATTTACAACAGTATAAAGAATATTCACATAAATGCCAACAATATGTAAGACATTCTTTTGTGAATCCACTTCATTATTTTTGAGATATGTGAGAATATCAACTGTATTTTGAGAAATGTTGATACTTTTATGTTAAATAGTCAATAAATCACAAATAATGGTTCAGGATGAAAAATCTTCCTGTTCCCAAAAGGACAGTTCTGTCAGTAAGAAGCATAGGCAAATTTATGCCTTTAAATACTTTTAAATAAAAAAGCTATTAAAATGTTTATTATTATTGGATTAGCAAAACCAAAAATTTAAGTTAGAGGATTATCTTTGCTATGACATGTAACAAATCTAGCCAATATAAATGTATTTCAAGAAAAAGAAGAAGAATTAGGGACTGAAGGTTTCTATATTCTAAAACAATTTAGCAGAATCATAATTGGTCAAGTATGTTAATTCCACTAGGGATGTATGATTATAAGAGTCAGAATCACACATGATTGTTTCTAGTATTTTTTGAAAGATAAAAGTTCCTATGGACTTGACTTCTTAGAGATAATAGGTTTTTTTTTTTTTGGTAGAAATTAGAAAGTCCTACTTTTGGTGGTGTGAAATATTAATATAATTTGACTACTAAGAAATAAGAAAAAAACAAGGTTTCAAAAATGTGCATCTGTATGTCTTGTATGATCTTATTAGATGATAATAAAACACCATCACACAAGTATAATCCAGTTCAGGGTAAGACAATATATAAAAGGATAACAAATGATAACTTTCCATGCTTCAATAGTAACTTCAAAAATAAAACCTTGGAAATTAAGCAAATTTCCTAAGTGATAAAAATATAAGATACCAAAGGCAATTTTTTCATAGGTTACAGACGTGCTGATTTGACCATTTTCTAAACTAGCATATCTGTATCTACACACACATATATGTTTTTTTAAACAAAGAACATGTAGTATAAACTACTGGATGCATATGTTCTTGCTGTCCCATTAAAACATCATATGCACAGACTGTAAGTTCAAAAACAAGACCTTTCTTCTGTTAAAAATTAAAGATGCTCTCATGTCTTCCATAATGCAAGAAAGAAAAATCCTCCAAGATTGCTTTTGATAATGAACAGTGAAAACTAAAAGAAAAAAAATTAAGCATCTTTGTGTACTAGGTACTGTCTGTGGTGTGTACTGACTTCTCTAACACTGATTTTGTCATGCTAAATCAAATTATATAATCGAAAAGATGAATGAACGTAAAAGGAGAGATGAATCAAAGTTGATAAAGGCATATTATATATGAAATGAACACGAAACAAGGGCATCCCTGATACGAGTTAACACATGACATCTGTAGGTACATTGTTTTGTTTTACATTAAGAAAGGCTAGTCATTGAACCATAATTATAGCAAATTCATGAACTTTAAATATAAAATCATACATTAATTATTTAGGAATGCTATTAGAGAAATGAAATTACCCCACAGTATAATAGTTGCATTGTCCATAATAAAAAAAGAAAATAATTAGACATTAGCACCAACTGACATGAATGGAAAACAATTTTAAATCTGAAACAAAATAATTTGGCATCCTTCAGAAATGTTTTAATAGAAATACAACTTGACCTTGCCTTATTTCCAATGTATCTTTTATATATTTTTCTCAGTGCTCTATCAACAGTATAAATCAAAAGAAATCCTTAAGGAAAATATATGTTATTTACCAACATATATCAACAAACATAAGTCATTAGATCATTTAGAAATTATTTGAGGTTTCACTGTATTGATGACAAAACAGATGCTTGAAAATATTTTAGTAACCACAAGTTTAAGGTTATCTATGGCATTCAAGACCTAGCAATGAACAAAGAGGACTTTGTTTTTTCCAAGGAAATAAATGAAATGGAAGTTTACAACTTTAATCACAAAATAAGTCAATGGCATCAAATCAGTTATAGAGCAAAACCCAATACACGCACAGGACAGAAAAACATTCTTTAAAGGGGTGTGTTCAAAAAAAATTTTTTTTATACATGAAGTGATTCTCTTTTGATGTTGAGATATTCCCCTTTGAAGCTGTGCAAGTTTTAAATAGTGATCCATCTCAATACCTCTTTCTGCTAGAGGAGCAGAAAGACAGAAAGGAAGAAATACAGCCACCGGACTTTCTGAAGAGACTCTAGTTTGTTTTCCTGAAGACAATGTATCTTCCCCCCTCCAGTTCATTTTACAAATCATTTAAGACAAGTTGTTTCCAACATTGAGCAATACCTTATCTTAACATCATGCCATGGAAGGAATTGTTAGAAAATGATCTCCCTTATTTTAACATTAGTGGAATGTTACTAGATGTGTAACCAATTAGACTGATGTAATAATTTAAATGTCTATCTAACCTTGAAAACTCAATAGAAAAAGAAAAGATGATGGCATTTTGTATGAGTGATCATTTTGTACATAAAATTAAAGAGATCATAAGGATTCTTATCTTCAAATTACAGCTTAACTATTGTCACCATAAGCCAAAGGTGAGGGAAATTTCCTTCTGGCGGCAAAAACCTACGCATTAAACTAGAAATCTTCCCACAAAATGGCATTGAGACAGAAGAGAAATTAAATTCTTTAATGGGCTGAAAAGGTTACTACTAATTGAAAATATTTCTCTGAATGTGATCCTTCCACTAAGGATAAGCCATTTCAAAACATGCTACCAACTCTTTACTGTGCAAAGAAGTGCTCAGTCTAATACAGTTCGGCAACTTTTGAGAAAGATGAAAAAATACTCCCTTTATGGCAACTAGACTTCACAGCTTTCTGAGATCTCAGATTTGGTCTGTGGTTAAAAGATAAGACAAACATGTAGAAAAGTAAAAACAAAAGAGAAAGAAATCTAAATATGGACAAAACTTAGAACCATAAGAAATAGAAACTAGTTAATACTATCAAATGTGACAAAATCTTGGCTTTAAATTAATTGATAATCTTTATGAATGTTACATTCATCATGTAAAACAGTCAAAAGGTACTAAAAAAACCGCTTAACTTTCATGCTTTATAATGCTTAAAGTGAAAATATAGGTTCTTTTCTATTCTCTTCCATTAGCCCAAACAAGAAAGAAATTAGTAAAAGCTCATTTTGAATGTTGGAGACAAATTATCATGAAGGCTTTTCTCTAAAAAAATTGTTCAAAACAGATGTGACGAAAACTAAAACAAATATTTTCTAAATATTTCTGGGACTAAGAAAAAAAAGAAAAAGGATTAAAATGAATGGGAAATATCTTACTGTTTCTAGAAACTATGTAGAAAATGTTTGATATGGTTGGATCTTAGAAGAAAGGAAAGCTCTCACATCAGCTTTGGTAGAGATTGTACCAGTGAACTCCCCTCCATCTCCAGGAGAGGTTCTTTGGGCTGACCCCTTCCCAGAGCGTGCTGCTTCTTCAGCAACCTGAGCTTTGGTGGGATATACGTACCCTTTTCTCTCAGGGACAGGGGGTGCTATTCCAAGAATCTCCTATCCTGGAAGAAGTACTTTATGCCTCTTGTTATCTTCCAAAACCACCCATATTAACACTTGCTGGCATTCAATGTATTTTTTAAAAACTTCTGCAGTTCTGGGTGTTTGTATTTGTAAACCTCTTTCCTACTTGGTCACACGAGACAGTGCTGGATGCTGAAGCAGTCTTCTTCCCATGTCTTCACTGCCAAGGGCAGCCCAAGGAAAACTGGCAGCAGTAACAGGCTCAACCCCTTGATATTTCAACCAAGGTGGCCCATGAGCCCACAATGCTGGAAGCTGGAGACGAGCAATCGGGACGGCAACTCCCTCAAAATACAAGACAAACTGTGTGTGCGCTCTCCACCACCTTTATCTCTTTTTGGCAATAAGCCACGGTGTAACCCCCTTGAGATGACAGAAGGAATAAAAACTCAGATGTAATCAAAGGACTCATGAGCAGCATGCTAGCATCCATGTAGTTGCACAACAAGCAGGCGTGGCACACAGTCATGCTTTTTTAGTCAGCTTCAAGAGGTGGCGTGGGCGTGGATCAGTGCTAATAGGGAAGGTGAAGGGGAATGCAACAATAAACTCTGAAAGTGGTCAGCATAGTATATTTTTGTAGCTTTGAGTTCATATTTGGTCACAATTTCATGTAAACTATTTCATGGCACTTTTCGTCCATGCAATTAACAAGCCCAAAGTAAGAAAATAGCAAGTATAATCATCCTCCATCACTGATCTGTCCGTATAAATACATATCTTCACATTAGAGAGAGAGATACTGATTTATAATTTGCAGGCTTCGCGCTGGTTTCACAGATTGCCCCCTTTCAGATGTAAGTGGAGAAAAGATGTGTACTACTGCCAACACGTAGAAGCAGCCCTATGTAAACATATCTCAGACTTGTAAAATCTGCACTGCAGTTTTCAACTATAAATATAAAAAGTGGACCATTATATATACAACTTCATGCTTGGAAGGTTAGATTCATCACTGCAGGAAAACAGACAACAAAAAAGACAAATACGTGGAATTAGTATTAGTCTTGGATAAAAATTTTAAATGAACATTATATTTTAAGAAAACTGGTAGAACCTTGAATAAAGTCTTTGATCAATGAGCCAATTGATTATCTGACCTACGTCTTCTATATTACTTTTCTAAACTCCAGGATGTCATGAAAATTTTCATACTAGGTTCAGCCCACAGTTTTCCTTTGCCACATTAAGAATTTTGGGGTAAGTCTTTGTCTCAGTGGCTGTTCTGGGAAAGCAGAAAATTAGGATTTTATCATATGTCATAATTAAATTACATTTTGTAATCAAAGTTTATGTAATCTTCTCCAAGCCTCACGACACAACGGTGGAAAAGGGTAACGATTCTGCCGTCAGTAACACTTGACTATACTCTCTCTGCCCCTTTGATTTTTGGTTTCTCTTTCCTTTAGTGAGCCCTGCTGTGCTGTGAACCTTGTGCAGACAGACCTGCCTGCTCACAGGGATTCAAGGTGTATCACAGGTTCCAGTGTGACCTAAGGCACCCCACTTCCCTGGTTCCTCTGTCTTTTTTGTTGTTGTTGTTTGAGACGAGAATCTCACTATGTCACCCTCAGTAGAGTGCTGTGGCGTTGTAGCTCACAGCAACCTCAGACGCTTGGGCTTAAGCGATTCTCTTGACTCATCCTCCCCAGTATCTGGGACTACAGGCACCTCCACAATGCCCGGCTGTTTTTTGGTTATAATTGTCATTAGTTAGCAGCCCTGGGCTGGGCTCGAACCCGCCAGCCTCTGTGTATAATGAGCTATGGGCAGTGAGCCTTTTTTTTTTTTTTTGAGACAGTGTCTCACTTTGTTCCCCTCAGAAGAGTGCCATGGCATTGTAGCTCATAGCAACCTCAGACGCTTGGGCTCAAGCAATTCTCTTGCCTCCACCTCCCAATTAGCTGGGACTAAAGGCGCCTGCCACAAAGCCTGGCTATTTTTAGAGACAGGGTCTTGCTCTCACTCAGGCTAGTCTGGAAAGGTGAACTTGCGAGCTCAGATGATCTGTCCACTTCAGCCTCCCAGAGTGCTGGGATTACAAGAGTGAGCCACCCTGCCCAGCCCTTGGTTCTTCATTTTAAGCAGCCATATGGTTAAGGTTTTCCTGGAACTGAGGTTAAGTCTGGGATGACAGAGGAACAGAGGTCTTGATGTATGGGTTTACAGAGCTGATCCTAGAGACTTCCTTGATGTCCCCTCAAAAATCAATGAGGAAAGTAGAATGTACAGAGGAGGAGAGTAGTAGAGGCTTCTTCACCTACCCTCAGCAGTGTTTTTTTTTTTTTTGCAGGCTTTGGCCGGGGCCGGGTTCGAACCTGTCACCTTGATATATGGGGCCGGCGCCCTACTCCTTGAGCCACAGGTGCCGCCCTACCCTCAGCAGCGGTGACCGATCCAGAGTCATCCATCAGTTTATTCATAACATTTGTTTTTCACCATTCAAGAAAAATAGATGCTCTACTAGGTGTGTGTAGGAGGTCGATCCTCAGAGAGGAGTTCATTGGACATTCATGCCAATGCCAAAACTCATGCCTACAGGAGGTATTCTTTCTCTACTCTCTCACTTATCTCCAATTTTAAATCCGCTTCACTCTTGGGTGCCATAATCAATGTTTGATAAATAATCTTTTAAAGATTCTTATTTTTTCCCCCTGATTTTAAAACTCTCTTTAAAAAAAAACAAAAAACGAAAAACCTGTTACTTTGCTCTGGTGAGGTTCTGCCATAAACCTCTCAGCCCTGCCTGAAAAAAGTATAATTTAGAGAAACATTAAAAAAGATGCAGGTGCAATACCATCGAGGACAAGGCTACAAGGATATTTCTTATTAAGCAGTTTCTAACCTGTAGATGAGGATGGTTGATGCGTCTACATATCCTGTAAGTAATTTCTTAACAATGACTTCTGCCATTTATTCACTATGCCGATTACACTGGGAATCGGTACACCATTAGACTTCAGATGTAGTTCGGTAACCCTTTTGTGTCGGCTAATTTAGAACGCTGAACTATATTTGGAAAGATAAGTAACTTAAACAAAGATCAAACAGTTTTTCAAGAAATCTTTTTTATTGGGAGTAGCATGAGTAAGAGGACTTGTTAATTAGTCACAGTGATTTTACACTGCTGCCAGATCTGAACCTTAAGTCAGACAAACATTGGCCATTGTGCTTCATACTTTAATAAACACAACAGTCTTTAAAAGGGTGGTCCCATAAAATAGGACTCACTGAAAACAATCTATTGGCCTCATTTTCAAAATATAATTTAAAAATAATTTGACTTGACTATTTGGGATAGCTATGTAAGTACTCTGAGAACATTTCATATTTCTACTTGTTTCTTTGCATTCGTGTGTGTTAGGGGTGTGGTAAGCAATACTAAGGTTTTATCGTTCAGTTATTCTTTATATAAGAAAATGCTAGATTCATGACATCCTTAATCTTTTGTAGCATATTCAGTGGAAAGGTGAACATTGCAAAGAGAAATTTCTGATTTTCTAATGCCATTCATGTTATGACCAGGTTTGTCTGTTTCATGAGCCAAAAAGATGATGAGTTCTTTGCCTGTTGCCATTATTATTATGCCTTTTAAAAAAGGCTGTGATTCAGAAGTGGCCCCAAATGATTATGAACTTGGATTTTTTTTTTTTTTTGAGACAGAGTCTTATTATGTCTCCCTTGGTAGAGTGCTATGACATCACAGCTCACAGCAACCTCAAACTCTTAAAAGCAATTCTTTTGTCTCTGCCTCCCAAGTAGCTGGGACTACAGGCACATGCCACAATGCCCAGCTATTTTTTTGTTGCAGTTGTTTAGCTGGCCTGGGCCCGGTTCGAACCCTCTACCCTATGTGCATATGGCTGGCACCATAACTACTGTGCTATGGGCACCGAGATGTTGAACTCAAGGTTTAAGCGGAGCCAGAAGGCTGGATAAGGTAAGCCTAAGGCACCTCCTGCTTTGTAAAGTATGCTAAGGTTTGGATTAAAAAGTCATTTTACTACTAGATTACAGGACAAAGGTTGGAGAGTAAATGGTAATCCCAGCTCAGGATGGCATTAAAAATTCTGTCTCAAGTGAGGAAGAATGTGATGACAGGTCCATCTTCCTCAGACCCACTTGACCCCAGGTGTGATCGAGCTAATTTTCTGACAGGCTGAAAGTGGAGAATGGGAAGCTACTGAATGAATGACATTACTGAGAGAGAAAGTTTTTCTTTCCCTGGCTGTGAGTGAACCTAGCTAAGAAAGAAGTGAGTTACACAGGATTCCTTGCCAGTAAGCTGCTGAAGTGAGAGGTGACCAAAAGAGTCAGGGACCCCCTCCTACTTCTATGATCCTACCTAGTGTTGCCGTAAGTTTGTTAATGAAGGACTCCTGTCCAAAATTATGGACTAAGCCACAGGTGTTGGAGAAAACATTCAAAATGATCAGAGCAGCTTGTGTACTTCCTCCTTGCTCAGTTTTACCCTAGAGGAATTCCTTTATCCTTCAGTAGCCTGCACACAGTCCTTTATATTGGGACCACACCATGGCTGCATAAAGGCTTAGCATTCCCTGAACAGCACAGCTCATACAGATCTCTTCCCTGCTTAAAATTCTGATGTGGCTTCTCTATCTCTCCAAGTTCTGTCACAGACCATCTGTGTGCTCTTGGAAGACCCTTAACCTCTCTGAATTTCAGTTTCCTCATCTGCATCACTGAGGCTAATAAGATCTTATAGGGTTATTGTGTGCATTCAATGACATAATAGTCCCTATATGAAAGGGCTCATCGCACAGCCTTATTTATATAGAAGGTTCTCTATAAAGGCTGAATTCTTTCCCTTATAGAATACATACATAGTGATTATGGGTAGCCACATAAAGAGATGAGAATAAACTGATATCATAAACGACACCAGTTTAAGTTTAATCAGATTCTCCTAGATAAATCAAGACATCATGGAAAAAAACCATGCTTATATTTTCTGCTTTCTCAGATTTGTCACACACACACACACACACACATATATATTTTCTTTAGTTTATTTGAACAGAATCTGTTGCCCCAGGCTAGAGTGCCGTAGCATCAGCCTAGCTCATAGCAACCTCAAACTCTTGGGTTCAAGTGATCCTCCTGCCTCAGTCTCCTGAGTAGCTGGGACTACAAGTGCCTGCCACAATGCCTAGCTAATTTATCTATTTGTTTTGTTTGTTTGTTTGTTTGTTTGTTTTAGTAGAGATAGGATCTCGCTCTTTAAGACCTCAGGCTGGTCTTAAACTCCTGAGCTCAAGTGATCCTCCAGCCTTGGGTCACCCAGAGTGCTGGGATTATAGGCCTGAGGCACCATGCCCAGCCAGCTTTGTGACTAATATTGACAGGGTTCTACCATGTATTAGCAGTTTGTCTAAGTAATTAAGTATAAATAGAAAAAGTGCTAACAATTAAGTTGAATGAACAGTTTTAAACAGTAGAAGGACACAGAGTTTACCAAGACAAGCAGACCATTATCAAGAGGCACTGCCCCTTTTCATTCCAAAGAAAAGCTAAGATGGGGAAAGCCCCAAACCACGGTGTTTGCTAAAAATAGTTTTCACCCATAAGCTTAGGACAAGTCAGCAGTAAATACATTGATTAAAAGATATTCTAGAGATGGGATCTTTTCTTTTTTTTTTTTTTAAGACAGAGTCTCACTATGTTGCCCTTGGTAGAGTGCCGTGCTGTCACAGCTCATAGCAACCTCAAACTCTTGGGCTTAAGTGATTCTCTTGCTTCGGCCTCCCAAGTAGGTGGGATTACAGGCGCCTGCCACAATGCTCAGTTGTTTTTTTGTTGTTGTTGCAGTTGTCATTGTTGTTTAGCTGATCCAGCCGAGTTTGAACCTGCCAGCCTGGGTGCACGTGGCCGGCACCCCACCCACTGAACTATGGGTACCAGCCAGGATCTTTTGCTTTTTAATACCAAACCATTATCAGAATGCCAAATTCAAAAGGTCTATTCTTCCACTAGGTGAGGTTCAGTGAAAGGGAGAGTGCTGTGCTTCTTTTTAGAAATAATTCAGTAAAGCCTACCTTCTGCCAACAGCCAGGCATGGGTAATCCATCTGGCCCCTGTTTCAAAGAGAAGAAAAAAAATTCCTCAGGCTTTACAAGAGTGATCAAAATTTACAATTAACATGCCCAGAGACTTATAAAATGAACATATACCCATAAGGTGGCTTTGATCATAGTTGTCTTTTACTAATTAGCAACTCCCAATATATTACTCACTATTAATTAAATGAAGAACATTCAAATGTTTTCCAGAGTGAGTATATGTTTTGAAAATACACAAGTAATAGAAAAATCTATGGTTAATTTTGAAAAAGCAATTTATAAAGCATACTGCTGCATTCAAAGCTACACCTTTAGGTAATATATCTATACTATATTTAATTTATTATACTATAATAATATTATATTAAATTACTACACTAATTAAATTACTATTTTAAATTAAACATTCTCTTGAATTTAATTTCTTTAAAACACATATCACAATTATCTTTATTAAATAAATCAAAATAACTTCTCTTCCTGGTTATTAAGGACTATGGCCAAATGCATGATAACGATGAATAATCAATGATAAATCATTTCTATCTGAAGTTTATAGCTCTTCGCATTATTTTTCACTTTTCGACATTGAAAGTAACTGTAGTAGAACATACTCAATTGAATTAAAAAATAAGGAGTCTATACTTTTTTTTTTGTAGAGACAATTCTCTTTTATTGCTCTTGGTAGAGTGCCATGGCATCACACAGCTCACAGAAACCTCCAGTTCCTGGGCTTAGGAGATTCTCTTGCCTCAGCCTCCCAAGTAGCTGGGACTACAGGTGCCAGCCACAACAACTGGCTATTTTTTTGTTGCAGTTTGGCCGGGGCCGGGTTTGAACTTGCCACCCTTGGCGTAGGCTGGCACCCTACTCACTGAGACACAGGCGCTGCCCAAGGAGTTTATACTGTTATGGTAAAATGTTATTTATAACATTCATCATTTAATGTTATTCTTCATTAAATTCTTCAGAAGTTAATAAATTCTGAATAAAATAAGGGGTTCCTAAGTGTTGCAAAAATGCATTTTAATTTAAAGGAAAGCATTCTTCAGATACAAATGATATCAGAAAGATAGGAAGAGTTGGTATATTATGAAAGCATGCTGTGTTTTCCCCCCCAAAAATGCTTATAAAGCATAATTGGTCATTAACACCAAGCAAACAAAAGACCAGGTACTTCACACTGAGATTTGTAACTATAATTATCAACTGAATACATTTTTTCCCTATAAATACAATCTCTTAAAAGACTTTAGAAACATATATTTCTCTTTAAATAAGCATGCTTATATCCAAGACTAATACAAGAACATGCAGACCAAGTATAACCATCAACACAACCATAAACATTTTCCTTTATATCTCAGAAAATATGAATATATTTTCTTTTCAAATGTAAAAAAGAAGTTTAAAATATTTTTATTGAATATCTGGGAAAAAAAAAAAACTGGTAATGCCAGATTGGTACAAGGAGAAGGATCAACCAGTAGAATTTTAGATTTTAGTATAAGGAGGATTTGGAGTTCATGCCAATGGAGATAGGGGAGTTCTGTTTACTTTAGGAAAGTGAGTTTCAAAAGGAGAGGCATTAAATTGAAAAGGTTATGTGACAAAGAAGAGGGTTGGGCTGCAGACTATTATCATTTTTTTCGTCATCATTGTTGTTGTTGTTTTTGTTCTGTCTAGGACTTCCAGTACTACTATTAACATTTTTTGAAGATCAGAGAAGTTTGGTCTTCTTCCCTTTGGTCTCTTAATAGCACTCCCTTGAATTGGTTAGCTCTTGACAACAGAATCTTACTCCTGGAAGTTTGGCCTTATTTACAGACTGAGAGAAATTTAGTGGAAGAGGCAAAATATTTTTTATTTCTTTTAGAGAAAAAGCAAAAAGTTAAACTAAGAGGTAAACCCCAAAGTTATGGCCTAGCAGTACCTTCAAATCAAATATTTTTGTATAATTTTAAGGTAATCTTTGAATATTTATTAAGTAAATTAATAATCCAAAGAACACAGAAGTGGTGGTCATGTCAGTTGTGAGAACAACGTCAGGATGGATTTGCATTCCCTGGTAGAGAAGCATGCTTGCTCTCTTCACTCTGCAAGAGTTGCAGAAGGAGCCTGCTCATGCACATGCCTAGAGTGTTTATCATGGAAAGCTTGCTCCAGCAAGCACCACTTTACACTGACAGAGACGAGTTTGTCATAAACACAGGAACTACATGCAGGGTGGTAGGAAAGAGAAATACTGTACCAATTGGCAAGGGGCATCCAGCCCATCCAGGCCAGGCTGGCCTGGCTCCCCTTTTTCCCCCTTAACGCCACGGAATCCCTGTTTGTAAAGATTAACTCATAATGTTACTAACATAAGAAATCACTTACACACAAATTCTGCTACACAAAGGACAATAATAAAAGGACGGGAGAAGAGCAGCTCTGAAGGGAAAAGTAACATCTAGTGGAGTTGGACAAAATGAAAGGGGAGCTAGGCACATTCTGAATACAAGGGCTTGTCTGAAAACAGCGGCTTCCTCTTTTGTGGGCTATGGAATAGCGCTGGTTTCTCTTCTGATCCCACATTAAAGTTCCAGTTGCACCGGGAGACTTGCATGTTTAGATACCAGGCGGAGCCAGTGGGCAGAGGCAAGATACAGAGCCCATCAGGATAACCTGAGATAGACGTTTCTGGCATCTTAAAGTCCGTGTTACATGACCCCAATCAGAAACCCTGCTGTTACAGGTCCCTCCAGCTTGCTCTTCTCCAGTCTCATCCCCCACACATGGTATCTGGAGACAGTCCACAAGTCAGACATACCAACGGGCAGGGCGCATCTAATCCAGGAGCACCCTGTTCTCCTTTCTCCCCTTTAGGCCCCTTTTTGCCTTTCTTTCCCTTTTCCCCCTGTGGATACAAGGGTTTAAATAAAAGACAGTTTTTATTTGGGGGGGATAATGGTAATTCAAAAGATGGTTTAGCTAAGAAAACTCTGGAAGAGCATTTACCACCGTATTCTGGTTTAGGTGAGGTGTGATTTTATAAATAATAACTTACATTTTCAGAGTGACGCAGATTCTGGGCCACAGTACATAGGATTTTGTTTAAGACACTCAGCAAGATGTAAGGAGGAGACCTAAAAGTCAACTCAGAAAGGAACATCAGTGCTGACTTAGACCATCAAGTCGTAGTCATTATGAATTAGGTTCTGTTGCCACAGATTCGGATATCAATTCTACTGAAGTCAGCCAGTGGCAGGGGAAGTTTGGGGGAATAATGGCTATTTTACCCAATTTTCAATACCTGTCAACTCGTTTTTTTTCTAATACTGTAACAGATGAAAGTTACATTGAATCAGAGGAAAAAGAAAGAATATTAACAGCTTTTAGGTCTTTGACATTTATCCAGTTTTGTGATATTTTTGTAGCTCTCATTAAAAAATATTCAATATATTAAAATATACTTCTATTTCTTTAGTTTCTCATTTAAAGAAACTAAGCAAATATTTTTCTTATTAAGTCAACAACTTTTTTTTTGAGACAGAGTCTATGTCACCCTCAGTAGAGTGTTGTGGCGTCACAGCTCACAGCAACCTCAAACTCTTGGGCTTAAGTGATTCTCTTGCCTTAGCCTCAGCTGGGACTACAGGCGTAAGTAAACAAATATTAAAAGTGTTAATACTTTACAGCGATGCCAATGGCAGAAATGGATGTTTTCATAAACCTAGAGATCTTTTTTTTTTTGTAGAGACAGAGTCTCACTTTATGGCCCTCGGTAGAGTGCCGTGGCCTCACACAGCTCACAGCAACCTCCAACTCCTGGGCTTAAGCGATTCTCTTGCCTCAGCCTCCCGAGTAGCTGGGACTACAGGCGCCAGCCACAACGCCCGGCTATTTTTTGGTTGCAGTTTGGCCGGGGCCGGGTTTGAACCCGTCACCCTCGGTATATGGGGCCGGCGCCTTACCAACTGAGTGTGCCACAGGTGCCGCCCCTAGAGATCTTTTTTAATCCACTCTCTTATTGGTCTCATGCCAGGTATTTACAATGGTAAATGGGTTTCCAGCTTTGCTCACAATAAGAAAAAAAAAAAAATCTGTTCAAGAGAAGAAAGCAGTTTGACTCAGTAAAATATGAGGTAGGCAAGATAATTACATGGTGGGAATGTAGGCATGGAAATTAGTATTTAGGAATCAAGGTAAAGGTTGTGGGAAATCTGCATGATCATAAGGATGGAGGAATCAAGGAAAGGAGGTGAAAGGAGAAGGAAGGAATGCGCCTCAGCTGTTTTACATTAACATAAATGTCTCTGCATATTTATAGACGGGAGTTGGTGCAGTACAGAATTCAAAATACCATACAATGTGTATTTAAATCAGTGTATTCATTCTGCAATCAGGATGGGAGTTACTACACAACTGAATAATCTCGTAAGCAAAGCGACATGAATATTCAAAGGTGAAAAGACAGATACATAACAGAAACATGAAACGTGCCTTCAGATAAATACATTCATTCTGACAGAGTGAGCTAAAGCTCCTCATCTAAATCCTGTATGCCAAAAAGACTGCCTCAGAAGGCTCGGAATCAAAGACACATGGGTTTCTTGAATACCAGTCAGAGAGAAATTCTGTGTGGTTTAGGTGATCAAGATCAAAGGAAAGGAGCTGAGAAGCCAGGGTGAGCTGAGAGCAGGCATGATAGGGAGTAAACTGGGGGAGAATTCAGGAGTAAATTGCTCACTCAAGTAAGCTGAATCAACATCCTCCTTAGCAAATAACTCCAATGCCCCGACATGAAATTGATGTAAACTTGTTTGGGTGGATGCCTCATCACATTGGTGTGTCTGAGAGCAGGTGTGTTCGAATTCAAGTCATTATTTGATTTGTAAATCAACTCAGATTAACCACTCAAAAGAAAAATGTCACATGAATATTACTAAGCCAGGCTATAGAAATCATTTTTCGGTAGTATTTTAGTGAATTTCAAGGTTTATGGAAAAAGGATATTACTGTACAAAGAAAAATGTATCAATATTATTTATATTATTTTGTAATACATAGTGATTCCCCATGCAACCTAAAATCACTTGTTATATCAGTACATGAGGGCTCTTGCTAATTTTTATTTCCCATGTCAAAGATTTACATAGCAACAGAGTGAGACTTTGTTTTTTTAAAAAAAAAAGAATTCTATACATGAAGTGTTCACATGTAGAGTGTAATTTTGCTAAATAACAGCTTCTAATCATGAAATATGAATATGAAAATATCTTTGTATAGGTGATTAACATTACTCTGAAGATTAAGCTTGTGGCTTTATGCTTTTATAAGCTAAACTACTGGAAATTTCTTCCTTGTTTAAAAGATTATAAAAATGAGTATCTTCATGATGGTGACGTGATTTTGAGTAAATAAAATTTTATACTCAGAGTACCCATTAGGTAAATATAAAACATTGCACACAATTTTTAAAACATACTTGCCTTAGGCTGAAAGGTTATATGTACAATATATCTTAAAACATATGTATTTTGTAGTCATAATTTTTGTGCCTCAGTTTCCTTGTGAAATTCGAAAATAATTGCCTCAACTTCAGGGGGTTGTTGTGAGGATTAAAAGACATATGTGAAGCTCTTGGGAAACCATACGAGTGCTCAATAAACGTGATGAGATTGATGACGATGATGATGACGGTGGTGGTAGTGCTTTTCACTTACATGAGCTCTCTGACCAATGGGAGGCCAAGTCATGTTTAAGGGCTAAAACATATACAGAGGGCTTAATACTCTTCTTCTTTTTGACAACTCTCACTTGGCCTTGCTTTTCAACAGCTATGAACTTCATTGTTCAAGAGAATTCGAAGGATTTTAAGTTTTTAAATAGAGCAGGGGCATGAATTCATCTGAGAAATATAACTGGTTTGAATTTGAATAGGGTAAGTGCAATTTCAGCCACTTTCAGATTTTCACTATTCTGTTGAGGTGCTGAGTTTTTCTTGGTTCCTTTTGAGAAAGCAAAAAGGAAAAGAATGAAGGAGAGGAAAGGAAAAATGGTTTTTAAATTTCTTGATCCAAGAAATTCAGTCATAAAACCTTATCGCCTGACAGTGTAATGTCCTGGACATTATGTCCTGACAGTGTAATGTCCTGGAGCAGATTGCCCTGAGATAGGACCTCAACACCAACCTCAGAAGAAACACCAATATTTTCATTAAAAAATATGTAGCTGTCAGCTCTGAATCTGCAAGTGGCAAGTCCTAGTCCTTGCATAATGACTTTACTGTGGTTTATCAGTCACATTGCTTCTCCACCATTTTCAGATCAAGAATACCAAGGTACATATTTCTCTGTACTGGGAAGTGGTGAAGATAAATAAGATGCTGGTTTTACAGGACTGGATTAGATGAGCTCTCTCAAAATATCATTGTAGATTTGTGCTGTTTAACATATATTTTTTTGAGACAGAGTCTCACTATGTTGCCCTTAATAAAGTGCCATGGTGTCATACCTCACAGCAACCTCAACTCTTGGGCTCAAGTGATTCTCTTGGCTCAGCCTCCCAAGTAGCTGTGACTACGGGTATCTGCCACAATGCCTGGTTATTTTTTGTTGCAGTTGTCATGCCCGGGCCGGGTTCAAACTCACTATCTTTGGTGTATGTGGCCAGCGCTGTAATCACAGTGCTACGGGTGCTGAGCCTGTGCTATTTTATATATGAATTTTTTTTTTTTTTTTTTAGAGATAGGGTCTCACTTTATTGTCCTTGGTAGAGTGCCATGGCTTCACAGCTCACAGCAACCTCCAACTCCTGGACTTAGGCAATTCTTTTGCCTCATCCTCCCAAGTAGCTGGGACTACAGGTGCCCATAAGAACACCCAGCTATTTTTTGTTGCAGTTTGGCCAGGGCCAGGTTTGAACCCACCACCCTCGGTATATGGGGCCAGCGCCCTACCCACTGAGCCACAGGCACTGCCCTGTGCTATTTAATATTACTTTAAAATATTTTTTCAAAGTCTATTTATTTTTTGAGACAGTGTCTCACTCTGTTGCCATGGCTAGAGTACAGTGGTGTCATCATAGGTCACAGCCACCTCAAACTCCTGGGTTCAACTGATCCTCCTCCCTCAACCTCCTGAGTAGCTGGGACAAAGGCATCTGCCACCACATGTGATTTATTTTTCTATTTTTTTTATAGAAACAGGGTCTCATTCTTGCTTATACTGGTCTTGAATTCCTGATTACAAGTGATCCTCCTGTCTTAGCCTCCCAGAGTGCTAGAATTACATGCATGAGCCACAGCACCTGGCCCTAAATCTTTTACTTTTTATTAATTCAGGATCAGATAGTTGAAACACTATAACTTGAATATCTTAAAATTATATTTATTTATTTATTTGAAGTAGGGTCTTACTCTTTTGTCCAGTGTCTTAGAGTACAGTGATGTGATCATATTTCATTGCAACCTTAAGTAAAAGTGATCCTCTTGCCTCAGTCTCCTGAGTAGCTGGGAGTACAGGTGCATACCACTATGCCTCGCTAATTTTCAAATATTTTTTGTAGAGATGGGGTCTTGCTATGTTGCCTAGGCTGGTCTACAACTCCTGGCCTCAAGTGATCCTTCTGCCTCGTCTCCCAAAGTGCCAGGATTACAGGTGTAAGCCACCATGCCCAGCCTGAAGATTATAATTTTTTCTTCTATGCTAGACAGTGCCCTTATTTCCCATGGGGTAGCCTTCTTCATTCCTCTTTGAAGAACTGATTCTTTAGATCAGGCATCAGTATGTTTTTGGAGCACAGGATGGAGACAGATACAGTGTCAACACGAGCTGAACAGCAAGCAGACAGCATGAGAAGAATCAAGCAAGGCACATGCTAGAACGGAGAGGTCACCTTTTCTCCCTTTTCTCCTAGATCGCCCTTTTCACCCCGTGGACCAGGAAAGCCCTGCAGAATAAAAAGCAAACTGAAAAGATCTATTGGTGCAACTGTGGCAAAATCATGTTGAAAAACATTGTTAAGATTTCGTGTTTCTGAACTCAAATCTAACAAAAATGGCATGCCAAACAATCTTAACACTAGGTAAGGTAGAACTCAGAAATAATAGTTTTCTGATGTCTCAATTATTACTACACAACAAGTTTCTTGCTTTTTCTTCTCAGAAATGTAGAGTGGAAAGAATACCAGGATACTAGTTTGACAACTGGAATGTTCACTGATTTATGTGGATTTGGGCAAATCACTTACCTCTCTGCATTTCAGCCTCTGGACTGTAAAATGGAATTAATGATATCTACCAGAAGCTGTTGTGAACGTTAAATGAGATACTGTGTATCAAGAATGGTGCCTGAACACAACAGGTGCTCAGTAAATAGTAGCTATTATTACTTTTGCTATTGTCATTATTTGTGTAATACAGGATGAGTAGTGATTGTCTTTAGAGGCATTTACTTTTGACATTCTCTATTTTTATAGTGTTGTATTAGCATAAGATACATAAGGACTTAGTGCTAAAAGGAAAAATACTGGATAACGGCTTTGAGAACAATACATACTACACCATTCCCTATGAGTAGCATGTGAGAGGTATATGAATTTTATGCATTTTTTATAAGTGGGCATGCTGATGTCGAGTATCATTTATTTGGAAAGTATTTTGAAGTGTCAATATCCACCATCAGTTATTAATTTTATGCTAGATAATTTGTTTTTGCTTTTATGTCTATCTCATGCAAACACTAATGTGTTTTATATTGCTGTCTCCATACACAGCAATATATGTGTATGGAGACATCGCTATAAAATATAAGAATAAAATATTCTTATTACAAAAAAATAAGAAGTATTCTTTCTGCTGTTGAATGGAGACCATCACATCCATTACAACAGGAAGATGTTTATCATATTACTTACATCAAGACCAGGCTCTCCATCTTTCCCCTGCCAAAGAACCATAGTAGCTACATTAGTGTTCCTAAGTTTCATGAATAGGTTATTGCTTTGTTTAAGGTTGCCTGAACATGCAACACTCCTACTAGAACTACTTTAGAAATGTGGAAAAGATATTGATTAGAAATACAAATTTCTGTAAATCAAGTGAAGTAATGGTTAGTGTTGCAGTTCAGGGTCATGGAAAGATTTTTGTTATGTATTAGGTTACATAAACTGATATTTTACTGAAGTTTAATACTTGGTATCCAAGTTGTCAGTCAGGGATTAAGTGAAAAGCACAAATATAGTTTAGTTGATTTTAAAACACACAAG
Source organism: Nycticebus coucang (assembly GCF_027406575.1). Taxonomy (NCBI): domain Eukaryota; kingdom Metazoa; phylum Chordata; class Mammalia; order Primates; family Lorisidae; genus Nycticebus; species Nycticebus coucang. Next base: position 36,166,632 of record NC_069780.1, read on the forward strand.
CATTAATAAAGGATGTAAATCCATGCTGCTTTAGTTTGGAAACTTAGTAGTTAGCTCATAAATCAGTAGGGAATGTGAAACTGTGTATTGTTAAGCATAGTTTTAATTTAGCCAGATGTGTACCTGGTAAATAAATATTAAGAGTGTGAAGGTTGCAACTTAAAAACTGTTTTGTTTTTTTTTTGCAGTTTTTGGCCAGGGCTGGGCCTGAACCCGCCACCTCCGGCATATGGGGCCGGCGCCCTACTCCTTTGAGCCACAGGCACCGCCCTTAAAAACTGTTTTTAAGTAATCTTTGTAAATAACTGATCCCCAAGTATAACAGAAGTCACGACAGTGTCACTCAAGGATGATAAACTCACCCTGCATGCATATTATGGTGATGGCCCTACTATGTCATACTGTGGATCCACCCAAAGTTTCTGAGAGCCTAATTTGATTCTGCCAATTAGATTTTGAAATATACTTCAAAATCAGAATTTTTTTAAGCACAGAAGTAATCATGGTTTAAGTTTGTTATTTCAGTTCATAAAAAGTATGTGGAAGATACAGGAAGATTTGAACCTTAATACAATGTACGCTTCTATTATAGTCCTACCTTTTACCCCACTGAATCAGTTACAATTTTTCCCAAGATAGTATTTTTGAAGTACAACTTAGGTCTCAACTTTAATTCTATGTAATTAAGAATTTTCAGAGGACAGAACACCATCAACATTCTATGTCCTGAAGATCATTTGTCACCACAGTAATTAGAAAGGTCAGAAACTTCAAGTCATAATACAACTTCAATTTAATTTAAGGAATAAATTTTATTAGTAAGAGTCCTTTTAGTAAACAGCCTATGAGAACAGATAAAATCTTAAGGAGGTTGTTTTAAATGGAGCTTCCACACCCATTTCTTGATTCAGTGACCTTCTAAGACAGTGCCAGATGTGAGTGTCCAGTCAGATGGCACGGGGAGGGTGTGACCTGACAGTCAGAATCCTGCTTTCAGGTTAGGACAGTTTAGCCCAGAGACTGCCTTTGACCCTCTCAATCTTGTGAAGTGTGGGTGTATGTTGGTATATGATGAACGAGTAAGAGACTCAATCGGAACTATTTCGTAAGGACACAGAACTGTCGGCATTGTAGGTAATTAGCAGGTGGTTCTCTGCTCCTCTAGCATGTTAGTCTGCCCCATAAGGGAAGGGTTAACCTTGTCAGTGACTGCTCATCTATGCATGCTAAAGGTGGGGACTGTGCATGTGACCGTGAACTCACGGGTAGGCCGTAGGGCCCTCTGGGTCCAGGCTCTCCCATAGCTCCTTTTTCACCCTAAAACGAAAAGTATAAAGTTCAGATCACACATACACACTGACGTTCACACACTTTCTCTTATGGCCTGTGTACAAAACCTCCATTTAAAGGACCATATATCAAAATCACAAGGATTCAGAATCTCTCAGGGTCACTGCCAGGGATACGGTGAAGGTAATCCACAATAGCATCATTCCAAGGGAGGGCAGTAAGAGCCTGGGGCTGCCCAGCCAGGCAAGAGCATTTCATATCTTGGATGCTATACTTAGGTTTCTTTGGCATTTGGTGAGAAACATTTGTTACTAATTATTCCAAGTTAGTACTTTTTAAAAAACGTGAGAATAAGATGCTTTTTCCTGAACACTATTTAGATAGGGAAAAAGTATGCTTTCTTCCCCTACTAAGCATCTCTCCTTTGGAGAAGCCCTTCCTGACTGCCCCTCCCCTCCCTTCACCTGGGTGTGTTTTACATCACAGCCCTCCCGTACCACACATTCAGGGAGAAGAGAACCTGCTTATTCTCTGCTGCCCACTCTGGAGTATGCATGTAGGAGCTCCATGGTCTCTGGATGATTCCCTGCAGCCCCCATGGCTTGGAATAGCATTTGACAGATCAGTAAATATTTGTCAAGTGAATGAAATAAGTCTAATGAATATAATTACATACATATTTTCTTTTCTGAAATACAGGGTTTCAAGACTTACATTGTTTACACCAAATGCTTCATGAATTAGGTATACATTACCTTCCTCACTCTGTCTCCAAGTGCTTATTTATTTGTTTATTGAGGCAGAGTCTCACTCTTGTCTTGGGTAGAGTGCTATGGCATCACAGCTCACAGCAACCTCAAACTCTTGGGCTCAATTTTCTTGCCTCAACCTCCCAAGTAGCTGGGATTACAGGCACCTGCACAACACTCTGATAGTTTTTCTATTTTTGGTAGAGATGAGGGGTCTCAATTTTGCTCAGGCTGGTCTTAAACTCCTGAGCTAAACGATGCTCCCTTCCTTCGCCTTCCAGAGTGCTGTGGTTACAGGTGTGAGCCACCACCCAGGCCCAAGTGCCTATTTAAATAGTGGTTTTGTCCAGCTGAGATGATCATTCTTATAAAGAATATGTGTTATTGGAGGTAGTTGCATGGATAGAAATAATCATGATATAATGTAAGAGATGTTCTGCTCTTCAAATAGTGTTTTCTTCAGCTGCTGTCTCCAGATAAAAATGTTTGTCAGTGTGTAGGATGAAAACTTCAGGAGTAATAGTGATGCTCGTATGCCCAGTGAAATAGAAAATGGTATCTTCTGTTATTGTACCCCAAGAAGTTGAAAGGTTAACCAGTCTTTTTGCACAAGTAAAACATTAGGTTCAGGTAACTCTGCCTGCAAGGCCATCTGATATGCTTGTGTTTCCTTCTACTCCCGATTCCCATGTGAGAAAATTTGGGGTCGCTGTTAACATTCTTCTTTAATCTCAATTTAAGAGCTTGGTGGAACTAATTAGCATTGTCATTAGAGGCATATAGTTCAGGTGAGATTACTGAACATAAATATGATAAAAGCTTGTTGAACTATTTTTTTCAACCTTAACCTTTTTTTATTTTGTGTATTTTTTTCTCTTTTCTCTTTTTTTTATTATTTATTTTATTTTATTTTACTTTTTATTGTTGGGGATTCATTGAGGGTACAATAAGCCAGGTTACACTGATTGAATTTGTTAGGTAAAGTCCCTCTTGCAATCATGTCTTGCCCCCATAAAGTGTGGCACACACCAAGGCCCCACCCCCCTCCCTCCTTCCCTCTCTCTGCTTTTCCTACCCCCCGCCCATGACCTTAATTGTCATTAATTGTCCTCATATCAAAATTGAGTACATAGGATTCATGCTTCTCCATTCTTGTGATGCTTTACTAAGAATAATGTCTTCCACTTCCATCCAGGTTAATATGAAGGATGTAAAGCCTCCATTTTTTTAATAGCTGAATAGTATTCCATGGTGTACATATACCACAGCTTGTTAATCCATTCCTGGGTTGGTGGGCATTTAGGCTGTTTCCACATTTTGGCGATTGTAAATTGAGCTGCAATAAACAGTCTAGTACAAGTGTCCTTATGATAAAAGGATTTCTTTCCTTCTGGGTAGATGCCCAGTAATGGGATTGCAGGATCAAATGGGAGGTCTAGCTTGAGTGCTTTGAGGTATCTCCATACTTCCTTCCAGAAAGGTTGTACTAGCTTGCAGTCCCACCAGCAGTGTAAAAGTGTTCCCTTCTCTCCACATCCACGCCAGCATCTGCAGTTTTGAGATTTTGTGATGTGGGCCATTCTCACTGGGGTTAGATGGTATCTCAGGGTAGTTTTGATTTGCATTTTTCTAATAGATAGGGATGATGAACATTTTTTCATATGTTTGTTAGCCATTTGTCTGTCTTCTTTAGAGAAGGTTCTATTCATGTCTCTTGCCCATTGATATATGGGATTGTTGGCTTTTTTCATGTGGATTAATTTGAGTTCTCTATAGATCCTAGTTATCAAGCTTTTGTCTGATTCAAAATATGCAAATATCCTTTCCCATTGTGTAGGTTGTCTCTTTGCTTTGGTGTTGTCTCCTTGGCTGTACAGAAGCCTTTTAGTTTAATGAAGTCCCATTTGTTTATTTTTGTTGTTGTTGCAATTGCCATGGCAGTCTTCTTCATGAAGTCTTTCCCTAGGCCAATATCTTCCAGTGTTTTTCCTATGCTTTCTTTGAGGATTTTTTATTGTTTCATGCCTTAAATTTAAGTCCTTTATCCACCTTGAATCAATTTTTGTGAGTGGGGAAAGGTGTGGGTCCAGTTTCAGTCTTTTACATGTGGATATCCAGTTCTCCCAACACCATTTATTGAATAGGGAGTCTTTCCCCCAAGGTATGTTCTTGTTTGGTTTATCGAAGATTAGGTGGTTGTAAGATGTTAGTTTCATTTCTTGGTTTTCTATTCAATTCCAAGTGTCTATGTCTCTGTTTTTGTGCCAGTACCATGCTGTCTTAACCACTATGGCTTTGTAGTACAGACTAAAATCTGGTATGCTGATGCCCCCAGCTTTATTTTTATTACTAAGAACTGCCTTAGCTATACGGGGTTTTTTTCTGGTGTCATACAAAACGCAGAATCATTTTTTCTAAATCTTGAAAGTACGATGTTGGTATTTTGACAGGAATGGCATTTAATAGGTAGATTGCTTTGGGAAGTATAGACATTTTAACAATGTTGATTCTGCCCATCCATGAGCATGGTGTGTTCTTCCATTTGTTAAAATCCTCTGCTATTTCCTTTTTGAGGATTTCATCATTTTCTTTATAGAGGTCCTTCACCTCCTTCGTTAGGTATATTCCTAGGTATTTCATTTTTTTTGAAACTATGGTGAAGGGAGGTGTGTCCTTAATTAGCTTCTCATCTTGACTGTTATTGGTGTATACAAAGGCTACTGACTTGTGGACATTGATTTTATATCCTGAAACTTTACTGTATTTTTTGATGACTTCTAGGAGTCTTGTGGTTCTCTAAGTATAAGATCATGTTGTCAGCAAAGAGGGAGAGTTTGACCTCCTCTGCTCCTATTTGGATTCCCTTTATTTCCTTGTCTTACCTAATTGTATTGGCTAGAACTTCCAGGACTATGTTGAAAAGTAAAAGTGACAGAGGACAACCTTGTCTGGTTCTAGTTCTAAGAGGAAAAGCTTTCAGTTTTACTCCATTTAGTAAAATATTAGCTGTGGGTTTGTCATAGATAGCTTCAATCAGTTTTAGAAATGTGCCACCTATGCCTATACTCTCCAATGTTCTAATTAGAAAAGGATGCTGGATTTTATCAAATGCTTTTTCTGCATCTATTGAGAGGATCACATGATCTTTATTTTTGCGTCTGTTAATATGGTGGATAACGTTTATGGACTTGCATATGTTAAACTAGCCTTGCATCCCTAGCTTGTTGAACTATTACTCATTATTACTAATGAGCAACATTTTAAAGCAACAATATTTGCCCTCAATGAACTGGCTAGGATTTAAATGAAACAGATTTCAATAAAATGAGCAAATAGTAAAATGTTCATGTTTTTACTATATAATCACACAATTTTATATGTCAAAGATTTTTTTTTTTCTTTTGAGACAGTCTCACTTTGTCGCTCTAGGTAGAGTGCTGTGGTATCACAGCTCACTGCAACCTCAAACTCTTGGGCTTAAGTGATTCTCTTGCTTCAGCCTCCCAAGTAGCTGGGACTACAGGTGCCTGCTACAACACCCAGCTATTTTTAGAGACAAGGTCTCGCTCTGGCTCAAGCTGGTCTTGAACTTGTGAGCTCAGGCAATCCACCTGCCTCAGACTCCCAAAGTGCTAGGATTACAGGCATGAGCCACCTCGCCCAGTCTGACAAAGATTTCTCTATGCTAAAACAATTTTATTCTTGTTAAGAATGTTTATTCTAGAGTTAAAAACCACAATGTTTAGGCATATTGTAAGAACCAGTTTTTTAAAATTTAACTTGATAGTTGCCTTGCATTTTGTGAAGGGGGATTGTGTTGTCTGCTAAGATTTTTTGAGGGAGGGGCCAGGCACTGCTGTAATCCTAGCACTCTGGGAGGTCGAGGCGGGTGGATCCCTTGAGCTCCTGAGCAAGAATGAGACCAGTCTCCACTAAAAATAGAAAAATTAGCTGGGCATCATGGTGGACACCTGTAGTCTCAACTACTTGGGAGGCTGAGGCAAGAGGATCACTTGAGCCCAAGAGTTTGAAGTTGCTGTGAACTGTGATGCCACGTACTCTACCCAGAGTGACAGAGACCCTGTCTCAAAAAAAAAAAAAAGAGAGAGAGAGAGAGGAAAAGAAATAAACAAAAATAAAGGGGTTTTTGAGGGAGGGAAGAGGTAACAGCTTGAGAAAAAGTAACTGAACATTGTGGATATTACTATGCTGGATAATTTGTCAAATTTGAGTCATGTTCTTCCATTTCTTTTCCAGGTATACATAAGTTAAAAAGAAAAAAAATCTGAGTCATAAAAGAAACATTTTTAAAACATAAAAATGTTTAAGGAAATAAATGATTTGTAAACCTCAAAAATAAAAAAATAAGCAAATAAATAAAATGGTTTAAAAATCTTTTTTTCTGAGATAAGAGTCTCAAACTGTCGCGCTGGGTAGAGTGCTGTGGCGTCGTAGGTCACAGCAACCTCCAACTCAGGCTCAAGCAATCCTCTGCCTTAGTTTTTCAATTTTTAGTAGAGATGGGGTCTTGCTCTTGCTTAGACTGGTTTCGAACTCATGAGCTCAAGCAATCCACCCTCCTCGGCCTCCCAGAGGTTTTAAATTTTAATTCCTGTTCTGGTAGTTTTAGGCTGTGTGACCTCTGGCAACTATCTTAATCTTTCTGTGCCTAAGTCCCACTGGCTGTAAATGAGAACAGTAATACATATACTGTAAGAATATAGGTAAGTCCTGAAGATAAAATGTGACTGTCATATATGAAACTATATATGCCGTAAATAGTAGCTATTATTAATATTATACTATTCAAAGTCTTGTTTTTAATTTTTTTAAAAAGGGCTTGACAACCTAATGAATACTAATTCAAAATTAATTTCTTTCAGTTTGATTTGGTTGTGTTATTTATGATTTTTAAAATGGGTGTGTGTGTTTAGTGGGACGTGGGGATTTAAAGGCAGGGTTCATATGCAGGAATAGGCCAGGTTAGTGTAGATCTAGTTGGGAAAATCTGCACAGATTATTTTGATATTATCAATGCCTCCCCCCGATCCAATTGAGAAACTTGGTTTTGTTATATTTTATTTATTTATTTAAAGACAGAGTCTCACTTTGTCACCCTTGGTAGAGTGCTGTGGCATCACAGCTCACAGCAACCTTCAACTCTTGGGCTTAGGCAATTCTCTTGCCTCAGCCTCCCAAATAGCTGGGACTACAGGTGCCCACCACGACGCCCGGCTATTTTTTTGTTGTAGTTTAGCCAGGGCCAGGTTCAAACTGGCCACCCTTGGTATATGGAGCTGGCACTCTACTCACTGAGCCACAGGTGCCGCCTGGTTTTGTTTTTTAAAATAAATATACTATGGCTTATTTGAATAAAGCTATCACTAAAACCTTTGACTGAGAAACTTCTAGAATAGCCTATCCCAAATAATTACTTTAAGCCAGGGGTCCTCAAACTGTGGCCCACGGGCCACATGAGGCGGTGTGATTGTTATTTGTTCCCTGTTTTGTTTTTTTACTTCAAAATAAGATATGTGCAGTGTGCATAGGAATTTGTTCATAGTTTTGGTTTTTTTTTTTTAAACTATAGTCTGGCCCTCCAATGGTCTGAGGGACAGTGAACTGGCCCCCTGTTTAAAAAAGTTTGAGGACACCTGCTTTAAGCTAATAGACTCTTGCCAGTGACTGGGTTAGAAATGGACAGATGACCCAGTTCTGGTGAATGAGGTGCCACCAGCAGTCAGCTGGCACGTTCCTTCCCGCTAAGGGAGACACAAAGGCCAGACTCTTTGTTCCCTGCTGATGTCTCTGATGCCAGCTTGCCTGTGGTCAGAAGACAAGGCCGGTCCATGGAAAGGCCACCACAGCAAAGCCTAAGTTATCCTTTGAATATTTCATTATAGGAAAACAATGCATTTCTTTATTGTTTCAGCCATTTTGAGTTTGGCCTCTGTCACTTAGAGCCGAAAGTATTCTAATAGTTCCAGCTTGAATATTTGTAGGAATGAAATATTAACTCAGGGATTTAAATGTGCACTTCTTTTCCTGGATTGAGTAATTCCAAAAAAATTTCTGAACCTCTCAAATGTAATATATTCTATAGCGTTCCAGAGCAGTTTCAGTGAAGAAATCAGGTGAGGGCAGGGAGCATCAGGTGCCTGGGCAGCTGAACACTAATGCTGGTGATTGTATATTTGACAATTTCTGAATAACACCATGTGTCAAATGCATGTTTTCTTTAGGTTGTTTTAATTTCATTCAGCCTCTTTAGTTTGCATGTCTACACTGACATATTATTCCAGAATGCCACTTTTTGCTGATTCCTTTTTCTTTAAAATTTGAAACTTTTTCAAGGGAGTCCAGATGGTTCCTCTATCAATTAACTTGGAGAATCACACTCTAGTTTAGCTCTTTGGTTGAGGGGCACTTGGCAAATACTGATATATGATCCAGTTAAGATGGTTAACATGCTGAGTAAATACAAGTGTAACACTTTACACTCCACACCATTTGACTTAAACTATGCCTTCAAAAATTCTTAGCAATTTCATTTGCTCTTCTGGTTAATTCTGCCCCAGCACTGAGATCTGATACTCTTGTGACATTGTGGAGCTATCGGAAGTAGCAGCTGATTTACCAAACGGTAAACCCTCTTGAGCCTCAAGGCATTCTGCCAAAAGACTGCCTGAGATTTGCTGCTCCGTTTTTAGTACACGGGCAGAATTTCTTCATACAGTTCTTAAGAGCAAATCTGTGTCAGCAGTGTTGAGGCTCTTAGCTTCTAAATATTTTTCATGACAATGATCTTTAGAAGTTGTTGGTTTGATCTTAGAAATAAGACAATTGCAGATTCAAATGATATAATCCTGTAGGATTCATCTGTTTATAGAGGCATTCTTAGATAAAGCCAGCCTTCATCACTGTGTGTACAGCCTGCACCATTTGCATTCACTTTGACCCCATTCTCTGGTTATTTCTTGCATACATTTTTTTTTTCTCTGTAGTTACATTATAAATCTTTTAGGTCAGGGAAAATATCTGCTTCCTTTGCAGCACTGAGTATATATTTATAAGTATTAATAAAAGACTAGGGGATGATTAACCAATTATAGTGGTATTGTTCAAAGTACTAGAGCAAAGCATCTTTATCTAAGTGGGAGGAGAGTTTTTCCATTTCACACTAGAAGTAATATCATGCTTTGTACGTATTTACTACATGAATGAATTCACTTTATAGAACACAGAATTATGGAAGTGGAAGTCATGTCAAAGAAAACACGACTAGCCCTTTTTCTTTTTTAAAGCAAATTACCTTAGACTGATGAAAATCCATCCAGTTTCTAAGACTATAAACTCGCACAGTGAAAGATTTCGACATTTTGAAGCCCTCACTATTCAAATACTTTCTTTCTATCCTATCCTGGATAGTGGGGAAATTGATGACACAAGTCCTTTCAGACACACATAAAAACTTCTGAGTTTTTCAAGGTGAGGAAAAGAAAAAGTAGGAGAAAAACAGAGAGAGAGAGGGAGAAGTTCCAGACAGATGACCAGCTGTGAATACTGCTGTACATTTTTGTGTGTCAGATATTTATCTTCCCTTCTGAACATTTTTTTTTCCCAAGGATAGGGAAACATGGCCTAGCACTAGGGAGGTTAGTGAAAGGTTTTTGTTTTGTAATGAACTGAAATGACTTCCTTATGGTTAAAGTAAAAACAAGCTATTCTTTAGCTTAAAAAAAAAAAAAAAGGAAGCATGTGTAACTTTGAGGAGAATGCTTAGGTTTTGTAATTTCCTTTGGAAAAAGGTTGTAACTCACTCTGAATGAATACAGTAGCTTTATATAAAAGATTATCAAGCAGAATATGTAGTCCTGGAAATTTTAGCCCCACTGACTTCAACTTTTTGGATGAAGGCCAGATGAAAATATCTTCCTTATGGGTTAAGGAAGGATAATCTGAACTATTTATTTTAGCGATGTAAATGTATGCATTGTTTTTATTAAGGCAGCCATCTTCTATTTTATACTCTGTGGTTTTATTCTCTCAGTGTTAGGATACTGGATTGAACTTAAGATGGTATCTATTTTCATTTAATATTAGATAGCCCTTTGTTTGTTCTGTAAACTGGTCAGTTCCAGTTCAACTAATATGGAGAAACCAGGTCTTTAGTACACAGCGTAACAACTTCTGGAGCAACTTACTCTTTCTCCTTTGGGACCTGCAGGGCCATGGGGTCCCATAGGACCATCTGTACCCTAAGAAAAAGATAAAAATAAGATGATATGAGACATCACACAGTGGATACAAGAGTAGCAGTTATAATTGATCCTGGACTTTTCCTGCGTAAATGATGCCTTAGAATGTTGCTAAGACAAAACTAATCTCCCTTCAAGGTGCTTTATCCTTGATTCTTTCAGGCAGTGGTTTTCAAGAAACTCATGCAGAAAGGATGAATTATATAACCACAAATTTTAATGAAAAGCTATATATCATATTATATTTAATTATATATTTACTTCCTGACTAAATGAAACATCTTCACTTTGTCCCCATAATTTTAAGAAGGCAAATATTCTTGTTTTTCTCTCCGGTCACCTCTTCCTCAAGCTCTCTCTGGATACCATAGGCCCCTTGTGGACACATATGCTCTCAAGCTTGTTCAAAAGCTATTTAAGACACTTACACAGTTATGCAAGTGGCAAAAATAAAATTATTAAATAAATAAGAACAGTGTTCAACTGTTGAAACTTTCTGCAACTCTTTTGGGAGCAGCAGGAGCTTAGAGGGCAGGGCTGATTCTTATGGGTTCTGCGTCAGTTGCTGCAGTCACCAGGCTTACAACTGGCAAACCAAGTAGCCGGGATGATTTAATGTCATAAATGCCTTGTGGCTTCCTTGTTAGTTCATGATTAGGATTTCTGTGGGACAGGAGGTAATATTTGAATAAATATTAGAACACTGAGGTCCAGTGAAAATAATTACTGCCCGAATCAGGTTTTTAGAATTGAAAAGCTAAGGATTTCTTTTAGTTAAAAATGTAGCAAGGAATTCAAGTATACTTGCTCATTTTCAGGAAGACTGTGATTAGATAGTCAAAGAATTGATTATAAAATTGCAAATGTATGAACTATTCCAGCACAATTGTTCCATAGTATTCCCATTTACATTCTACTATTCTGGTTTATTCTGTTAGAGCCTTGTGATATACACATAAAAGAATTCAGAGTTTCAAACTCATTCTAATGTTAGAGAATTCTCATCACCTTAACTGATCTTTTTTTCTTACTTGCTGAACTCTAAGTTCACCTTCAGAAGACTTCTAACTAGTGAATGTCTGCGGCTAAAACTCAAGAGATGGAGTTGTTAAGAAGCAAAGAAAAGAGACAAAATGACAGACTGCAGACGAGTCATTTCTATGAACAGAGAAAGTCAGTTCCAAGGCAAAAGTTCCATTCTAGGATGGAGATAAACCTAAAAGGAAAGGCAAGTTAAAAGAAATACACATGAATGTCTACTGGTCACAGACAAATCTTCTGGGATTTTAAGACGATCAGACTGGCCATTCTTCCCACCTAGCAAATTGTTCAGACTTGAATGCAGGCTTCATAGTGATGCTCTGGCAGTTTAGGCTGCACTTCAGACAAAGCTGCAACCCATCCTCTGTACATTGTTCCCCCTACGCAGCCACCTTTGTTCACCTTTCCCTTTTACTCCAGCCTCAAGTACCCTCATCATCATTTGATGGGAGGACATGGAGCAAAGGGGTTCGTCCTGAACCACAGGATTCACAGCTACAAAGCACGTCAGAGCAAGACAAGGGACAGACTCACCCGGGATCCTGGCTTTCCGTCTAAGCCAGATGCTCCCTGTGTGATTTGGTTGGTAGCAGGGTTGGTGGGTGTAACACGAATGACAAGAACAGAGATTAGTATAAGGTACTGATGAACAAATGTAACACTTCAAGCAACATAATAGGCAGTCACAGAGTTCTGGGATGAATATCACATTGCTACAAATTGTTAGTTTTTTTTTTTTAAACAACAAACCACATGACAATAAACACCCCACAGATGATGGCATTTTAATGACATTTCTATGTGACATGTTCTTATTTAGAAATCAAATTAATGAAATTTATAAAGTGGGCTACAAAGTCGTTACTGGTAACAGAAGCTTCAATCTAATTTCCATATGAAACTAATTTTCTAAAGACTGTACTATTTATATTTCTTTAGGTTCTGAAGAAAAAGTAATGGTAATCTCTTAAGAAAGGGCTCATTATAGTAATCAATCAAATTTAGCATTTCAGAGGAGAAAAAAGAGCTCTGGTTACACTTGTTAAAATAGTATTTATGTTCATCTTGAAGCATTTTGTCTAATTTTTTAAAAACAGTATTTATGAATAACAAATATAGAGTTTTAACATGTCAGGATGAGGCTAGGTGGATCTTACAGAACAATACTCAATGTCTAGGTTGTTCCTGCTGTTCACACTAGTTACCACTAGAGGGACTTCTAGGAACAGAAAAAAGCCAGGGAAAAAAAATCGTGAGACCAAGCAAAAAATGACTCTAAAACTAAATCATTTCTCAAATGATTATTTGCTTCAAATAATCCTAGACTCAAAGCTTGAATGGGAAATGAAAAATCACTTAAAAACGTAATGTTTTTAGGCAATGCATGCTTTTCTTTACCGTGAATCTAGGCTACACATAGAGTATGATTTTAAAAGGGCATTTCCAATGCTTATTTCAAGAATAAGCACAATCATTTCTTTGATATGTTTTTTGTATCTTAAAGCCCAAATATTTATTTATAGTCCTTTAAAAATATTGATTAGATCGAGGAGTATTTAAAAAAGACAATGCACTGGGCCTCAAAATTCTCTTGGCAAGGTTGCAGAACTATATCCCAATTTTATGCTTCAGATGCAGTTAATAATACAAAATGGAAGAAAAAAACCTATTCCAGCTGCAGACTTTACCAATGATGCTGTACTATAAACATTTTGGGTATTTTCAGTTTTTTATTTTAAAATTCCTTCTGTATAATCCTACTATGATCCATATAATAAGTGCAAAATACATCTTTAGTTAGCAATGATTACAGTTTTAAAAAGTGTATTGTTGTTTGTTTAATGCTAGCATAGGTAGATCTCTCAGTTAAATGTTGTATAAAAAAATAACAGCATCAGGCATGCCTGTGGCTCAGGGGGTGGGGTGCCGCTAACATGTGCTGAGGCTGGCCATTCAAACCCGGTCTGGGCCTGCTGGACAACAATGACAACTGCAACAGAAAGATGGCAAGGCATTGTGGTGGGCACCTGTAGTCCCAGTTACTTGGGAGGCTGAGGCAAGAGAATCACTTAAGCCCAGGAGTTTGAGGTTGCTGTGAGCTGTGATGTTACAGCACTCTACTGAGGGCCATATAGTGAGCCTCTATCTCAAAAACAAACAAACAACCTCCCCCACAAAAAAAAACCCAGCATCCCTAAATTTGAAATTAGGGCAAACTTTAAAGAAATCATATTGATAGTTAAAATAAAATAGAAATCCAAACCTTTTCCCCTTTTGATACTTTCTTCAATCACCATTTTTTTTAGTTTCACTTTGTCGCCCTTGGTAGAGTGCCATGGCGTCACAGCTCATAACAACCTCAAACTCTTGGGCTTAGGTGATTCTCTTGCCTCAGTCTCCCGAGTAGCTGGGACCACAGGCGCCCACTACAACACCCAGCTATTTTTTTGTTGCAGTTTGGCCGGGGCTGGGTTTAAACCCACCATCCTTGATATATGGGGCTAGAGCCCTACTCACTGAGCCACAGGTGCTGCTCACCATTAATTATAACATTTGAAAGTAAATGGGGAAATGGTAAAAATTTTCTACTCATAATATTATATCTACCTAGAATGTTGAATTAATGACTCACATCTGTCATACATTGATCTAACTGATGTGATTTAACCTATACACATATATATATATATATATATGTTTGTGTGTGTATTTTTGTTTTTTTTAGAGACAGAGTCTCACTTTATCACCCTAGGTAGAGTGCTGTGGTGTCACAGCTCACAGCAACCTCCAACTCCTGGGCTTAGGCAATTCTCTTGCCTCAGCCTCCTGAGTAGCTGTGACTACAGGCACCCACCACAATGCCCAGCTATTTTTTTTGTTGCAGTTTGGCCAGATCTGGGTTTGAACCCACCACCCTGGGTATATGGGGCTGGTGCCCTACCCACTGAGCTACAGGCACTGCCCTATTTTTTCTTTTTTAAGACAGAGTCCTACGCTGTCACCCTGGGTAGAGTGTTGTGATCAACATAGCTCACAGCAACCTCAAACTCTTACACTCAAGAGTTCCTCTTGCCTCAGCCTCCCAAGAAGCCACGACTACAGGTGCCCACCATGATGCCCAGCTAGTTTTTCTATTTTTAGTAGAGATGGAGTCTTGCTCTTGCTCAGGCTAGTCTGAAACTCCTGAGCTCAAGCAACCCACCCACCCTGGCTTCCCAGAGTGCTAGGATTATAGGCATTAGCCATTGTGGCTGGCTTAACCTATATTTTATGAGGCTTAGGTCAGTCATTCAATAAAGAAATACATGCTGACATCTACCTATGTCTGATCTATGTAAGGCATTTGCTATCATGTGGAGTACCTTAGTACTTATATCCGTGGACACAATAAAATAATGAACTTTTTCCCCAGACAGACTTTTACTTAGTTGCCCTAAGTAGAATGCTGTGGCATCATAGCTCACAGCAACCTCAAACTCTTGGGCTCAAGCAATCCTCTTGCCTTAGCCTTCCAAGTAGCTGAGACTATGGGCACCTGCCACAACACCGGACTATTATTTTTTTTTTTTGGCCGGGGCAGGGTTTGAACCCACCACCTCTGGCATATGGGACCGGTGCCCTACTCCTTGAGCCACAGGCGCCACCCCAACACTGGACTATTTTTTAAAGACAGTGTCTCTCTTGCTCAGGTCTCAAACTCCTAAGCTCAAGCAATCCACCTGCCTTGCCCTACCAAAATGCTAGGAACTTTTTTTTTTTTTTTTTTGAGGCAGAGTCTTCCTCAGTTGCCCAGGCTACAGTATAGTGGCATCACAGCTTACAGCAACCTCAAATTCCTGGGCTGGAGTGATTCTCTTGCCTCAGCTTCTCAAGGAGCTGGGACTACAGGTACCCAGCACAAAACCTGGCTAATTTTTCTTTTTTTAGTAGTGATAGAGCTCTTGCTCAAGCTGGTCTCAAATGCCTGAGCTCAATGGTTCCTCCTGCCTTAGCCTCCCAGAGTGATTGTAGGCGTGAGCCATCACACTTGGCAAATTGTCAATTTCTTTCCTCTGGCATCTTAAATGTGTGTATAAACTATTTACTAATAGTGATCTTGTGTCATATCTTACCAGTATAATCTATAATGTTCTTTATGGACTTTTATCTACAGAATGGCCACTGTATATTCACTGAATAGATAGCATATTAAAATCTTGAAATTAAAGTGTCATGTTCAATAATAATTTAAAAAAATCTCTTTTTAGCTGTTTTGGAAAGAAGGCTAGCATAAAATGCATGTAAAGGGGAAGACATATCTTTTTCATTAACAATAAAAATAAAAACTATAAAATATTCTTATAGTATCCACTATTGCCACAAGAACCTTATGACAGAGAGTTTTCCAAACAAACAACATAAAACATGTAGAACATGATGTGATTGATTAACGTAAGGAGCCACAGCACTGAGCTCACACCATCAACAATGGCAATTGCATACCTGCCACCAACGGAGGGCTACAGTTTTGGTGTCCAAGGGGACAAAGCAACTGAGGGAGGATTTTAACCTTCACTAAATTATAAAAAGCTTTTGGGAGAAATTATGAAATAATGAGCACAATACTTTTTGAAGACAGGATGGTGGGAGAAGAATTGTTAGCCCTAAAAGAAGAAGGTTGGCATGTATGTAATTGAAGAACGACAGAACATTTATAACATTGTTTGTTACAGGGTCTTCCTCTGACAGGAGGGCGTACATCAGAGAAAACAAAGCTAGGCTGACCTCTGCTCTAACATAATGTTTTCTATTTACAGAAATCTCAAAAGTAAGATAGTTGCTGGTAAACCAGAGTTGTTACTTAGGGTAGAAAGAAAAATCTGAGATTTGCACTGAAATGGAAAGATTTCTTTACTTACTGGAAGACCAAGGGGTCCTCTGTCACCCTTTTGACCTGGTTCACCCTTCAATCCTTTAACACCATTTAACCCTGGTTCACCCTAAATGCAAAAGCAAATGCCAATTTTGGTTGCTAGTATGGGTGTTTAAACTATGAGAGAAGAAAGCCAGTCTCTGAAATAGTTGCAGATTCCAATTTTAGGTAACAGCAGAGTCAGTCTAATATTTCTTCCATCAGCTCAAAAATTAACTTAAAAATTTTAAAAAGTTAATAAACAGAAATTGACAATTCAATAATATTCTAGAAAGCAAAACTCCCAAGAAAGTGTGCTCCTTACAATCAAAATACATATGAGTTCTCTTTCAAGGAAATTAGTGTTATACTGCATAGTTGCAATCAAGCAAATCAAAGACAATCAGATTGAAGGATGCTGAAAGACGTTCAGTAGGAAAAACCCACTCTGCTGGAATGAAAAACTGGAATATGCAGGACAGTGTTATAGACAGATATTTTAAGCCTTTAAGCATTTTGCCCCAGGGAATGAGCTAAAAATGTAGCAGCTGATATTTGAAGTAATGCCATTTAGCAAGTCCTCATTCACTGACAGTGCCAAGTCTGGTCCCTACATGGATTAATCAAGAGTCAGCAACAAATCACCAATCCCAGAAGGGAATATGAAGATCAAAGAACTTAAATGTAGTTTAACTAGCTGTTTGTCCAATGCTGGAATAAAGGAGGTATGAATTTAACTCTGGGTGACATTACAAAAGCCACGGTGATAGATTCTCTTGACTCTGTTTCTAAAAATCAGAAAATACAGTACACCTATTTTCCATCAGTAATAGCACATCAGACAGAAAGTTCTGACCTGCTCACTTTTCAAGTACAGCCATTAATTTGTCAAGAAAATCTTGAAGGACTTGTGAAAGGAGAATGATTTCAGATTTGAATGCCCTACAGAGCGTCTCCTGAGTGGGGACAGGAAGGGATGAAGTTACGGTCAGAAGGCAGACAAGATTTTTAACCTGAGCAGTACTTACTCAGTTTGTCTGGTGGTGAAAATCAGTGTAGGGCCGGTGACACATGAAAAGTCAGAGCCCTGACCAGTTCATAGTAGCACAGTAATGGGTTTATGCATGTATTTATTTGTTTTTGAGACAGAGTCTCGCTCTGTTGCCTGGGCCAGTGTGCAGTGGCATCATCACAGCTCACTGCAGCCTGAAATTTAGGGTTCAACTGATCCTCAGGTAGGACTCTGGGTGCTCACCACCATGCCCAGCTAATTCCTTTCTCTTTCTTTCTCTCTCTCTCTCTCTTTCTTTCCTTCTTTCTTTTTTTGTAGAGACAAGGTCTTGCTATATTGCCCAAGCTGGTCTTGAACTTCTGGCCTTCAGGAATCCTCCCACTTCAGTCCCCCAAAGTGCCAGGACTAAAAGTATGACCCATTGTATCTGGCCTTGGGTATCATTAACAAGCCTCCTGGGTGATTCTTTTCAATAGGAAATTCCAGGAAAACAATGTGCTAGATTCATTTATTGTATCATGCTAAATACATGAACTTTCAGAAGGAGTCACAAAATAATGAGCACATGGGGATGACATAGTAAATTTTTGGGATTTTGAAGATAAGATGTTCACTGTACAGCCACCACAGCAAATCTATATGTGCTGCTGTCTGTAAGGTGTGATTACCGGAACATCACAGAATCAGAGTCAATATAATACTGATGCCAAGGCTCGACAGTGAACTTCAGTTTGCTGGTCTAAACTTGAGATCCGTGGCTTTGCATGGATCTGTGTGTGCATGGTCTGCAAGTGGTCTTGAGACAGTGGACATCAGGAAAGCCTGGATGGGCTATGAAATCCTTTGGTGGAGAATCATGTATTTTTAGGGGTGGGCATTAATTGAGGTCAGTTTAAAAACAGTTTAATCCAGTAACTAAAAGACCAAACTCTAAGACTGGTCCTAAATTCTAGTTAACCTGCCATTAACTAGCTGTATAATTCGGGGTAAATAACCCAAACTTCCTGGGCCTTTAAGTTTATTATCTACAAAATCATATGTAAAATCAAGTTTGTCATCTAGCATAGATAATCTATGAGGTTCTATTCAACTTTATCATTCTCTGAAATCTATGACTTAAGTAGCAATTGAAGTTACATCGACAAAATACATCATTGCATTTTAGGTAATCAAAAGGATCTTGCGATCATGGTGTTTCTGAATGACTCATGGAAACAGTATTAGTCTTGGTGGCTTTGCTTCTAGTCATTAGTATTAGGCTGGTCTTTGCTGGCATCTTAAAAGCCAAGGAGAAGCTAAGAGTGGGAAACACTGATAGAGTCAAGAGTGAAAAAAAAAAAAAGGGCATGGAGAAGGTATAAAACCACCACAATCAAAAGCTGATAGATGGGGCTCTCTCTTTTAACTCCCTGAACGTAACTCTTCTGAGACACCAGCTAAGACCCCCAGCCTTCTCAGAGGTAAGATATTCTAAGAAGGATAAAGAAGTGTGAATTCCCATTTTTGGGAGGAGTCTGCCTGACTGGGAAAAGGAAAGACGGATTTCCTGAGTCAGACCAGTACCGGCTGCTACCCACAGAACTTGCTGGGCCAGAAGGAACCAACCTCCCCACACCCCAGGTGCAGCTGGGCTGCCTCTGGATTCTGACACCCAGTGCCAATATTGACTTTATGTCACCCAGGACTGCACCTTTTCAACGCACCAGCTTACTACTTACTTATACTTTCAGGAGTCCTTGCTCCTTTTTTCAAGCAACCTTGAGGATGAGCTACAGAATTTTTCTGTGTAGAGCAAAGCATGAACAGAAAAGCTTTTCTGTTCAAGTAGCAATAATAACATCTGACTTTTATTGGGTATTTATGAGCAAGCATGGCAGACCTTTTGCTAAGTATTTTAAAATCATACCTCATTAAATTATCACAACACTGTGAGGTAAGTAACCCAGCTGAGTAAATGGAAGATTAGAGAGGCACAATAATTTGCCTGAAGTGATACAGCCTGTCAGTGGCAAAGCTGAGATTAGAATGTGCTCCTCATCACAGAGGCTCCCTGGAAGGAGGACTTTGTTTCCAGGGCTTTTTTAAATTCCCCATGACGTTCTCTCCATCTACTCAAAGGCAAAGAAAATGTGGAGACCATCATCATGATGCAAGTTGCACTAATGCTATTGTTCTCCTGTTAACCCAAAGAGTATAGAATACATGTAAGTGGTGTGATCTTCTTCCCACAGACTTCCCATTTTAGACCAGCGACTTCTAGGGGGAATAGAAAATTAAGACATTGGAGGTCAAAGTATTTAGATGCTGCACTACTGCATGCCAAGTAAGAAGTATTAATTAAAAACATCAAAATATATCATTAGAGACACTATCAAAAGAAAAAGCATCTGGACTGGTCTGATAATCTCATCAGATTCACTTTCTGTGAATCTGTCAAGTGGTTGACTTAAGTATGTTAATAATTTAAGAAGCTTCCATAGTGACAAGGAAAAAGGAAAAAGGAGGAATAATTTTTCTCCAGGTAACGTCATTTAAATTTGTTGTGAGTCACCGTGTGTTGTGAGATTTAAATATCCAGATGCTTAAAGGCTTAAAGATTATCAACAATACTTGACAAATAAATAAAACAGGACAGACATGCTTCTGTCATGCTTCTCCATGATTATCAAGGAAATAGAAATTGAATAATCAAGGGATTTGTTGGATTACCTTTGGTCCAGGAAGTCCATGGGGTCCCTGAAAATGGAAAACAGAGCTTTTAATTAAGAATTGATTCACTGTTTCCCAGCAGAAGTGAATATTATATCAAGCAACAAAAGAGATGTAAAACAAGAATCTTCTTGTTTGAGTTATAGCTAGAGGCAAGCCAGTGGATGTTATTTATTACCTACCAAAAGTTCCTTCCAGTTTTTGGATTGCTCTGTAAAAGGAAATTCATTTATAGCAATTCTGTCTGCTATATACCTATGTGAGAGAGGGGGAAATCTGCCAGTGTTATATGGAAGAAAAAAATGGGGGAAAATGTATTTTGAATTCATATTACTCCCATTTCTCAAATTTCCATTAAAAAAGTCTAGGTGGAATATATGGGATGCTCCATGAGTTTTAATGGAATAGAGATAAGACTGAAGAGAAAGAAATTTGCCAAAGAGAAGTCTCAGACTTTTAAGTACCAAGGAAGAGGAGACCTTTTCCATTAACTCCTCTAGACCCAAAGTGTCGAAGAATCAAAGGAGACGGAATACTCTGGTTTCTCTTCAGATTGCATATATCTTTTGCTTTTAAAGGAGATGAGAAGTGAGGAGATGACTGCCAATTTTGAGGTTTTCTAGTATAATTCATCCAATTTAAAATTAAGGAAAAGATTCTAATACAGGAAGGTTAAACATTATTATTTAGATTGCATTTAATTTTACAAAAACTAATTCTTCAAGGGTCTAATAAAAATCATTTACCAGTGGAAGGAAGCCACAAAGCATGCATGAATCAGGATAGGAAAAAATACATATTTTGTAGAAAATCTAAATATAGAGACTAATTAACCAATCTAACTTGAGTTATTGTGGATTCTTTTCAACTTTCCAAATGATTTAAATAGACCATTTGTAGAGAAGAGTATTTATTTAAATGTCCAGTGAAATCATACAACAACAGAAAAAATTTTTATCAGGCAATGCCTGGATATCTGTTACATATGTCTACACTAGAATAATATTTGTCCTTTAGATAAGTTGTGGATAAACATTTTTAGGAAATGGCTGTTACTTTATCAGGTATTCTTATCTCATTTTAATAATGGTTTTAAATTCCTTCTAATTATGATATGAACAGGATATAGCATTTTCTCTAATTTAATCTTCTAACTTAAAATAGAGAAGTATAAAAAAGCCCAAAGTATACCATTTGCTTAATTCTTAATTAACCATTTAGTTTTAAGAAAATGATTGTTTTCTAAAACAGAAATAGCAGTCAGGAAGAAGTGGAAAGTTGTCTTCCTTGTGTGGCTCACATCACTCCAATGAAGCTCTTTCTTAGAGCATAAGAGGAGGAAAGAGTAATCACAATTCCTCGAGTTTGCATTATTGAAGTTTTTTAGTTTACTGGGGCACCTTAGAGATGCATGTGACCTTTATAGCCTGCTCAACCTGCCCCTATTCTGCACCGGTCCAAAGTGCTCTAACTGTAACTCACCTGGCATTGGTTCAACATTTAGAGAATGATACTTGCTTGCTGACTGCCTTCCCCACTGGCCTTATGTTCTATGAGGGCCGAATCACCGTCTCCACTGACACATACCTATAGTAAACACTGGGCCTGGCTCATGGAATCAACCAAAGTGTATGGCAACTGTGGAAATAGGCTTCATTTATTTAAAATTTTTTTTTAGAGATAAGATCTTGTCCTGTTGCTCAGGTTGGAGTGTAGTAGCTATTTAACAGGTGCGATCACAGCACACCCCAGCCTTGAACTCCCCTGGCTCCAGCGATCCTCTCACCTCAGCCTCCTGAACATTTGGGACTAAAGGTGCATGCCATCACACCTGGCTGAAGTCCAACTTTCATCATGCTATTTTACAAATACGCTTTTGAAAAAATGAACACATAGTAGCTATACATATTTTATAGGGAATGATGTGATATTTCAATACATGTACACATTGAACATTTCGTTAAAGCATCTCAAAACTCAAAGCTTGTTAGAACACTCTTTAATGGTTATAATCATTAATCTTATTTTGCTACTTACAGACTAGAGTAGTGACTGGTTAAAATGCCTGGCCAATGTTCACACCATAAGGTTGCAGTACAGTTTGCCGGATCTGTCTTTGCTTAACTCTCCTGACATAAAACCGCTCTATCTCTTCCCAACCCATGTCTGGGTGAGAGAAAGACAACACTTTAAAGTCATGTATCTCAAAGCACCTCATACTTTCTGTCCATTCCTCAGAGAGGAGCACAAACCCAAGCTGTCTGTTCAGGGTATGTGTTCACATTTTCTCTAGCAGCATGCTTACTAAACAAATAATTGCATTTTGCAGTGAAAGGAAACTTACCATGGGGCCTGGTGGGCCGTGGGGACCTGGTGGGCCTGGTGGGCCTATGATCTGTATGTCCAAAATAAAACATGGGTTTGGTTACTTCATTTAGCTAGGCAGTTCAGCTTGAATCTTGTGCAGGGGTTCTGCTAAGGCCATTGATAGTTAATAGAGGAAGAAGGATACTGGAAATTAGTGATGTGCCTGATTCTCTAGAATTTGAAATTCCTTCATGAGAATAAAAAATTTCAACAAAACAAAAACAGTTGTTCTAAAAAAAGCCAGAACAAATCAAGAGAACATTAAAAAAAAAAGGAAGTAACTGATCACCAAGAAATGCTCTAACACCATGACCGCTATTAAACTTTCAAATACTTCACTAAGCATAAACAGAGCTCCAGAGAAAATAAAAAGTATGTTCTATATTCACAAAGCTCTACTCAACAAGTGTTGTGGGAAAACCACTGATTTTCTCACGATTACACAGTCCTCTGAAAAACTGCTTCTTCCTCAGACCTCTGAGACACTTTGTCTCTCACTGTTCAAGGCCAACATATACTATTTCTACAGTTTGGCAAACAAAATGGTTTGAGGTCTTTCTACTATTGCTAAGCCTTTTAGCAAAGGTGGAACTGGGGAAAGGATAGGTCAGAGTTCCAGAAGTTTCAGGAATCACGGAAGTTCAGCTGCCATGGACTTACAGAAGGACCCTGAGGACCAGGCATTCCAGAGTCTCCCTTTTCTCCCTTCATTCCATTGGCTCCCTACAAATAACCAGTAAGCAGAATTAAGCAGGAAAAGTTATTTTCAAAGTATAAGACTGAATTTTCTCCCCCAAACTATCACCATCTTGAAATTTTATAATATTATGAACATGACGTATAAAAGAAAGACTTATCTCTTCGCATTCTAAAACAGCAAACTTACCAAAATCTCTAGGATTGTGTGTGATGTGTAAAATAAAATATAAAGTAAAGAAAAACTAGGTTGGGCTTAATTAGTTAAAAATGTTACATCTTTTATAGAGGTGCTCATTTTAAATAGGAAAGGCAAGTCTTTTAACTTAGTTTTCACTGACGTTTATATACACTTTGCTTAAAAAGAGGTCTAATGCACTGAAGTTTACTACATTTTTAAAAATTTTTTACAATTTCTACATTTTCCTCTCCAAATTCTCAGTAAAAAATTATTGGGGGAAGCCATAAAAACACCATTCCCATAGTATTAGACACATAAAGAGGGCACTCTTCCAGGTAACTTATTTTTTAATTATTCTATATTTTGGGTTTTATTTTCTTTATGGTTTATTTTGTAATAATTGGTTACCAACATCTTACACATACTAAATTAAAGTGACCAACTATATTAATTTTACTATCTTCTAGTGAAAATAAATCAGGAATATATGAAGGTTTACTTTATAATTCAATTTGGTTACATGCTTTAAAATTTCAGGCTCCTGGCTGGAGGTAATTAACAATACCCCCAAATATTTCAAAATTAAAAAATCAATGATCCATTAGATGGGATTACAGCTAATAATTTAACTCTTCTTCTGATGGGTTTATCTGTCTTATTAAGAACATATAAAAAGTATAAACATACCGGTAATCCAGGAAGTCCAATTCCTCCTTTTTCACCTGGCATTCCGGGGTCCCCCATGTCTCCCTTTGAGCCTTTGAGTCCCTGCATAGGATAGGAGTTGCATGTTAAGAAGCATAGTGACCCTTGATAGTTACACCCTACGGGAAATGCAATTCCAGATCAATTTTTTCAATAGGTGGGTTGTATGCTGAGACAATTCTTTTTTTAGGTAGTTATTTTGATAGCAACCTTCTATATCCAATCAATACTATTTCCCCTTGTAATGGAAGGGATCAAGTTCTATTAAGCCCCTATTGGGATCAATAGGACTTTGGACAATAAGTTTTCCTCTCATTGCTCCTCGATAGATTACTTCAATCAAATCTATGAAGTCTTTTTTTGTTTTGAAACTCCCACAAACTTAGTCTGATCTGGAGACAATATGATCTAGCTGCAGGCAGACAGGATCTTCATCTCTCCCAAACCTGAGCACCAACACCTTCTCAGCAGTACTTTTTATCACCTGGTCTACTTCCTTTTTGCAGGTCAGCTTGGGCAATAGGAAGCTCATCTTGAAATAATTCAAATGTTAATCTTCACCATCAATTATTGGGGCGTATGTGAAAGTATTTTTCTGGGTGGCTGCGCTACTCCCGGCCCGCAACTGCCGGGCACAATGATACGTCCCTAAAAGTAATATTCTTATCTAACACTTTCTTCTGCTGAGTATATGTTCATTAACTGTATCAAGAATCCCCTTAATTTCTTATGATTTCCTTGATGTTAGCTGTTTTTTGGGTTAAGTATGGAAACCCAGAAAACGCTAAAGACTGCTAAACTAACCGTGATTCCATTCTGAATTCTAAGTTCTGTCCACATTCTTCTGGCCATATTCTTATAGGACAAGAGTTATCAAACCATGGTTCATTAGCCAAATCCATCCCAGGGATTACTTTTGTACAGGTTGAATGCTTTTTAAATTTTTTAAAGGGATGCTAAAAAAAATACAAGATAGACACTGTACATGGCCTGCAAAACCTAGAACATTTACTGTCTGGCCTGTATTTATTTATTTATTTATTTATTTATTTATTGGACAGAGTTTCACTCTGTCACCCTGGGTAGTAGTGCCCTGGAGTCATAACTCACATCAACCTCAAACTCTTGGTCATTCTGTTGCCTCAACCTCCTGTGTAGCTGGGACTATTGACACCTGCCACAATACCCAGCTATTTCTAGAGACAGGATTTTTTTTTTATTTTTTATTCATTATTAAATCATAGCTGTGTACATTAATGCAATCATGGGGTACCATACACTGGCTTGATACACTATTTGACATATTTTCATCACACTGGTTAACATAGCTTTCCTGGCATTTTCTTAGTTACTATGTTAAGACATTTATATTCTACATTTAGTAAGTTTCACATGTACCCTTCTCAGATGCACCGTAGGTGTGATCCCACCAATCACCCTCCCTCTGCCCATCCTCCCTTCTTCCCTCCTCTTAGAGGCAGGATTTTGATCTTGCTCAGGCTGCTCTCGAACTCCTGAGCTCAAGCAGTACACCTGCTTCATCCTCCCAGAGTGCTGGGATTACAGGCATGAGACACTGCTCCCAGCTTTTGGCCAATATTAAAAGAAGTTTGGCAATCTCTGTTTTAAGGTAATCTTTGAAGATACAGCCATGCTCTGCAAAGTGGCAAGTGCCTTGACTGTTTCCCTCTTTTCAAAGGATCTAGAAGATTTGGCATTATCTTTAATTGAGAAAACAAAATATTGTCAAAATAACACATATAAACAATATCTAATTTTGTTGAAACTATAGATATTCATTTTAATCATAAATTACTTGTATTAAACTGATAAAAAATTAGCTATTTTTTCTAAATTGATAGTGATCTTATAAGTCTATTGAAATTTGAAGAGGAATCACTGGTAGCTTGATAGGGAGTATTAATAGCAAAACTAAAACATTATAAAACTTGAAGATTTGCAAATGAAACTAATGTTTAATTTAAAACCAACTGGTTTTTTAGAGTTAAGGTAGACTCTAGAACAGATGATAAAAAAAGAGAGGATATCATATATCAACACTCATGACTTTTTGTCTTTAAGCTTACAAAGTAGTGATCAATAATAATGCTTTAAATATGGTATATATCTTTAAAAATTACCTGCTCTCCATCAACTCCTGGGATTCCTGGAGCTCCTTGCTCTCCCTGTTAAGATAAAAAGTGATAGCTTATCTCCATTTATCATTGGTAACATATTATACTAAATAAAAAATGAAGCTAGTTGAGTAACAGTACAATCTGACTTTCAACAAATGCATGGTAACACAAGAATACTCTATTACAGTAGATATCTAAACTAAGTGAAATAATAATCTTTCTTGAAGATTATCCATATTACTTATATATAGCTTAGATCCAGTGTTTTTACTTTCTTCTCCATGTGAGATGCAGGCTGAAAAATACAGAAAAGGAAAACTGACAGAGATAATGTGATAGGTAAACATATCCTATAGTAACAGCCTATATGCTTTAGTTAATTTTTTTCTCCATACAAAATCTGTGTAGTTTTTCTGTTTCCAACTTCAGTAAAGAGCAAACCATACACTCAATCTAAGAAAAAATAAAATGCAAAACTTCATGAATTTACAAGACTATTTTAATTGGCACAGTTTGAACAGTAGATACAAATTGATGATTGTGAGTGTGCTATTTCCAGAAATACCTCACTGACGGATGTTATAAATCAGATAATCTTTTAGTTTATGTGGAATTACTTTTGGATCAATTCAATTTCCTATACTGTGCTGAATTAATTGGGAAGAAGGGGATTAAGAAAGGCGATTAAGCATCTGTTATTTAAATAAATCTCAGGCATATTATATAAATTTGTTTTAAATGGAATAATCTGTGGTCTAAAAAAAAATCTGTATATTTTGAGTTTGTTGACAGATTTTTTTTTTTAGGCCAAACACTGTTATATTGAAAACAAATTTATATAATATGCCTGAGATTTATTTAAATAACAGATACTTAGTCACCTTTCAGTTTTGAGAGATACTGAACAAATTCCTTAAGAGATAAGACAGTCATTTATGTGAATCCCATCACAGATACCTCTGATTCTCACATTGTGGCAACTGTGTATCAACAGCTCTTCTGAGTGTGAGGGAACTACCTCACAGACAGATTTCCAACCCCAACGGAGCTGACTTGGGGCTGTAGTTTTCTAGAAAGGCTTGTTTGCTGATGCTATAAACCACAATATTGAAATGGGTAGAGCTCTTTGCCCTGGTAAAAACTTTAAGAGCTGTGGGCTACGGGATGAAATTTGAGCTTTCCAATGTTTAAGGAAGGTATGACCTTATGGTTTTAAACAAATGAAATAAAAAAGGGGAAAAGGGAACTTTTCTTTATTTCAGATTTCCTGCTCTTTGTGATAGCAGGAAAGTTTATTTTGCCACAAACAAGTCTGCTGAGTTTGGATGCACCTGGCTAAGCCCTTGTTTCATTCACAGTCTGAATACTTGTCAGCACTGTGGGTCCAATAATGATGGCCCTGCTAAGCTTTCCCTTTAAAATATGACTCACAAGTGTTTAAAAGAAAAGCATCACTCATGAGTCATTCATTTATCCTTCACCCCTCAAATGTGGTTTGTGAGAGTTACTTGATGTCTAAGAAACCAAACAATTCTTGTTTGATAAAGGAAGGAGAAATGCTAAGTGTATAAGTTCCCATTCAATTTGACACTGAGTTCTGAGATGAGAATGAGTTCTATATTTGATTCATGCTACATTTTGCTATCTCTTGGTCATAGCGACATCTCATCCCAGTTATCCCAATCTTCTCAAGCAGAGATCAAGGAAAGCATGAAGGACGTCATCTCAGCTAACACAAGAGCTCAATTACAAGCCCATTGTGGGGTGGATGTGGTAGGGGTGACAGTTTAGTAGAAGGATGCTAAGGGTGGGAGGAGAGGAAGAATGACTAACTCCCCCTTTATATTAATCTGACCAACCTCTCCCCATCTTTCAGTTTCAACTCAAAGTCATTTGTGACTCCCCCGACTTAGAGGGGCCTTCTCATGCACATCCATAGCACATGTTCTTAATCAAACACTTATTTTATTAATAATTGTGACTTTACTTGCCCATCTCCCTCACTAAGCTCCTTGTTGAAACCTCTTACTAGTATCCTTACCAGTTACTAGTCCTTATCATAAAGCAGAGGCTAAAAACTACTTATTGCATCACTTAATTATTAAATGAATAAGAATTGTATTATAAAACCAAGGGGATGCAGGATTTATTTATTTATTTATTTATAGTGGTAAGACAGGATTTTTATTAAACAGAAAAAAATACAGAAGCAGAAAAAGCACCAGCGCCTCTGGCAAAGGGGAAGACCCAAGCTGGAAATCTCTTTCATGGGTCTTTTGTCTAGAGGAGATGCAGGCTTTAGTGGTACTGACTTTTGAATGAGATGGTCCTTTTTGCCTCTTTGTGCTTCTGTAGGCTTTTGGGCTACAGAGCAAAGTCCTAGAAATTTTGAGGTTTGTGAGCAATGAGGTATGTATTTAGCTTTGGGAACAATTTGGTTTTGGAGACTTTGTTAAGTGAGGAGATGAAGCAAGGAGCTTAGACCTTGGTTGACTCTACACAAAGGGAAAAGGAACTTGCAGATTTCCTTCTAGATTGTCTGGTCTAGATCACCGAGATAGTAAAAAGCAGAGATCCCTGCATTCTTGATCATCAGGAATAAAGACTGCATGTGACTGAAGCATTTTTTGTGTAACTTCTCTTAGGGAGACCAGAATGTGGTGGAGAAATACACAGGTAAGAATCCTACACCTTACATTACTGTTATGCAGGAAACCTGTTTGAAATTGGGATCTATGTTCCAAATACATTTTACATAGGCAAGGACTTCAGCAGTATTTTGCCTTATATTCCTTTATATAATAGAAAAATAAAATTTTCTATGTACTAGTTTTCTGTTTTTAAGCATCTTGAAAGAGAAGAGTACAAAAGCTCATATGAGCGTTATGATAGACTTAAGCAAATAAACTGGTTTAAGAAGCATAAACAAAAGATGAATCTCAAAACCACTTGAATCTTCTACAAGAATCTAATGACGAAAGCCATATTTCAACACATGTAATTCAGTTCTGAAAAGCCAGAGTCATGGGCCATGTGTTAATTGATCAAACATGGTTGATTGAATAACTAAGCTTTAGTTTAAAAGGATAAAGTTAACACAATCAACAAATTTAGAAAGAATCAAGTGACTCTAGGTTTTTACTGCTTGTAGTTGGTGTGTTTCATTAGATTAGATTAAAACAGCAAAATGAATATATAAAATACAGGAATATGTCATAAAAAAGACTCAAAAATGATTCTCCAAATTGTCATTTGTGAATGCATCATGCTACAGCTTCCCTTCTTCTTTTTATTACAAAAGAATTGGAAGTAAGGATCTTTCTCAATGTCAAAGTAAATTTCCTTCAATCTTCCTCTATTTTCTTTTATTATTTATTTATTTATTTATTTTTGTTTTTGAGACAGAGTGTCACTTGGTCACCCTGGGTAGGGTGCTGTAGCATCATACCTCACAGCAAACTCAAACTCTTAGGCTCAAGGGATCCTCTTCCCTCAGCTTTCCAAGTAGCTGGGACTATTGGAGCCTGCCACAATGCCAGGCTATTTTTAGAGATGGGGTTTCACTCTTGCTCAGGCTGGTCTTGAACTCCTGAGCTCAAGGGATACACCCACCTCTGCCTCCCAGAATGCTAGGTGAGCCACCCCACCGGGCCCTTCTATTTTTTTTTTTTATACACCACATTTAATATCTCTTCACATTTATAATTTCTATGAAGCATGTTTTTCTTTTGTTTAATAGTCGTTTTTTTAATGTCCTCCCCTTAAATTTAATTTCTGTACCTTCTTTTCTAATTTTCCCTCTGCCTTCAGTCCAAACCTTACTCTTTTCCTTCATTCTCTGAAGCAATATGGCCAATCTCAGCTTCTCTAACATTTTATAAGATTGGTTTTCAAGGACACATATTCCTGTGTACTGTATACAGTAAATGGAAACAAGTAAATAAAGAATAACCTTTGGCCCTTGTAGTCCTTGAGGTCCGGGAGGTCCAGGGGGACCCTAAATCAACAAAAGATACAATTTTAAAAAGTAATAAGTATATGTATTAAAATTCATGCTTTAAATAATAAACACATTTTGTACTTCTCCTATTTCTGTTATAATCAGATATCCCTCAGTCTTGATTATAATGGGGAAAAATTTCACTAGTTATATAATTATAAAATTATTTATATATATTATTGTACCCTCAATGAATCCCCAACAATAAAAAAAATTACTTATATATATGCTAAAATATCTACACATTTTAGGTCAAAATAATACTGAAGATGCTTTTGGGTTTATTCTGCAGATGATATAAAATTGCAGCTGTGCCCCAAATTCACCTTCTTGGAATTAATTAGCTTACAAATATTACCTGTATTTCTAGATACACTCCTTGCCCCCTTCACCCCAAGGGTTTTGATTTCTCAAGTTCTAAAGAACAAAGCTTTATTATTAAGATAAGGCCAAAGACTTAGAAGAAAATGAACAATAACTTTGCTTCATGACTTTTTCACTAAGTAGACAAAGTGATTCAATGGGGACAGATGTTGTAAAAGCTTATTAATATAAGGACACACAAAATTGTCAGATAAAAACAATTGCTACATTAGTACCATTTTGACTGGCATGCATGAACACCAAATACAAATCACAAACCACAGAAATCATGCAATAGGAGTTACCGTGACAGTTAAGGTAGTAATCCTCTGTAGAGAAAATGTATTGACAAAGACAGAGTTACCTATTTGTGTGCCAAAATACAATTATACATTTCTGAAATAGTCAACTTTTTGCATATGTTTTGGCATATTTTCTGAAGACTTATAAGGAATTGAAAAGACGCTGAAAATATATCATCCTATCTTCAACACAGTATAGTTGTAAAGACTTTTAAAAAGTTAATTTTAGAATCTCATGTAAAAAGAAATCTATGGTTGAAGAAAAAAAAGTCAAAATTTTAATTCACCCGATTAAAAACATTATACAGCAAAGTAATGCACACTAGAGTTTTGTCAGCATAAAATTGTGAACTGAGAAATTTTGCTATTGATAAAAGCTCTACTCTATCATCAGGTGGGATAAAAGCTCTACTGTAGAGAGCACTTTGACTAGAGGGTTCAGAAATATTCTATTGCATGCTTTTTCTTTTAATCTATAGCTCATCTGTTGCATTAAAATTAACTTTGTGTGTGTGCTTCTCATGACTAAAGATATTAGTTGACATACAATTAATCTGGTTTCTTTTTTTTTTTTTTTTGTGGTTTTGGGCGGGGGCTGGGTTTGAACCCACCACCTCCAGCATATGGGACTGGCGCCCTACTCCTTGAGCCACAGGTGCCGCCGATCTAGTTTCTTAAAGTGTTAGAAAACTGTAATAAAATACAGAGGGTGCCAAAAAAAATTTATGTACACTTTAAGTGAGGTTATCTACGTTATTACTTGTCAAAGTTGAATTGAAGGTATTGTTACTGGTTAAGCATCCCTAGACATGCTATACACATCCATTTTACCTGTAATTCATATACTTTTTGGGAATGGTTGATTTAACTTCCAACAAGACCTCTTAAAATGTGTATGCATATTTTTTGCACCCTGTATATTCTCTCAAAGTACGACTCTCCAAACATGATCACTAATCCATGAGTCATATTTTTGTATTAATATTTTCTAGTCTAGATCTTGAGTGAAAAGTTCTATGGGGCCTGTAAGCACTGTATGAAATCACAGAGGGGGAATACTTTCCATTAGGGGATCTGGTCATAGAGAAAATTTATTTGATTATATGTAAATTTGTGAGTATCAATTTAACACTATCTTTTTATTTTCTACTACTTCATTCCAATTACTCAAGTGGTTGTTATTGTTTTTATTATTGTTGTAAAAAATAACTATAACATTATTAATCTTATATCAAACACTTACTTGAGTTTCTAGTGACACCATGTCATCATTCTTTGGAAAGTAATATATTTATCCATGTGTACAGATGGTTAAAGTTTATATTTTATAAGAAAAATCAGTCATGGTCATTATAGCTTCAGAGAAAACATAATAGGAAAAAAAATCAGTGCATCTAAGATAAAAAGCAAAATAGCCACAAACTGAGGACAAGGTATAAAAAAAAGGAGGGCCTAGAATTTTATACCCTCAGATCTATGAAACATAAGGCATGGTTACACTTTATTCTTCAGGGATTCACCTTGAACAAGAATTGGATTTATAGTTATGAGAAAACTACTTTTCCACTCTTATAATGTAGATGAGTCATTTAAACAAGGCTATTTGAAAATTATAGAGTATAAGTAATTTTTTTATCATTGCCTTCTGATTATATATTACTTTCAACCTAGAAAACAGAATCATAAAACCTTAGAGAGGAAAGGGAGTTTAAAATTTGAACTGTGAAGTTTTTCTACCATGTGCCAATTCATTTTTTTGCCTGAACACAAACTAGTTTGTAATGTTTTCTATTAAGCTGCATAGTAAAAACATGTTGTTAACAGTAACTCAATGAACAGATAGGTTTTAAATGATTTTGTTAAATAACTATGTTTATAAGACCTGAAAATTGTGTGGCGTCCCATCCAGTTAACAGAAGAACAAATGGCAGCAAGCTGACTTCACACAGACATGGTTCTTTTTTTTTGCTTTTGTTTTTGTTTTAAACCCGTAGGTTTTTTTATTTATTTATTTATTTTTATTAAACCATAGCTGTGTACATTAGTATGATCGTGGGGCACCATACACTTGGTTCATAGATCGTTTGACACATTTTCATCACATTAGCTAACATAGCTTTTGTAGCATTTTCTTAGTTATTTTGCTATGGTTCTGACCACCATCTGGAAGCGTCGGAGTGCGGACACACAGAGAAGTCCTAAAGACGTCGGCTCACTCTGGATTTCATGTATGTGGCCCCTCTAAGTTAAAGCTACATAAACTCAGCAGGGTTTCCTCTTGAACTGCAGTAATGATTTAAAAACCAGAATTTTTGGTAGCGATAGAGAAAGACGTGCCATTCTCTAGTGAGACGTGATGTGAAACGGGAGGTGTGAACTAGAGCAACTGTAAATTGGGTAAAGTCTCAGAGGCTGCTGTGTGATTTATTCCCTGAGATGACCATAGGAATCTCTTTAGAATTCAAGGTTATTTTCTGTCCTTTCTTACAATGATGCAAGCTTAAAATTATCCATGATTTATCCTATGTAACAGGTTAAGTTAAATGGTGATGAGAATTTTTAAAAGTTTGAGTTAGGAAACAGGCTTTACTGCTAATTGTGGAAATTTAAACACCTTAAATAAAAATAAATAGCTTATGGTAATGCTTGTGTAAACAACAATTTTCAATAGAGGCAACAGTAAAGTTTTATATTTCTAATGTGGTCTGATTATAACCGTAATATACTCCTATTTATCTAATTTATCCGAGGTGTTTTCTTTTTCTTTTTTTTTTGGCAGATTGTTTCAAAGAGGCAATAATGAAATGAAATCTGTGAAATTATAACTATACATCAAAAGAATTATGTTTACCACCTCTTCTCAATCTAACTTAATTGATATTATTAGGGACTCTTAATCTACTAGAACACTATACAAGAAAGCCAATAAATAGTTTTGAATTAAAAAAATAACTATATGCTATTTATAAGCACAGCATATAGTTATTCTAACAACCCCACAAAAATAATAAGTCTTTAGGTTGGGACATTAGCCTGAGCTAGTTGACTCCGATGGATATTGACTGCTTTATAGTCATACAGAACTCAAGATAAGAAAAAGAAACTGAGATACATATCTTTTCATATCAAGATGTATCATATTTTTTTTTAAAGTATACTGCTTTCAGACACATCTATAAAAGTGTTCAGAAGCTCCCCAAAATAGCCCTGGGAATAATGTTACATTCCACAGACTCATAGAAAAATTTATTCCAATAACATCTTCATTTTGCCGATAAGATCACTGAAACCTAGATATATTAAGTGATCTCCAAAATGACTCAGCTAGTTAGTAGTAGCTGGGAGATTGAAACAGATATTTCCATTTTAGGCTAAAATAGCTTGCTTCATGCTAGATACTGTTCATGCAAAGAATGCTTTAAAAACCCATTCATACTGTTGCAGAAAATAGCCAATAATTTTGGAGAAGTTTTTGGAAGATAAGAGACTAGGCAGCTCTTAAAGGTGGTAGCAAGAATTATGATGCTACTGAAATGTCCCTGTTTAACGGACATTTACAATACTGCTAACAAATTAAGTTCTTAAAAAGTGTCCATCTACTATTTTATAAGAACTTTAAAACATAGTAAGCACACCAAAACTTTGTCTCTATCTCTTTTTTTCTCCACATATAGTTATCAACCCATGGAAAAGGGAACTATTTAGAAAACTGGCTATAGAACTTTATAATAATCCAGAAGCTGCAAATCACAAAATCCCAAGATTAGAGATGTTGGCGTGGATGTGGAGAAAAGGGAACACTTCTACACCGCTGGTGGGAATGCAAATTAATACATTCCTTTTGGAAAGATGTATGGAGAACACTTAGAGATCTAAAAATAGATCTGCCATTCAATCCTGTAATCCCTCTACTGGGCATATATCCAGAAGACCAAAAATCACATCATAACAAAGATATTTGTACCAGAATGTTTATTGCAGCCTAATTCATAATTGCTAAGTCATGGAAGAAGCCCAAGTGCCCATCGATCCACGAATGGATTAATAAATTGTGGTATATGTACACATGGAATATTATGAAGCCTTAAAGAAAGAAGGAGACTTTACCTCTTTCATGTCAACATGGATGGAGCTGGAACATATTCTTCTTAGTAAAGTATCTCAAGAATGGAAGAAAAAGTATCCAATGTACTCAGCCCTACTATGAAACTAATTTATGGCTTTCATATGAAAGCTATAACCCAGTTATAACCTAAGAATATGGGAAAGGGGGAGGATGGGTGAAGGGAGGGCGATTGGTGGGATTACACCTGTGGTGCATTTTACAAGGGTACATGTGAAACTTAGTAAATGTAGAATATAAATGTCTTAACGCAATAAGAAAATGCCAGAAAGGCTATGTTAACCAGTGTGATGAAAATGTGTCAAACTGTTTACAAAACCAGTGTATGGTGCCCCATGATCGCATTAATATACACAGCTATGATTTAATAATAATAAAAAAATTATCCAGAGGCTGTGGTGTACTTATGCTGGTCTACTTATACTAAGGAACATAACTTAAGATGTTGACTAGATATACCGTACAGCCAACAATTCTCCAACCAGTAAACATGCTTTTGTTTGTATTTTACCAGAAGATAAAGAATGAAAAGATCAGAAAAATAGGCTGAACTAAAAACAGATTTTGCAAAAACCAGATCAGAAAAATAGGCTGAACTGAAAACAGATTTTGCAAAAACCATTTAAGAAATACTAGTTAAAATAACTAATTGTAGCAAAGGACCCATAGAGGTATATATCTCCCATAATTAGATCATGCCAGTGAAATCATGAAGATGGAAAAACGATTCAAATAGGTACAAAATAGTAGAGAAATATTTCAAACAACTAATTTGGTTTTCAAACAAAGCAATGGCTTGTAATATGGCCGGGCGCGGTGGCTCATACCTATAACCCTAGCACTTGGGAGGCCAAGGCAGGTGGATTGTCCGAGCTCATGGGTTTGAGACCAGCCTGAGCCAAAGCAAGACCTCATCTAGAAAAAATAGCCAGGTAGTCCCAGCTTCTTGGGAGACTGAGGCAAGAGAACTGCTTGAGCCCAAGAGTTGGAGGTTGCTGTGAGCTATGATGCCACAGCACTTATTGAGGGTGACAAAGTAAGACTCTATCTCAAAAAAAAAAAAAATGGCTTATACATGTGAATTAACCATGTTTATTCAACCAATAATTTTTAATATTTACATGCCCAGACAATGTAAGTAGAATGCATTTTCTGTCACCAAGAAATTTACAATCTGGTAAGAGGCAAGACTAAATTCAAGTATGGATGATAAACTACTGTGCCCTGACTACTAACATGTACAGGATTAAGAGGTGGAACTCACCTGGGTGGCAACAGTAGATAGTAGAATAGGATTTAGATGGAAAAGAAAGGAAAAAAGAGTGGATGCTTACAAGGGTACATGTGAAACTTACTAAATGTAGAATATAAATGTCTTAACACAATAACTAAGAAAATGCCATGAAGGCTATGTTAACCAGTGTGATGAAAATAGTTCAAAAAAAAGAATGGAATGAACCCAGTTGAAAAGTATATTTGTGTGACTGGGTAAGAATGGTCACATAGGGGAAAACACTATGCTGTGGAGAAATAAAAGGTTCATCATAGGAAGGGCAAGATTACAGTCTTAAAATGGAGACGGTTGAGTTCAATCAAATAAGCAGTGAAAGGTCACTTAGATTTCTGAGCCAATTAGAGCCCTCAAAGCAGAGAGAAATTATTGAAATTAACCTTGGAATGATACACAAGATGGATGAGAAAGTCTGGGAGACATTATGGGAAGAAGAATTACATTAGGTATAAATGTATACCTAATAGGTATCCTAAAGTAAATAGGATATGGACCTTTTGGAAATGAAGAATAGGAAGCCTCAAGAGACACTTTGAAAAGGACATAGCAGCACCTGGTAAAACTGAATAAATATATAACTAAAAATAGTTTTTAAATGTCTCTAAAGTTTCTATCCCCCCAAATTCAAAGACTCATGGTGTCAGTAACAGAAACTAGTCTGTTAAGAAAGGAAATCATTTGGTAGGTGGGAGAGGTAATCGGTCTAACTTCATGTATGTGTGGAAGTTAGTAGGAAATGGAGCTTCCAGAGTGAAAGTATTCTTAGACACATGAAGGCCTACACAGAATAGAGCAGGAAGCGAAATAATCCAGAACTCTAACGTGGAAGAACACAGAAGGATGAATATGCCAAGAAAAGAACATTTCAAAATGATGGTGGTTTGGTATCAATATCACAGAAAAGCAAAGGTGATGAGAATAATGGGCTTGACACAGAGTTAGTGTTGACTTTTGGAAGAGACATTGCCCCAGAATGATGATAGAGACTAGAGTGCAATAGTCTAAACATGAAAAGGATGAACAGGAAGCAAAGGTGATGGAAACAAGCCACATAGTCTATTTTTTACTTAAAGGAAGGAAAAGAATTGAAGGGCAGTAGCAATAAGAAATAGAGAGAGCTTGCTGTGTGGCAACAAGGTTCTAAGTGTGTAATATGTATTTCGCCATTTGGTCCTCTCAACAACCCTGCAAGGCAGACACTGACTGCTACTATCCTCATTTTGCAGATAGGAAAACTGAGGCACACAGAAGTGAAATAACTTGCCTTAGGTCACACATTCGATAAGCAAGAAAACTGACATTTGAACCCAGCCAGCTGCAGCTCCACAGCTGAACTCCCTCTTTCAGCAAGGAGGCAAAGGTTGGTCCAACTGGCACAAGATTCACACCTGGTAAAAACTTAAATATAGTCAAAGGTAGAAGGGAAAGAAAAGAAGGGATTACAAAATGCTACAAAACAAGGAAGATGAACTGGGGCAGAGAGAAGGACATGGGTTCAGGAGAGCAGGGAGAAGGGTGCTTTGAGCAGCGGAGTCCCCTGAGCCAGGGGATGTGGAAGCTCATCAGTGTCCTGTCTGCATGTGAGGGCGGGGAGCAGTCACTTACCTGTAAGGCTTCATGGAGGTTGCCATTGTAGTCTATGATCTCGGTGGCTCCTTGATCTCCTTTTTGACCAGGTGGACCCTGCAACAAAAAACCACCCAGGGAAAATCATGGGAGATATACTAGCATATAGAGTGGACTGTGGCAGAAGCAAAAACAGCAACTTGCAGCTCTCTTTGATATTACTCCTCTACTAAG
This sequence comes from Nycticebus coucang, assembly GCF_027406575.1. Lineage (NCBI taxonomy): Eukaryota > Metazoa > Chordata > Mammalia > Primates > Lorisidae > Nycticebus > Nycticebus coucang. Next base: position 36,204,548 of record NC_069780.1, read on the forward strand.
GCCCAACTGTACTTTAGAATAAATAAATAAATATGTCACAATTTTGTCCTTATTTTGGAAAAGGCAAATTACTTCTAACTTCTTGCCTCTTGTAGGTTGAAGATATGAGATCTGATTTTCAAAATGATAGAACTTTTTTTTTTTTTTGAGGCAGAGCCTCAAGCTATCACCCTGGGTAGAGTGCTGTGGCATCAGAGCTCACGGCAACCTCCAACTCCTGGGCTTAAGCGATTCGCTTGCCTCAGGCCTGGAGTAGCTGGGACTATGTGCGCCCGCCACAACACCTGGCTATTTTTTTGTTGTAGTTGTCATTGTTGTTTGGCAGGTCCAGGCTGGATTCAAACCCACCAGCTCTGGTGTAGATGGCTGGCGCCTTAGCCGCTTGAGCTTTGGGAGCAGAGCCAAAATGATAGAACTTTTAAGAGACAAGTCTGTCACTATGTTGTCTAGGCTGGTCTTGAACTCCTGAACTCAAGCAATCCTCTCATTTCAGCCTCCCAAAGTGATGAGATTATAGGCATGAACCTCTATGCCCAGCCAAGACATGATTTAATCTTTGAAACTGTTTTCTGAAAATTATAAAATATAGGTAAATATATAGCCTATATTTGACATAATATGCAAAATTTTACTGGCTTTCTCCATATTTATTAAAATAACCCCTAAACTTTTCTTACTTATCCATATCTCATAGATTGCTTCCTCATTATTTAAAAAGAACACTGTTCTGTGGAAATGCTTCTCAACAGAAATGTTGTGAAAATTAAATCAAACAGGCAGCAGAAAGGAGAGTATATATCTTTTTAAGACTTCTACCCTACTCATTAGATCTGCTACTTAATTTCTATTAGTCATGTCCTAATTCCCTTCCTTTTTTAAAAAGGCTCTAAACATATGGATTATTGCTTTCTTTATAATTGGGTTAAGTGAAAAATGGAAAATTCTATTAGCTGGATGGCTATGGACTTGCCATTGCTCATTGAACAGAGAGAAAGTGGATAGGAAAAGTTCTTTAGACTTTCTTCCAAAGGAAACTCATTTTATGTGTTAGAATACCCACACTCACTGCTCCTGATGACTAAAATAAAAAATAATAAGGAGAGGGAATAACAGGAATAATTATAGTAGTCTACCTCCAATGCTGTGATTGGGTATTATTAGTCCAGATGCCTTGTGAAAAGACACACAGACACTACTTCAAATCTGAGCTTGTAGGGGGCAAAGTTTAGATGAGAGGCACACTCACCCTCGGTCCCAGAGCTCCAGAGTCCCCTTTGTCTCCACGATCACCCTTTTCCCAGTGAAAAAAAGAAAACCTTAATTATTGGTGGTGCCAACAGTCTAGAAATCTCTCAAGTCTAACGATGTATTTGTACCTTTTACAAAGTTCACTTTTAATGTGAACTTCTGAAGAGGAAAACAATAGTAACCACTACCAAATGGCAAATGCTTATTTAAGATGAAGCTGGAAGGAAATTAAAATTCCTTTTTCACATAATAGAGTATCTCGGAACAAAAATACATAGTAACTCTCACTAGGTGGGATCTGCAAAAGCGAAGTAAATGGTTTCTATGGCACCCACAGAAAGCTTTTACCTTTCAATCAAATCATGTTCTTCCTTTTATTTGAAGAGATTTGGGGCAAAGGGACAGAGAGCCAAGCAATTGTGCTGTCTGTCCTCTGAAGAGAAGTATAGATAATTGGGACAGGGAAGGAAAGCAGAGCTCATTCTAAGCATAATTAGAAGAGAAGGGTCACAGGTCAGGCCTCCCTCAGATGATAGAGATCTAAGGAAAAGTTGGTTGCCAGTGGAGGCATTTTAACACGCAGACAGTGCTGAAGTGGACAGCAGCCAGGTGGACCAGGTTGGCAGGGCTGAAGGTCATAGCCAGGGCAAACCCAGCTCTCTCTTTCTCTTTTTCCAGCCCCCCCAGTGCAATATGAAAATATCTGAAGTTTTAATTATGGTGTAATTACGGCATCAGTAGAGACAACAGGAATAGTCTAAGCCCTCAAAATTCTCAGAAGTGTAAACTGAAACTTTGGAGAAGAAATTTGAACCCGTGTAGATTTAAAGGTTCTTTATGAACAGCCTTAAATATATAGAGGCTTGTTCCTATATAAACTTCAAAGCATTTTTATATGTCTTTCTATATACTCAGATAAGCTGGGTAAGGACCAATGAGGATAAACAGGAAAAAGGATTATAATTTTTCCTATCCACACAATGCTAAGTGCATTGACTATAATAATTAAATTTGCTATGAATAGAACATTAATAATTTCTGCTCTCTGTTTTCTTAATTTTGCACCCATTTTTCCATGTTATTAGTTGATGGCATTTTAAATAACATGATTCTGCTGATAGTATATGCAGTATTACAGACAATAAAAAGAACATGATAATGGGAAGAATTTCAATTGGTGGCAAAACTTTAATGCCCTTTTGGGAGTCTACTAAACTAAAAGCAAAGTATAATTTGAACATTTACCACAAAGATAGTTAGGGGGTGAAAAATAAGATTATATAATACATAATTTAAATTAAGTAAAGTTCTTAATTTTTTTCCAATGAAGCTATTATAAAACAGGAAATGCAACTCCTTTTAAAAGAGTAGTTTGAGGCACCAGTATATACAAAAACAAAACAAACACACAAAATGAAACACACCAATTGTTTTGAGATATCATCATAGGGATGAAATTATTACAACCCAAGGGTGGTTTTAATCTAAAATATAATTTTCTGTGGAAAAAGGCCTCATATTACATTAAAATGGTTACTAACCTTTGACCCCTTTGGGCCTCTAGCTCCTGATTCACCTGGCTTCCCCTATTGTAGGAGAATATGAAGATGAAAAAGAGAAAATGGCAGAGGAGATAAGAAGAGAAAAGAGAAATTAGCAGTAAATCAGAATAATGAAGAAAATGGAAACACTTTATTTTAACTGTTTTTAACAGCCTCAGTATACGGCTCTATCTAATGTTGGTTATTATAACACTAAACTTAAGTACCATCACCATAACGGTAGACTATTCTCTGGTCTCCCCAACCTCCATTCCATTATTATTGAAGACTTCCCTCCCATCAGTGGGTAGGAAGAGTTCTGGGAATAATTCTCATTAGGCTCAGCAGTGTTTGCATAAATTTCCTTTTCATCAGAGAGTATGTTGTTTCCTCTGTCTTTAGGATGGGTTATTAAAATAAAGTGTGACCACATTAGTTTGCCAGAAGTTTAGATGAACAAAGGTTGAACAGTCAAATAAATCCTTAGTGCTAATATTTTTAAGGTGTTACAGTCCATTAAGTTACCATAGAAACAAACACAGCACTTATCGACAGAGATTTTCTCAGCAAGTTTAAACACTCACTGATAATGTGCTAACATAATAGCACTTTTCTCTTTACATCTGGATGTGTTATTAAATTTGCTCACTGAACAGAGTAAGGTAAACAGGGTAAGTTGAATTGGAAAATCACTTTTGAAAAAGAACCAATCGGTGTGAGTTTCAATGAACTGTTTTTTATTTGGGCTGTTTTAATACCTGTTGAGAAATTTTATGCACACATTTCCAAGTCAAAGAATGCTGTTTTCCAGTGTAAGAATAACTGACCTTTGGTCCAGGAACTCCAGGCTCCCCTCGCTCACCTCTTCCAGGAGGCCCTGCCTCCCCACGTTCACCCTGTCATAAATTGCAAATCAAGTAAATAGCAGGTGCCCCAGGCTGGTATTTGGCGATTAATAAATAAGTTGAATGAAATCAAAGAAAGCAAGGACTTATTTTTTATTTACCAAGTACTCAGAACTGTATTAATCTCTTAACATGAATTTATCTCATTTAATAATCAAAACAATTCCGGATGGTTAATTTTAGGTGTCAACTTGAGAACGTGAAGGGTCACATGGAAAGCTGGTAAAGCATTATTTCTGGGTATGTCTATGAAGGTGTTTCCAGAGGAGAGTGGTGTGTGAGTCAGTGGACTGAGTGGGAAGATCAACCTTCAATGTGGGCAGGTACCATCAAATTGGCTGGGGACCCAGATGGAAAAGGCAGAGGGGAGGCAAATTCTGTCTCTCTCTTCTGGAGCTGAGGCATCCTTCGTCTCTTGCCCTTGGACATCAGAACTCCAGGTTCTCTGGCCTTTGGACTAGTAGGCTCCTCCCACCCACCCACCCCCAGAAGGGTCTTGTGGCTTTAGCCTCAGACTGAGAGTTTCCCTATTGGTTTTCTTGGATCTGAAGCTCTGGAACTTGTACTGAGTCTTAGTACTGGCATCCCAGAGTTTCCAGCTTGCTGACAACATACAGTGGGACTTCTTAGCCTCCATAATCTGTGGGCTCATTCTGCTCATAAATCCTCTCTCAGTTCTCTCTGTATATATACATTTTTTTTTATTGATTCTGTCTCTCTGGAGAATCCTAAAAAACCACAATTATTCAATGTGCTTAATAATAGTATTATACTCCCCAATTTACAGGTAAGGAAATGATTTAGTAAATGCCTGACAAATAGCTATATTGATAAATAGAAAGACCGTTAGAGGGAATTGATAAAGATAATGATTGTATCTTAAGATAGGAAGGGACACCCATTTTCATTCTACAGCCACTTTGTAAGTAATCTCTTACAAGAGAAATGACAAAGTGACTTTGTAGTCCAGCATCCTGATTTTTAATCCTGGCTCTGTTATTTACCAGTTCTGCGTTCTGAGGCAAATTCATTAAGTTCTGTAAACCTCAGTTTCTTCCATAAAAATGGAGAAAATTATAGTACTGATCTCATATTTTACAAACATAAAAGAATTCGCAATGGTGAACATACTTTTTAATATACAGGGTGTCTCAAACATTGCTCCTAAAGTCATCATACATAGGGAAGATGGGAAATTATAGCTAAAAGTACCTTTATTTACCAAATATTCATTACAAATTATTACAAATTTATAAAATATTCTTTATGTGTGGGCCACCTCTTTGTAAAATTTCTACATTTTCCCATTTGCCTTATGTTTGGTGACTATCAGGGTGACTTTGGAACATCTTATATTCATGCCTCTATGAAATATAAACGTGGCTTTTACCCTCAAGGAGCTAGTGATCTAGTTAGACAAGAGGCACATGAACAAAATAGTTAAGAATTAAGGACTAAGGCAACATGTGACAGAAGAGGGATCATTACTGGGTTCTGAATGTTGTGGATAGGATCCCTGGCAGTGAGACTTGAGTTAATATCCTGAAGGATGAGCAGCTTTTATAATTATTGCTGTCAATGACTACACCATGGGTAAGTACTGACTGCATGAAACATTTCCATACATTCTCCTGTTTAATCCTCAGGACAAATGAGAAAGGCATTGTTCCAATTTTAGTATATGTGCTGCCGAAGCAAGCACAAGAAAGGCATTGTTATCTATATTCCACAGAGGAAGAAGCCAAAACTCAGAGACATTAGGTAGCTTGCTCCAAGTCACAAAGCTTTTAAAGTGAGAGAGCTGTAATTTAAAACTGTGACCAATCTTCAATTTTTGCATAAATGTTTCTGTATATAATGTTTTTTCATCTCTCTGATTGTTTTCTTAGGATATATATTTCTTAGGATATACTGTTTTCTTAGTTGGAGAATTGCTGAGTCAAAAAGTATGAACAAGCTTAGTGCCCATAGTTCAGTGCCTAGGGCACCAGCCACATACACCGGGGCTGGCAAGTTTGAACCCGGCCCGGGCCTGCTAAAAACAACAATACAACAACTACAACAACAACAACAATAACAACAACAACAACAAAATATAGCTGGGCATTGTTGCAGGTGCCTATAGCCCCAGCTACTTGGGAGGCTAAGGCAAGAGAATTGCTTAAGCCCAAGAGTTTGAGGTTGCTGTCACCTGTGATGCCATGGCACTCTACCGAGCGCAACATAGTGAGACTTTGTCTCAACAAAAAAGAAAGTTTGAAAACTTTATATTTTATTTCTTTTTGTAGAGACAGAGTCTCCCTGTGTCCGCTGGCTTCAAGAGATCCTCCTCTCTTGGTCTCCTGAAGTGCTGAGATTACAGGCAGGAGCCACCAGGCCCAGTCAAAACATCTGAACACTTTAAGCTTTCCAAATTGCCTTCTAGGAAGATGCCATCATTTTGTACTCCCTAAACGTAGGGAAGGGAATGGCTTCCTGCATAAGAAGTAGAATTTTAATAATCGAAGAGAGTTAAAATTCAGACAGTTGATGGCATATTTATGAATGAGAGAAGTGCCCTCCTCACTGAAGGAACCGATTAATCATGGAAAGGATAAAAAAAAAAAAAAAAAAAGGATTGGATCCTTGTTGGGTAATGCAGGACTTTACATTCAAGGATCTTTATCTGTATCTTGCTCATTTTGGAAGCCTTTCTGGTTTTGTAGAGGAAGTGGGTAGATTGTGGCAAGGGCTAAGAAAGTCTCAGTACGTTTCTCAGCATTAACTGAGGAGGATGTGAAAATGGACAGGTTGGGAGAAAGGCCAGGGACTTCACTGGATATGTGACATGGAAAAGATGGTCCAGAAATCAAAGGACTCTTTTTTTTTTCTTTTGTTAAAAAAAAACCCTCTTCTCCCCTGCCAGTGACTAAAGGGCTTCTGTTGGTACATGGAATTTTTATTTTTTGAAAAAATGCACATTATTGGTGTTTCTTCTAAGATTTTACCTTAAGAATTATAGAAGAATCCTAAAACAGTTGCTATAAGATTATTTTAGAAAAAACTAAAAACATTAAAAAAAATTTAGCTATAGTTCATGACAGGAGTCTATATATCTTTACATAGAATCATTTTTGATCACAATGCCCCTAATTAGTTCTCTATTACTCTGTGAAATTATATTATTTGTTTACTTCCATCCCTTTGTGTACCTCTCCTCCAACCATAAAAGACTATACGCTTCTGCAGGGCAGAGGCTGTTTTTGTTGCATCTCCTGGTGAGTATTTTATGAGGAGGACCCCTCAGGCAATTGAAGCAGCTTCAAAAATACACTACTGGGACCTGATCAAACTAAAAAGCTTCTGCACAGCCAAGAACACAGTAAGTAAAGTAAGCAAACAGCCCTCAGAATGGGAGAAGATATTTGCAGGTTATGTCTCCGACAAAGGTTTAATAACCAGAATCCACAGAGAACTCAAACATATAAGCAAGAAAAGAACAAGTTATCCCATCGCAGGCTGGGCAAGGGACTTGAAGAGAAACTTCTCTGAAGAAGACAGGCGCACGGCCTACAGACATATGAAAAAATGCTCATCATCCTTAATCATCAGAGAAATGAAAATCAAAACTACTTTGAGATATCACCTAACTCCAGTAAGATTAGCCCATATCACAAAATCCCAAGACCAGAGATGTGGCGTGGATGTGGAGAAAAGGGAACACTTCTACACTGCTGGTGGGAATGCAAGTTAATAAATTCCTTTTGGAAAGATGTTTGGAGAACACTTACAGATCTAAAAATAGATCTGCCATTCAATCCTATAATTCCTCTACTAGGTATATACCCAGAAGACCAAAAATCACATTATAACAAAGATATTTGTACCAGAATGTTTATTGCAGCCCTATTCATAATTGCTAAGTCATGGAAGAAGCCCAAGTGCCCATCGATCCACGAATGGATTAATTGTGGTATATGTACACCATGGAATATTATGCAGCCTTAAAGAAAGATGGAGACTTTACCTCTTTCATGTCAACATGGATGGAGCTGGAACATATTCTTCTTAGTAAAGTATCTCAAGAATGGAAGAAAAAGTATCCAATGTACTCAGCCCTACTATGAAACTAATTTATGGCCTTCATATGAAAGCTATAACCCAGTTATAACCTAAGAATATGGGAAAGGGGGAGAGGGAGGTGAGAGAGGGGAGAGGATGGGCAGTGGGAGGGTGATTGGTGGGATTACATCTGTGGTGGGTCTTACAAGGGTATATGTGAAACTTAGTAAATGTAGAATATAATGAATCCCCAACAATAAAAGAAAACAAAAAAACTAGGAGGTAGAACTGAATATCACATGTGAATGGGATGGTGAAAAGATTCTTCTCTGCAAGGGGAAAAAAAAGGAAACTGCGTGGTTAAAAGGTTTGACAGCTAAGGTAGAGCAGGAAGCTAAAGCTCTTAAAGTTGAGGCAAAGGGCTGGGCACAATGGCTCATGCCTGTAATCCTAACACTCTGAGAGGCTGAAGCTGGTGGATTGCTTGAGCTCAGGAGTTCAAGACCAGCCTGAGCAAAAGCAAGACCCCATCTCTACTAAAAATAGAAAAAACAGAGGCAAGAGGATTGCTTGAGCCCAAGAGTTGGAGGTTGCTGTGAGCTATGACATGTTGGCACTCTACCCAAGGCGACAGCTTGAGACTATCTCCAAAGAAAATAAAAATAAATAAAGTTGAGGCAAAAGGGAAAAAAAAATAAATGTCTTAACGCAATAACTAAGAAAATGCCAGGAAGGCTATGTTAACCAGTGTGATGAAAATGTGTCAAACGGTCTATAAAACCAGTGTATGGTGCCCCATGATCACATTAATGTACGCAGCTATGATTTAATAAAAAAAAATAAAATAAAATATAGAAAAAGAACTGGCAAAGAAACTTTGTTGAATTACTGAATAAACAATTTTGTAGACGTATTCTAAAATGTCCTGACTGACCATAACTCCATTTCTTTACACTCATGTAGGCGCCTCCCAGGCATGGAAGTAGGCACTAAAGATACAGCAGCACATAAAACAGATTTTTAGGTATCATTACATATTTTTCTTTTCTTTTTTTTTTTTAAAGACAAGAGTCTCATTTTGTCACACTCAGTAAGTGCTGTGGTATCACAGCTCACAGCAACCTCAGACTCTTGGGCTCAAGTGATCCTCTTGCCTCAGCCTCCCAAGTAGCTGGGACTAAAGGCAATCACCATTACGCCCAGCTATTTTTAGAGACAGGGTCTCTCTCTGGCTCAGGCTGGTCTCAAACTCCTGAGCTCACAAAATTCACCCATCTTGGCTTCCCAGAATGCTAGGATTATTGGCGTGAGCCACCAAGCCCAGCCTACATTACATGTCTTTCTTAATTATGGTCCCTCTTCACTGGTTTGGGAGAAAAAAAAAAAACAGTCTTAGTTTGTATTTTAAATCTGAAATTTAGTGGTGCAAATCCAGACTGTTTATATACCTGGAAAATAGGAGTTTTGTTCAGCTAAAAGAGATTTTTAAATAATCATGACTTTCCCATTATGATACTGAACTCTCATTAAGACAGGCAATTCAGATGCCAGTTAACTTCAAATACTGTTAATAAAATGCACTTCCTACCTATATCCCTTCTGTGGAAGCACAAAAGAGGTACAGCACATTCTTTACTGTGCTGTCAGAGGTTCAGAGCAGTACCTGTTATAAAAGTACTTGTAGAACAATGTACTTGTAACAATCTACTTGGTCTGTAGAACAACGCTAGGTTCTTCATAACAGGAACTAATGTTGACTCTACATTTCGATCTTTTTTGGAAACTGCAGAATAGTTTACAATCAGTTAACTAAAGAAAAGAAATTTTGAGATGGAGTCCATTCTCTGCTGCCTGTCTGTCTTCTATCTTCCCTTACACAAGAGCAGAAACTCTATAGCAAACAAAATGCCACAAACATTTACGACTCTGGTCCACGCCTGCTTTCCTTCTACACTGACCAGCTCTCCCTTTCTTTATTACTGTCTTCACCCTCAAGGCTGCCTTCTTTTCTCACCTGGCTCTGAGGCTGCAAACCTGAATAAATACAACAGTTCTTATATCAATAGGGAATGCTCATCATTCCCTTGCTTTCTCTCTCTTTTTATTCCAGAAGGCATTTCTGTGTGAATCTGCTCAAACTAAAACAGGCATTCCTCATATTTTGTTAATAAGTCTGACAGCTCATTACGTGAGGAAGAAATTTCTTAAGAAAACAACAATTTTGCATAATTCCTCTGAGTTTCAGTCCCCCGTAGGCCATACATAGTTTCCATTTACTAGGATTAGAGTTTTTTTCACTTGACCAGAGGAAATGAGTATTCTTCTGTCAGAACACACCATGAACATATTTCTTTAACACTTGGAAATCATCCCTGGTTTATTTCTGGTAAACGCAGTACACATTAAGGCAAAGACTGCTATGGTTTAAAAATAAAAGAATGTAGTTGGATAGGATGTTGCCCCTTCTTTGATTCATGAGCCTGTCATGAGTAAAGTTCCATCATCAGAGTTGTACCTTTTTATGTCTTACTGGGTAGATAAAAAGTGAAGTATGGGCCTGACTATATTCACAGCAACATACAATTTTACATGGCAGCATAAAATTTTTTCTTGTAGCGTTCTCTCTAAGGTTGCCAAGCAGAAGATCATGGTTTTCATTATTGAATATTTCTGCAGACTTTATTCAGGGTAGATCCTTTCAGAGCATGGCACTCAGGAATCTATATGACATCAGTACTTGCCTTTGAAGTATGGGAATAGTAATAACATTTGATTTACAAGTATATCCTAGAATTGCTGGTGAGGAGCAGGAATTAATGAGTTCTAGCTCTCCTCCTCAGAATTCCTCTACTGTTTCATATGGCCAGGAGGTTATAGCATCGTATCAGTTTAGGACCAGTTTAGGAGACAACTGGAACAACAAATATATCGACCATCCTGTTGCCTTGCATAAGGCTTTCTGGAGTTAATTTTCTAGAAACTTAACTTTCTATTTAATATGGTGTTTCCATTTGAAGTGTCAGTAATGGGTAGATTAAGCAGCTTTTGTTCTCTATTAGGCAAAACTATCTGATCATCTTAATAACTGAGTTACCTTGCGTTTCTTTCAATGGACTAAAAATATATGACAAAAATTTCAGAAAAAAAGGAAGGAAGCGATTCTGCTTACCTTTGTTCCCGGCAACCCTGGCAGGCCTGGTTCTCCCTGAGGACCAATGAAACCTGGTTCTCCCTTTAAAAAGATAGGCATATGAGATCATTATTCATTTGACAGTAAATAAATAAAGCTAAACTCATTTCCTGCTCCTAGGATTTTGCTTCCTTTATTGTATATAGCTTTCTGGCTGAGATCTAGCTTCTGACTATAAAATTGACCAGAATAGGTCTGCATCAGTGAAAACACTTTGAACAAAACTTTGAAGAAGTATTAGATAGTGAAAGTGACAAAGTTAGATAAATGTCTTTACAAGCTCCTTTCTTACCTGTCATTCAGTGTTTCTTACCTCTTACCACCTTAAGATCCATTGTGTTTGGGTAGATGTGATAGGCAGCCCTTAAGATGGGCCTCAATGACCCCACCTCCTGGTGGTTAAGCCCCTGTGTAATCCCTTCTCCTTGAGTGTGGACTGGATTTACTGGCTCACATCTAATGAACAGAACATGGCAGAAGTAATGGGACAGCACTTCTGGGTCTATGTTATTATGAAGACTATGGCTTCCATGTAGGGGGCTCTTTCTTGTTCCTTCTGAATTGAATATCTTGCTTTGGGACAGGCCAGCTGCCATGTTGTGTGCAGTCCTATGGAGAAACCCACATTGTGAGGACTGAGGTCTGCCAACAACCACACGTGTGAGCTTGGGAGCAGATGACCCACCCTTGCAGAGTCTGCCACAGCCCCAGTTGACAGCCTCTGCAAACTCATGGGAGAATGAGCCAGATGCCCATCTCTGTGCTGTGTCTGGATCCCTGTCTCTGAGAAACTGTAGGATGATTAATGTTTGTTTTAAGCCACCAAATTTTGGGGTAACATAGTAGTCAAAAATAGACAACTGATAACATGGATGTGGGCAGGGAAGAGATTCAGGAAAATTAAGCATGAAAAGAAAAATCTCTCTCCTTGCCATACCTCTAAAAGCTTATCTCCACTGCCTGGAGGAGACCTAGCTGGTATAATAAAAACTATATTTGGTCTTAGTCCCCAATTCCTGGCACTAACCTCCTAAAAGCCTGGGAATTTTCTGGGTGATAGGACTAAGAAACATTTTTTTGTTGTTCATAACCAACCTCTTCCAGCCATCTCTGAATTTATGTGAATGAAGTGACTCTTAGCAGGACCCTAGATAGCTTCAGGATGGAAACTGGTTGGCAGAGGAGCCAACTGTTGACACGAGGGTTGGTGCTTTCTGCCTCATCTTCCAACCTCTGGGGAGGGGAGAGTGGCTGGAGATGGAGTTCATTCTCCAATGGCAAATGACTTAATCATGCCTATGTAATGGAACCTCCATAATCTCCCTAAATGATAGGGATAAGAGAGCTCTGAGTTGGTGAGCACATCCATATGCCAAAAAGGTAAAATGTACCAACTCCATAGGGACAGAGGCTCTTGTGCTTGGGACTCTTCCAGACTTCACACTGTGTACTTTTTTAGCTGATCGTTCATTTTCACCCCTTTACCATCAACTGCAATACTAATTACAGCATTTTTCTGAGTTTTGTGAGTCATTCTTGCAAATTGTCAAGCTTGGTTTGTGAGTACCCTTGAATTGGCAGCCGAGTGGGTAACCTGAATTAACGTGACTGGTGCCTGAACTGAGATCAGCCTTGTGAGTCTGAGTCCTTAAATCTGTTGAGTCTGATACCAACCAGGGTAGTTAGTGTCAGAATAGGATGGTGTCAGAGAATCAAAGAGTTAGAGAATTGGTGTTGGAAAAGACCTGAGACTAGTGTTCACATTGCTAAAGGTCTTGGATTGTTTGGGGAGCAGTTTTTAATGTTGTTTGATATATTTTATTTTTTTCCTAAGTTGGTAGTATTTCAATCTTTGTTTCATGATACTTGGAGTTGAACAGGAAGTTAGAGAAGGAATGTTTTACAAGATATTCTAAAATGTCATAAACTAGTTTTTAAACAAGTGAATTTTCAAAATATGCTACATAAAACCTTGGGTGTTGGGTGGGGAACAAAAGACTATTACCACCACAATACATATCACACTGATTTATAACTCAAACAGATCTAGCTCTAGCTCTAATGCTCATGAGATGGATTTAAGAAAAATAAAGAGGTTGGAGTAGGGAACTAATGCTCTAGGTTTGTTGCTTGTGAACTTTCTGTAATTCCCTATTGTACCTACCCCATTCCCTTGTACCTAATGGAAAGGACAAGCTGGAAATGTAATTTTGGGTGGATCTCTTGCTGGTCTAAAATGAAAATCTGAACTATATTCAGAGATATCAATGATGACCATTTTACTTCTAGTAAAGGAGTTTAACTTGTTTCATAAACTCAAAAATTATAAGGAATACATTTATTTACATGTAAAATATTTCTCCCAATAAAATGATGTATGCAAATAAATAAATACACCCTCCCCACTTTTAAGAGAAATGCTATGTTAAAGTCAACGTGTGTCACTGGTAATAATTTAGTGTCATGGAAATGCAAAGCACGTTAATATGTTAAAAGTCTTACAGGTAGAAAAAAACGCTTTCATATCTTCAAGTAGAAATAAAATTATCTCATGTTTGTTTAGCAAATCAAGTAGAAGCACCATTAAGACACACTAATAAAAGAAAACTTGAAAAAAAGAGTAAATGTTGCAAAATACACTTCTTATTCAGGTTAGTATTTAGTTTATAAAAGGATGAAACATGCAGGGGCATTATTCGTACACAAATAAATGAGGCTCTAGTAGCCAGACAAAACTGTTTTTTCTCCCTTTTTTTAAATGTAAAATATTATTAAAATAGTCACACTCTAATGGGGGAAGTAGTCAGGGACTCACCCACCAAAGAGTTTTGTACATATGTTTAAACAGGACAACAGAACACATGGAAACAGACTGTCATGGGGTCAATCCATGAGCCTCCCCCATAAGAATGAGACTTTAAATTCCCCTTAGCAAGCATACAGAAAGTTCTTCTAAATAGAATGTTCAGGGGAATTATTTTATTTTACTTGTTTATTCGCAACACATTTAGCAGCCTCAACAATTTTAGCACTATTAATATTGGCTAATTTTCAAGGCTTTGAGTATGATTAGTTATACTTGATCATGCCACTCTGAGAAAACATCTACTATATCTATACATTCCCACATACTTATTTCAATTAATTGAAGAAGAAAAATAGCATACTTTGAGATGACAGTTTTATGTTCATTTATTTCCAGACCTCTCCAGCATTTTAGAGACCTTATTTCCATCCTCTCTGTATTTTGCAGGGTGGGGAGGAGATAATTATTGTGTTCTTTTTTTCTCAGGATTCAAAAGCAATTGTTGAAGTATGTAAGTCATGGATATATCCATTTGTGCTCTTGAGCTGGTTGGGCTGATTCTTAACCTTCTTAAGCTTATACCAGAGGTTCTCAAAGTGTACTCCCAGGCCCTCTGGGGATCTCTGGACCTTTTCAGGGAGTCTTTAAGGTCAAACTGTTTTCATAATACAAAGGCATTATTTTTTTTGTTTGTTTATTTTGACTTTCATTTCCTCTTGTATGCACAGGGTATGAAAAATTCATTACATGGTTGTAGACTCCACATTGCACCTAACTTTTAAGAAACTACCACCTGTGGAGTTTGGAATAGTATCAAAGAAGCATATCAGTAATTATCTGAATAGGCTATTAAAATAACCTCCCCTTATCCAATTATATATCTGTATAAGGCTGGTTTTTCTTCATACAGTTTAACCCAAACAACAAATTGCAGTAAGTTGAATGCAGAAACGTATATGAGAATCCAGTTGCTTTTTAGTAAGGAAGACGTTAAAGAGATTTGACAAAAAAACGAAGAAAAGTATATCAATGTCACTTTTCTTGCTTAACTTTTTTTATCTTGTATTTAAAAAACAGTCATAATTCATAAAACATGCTATTTAACGTGTAATTGATTTAAAATTTTTCTGTTATAATTTCAGATATAAAAATATCAAAAAAAAGCTCTTTCAGTTCTAATTTTTAAGAGTGTAAAGGGATTGTGAGACCAAAATGCTCAAGAACTGCTATACAAAAATGTAGAATTATGTTAAAGACTGACTTCACAAGCTGGAGTCCTGAGTGCCAAATAATAGAAGATCTGGCATTGTTGATAGGTGGCTTA
Organism: Nycticebus coucang; assembly: GCF_027406575.1. NCBI lineage: Eukaryota > Metazoa > Chordata > Mammalia > Primates > Lorisidae > Nycticebus > Nycticebus coucang. The sequence continues at coordinate 36,219,603 of NC_069780.1, forward strand.
GATAAGATGTACCACAAGAAAAGGCAAGCAAAGCACTTAGCTCTCTCTCTAGAATAAAGTATACGCACTATATGCTTGTTATTATTGTTTACCTTATCTTATAGGCTTAAAGATTTAGCTATTATTAATATTATTAGTAGTAGTATTACAATCTCTGTAACCTAATTGGTAGTATTCAAGGTGACTTCTCATCACCTTTCAACCTGCCTGGGGCTACATTCAAGACTTCTTCAACTTCTCCTAAGAAGTAACCCTAAATTGCCTCATATGAGTATATCATTATCTCTGGGCAACATCTATCTTCTAGAGCAGTGAGAACTGCAAAACCAAAAGACATTTCAAACGTACAAACTATGTAAGACAGAGAAATGACAGATTTCCTAAGAATGAGTTTTCTTCCCTTAAGAAAGGAAAAGAGGAAAATGGTCATACCTATTAAATTTCCCTAAATAAATGAACCCTTAAAAATGTTTTATTGGAATTGATAAATAAATTCAGTAAAGTCTCAAGTGACAAAATCAATGTACACAAATCAGTAGCTTTCATGTATGCCAACAACAGTCAAGATGAGAATCAAATTAAAGACACAATAACTTTCTTGGTAGCAACAAAGAAAATAAAATATCTAGGAGTATTGTTAACAAGGTAGGTAAAAGAGAGAGAATTATTAAACACTCAGGAAGAAACTGCAGAGGATGTAAACAGATGAAAAAATAGACTATGCTCACGGATCAATAGAAGCAACATTGTTAGAATGTCTATACTACTTAAAGTCTTTTATAGATTCAATACAATTCCCATAAAAATACCACTGTCATTGTTTGCAGATCTAGAAAAATAGATCTGTGCTTCATATGGAACCATAAAAAACCCCAAATAACCAAGGCAACCTTACATAATAAGAACAAAGCAGGAAGCATCATTTTAACAGACTTCAAAGCCAGAGTGACCAAAGCAGCATGGTACTGGGACAAAAACAGAGACACAGACCTATGGATCAGAACAGAGAACCCAGACATGAAATCATGCTTATACTACCATCTAATTTTTAACAAAACAGATAAAAATCATATACTAGGGAAAAGAATCCCTAAATGGTGCTGGGAAAACTGGATATCACATGTAAAAGACTGTATGCACCTTTTACCACTCACAAAAATTAACTCACTACGGACAAAAGACTTAAATTTAGGAAACTGAGAATCCTAGAAGAAAAGGTTGGAAAAACTCTTAGAGTTGTCAGCCAAGGCAAAGAATTCATAAAGAAGACCCCCAAAGCAATCACAGCAACAACAAAAATAAATAAATGGGACCTGATCAAATGAAAAAGCTGCATAGCCAAGAAAACAACCAAAAGCAAATAGACAACCCACAGAATGGGAGAAAATATTCACATACTATACATCTGGTAAAGGACTGATAATCGGAATCTATAAAGAACTCAAGCAAATTAGCAAGAAACAACCAAGCAACCCCTTTTAAAAGTAGGCAAAAAAGATTCCTATTCGTCATCATCATGGGAAAATGGACATACAATAATCCAATCATTCTCTAGTGAGAAAGATCTTGGTTATTATCTTTTTGAAAAAAATATATAGAAACCTAATTATATATGTGTATCAGGGCTGATTTAATCACTTTCCACTGATGATCGTTTTGGTGGTTACTTATGTGGGTATGGAATAAGGTGAGAATGTATGCCCCAATCTGTTGTGAGCACTGTGCCATGACCTCAAGCTCTATGGCTGTCTCTAAGGGTTGTGACAAAGATTCCTAATGGCTATTCCCAAATTGATTTAAGCACTCTTCCGTGTAGTGATGAACTCTATGATTGTGTCTATGTGCTGTGAGCATAGAGACCAACGTGACTATAGAGGATACTACATATATTAATAAGATGGCCTTAGTATACTTCAAGAAAGCCAACCATGAATGAATGATAAATAGGTGATTATATAAAACATTGCATGAGGCCCAAGCTTGGACCAATATTGATGACTGGTTACCATCATTAAGAAATCCCAGATGATGAATAATATGTTTGAAATTGAGCGGTCCAAAACAAAAGAAAATCTCACCTACTGACTCTATTGGAAATGATACTTAGACAGATGTTAAGTGTATGTAAAGTTCATAATCTTAGTTTTTGCCTTCATGGTCTTAATTTTATTATTTCATTGTTAATAATTTATTTTATTGGATGTATTAAAATTATAAAAGAATCCATAAACAAATATAAATAAATATGAATAAGGGAAGCATTGTCCCATCATGAAAATATGTTGTGAAGCAGTAGAATCTATTGATATATATTAAAAACACTGAATGACATGGTTCATGGATGTTACTTCTTTTGCTAATCACCTTTTGGCTTTGTACTCCTCAGAATGGATGCATTTGAAGTGATTATGTTTGCCTCTGTGTGTCTGGCATTTTGAAACAAATGTAACAGTTAAAGTTTAAAAAAAAAAAGTAGGCAAAAGGGCACAAACTATTCAAATGAAGCTATACTAATGGCTAACAAACTCATGAAAATAAGCTCAATGTCTCTGATCATTAGGGAAATGAAAGTCAAAACCACAATGAATACCACCTAACATCAATGAGAATGGCTCATATGAAAAAGTCCCAAAAAGATGCTGGCATAGATGTGGAGAGGAAGGAACTCTTATACACTGTTGGTGGGCCTGGGCCTGCAACCTAGTGCAAATTCTATGGAAAATTATATGGAGATATGTCAAAGAACTTAAAGTAGGCCTACCATTTGATTCAGCAATCCCACGGCTGGGTATATACACCCAAAAGAAAAAAGGTCATTTTATAAAAAAGATACCTGCACTTGAATGTTCACAGCAGCACAATTCACAATTGCAAAGACGTGAAAACAACCCAGGTGCCCACCAATACATGAATGGATCAATAAAATGTGATATATGCATACTATGGGATGCTACACAGTCATAAAAAAATGGTGATCTGATATCTTTTGTGGAAATCATTCTGGAAATCATTCTTTTAAGTGAAACATCTTAAAAATTGAGAATACTCAATACCAAATTGAAACTAACTTCTCAAAACTTAAGAGCACATATGAAAATAAGTCTCAGTGAAAATCAAGCTGGGGAGGGCTGAAGAGGAGGTGGGTAAATTCACACTTATTAAGTACAGTGCACATTACCTAGGTGAAAGGCACACTTATGTGTATAACTGACTTAACTGTACAAAAACAAAGTATGTAAAAAAAAATGAGTACTCTTAATATGGGGGAGTCTTTCTTCTTTGAGAAGGACTGATACACAGTTTAAAGGTTCTAGAATCTTCTAAATGTCTAGGAAAAGGCAATAATGATAACCTAAAGTTATAGAAATACTTTCTTGTAATAAAAAAGTAAGCAAGTGTCTATTCTACTATAGTCAGAACTGTTAACAATTCTTATTAACCAAGATAGAGGGAAGAGTCTGAGTCTGGGGGAAAAGGTAGGAAGATGTAGCAAAATACTTTTAGGCAATCATCTTTGGAGTAAATCAGACTACACGAAAACAAGCTTATATACATTTTCAGGGCAACAAATAGAAGAAATAACTATATGGGAAATATATAATGATTCTCTCAGATGTTTTGCATTTTTAATCTTTAATCAATGAGAAATAGGAGAATGCTAAATTGAAAATTATTCACTTACTTGTCTGAGAAGACAAAGTGGGGGAGGAAATTTGAACTGTAATGGAATTAAGCTCTTACATTACTTTTAATAAAGGAAAAAATAAATCCAGAGGTCCCCCTCCTTTTTTCTTTTTTACTAGGCAATTACCAAAATTAGAAAATCTGAATCATAACTTCAAGGAGCTACTTTAGACATAATATGGGAACATAAAGCAGACATCATTTGAAAAGGGCAGGTGGTGGTTATCATCATCAGAGAAATAAGCATTTGAACAGGCAAACAGTAAGTAAAACAGCTCTCCCAATGAAGTGAAAACAATAAAATAGGACATTTTCCCAAACCATTAACCTTTTAAGTTAATGATCTCTTAGTGTTTTTAAAAAAAAAAATAATAAAAATGTCTAAGGAAAATGGGGGAAAGGCAGAGATCTTAAACATCTACTTTCCTGGATATATGAGGGCACTAGGTAGTAGCCTAACACTAAGTTGAGAGGAACACCAATTATTTCAGCTACTCTGCTCTAAAATTACTTTCTTTAAAATATCCTATACACACGCATACATGCCCCAGACACACACACATTTCTTTTCTCATTTCACATATACACATTTCACATTCTCCATCCTATCTTCTCATCACCATCTCAAGTGAGTTAGGATTTTAGGTTTTCATTTTTGTCATCAGTGAGCTCAAGATGACAAAGTTAACTGGGTTTCTCCAATGGCACTGATGATCGTGCAGAAGGGAATGAAGTGACAGCAACCAACCAACAAGTCTTAAAATAAGTCATTTCTTGCAAAATCAGTGCCCAGCTAAAAAGAAAGAGGAAAGAAAAAGAGGAAAGAGAAGGATGGGGAAAGAATGCAGGGCGGAAAGGAGAAAAAGGAAGGCAGACAAGAGGGGAGAGAGGAATGGCGGGGAACAGGTACCTGAATAATTTTTGTTACCCTCTCCATTACCATGACAATTAAATCCAGATGTAATCTGTTATTTTTATTTACATTGTTTTATCTTGTTGGTTTTTATTGGTTCTGGAAATCTCCAGACTAGATTTACTTCTGAGATAAACAGTAAAATCTAAACAACATATTATCTAACCTTTAAAATAAGTACAGAACCACGATTTAATCAAAGCTGGGGATAAGACTATAACACTATTTATCAGAGTCCTTAATATAATCCAAAATTTTCATCACTAGAACATAATTCATAGCTGACACCCTATTCTGCTTCTCAAGCCACATGCTAACCAGTGAGTAAATGAGCTGTCCGAGAAATAGATGGTTTAGCTCTGCTGGTGTTATTGTAAGATGGACTAATGCAGCATTAAATTCCAAAATGAAGACAAATTTGGTCTTTTCCTGCATATTGCATCTGATTTTTCCCCAAGTTCTTTCATAAGAGTTATCCTTTGGCTATCTCTAAAATTAATTAATTAGCTCATCATCATTGAGTTAAAAAATCAAACCAGGTCTCAAGACCATAACAACATATTTCCCTATACGGAGTTGGCAGAAAAGGTGAGCAGCTTTGGTTTTAGCAATTCAACCAGGGTTCAGGGAGGGCAGAAGTGATGCTGCTCATTCAGGATAAAGTACTATATAGGCTGGATGATATACTACTGGGACAGCAGCAAGCAGACCTATTTGAAAATCTGACATAGGCTGCCAATTAGAATAAAAGCTTAGAATAACCAGAGCACATAAAAGAATGAAGTCTGTGGAGAAAAACTACAGCTGAAATCAGAAGTGTGTCTTCACATTGATCTTTCCAACCAGTTAACCATAAGGGTGGCTGCACTTCAGTCTTGTAGTGTTAAGCTCAGTGATTATAAGCTATCATAACTGACGTGCTATATTTGATAATTATCCTGTTTTTATACCAAACAAAAATATCCATCATGGATTAGGGTGTCAATATTAAGTCTCTCTCTCCTTTTCTCCTTTCCCCTTTCTTTTGTAAATTGGCAATATGTACACATAGAAATAAAGCAAACTACAGAAGATTCAGCTATAGAAAAATGGCTCCTCCTCATCCTGTAAAGGATAAAAAGAAGATAGCTCAAAGATATAAGTTTTGACTGAAGCCAGGCTTCTTCAACTCATTTGCTATTATTTGTAGTCTAGCAAACAGTCTATTGAGAAATCAACTTAAATTCAAGGTCTTCTGACCAAAACCCCTAAAACTAACAAACAAAATAACCACAGAAACAACTACCATCTTTAGCAACCACAAGAGCAAAAAAAACCTGACAAGGCGAAGCTGAGAAATTCTTAGCAACATGATACTTACAAAATCAAACGACAGCCACCAAAGGCCTCATTAAGTCTTAGAATTCTATAATAAATCTTACATAATTTTTCTTCAAACCTACATTTAATATATTGCAGGAAAGTATTTTAAATGACCTTATTTTATCTTCTCAATGGTCATGGAACAGTTTACTTAATACTCTTGTCGAATTTACATAACGATGAGAAGAATCAACGAATGCTTAGCTGGATTATTCAAGGTACGAAAACAAGGGATAACCTTATTTATACAGACAGAGCTCACCAGATGTTTCCCTATAAACTTTCTGATATGCCATGCATTAAATTGGAATGGTAGCCAGAAAGTCCTAACTGATTAGCTTTTGCCCATAGAAAAATCTCTGGTTTTTCATTTATTGCTATTTGCTTTATTTTTATAAGTCATTATTAATTAAACAAGTAAAAAATGTTATTTTTCAGCCTTTCTAAAAAACCTCTAATATGCAGCGTAAACCAAGTCATGGTTTCCATGAATTTATTACCCCCAAGCAGATTCAATTTTCATTGCTCAATAAATAGTACAACGGGGCTTGAAAAATATGTGCTGATTTGCCTGGGTGCTAAAAGCATCACCAATAATTTTGATTAGCGTGTCTTGACACTGAATGCATTAGCCATACAATATTCTTACTACTTGAAGGCTAATTAGAATTCAAGTCAACATGATACTTGGTTGTGAGGATTACAGAAAGAACATTTGTTGTAATAAGAATCTCCAGCCAGCCAGTTCTGGTAATGACTGATTTGTAAAATTATAGAGGGGAAAAAAGAATGAGAAAGTATAGTCTGCCCCCAAAACACTTATTTCCCTAAGGATCAAATTTGAGTATAAATTAAGCATCTTGGTGGCTCTGATGAAAATGAACTACAATAGCAGGTTTATTTCAAATCCAGAAAACATACCTTTCTGATTTCTTTCTTTTTTTTTTTTTTTCTTCTAACGGGATCACATCATGAAAGCACATTCATTGTATTTATTGGAGATTTCATTATGGCTGCTGAAAATCTCTGAGTTCTGGTTATATGAGTTGCCTAATTGGGCTCAAATTACTCAACTTCTCAGATGGACTTTGGGCAAGCAGGAAATAATTATAAGTAACAATAACACAATGTTATTCTTTCAATCAGTATTTCTCCTTTTTCTTTTTTTCTTTTAGGAATTCATTTCACATCCTATACTACTTCCAAAAGCTTTGTTCTGCTATTTTTAAAATGTGATTTGATGTCTCTGAGGAAAGAAACCTCATCTCTAGAGGATTTAGAAGATATGTTTCTATTAGATTACTGAACACTATACTTAATCCTAAGAATGCCAAAGCAAATGTTTCTGCCACCTGTAAAAATTAGTCTTTGTATGATTTAGTGTCACGGGTGATTTCATATGATGAGGCATAAAGAGTTAGTGACTGTCTCATACCCACACGGTTCTTAAGTTCGTGATCTGAATGTCCAATTTTTGGTAATGTGGAAGCCAGAACAAAAACATCAAGCTTTGAAACGAGCTATACTGCGAAAATTTCTTTGCCACCTAAATGATTTGAAGTAATTTTTACCATATTGTGTTTCCTTTACTCTGCTATTTTTTTCTAATTTACTTTGTGAATATGGTTAGAGAAACTGGTGATATACTGAAAGGGGAAAGGAAGCACTGAAAATCGTATTCATGAAAAATCTCCTGGGTTAGGCAACTCTGAGTGAGGCCTGAGAATTTCCATCATTGCATGTCATATTTTCTTTTAGCTTTTCCTGTGAACAGTGTCAGGCAGGAGAACTTCAATAGTGCCATGTCTTATACTCAGAAAATTGTGCTCCTTCATTTGTAGTGCTGGAAATACATTTCAGAAAAGGGATACAGTGTGGTGTCACGTTTCAAGAAAAAGCAGGTTATCTTACTGCTCTTAAAGGTAACATACACCTATCGCTGCAAAGGAGTCTTCAGAATTTAGATCTATTTGCACGCTCTCTGTGGAGCATATGAAGCTTTATGTTCTACAGGTTAAAATTGCTCTCATGAGGGAAAACCACACAGGAGAGGTGTGTAACCTATGTTTCTGATATTCTGAGCTGCCCTAAGAGAAAGAAATTATGATAGCCAAAATTCACATAGCACTAACTATATGCTTTGCAATATTTTAGGAGCCATATATATATTAATTTATTTAATTCTCACAACAACCCTTGAGTTATGTTCAGATAATGCCCATTTTATGAGGAAACTGAAGCACAGAGAAATTATAAAACTTGCCCCTTATTGTTAACGCCGATGGGGGTAGAACACACTGGGATCTCTTCTAAAGTGACTGCTTTATACTGCTTAAACACTAGGGCAATATAAATGAAGAAGGGGGTAAGTAATGCATTTTCATTTTCCAAAATAAATATATGGAGAAAAATTTTAAGAAACAGTAACTTTGAGTCTTACCCTTTTATGTGATATCCAAAAGCTGGTTATAATAATCTTACCCATTAAAAATATTTGAAGGCTTGTTTAAAAAACCAATTTTCTGAGCTCAAATCGTGTTCCAGAAGATCAATGTATGCACGGTACATTGTACATAATTTAATTTCCCCCATTGAACATCTTGGCACTACACAAACCATGAATGCATGAAATAGAAATTCCAAATGTCTTCCCCATGGTGAGAGGACTTTCAGAGACTTCTGCAGGAAGCTTATGAGTAGTTTGAAATTGTTATACCTGTTCTTAGTGACTTTTATTATGTATGCTTAAGGTATTAGCACTTTTCTCTGAGTGGGACCTTGAGGTGACAGATAGAGAGCCTGCTGTCTGTATTTAGGTACTTTGCTCATTTCCTGAGCGCTATGGAAGGCATGTGGATGCTCATTAAGTTTCCAGCCATTCCCCGAGAGCAACAGGTGGGGAATCAAAGCTTCCCGGTATGTCATGACTGGTGTCCTCAAAGTCTTGGAAATAACAGATGGCATTTGCATGCTCTCTGTCGTACCAGCAGATAAGGAGGAGACGAATAGCAACAGGAAGCATTTCCAAAGCATAAGCAAACACACAGGTCTAGGAAGATTGTGACTAATGTTCTTGCCCCCACACATTCTTTCTCCATGAATGGTGGCTTCATCCCTTAACTACTGTTACTCATTCAAACTATGAAATCATGGCTACCTAATAGAAGGAAGGTAAATCAAAGGAATAAAGAACATTGCCAGGTAATGAAACTATATCATACAGTTATAAACTCTTAACTCTATATTGAGAAATATCTAATGACTACTAATGACTATGAGAAGTCTTTAAATCATCTCCTTTAAAAAATTAATTATTTATACTGATTACCCACTACTTTTCAAGAAAGCATAGCTCCCATATCCTGGGAGATGACAAAGCTTATTAGACTGAAAATAGAACCTAGGATTTGAATCAAATACGGGATAGATACCCAATAGTGCTCGACAATTACATAGAAAAGTATTTCTAGTGAACAATGAAAAGGGTTTTTGTCAATTGATAGCTTCTTTTCACACAAGTTACTAATCAGGGATAGAAAAACAAAAGAAAACATCAGAGCTATATGACCTTGACAAAATACATTTGGCGATTTACGATGACTGCAGGAATAAAAGCATTTACTAAAGGTGGCAGATCATTAACATCCCTTCCAATCTCAAAAAGTTCAAAATATTCAGCTAGTCCACAGATGACTAGGCAAATGCCAACGGTCCAGTGGGGTATTTTTCATGGTAGAGAACATAAGGTTAAAGTAGTGTAATGATAACATACAGTAGCAATTGAAACTGTTACTTGTTTTTGCTTTGGGGAGAAAGTACCAGTTCCAATTCCTTTCTCTACTAAGAAAGTGTGTCAGACCAAATAGCTTTACATCAGAATTCTACCAAACCTTTAAAGATGAACTAGTACCTATACTACTAAACTTCTTCCAAAATATAGAAAAAGAAGGAATATTACCCAACACATTCTACGAAGCAAACATCACCTTGATCCCCAAACCAGGGAAAGACCCAACAAGAAAAGAAAATTATAGACCAATATCACTAATGAATATTGATGCTAAAATACTCAATAAGATCCTAACAAACAGAATCCAACAACACATCAAAAAAATTATACATCATGACCAAGTGGGATTTATCCCAGGGTCTCAAGGCTGGTTCAATATACATAAATCTATAAATGTAATTCAACACATAAACAAACTAAAAAATAAGGACCATATGATTCTTTCAATTGATGCAGAAAAAGCTTTTGATAATATCCAGCATCCCTTTATGATCAGAGCACTTAAGAAAATTGGTATAGAAGGGACATTTCTTAAACTAATAGAGGCCATCTATAGCAAACCCACAGCCAATATTGTATTGAATGGAGTTAAACTGAAAACATTTCCACTTAGATCAGGAACCAGGCAAGGTTGCCCATTGTCTCCATTGCTCTTTAACATTGTAATGGAAGTTCAGCCACTGCAATTAGGGAAGAAAAGGCGATCAAGGGTATCCACATAGGGTCAGAAGAGATCAAACTTTCACTCTTCGCAGATGATATGATCGTATATATGAAAAACACTAGGGATTCTACTACAAAACTTTTAGAAGTGATCAAGGAATACAGCAATGTCTCAGGCTACAAAATCAACACCCATAAATCTGTAGCCTTTATATATACCAACAATAACCAAGCTGAAAAAACAGTCAAGGACTCTATTCCTTTCACAGTAGTACCAAAGAAGATGAAATATTTGGGAGTATACCTAACAAAGGATGTGAAAGATCTATACAAAGAGAACTATGAAACTTTAAGAAAAGAAATAGCTGAAGACGTTAACAGATGGAAAAACATACCATGCTTATGGCTGGGAAGAATCAACATTGTTAAATGTCCATACTACCCAAAGCAATATATAATTTTAATGCAATTCCTATTAAAGCTCCATTGTCATATTTTAAAGATCGTGAAAAAATAATACTTCATTTTATATGGAATCAGGAAAAACCTCAAATAGCCAAAACATTACTCAGCAATAAAAACATTGCAGGAGGAATCACACTACCAGATCTGAGTCTATACTATAAATTGATAGTGATCAAAACAGCATGGTACTGGCACAAAAGCAGAGAAGTAGATGTCTGGAACAGAATGGAGAACCAAGAGATGAATCCAGCTACTTACCATTAATTTGATCTTTGACAAGCCAATTAAAAACATACAGTGGGGAAAAGATTCCCTATTTAACAAATGGTGCTGGGTAAACTGGCTGGCAACCTGTAAAAGACTGAAACTGGACCCACATCTTTCACCATTAACTAAGATAGACTCTCACTGGATAAAAGATTTAAACTTAAGACATGAAACTATAAAAATACTTGAAGAAAGTGCAGGGAAAACTCTTGAAGGAATCGGCCTGGGTGAGTATTTTATGAGGAGGACTCCCCAGGCAATTGAAGCAGTATCAAAAATACACTACTGGGACCTGATCAAACTAAAAAGCTTCTGCACAGCCAAGAACATTGTAAGTAAAACAAGCACACAGCCCTCAGAATGGGAGAAAATATTTGCAGGTTATACCTCCGATAAAGGTCTAACAACCAGAATCCACAGAGAACTCAAACGTATTAGCAAGAAAAGAACCCGTGACCCCATCTCAGGGTGGGCAAGGGACTTGAAGAGAAACTTCTCTAAAGAAGACAGACACACAATCTAGAGACACATGAAAAAAAGCTCATCATCCTTAATCATCAGAGAAATGCAAATCAAAACTACTTAGTAAACCCCAGTTTACTAAGTTTACCCCAGTTTACCTAACCCCAGTAAGAGTAGCCCACATAACAAAATCCTAAAACCAGAGATGTTGGCGTGAATGTGGAGCAAAGGGCACACTTTTACACTGCTGGTGGGAATGCACACTAATACGTTCCTTCTGGAAGGATGTTTGGAGAATACTTAGAGACCTAAAAATAGACCTGCCATTCGATCCTATAATTCCTTTACTAGGTTTATACCCAGAAGACCAAAAGTCACAATATAACAAAGACATCTGCACCAGAATGTTTATTGTAGCCCAATTCATAATTGCTAAGTCATGGAAGAAATCCAAGTGTCCATCGACCCACGAATGGACTAGCAAATTGTGGTACATGTATATCATGGAATATTATGCAGCCTTAAAGAAAGATGGAGACTTTACCTCTTTCATGTTTACATGGATGGAGCTGGAACATATTCTTCTTAGCAAAGTATCTCAGGAATGGAAGAAAAAGTATCCAATGTACTCAGCCCTACTATGAAGCTAAATTATAGCTTTCACATGAAGGCTATAACCCAACTATAGCACAAGACTATGGGGAAAGGGCCAAGGAAGGGGAAGGGAGGGGGGAGGTTTTGGTGGAGGGAGGGTAATAGGTGGGGCCACATCTATGGTGCATCTTAGAATAGGTACAGGCGAAACTTACTAAAGGCAGAATACAAATGTCTATATACAATAACTAAGAAAATGCCATGAAGGCTACATTGAACAGTTTGATGAGAATATTTCAGATTGTATATGAAACCCGCACCTTGTACCCCTTGATTGCACTAATGTACACAGATAAGATTTAACAATAAAAATAAATAAATTAAAAAAAAAAGAAAATGCCATGAAGGTAGCTACGTTGAACAGTTTGATGAGAATATTTCAGATTGTATATGAAGCCCACACATTGTACCCCTTGATTGCCCTAATGTACACAGCTATCATTTAACAATAAAAATAAATAAATTAAAAAAAAAGTAGTGTGTCAAGCTCAGGAGAAAAACCAATTGGATTTCAAAGCACTGAGGTTCCCGTGAGATGTGCTGGCAGTACAGCTCTGCCAACCTATAAGAATTTGCTGAAGAAACTCTGCCCTAGCTCTTCCAAATGCCCTTTTCTTTTTAAAATGCCTCGCTGCTTATTTCTAATGCTACCAACTTCTTTTTACACTCAATTAATGCTGAATATCATTTTCTTAAATTCGTTTTAAAATTTTATGATCTCCTAATCTTTTATAAAAAGCTATCTTTTTAAAAAATGTGTAGAAGTTACTAAGAAACTGCCATAATTCAACTCTATAATATGAAACCATGTATTAATTTATGAAGTTATTTTTGCTAATTTTCAAGTGATATGAAAAGTGACTTTGACTCATTAGTAAATTATTGCTGCAGAGTGGACTTTTTCACCAAAGATACCAAAGACTAAAAATATACTAAAAGGACATATTTAGTAAATATACTAAAAAGAACTTTTATGATACTGATCTGGAAACATCAAACAAAAAGGCAGAACAAAAATTTCTGAGTGCCAACCTAAGGACAGAGTTGTCATGTTTAATAATTATACCAAATATATTCATAAAGTATTACTAGGATGCCGCGTGATCTCTGGGAACTCAGTAATTTAACATATCTATTTTAAAATCAAATTATTTCATATAACTCACAGTCGAAGCAGAACCTTTATAAAACAGTATCATAACACACACTTGAAGTAGAAATATTAATTTTATAATAGACTAATACATGATGGAGATTGATTGAAAACTTCGATGACAATGATGTATGGAAAAATGCATTTGTGTAATTCTATCCTATCAAGTACTTCTAGAATATATAAACATTTTTAGAAAGAAGCCGGTTTTCCAGGAGAAACTACAGCTTGGGCAGTGTCACTGTAAGCCCTATCAGTTGCCATGTGAAAAATATTTTAACAAATTTTCAAAATGCTTTTCACTTTTTTAAGTGGTTTAAAATCATTTAAAACAATGATTCAAAGGAAGCTTTGAGCAATTATTTCAAAAGATACTTGTAAAGTTTATAGGGACAGTCTATGGGTTGGGTCAAAATATTTTAGTGATATGATATTTGTACTTTGCAGGAAGTGGAAGTACAAACGCTTTGGAGGGATTATTATAATGGGTGAATCACAAAAACAGCTGCTTAATGTTAGATTTATGGGGATGTTAAGACTAATTCTGTTCAAAGTCTGATGGGGTCGTAAGGATAAAATCAAAATGCAAAGGTAAAGAAACATTCTAGACGTTAACAAATTCCAATGACTTTGAATTAAGTGGCATTTACATTTATTTAAGGGGCATAGCAAGATAAATAGCAGAATATACAGTCCAGATACTTCTGGCAAATTTTAGCAATATCTGTACTTAATTGGTAACTAACAAAATTTAGTCCACTGGGATGGTTGGAGGGCATTTAAAGAACAGCATTATATTTTTACTTTTCATTTTTTCCTATTTTCCTTTGATTGAGTGAATCTCATAATTACAGTTCTATGAAGCCAAGACTGTCAGTACAGTATTTACCTTTATCCCCGGAAGTCCAGGAAGCCCAGGAAGCCCTGGTTCACCCTACACAGGAAAATCACATAGCGTTATAGAGTGGTTTTCACTCAGTCACAAGTCTGGAGAAAAACAAGGCAAATGTTCCTAGCTTAATACTTTCTGTATATAGAAATATTTCTTTCAAAAAATGGTCTACTTGCAAAAAGTTTGGTGAAATCATACAATTCAGTCAACTCTTGATTCAGGAGTTGATTGACTAATTTGTAGATTTTTTTAGGATTTTCTCTCTCTTTCTGCCTGTTCACTGCCCATTGACATCTCTATCAAAAGGCAACAAAGAGGAGTAAAAAAGGAGGGAAAAACTCCCCTATTTGACTATTCCTTGGGTAAATAATTTGTTGGAGAGGTTGAAGATATTTACTGAAATAAGAATTATGTGTGCATTTCAACAATGCTTCCTATTGCAATACTCTCTCACCTCAGATAATCAAGAGTTGGCTGTATGAACAGATGGTCACATTAAGGCAAAATACATTAAAAGTTTTGCTCACTCAAAAGTGTAGTAAGCTTTCCTTTCCATTCCTGAATGATGAGAAGATAAATCAATGGTTAAGATTATACTTAACTCCAGCCTGTATTTCTGACAATTATTGAATCTGGGCAACAGTGCTTAGCAGCTTAGGGCTTATGGGACCACACAGCTGTTCCTGAATACAGGTCTGAGATTAAGCCATACATTTGGGTGAACACAGTGGAGTCAAGCTTAACCTTCTCATTTTCACAGAATTGTCTACATTATTTTAAGCGCAAAGAATGGTGAGAAGAGGTTATGTTGTTTAGACAATCTCCTGAATTCTACTGAAAATGTATACGGGAATCTCAGGAGAAAATAAAAAGTCTTCTCTGTTGGATTGAAGTGATTATTATTTGTGGAAAAAGCACGAAGGTTAAAGGATCATACCATTTCATGATGGTCAGTCAGTGAGACACTATAATGGAAGAGATAGGAGCACCAAGCTAACAGTGAAATGGTAGAAAAAAAAATATTTCTTTTAATCTAAATGCTTTAACAATCCTCATTCCAAGGAGAATCTACTAAGAACAACCAGACATTCCAACTTTAATGGAATTAAAGGATTATTTTCAAATTATGAAGAGCCATAATATGCTCTTGTAGTATCGTAAAATGACTTCTCATACTTTTAAGCTGTTTGATTAGACCAAAACAAGAATGACTTTCTTGATGATTTAAGTGAAAGATACTTCAGGAATGCAAAAGAAAAACTATTTTGTTTGAAATAATATAAATGAAAGTTTGCAGTGTGAACAATAAGAATTAATGAGATTGAGCCAGAGAAGAAAATATAATTAAGAACTTGTTATTCTATTAAAAGAATAAAGATTAAATTTAATAAAAGATTAAATTTTACATAGATGTAACATTATACATTTGATTTTTTTGTTTCCTTCTCATCCTTTAATAAATAAATTTAAGAAGATCCAGTAAAAGGGCTTATATACATATTTTACCAAAAAATTCTCTTTTACTTTTTAAAAAAGCGTAAGGCCCTGTGAAAACTATAAATTGCAATAGAATGTACAACCAGTAAAAGTAAACATATTGATGACAAATCTATAGCTCTGTATTGTTGTAGAAAAGTCTCCCAAAACTCATTTTGGAGACATCCCATTTGAAACATTAGTGGAAACATAGGTTATAACCTTACTTTCCAACAGAAATACTCATCACACATTTCCATCCCACCAAATTAAAAGCATAGCATTACTACTTTAAAGAAAGGTATTTATACACACACATACATGGACATCTATGTTTTCTAATAATGAGAAAGACCTATAAGATATTATGGAATATTTTATAATCAGATTGAATCCTTACAGAGACTTTGAACATTTAGGCTTTTTTCTACATCATGTGTGTATATTTATGTATATATGTATATTAAGTCATATATATTTTTTCTGAGATAGGTTCTTACTCTGTTATTTGACCTAGAGTGCAAGGGTATCATCATAACTCACTGCAATCTCAAACTCCCAGACTCAAGAGATTCTCCTGCTTCTGCTGCCACCTAAGCAGCTGGGACTACAGGCATGAGCTGTCCCACTGGCCCATAAGTGTATTTTTTAGTGAACAAATATTTCAGAAATTCATGTGTTATAATCTTGGATTTTTATAAGTTTTATCTTTCCAAATTTTTGTTTAATTTAATGTAGTTGACATAATGAAAGATTGTAATATAGTTAATGTGACCCTTTGTAAAACATTTCAACATTTTTAGAAAGACTCTTCTACTTATATAAATTCTCTATCTTTATACTACAAAATCTTATTTTCTTCTTCTTATTATTTTTTAAACCTTATCTTCTAGCTAGGAGATAGTTTTTTAGGTAAGTTCTCTATTCTGCCCATTCCTTGGCTTAGGAGCTTCTTTGAGTCGAGTTCTTGGCTGTGCACAGCTGGTAGGTCAGATGTGGCTCATAATTAAGAATTGGCTTGTTATTTCAAGTATTCAAAGAATACTCGTCCAAGCAGACTAAACTTTACATAGATACATTATTCTTTTAACCTTATTTCTTGCCCTTTCATCTTTCACTTTCCATTGTGGAAGACCTTCAAAGTCAGGACTGTTTTTATCTATGTACCACTACAGTACCCTGTACTGTTAGAGAAAATTCAATTGTGAGAGTTTCTTCTGATGTGGATCAGGTAATTTTATTCCTTTAAAATGAAAAAAATATATTTATGTATATATTTACAAAGATGTAAATAGATGTGGGGAAATTAGTAAGGAAAAAATTAGGCAATGAAACATAATACTTATTTATAAATCTATACACCCTTTAAGTGAACATACATATACTCCAATTCACATATCAATAACATACTTTGCTGTTGAGGCTATAAAAGAAAGAAAATCCAATGAAATCATTTATGCATTATGAATATTACTTCAGGTATCAAACTTTTAGGCTAGAAAAGACTACACAGTGGAAAGCTAATCAATGAGGTTTTTACATAGATACATTATTGTTATATGTAACATGATATTCTATACTTTTCTGGAATGTTCCTAATGCAGGAGCATAAGTGCCCACGAACGCACAGTACAGTTCTGCAACGGTGACAAAAATGCCATAGAAAATCTTGTGAACTGATTCTGCACTCAGTTCAGTTTGTCATTTTCCTAATCTACATAGGCAGCAAGCAAGGAAATACTTTACTTTTAAATCAATGTTGGGATAAATATTGCCAAATCCCAATATTATGCAAAGGGTGTGATATATTGTGGGAAGGTGAGATTGTGTTAAAGGGTAGAATCTGGCGTAAACAGTAATGAAAAGATATGATGCTCATGTCAGGACACATATGTGTATTTTTCAGTTGGGTCATGAACTTTCAATGAATCCACCCCTTCTCTCAAGATAATTTGAAACTGATTTTTAATGAAATATAAAATAAACCCAATGTTTTTATGTGTAAACCTAGAAACTTCAGAATGAAACTCAACTGCATTGCTAAATAATAATCATGATAAGGCAAATGTCTCATTAAACAATTGAAAATTCATTCGGATATTCTCCTCTGAAAACAGTGGAAACTATACAAAATTGTAAAAAATTTGTTTGCTTTTTTTTAGAGACACAATGGTCTTGCAGACAATTATTTCTTTCCTTTCTTTTTTTTTTTTTTGCAAATCATCGATTTCAAGGGTAGTTTAAATTTAGCCTTTAAGTTTTAAAGACCAAGGGACTGAAAATTAGGTTATCGAGAAGATTGGTTACTTTTCCAAACCAAACCAGACCATGTGTCTCTAAATATGTCACTAATGCCATATTTCCTAAGTGAAGAATCAGTAGAAAATCTTAGAAATTAAAGTTTCGAGTTTGCTAGGCTTTTTTAGAAAATTCTTAACTTATCTGAAACTTGACAAGTTGAGTCATTACTCTCAGACTCTTAGTTTCAAAAGAACAATTTGTTTTTAACTTAGAGAAATGTTAAGAGAATGTAAAAGACTTTCTCAAAAATTATTTACATCCCAAGTATTTAAGATAAAGCAATGATTTCAAGAAGGTGGGAACATTATTTTACTATGTCTTCAAGTTCCAGCTACTCTAATGGCATTTATTCTTTCTTCTCTTTTCTGTTAATGAGGTAACTTCTATCTTTCCATTTATATTCTACAATATCAGCTACCTCTAGACAAAGGCAGAGTCATAATCTTAAGAAATTTAACTTAATATGGAATTCACATTTACTTGTTAGCTACATTATGTCTGTTATCTAAAATCTGACTGCACTGGGCATTGATATCCAGATGCTGAGACAATAAACTGGTAACATTTGTTTCCTGCCTCAGACTCAAATGAGAATATGAATCCAAACATATTCACTGCATGTCTTCTAACTTATTTCTGAGTGAAGCACAAATCATAAAAATATTTAATGTATCCATAGATTGGTTAGTTGTTATGGCTAGTCTCTAGTTTAGTTTGTTAACAAGTTTAGTTTCTATAATATAACATTCATGGTACGAGTAGATAAGATTCACATAAAAAATTATCAGCAGTGAAGCATTTCAACAAAAGAAAAAGGAATATAATTTTTAAAGAACCATGCATCATTCTCTATTGAGATAGGTTAGCAAGTATTCATTCCTTCTCTTAAAAGATAGAGAACATGCAAGTTACCAGGAAGCATGCGAGATAAGTTGGCATTCCAACCCAACTGATCACAAAACACCCTTTTATATATACTAAGTTTGCATATTTTGCTAGGGTCAACATCAAGACCTTTCAAAATGCAAAACAACCAAATTATACTCTGTACCTACAGCATAAAAATTGCATCATTTTGCAATAATTGTTTTCATATTATGCAGTAGCTAGTAGATATGATGAATAGAGAGTAAGAACTCATTAGACAGAGAAATATTGTTACCTTTTGCCCTGGACGACCAGATTCTCCAGGTTCTCCCTGGCCAAAGAAAATGAAAGATGAAAAGGACAGTCTTACAGGAATTTTCGAAAACCCTATGCTTCTGGGTATTTCTCAGGGATACCCCAGCTTCCTTCTGGATCTGTGCATTTTATTCACTTTATTCTGTTACTGTACATCTCACTAGATAGATAAAGGAACATTTTTTTTTCAGTGAATATCCTATAGCTCATGTTTAAATCCACATTTCCATAAAAATCAATCAGAAAGGGAAAAGAGGCAAGACCTCTTACTTAAACCTTCACGGGATTTTCCATGAATATTCCCTATTGTGTTTGGAAGCTGATCATTGCAGGAGAATAGGAACAAAGTGATAAACATCAAAGTTGGTATAAGGGAAGGGAAAGGAAAAATCTATAAGCACCCAAACTGTGACTCCTGCGGTACTAACCCTGCGTTTGCAAGGTTGCCCTTACCTTAATTCCTGCAGCAGATGAGCCGGGATCACCCTAAAATGAAACCCAGGAAGATTAAACCACAAAAGATGAAGATAAGAAACCAACACCCAGAAAGCCATTACTGACTCACGGGGACCCGTGACTAATGGGCCTAACTATTCTCCATAAGACTTTGTACCAAAATGTCAACATAAGATACTAACCTTTTCCAAGATAAACAATGTACTTCCTAAAAATATGGGTTTACTTCAAATGTAAAATATATAAGGACTACATTTCTTAATATACATGTATATATGTATAAATCTCTTCCCTTGATACAATAATAAAAATGCATTACAATACAATAAATTATAATTTAGGGATCTGGAACTTTTGGGTTTATTTCTGGAATTTGTTAATGTCATCAGCTATCATTTACTGGAGTTCCCTGACCCTTTTGGTTTTCAGAAAGTCATGGTTCAACTGATGAAGTCAAAGGGTTAATGATGTTGAGGTGGGAAAAGCCACGTAACAGATCAGTTTGTTTTCCTCAGAAAGCGCTGTCCCGATTACGACCCGCACGTTTTTTGCAGCTTTATACTTATTTCACTGTAACTCGGTCACTGGGAAGCTCCAGGATGATGGATGACTTGTGGGTGAGGAAGACACATGTGAGCTCTGGGAGAAAGTTTTCAGACAGAATCTGGTTTTTTAAAAGGCACTTTAATCCACCCAGATTTTGTAGAGGGTGACTACATTTCTAAAGCAAATATGTCATAAATAGGCAGATAGGAACTAGTGGAAAAACAATATAGAGGCTAGCCACGGATGTTGCTTATTTCTGAAATGAAGCCAATAAAGGGCCTAGATTTTCAAGTTCCTTTTAGCCCTAGTCTGTCCCATGAACACACTAGAAGGAAAAAGAAAAGGTCATCTGAGACATCAAGAAAATAGGCACAGCCACAGGAGGATGGCATATAGCAGGGTTTCCTCAGCTGTCTCATCTGCACATATGCTCAAGTCAAGGAGGGCTGGGGCCCATCTCCTTGTTCTAGTTTCCAGAAACTGTTCATCAGTTTTCGTTAGGAACAGGCAGATACCAGGCCTCAGGCCTTTGTGTACAGGGCACCTGCCTCCTCTCCTAGTTCCTCTGAACCTCATGCGGCTGGCATCTTCTCTTTTTTCCAGTCTCGGCTTCAGAGGCTTTTCCTCAACCTTCACCAACCTGCCTAGACATAGCCCCTCGCGCGCACACATCTTGTCGTGTAGCCTCATGCTCTGTCCATCGTGTTTCCTGCCTATTTCCCGTCTGTCCCTCTGAGAAAGTCAGCTGCATGGGAGTAGATTTGTATCTGTTTTTATTCAGTGCCCAGCCTTTATGTATGCTCAGTACATATAGGGGGAAAGAATAAACAGATCTCTAAAAGAATTTTTAAACAGGTCAGCAAAGATCAAAATCAAAATAAGACCGTTAGGAAGGAATATAAAAGCAGCTTAGGAAGAAGAAAGAAAGTGTAAATTAGCTTGTTGAGGAGGCAGATACCTTTATGAGTTTGACATCTGTAATTGCTATTACCCAAATACTGTCTTACTGTACAAAGATACTGACTTCTCTTCCCAATCATTAACATTCAGTTGATGATGGGAAGCAACATAAATGTAGCCAATAAAATAAAACTTATCCTGTCTCTCCTACTATAGTATGAAAGCTGTCAACATCAATGAGGCAGGTCTGTAATGTTTTGCACACTATGACCTTTGAAGTCATTAAAAGCAATTTTGATTTTGCAAAGTTCCTTTTTTTAATCTTATTTATACCTCATAAGGCTCCTGGGAGATAGGGAAGACATTACTATTTCCATTTACTAGATGAGTAAATTGAAGCAATTGGAGATTGAGTAAGTGTTTGGCTTTCTAAATTCTACTGGCTGTTCTTTCTATTGGAATAAGAAAATAATTATTGGTTTATTTCATTCTGATGCGAGGACATAAAGGTTATAGTAAACTTGCAAATAAAAGAAAGTTGCTTGTATTAACTATAGCTAAAATTTTTTTCAGTGTCTTAATGAAAAGTAGTTAATCTGCTAATCTGAATAAAGACTAGGTTTACTTCTCATTGAAAGTAGATGGAAAGAAAAAAACAGTTTTCTGAAAGGCCAACTTATTTGTGGAAATCTGAGCTGTTTCATTTGATGGACAACTACGAGTGATATTTTTATTCTTTTTAGAGATTTGGAACTGTGAAATCTCAAGGAATTTTTATTTAAGTGTCAAAGCAACTGTTGGAAGACTTTTATAAGTTAAACATTTTAAAGGATAATGCTGCAAACAGTGGAAATAAAATAGTGCATGTTTATAATCCTCCTTCCTTCAAAAGTGAAAATGAATACTGGAATCAAGTAAGGGGGAAAATCCCCAACTATGTCTTAAGTATACTCTTAGCTTCAAAAGTCAGTTGGTTTGGAAGTACAAGTTTCCACAGGCTAAGCCATAGATGCAGGAATTCTGTGAGAAGATATTTGAGATAAATAAATTTGACTTTACTATTTTTCAGTCATGCCCAGTTTCCATTTTTGTTTGCGGTTATTTTCAAAATACTTGGTAGATGATTATGCGCATGTGTTATTAAGGTACTGGTGGACATATGCAGTGAATGCGGTGACATTTCTATCATTTATTAAATCACTCAATAAATATGTATTGAACATCAATTATGTGCTGGGTGTGGATGCAGGGATGCTGGAGCTTGGGAGACAACAGTGAATAATGCAGTTACATACCCATCTTTATTCTGCACACACTTTAATAATTTCCTAATATATGCGGTATACAATATTATTGATTAAAAGCATGAAAGATTTTTTTTCTGTCTTTCCTTTTTTTTTTTTTTTAATCTGGGACAGGAAGAGACTGTCATGTTTGGGAAATTCTGTGTCACTGTATATACACAAAAGACATGATAATAAGCAAATGCATGGCAAAAAAACAAAGTTCTAGCATTTAATGAAAATTAGAAGCAGCTTAAAATATATTTTTTTAAAGATTGTTCATTCAATACATGTTTATTATCTTCCAAATACATGCCAGGAACTGGGATTGGTACCAGGCATAGAACAGTGCAGCATCAAACAAAGTTTGGTTTTTTTTGTTTGTTTTTCCTTTTTCAGGGAGATAGATGTCCAATTAAGGAGTTACAATGAACCATGTTAAGGGTGATGATGACAGGGATTATAAAGAGTGCTGTGGGATAAAGGTTCACTTTGGGAACATAGGCCAATAATTGTTTCTTTAACCACATATTTTTCAAGTAACCTAACCAATCCTGAGGAGACTGAAAAGGAAATGATTTATATATTAAGTTTTCATTATCTTTTATTTTTAATTATCATGGGCATGTAATAGTTATATGTCCTTATAGGGTATACATACTGCTTTGATATAGGCACAATGTGAATTCAGTGGACTGAAGAATGAATAGATTATAATGTGGGGAAATGAAGATGAAGAGTTGGAGAAAGGAGGACAGCAAGAGTGTTCTAAGCTAAGGGAATAAAGTGTGCTGATTAGAGAAGGTCTTGCATTGATTGGGGTGGGAGTGTCCACAGAGACAGGCCTTTACATGTGATTTAAAGAAAAGACAACAATTTGTGTGGTGGCTCCAAATGTGGTGGTTTGGAGGATACAGATCAAAGATATAATGTAGATATAGATATGGAGTAAAAAGACAGCCTATTCATAGAAATCAAAACAGGGAGATCCAAAAAAGAGGAGACAGACAGGTAATGCCAAGAAAAGTGGAGCTTTCGAATCAACAGATAAAACTGTGACGAGTAGGGTGGTGTAGTCAAACCATTTAGCATGCTACATAGACACCCACTTTCACCTGGAGGGAGACACATGAGAAATCCTCAGCCTGGGCAACATAGCAAGACTGTGTTTCCACACACACACACACACACACACACAAAAAATGTAAAAAAAAAAAATAGCTTGGCATGGTGGCACACCGGTTGCCAAGCTACTCAGGAGGCTGAGGTGGGAGGATTGCTTGAGCCCAAGGCAACAGAGTGAGACCCTATCTCTAAAAAAAAGAAAACAAAAATGAAAAAATTAAAAAAATCTATATTTCTGCGTTTGTTGGTGTAATACCCCATAGAACATGACCCTTCGATAGTAATTCTACACGTGAGTGAACTCAGTCTTTGGAAGGTTATTTTTAAACCTAGAGCACTCTGTGGTTGTTGTCCAGAATACACTGAAGTCACTGGCCACAAAGAAAACCCAGCCTAGTGGTTTTTATAGTTCCACAGCATTTCCAGATGACCAGTCTGGAAAGGCTTAGATTGCTTTACCATCCAAAGGCACTGAGTTGGATCAAAAGGAAAACAGTCCTATTAAAATGAATCAGCCAATGACGTAATTTACTACATCAATGGCAGAAAAGAAGCATTTTTTTTTTTTAAATTTTACATCTTAAACTTGGTAAATGATAAATGAGTTTCACATACTGAACACAAAGGCTATGAGGAGTGTTTCCAACATGCTGGAAACAAATTATATGACAGAAGCAGGAAATGTTTAAAAAACACATCAAAAATTATATTCCAATTACAGCATTCTTGGGATAAATGCCTACAGGTCAGATTACATATTACACACGTTACAGATTCCTATTTACAATCCCCTGTTTAGACCCATTGAAAGTTTATAGAAATGATTTCCGTTTTAACTGAAGCATTTCTCATATTTAATTTCAGCTGACTAATAAAACTTTTTGATAAGAAAAGAAAAACAACCAATCGACTTGACTTCAATTTCCATGTGGTAAGAAAAGCTAATATTTATTGAAAGTTTTTTGTGTGTGAGTCAGTATGGTAAATGATTTGCATTAATATAAAATAAGAACAATTTTCTTTAGCGATGACCTTGGTCTTTTCAAAGAAAAAAGGTTGCTTTACTTATTATAAAATTAAATTTCAAAAAATGTGTGGTTAAAGAAACAATTATTGGCCTATGTTCCCAAAGTGAACCTTTAAAAATACATCTTTTAAGTATAAATTTCTTTACATAAAACCACATAGGCATAGTTCGGGCTTGGTATAAATTTTTTTCATTGAAGAAATTGCCCACTGTGTAGAATATTTCCATCTTTTTAAGCAGAGGTTAGCAATTATGGCCAAATTGAGCTGGCCACCTTCAAAATGCATGAGCTAAGAATGGTTTTTACATTTTTCAATCATTAAAAATACCAAAATAACTATAATATTTCATGACACAGGAAAATTACATGAAATTAAAATTTTAGTGTCTGGAAATAAAGTTTTATTGGAATACAGCCATACTCACTTGTTTATCTATTGTCTATAGTAGCTTTCGTGCTACAAAACAAAGTTGACTAGTTTTGACGTAGACGATATGGGCCACAAAACCTAAAATATTTATTTTCTAACACCTACTCACCTCTGCGTTTAAGTACTAATAACAAAGTTAAATATAACATCCAGGTTTATTATTTAGGTTTTCAAATTTTGACTTCAGGAGTAGTCAGAGTATACCATTAGTATTATTTATTTTAAACATATTCATGTCATATGATACCAATATGGCAGATTAAAAGAAATAGTCCTACAGCTGTGGCATTCAACTGGGGCAATTCTGTCTCCTAAGGAACATTTGGCAATTTCTGGAGACACGTTTCGTTGTTGTAACTCAGAGGTGCTTAGTCATCTAATGCGTAGAGTACAAGAATGAAGCTGAACATCCAACCGCTCCCAACAAAGAGATATCTGCCCCAAATGTCAATTTTATGCCTATAATCCTAGCACTCTGGGAGGCTGAGGTAGGGTGGATTGCTTGAGCTTAGGAGTTTGAGACTAGCCTGAGCAAGAGCGGACTCATCTCTACTAAAAATAGAAAAACTAGCTGAGCGTCAGTGGCAGGCGCCTGCATTCCTGGTTACTTGGGAGACTGACCAAGAGGATTGCTTGAGCCCAAGAGACTGAGGTTGCTGTGAGCTATGATGACACGATGGCACTCTACTCAGAATGACAGAGTGAGGCTCTGTCTTAAAAAACAAAAAAAAGGTCAATATTATAGAGTTTGAAGAACTCTTGTCTGTGAGACACTGATTCCACAGTGATTCCCAGATGACTCCTGAACATAATTACAATTGCTACGTGGTGACAGTAATTCATTCTTGCCACCTGGCCCATATTTATATTAATATTTATGAGAGAAAAAAGATAGATTTTATTTTGTGGGTGTGTTTTTATAACTAACCATTACCCATCTGTACTGTAATAATTTTCAAAGTGGAATAGTTTTATGCTCAACTATAAGCCTAAATGAATAATTCTTTTTTTCATCACTCAAATTCTTAGCTTGATTTAAGTTAAAATATATCTGACTCTATTCTATTTTAAATTTCTTAAAAGATCTTCTTAATTCTTAACATGTAGGTAAAGTAAAATAAAATATCCTTCCTATGTCAGAGATGTTGGTGAAGTATGAATCCATGCAAAAGCTATAATGATAGATGGGGGGTAAAAAAGAAAGGAGGCAGAAAGATAAGCTACAAGTCCACTGCAATGTAAACACTACACAGCTATGATTTAATAAAAAAATAAAATAAAATAAACACTAGCCATGGTTTAGAAGACCAAACAGACAAACAAAAAAACCAATGCTCCCCCAAATAAGCAAAAAACAGCCCCCCAAACCAAAGGCTGACATAATATACAGATTTCCAGATTTTGTGGGTTACCAGTTGAGGCAAACTGTCTAGACCACACTAGAGTCTCTAATCAAGTGACATGAACTTATAATCAAACACTCAAATCTTATCTCAATCTTCTGAAAAGATCTCTCCCAAAACTGGGACAAATTGACTCATTTTAGAAACTCTATTTTTATATCTTGCATATAAAAGGGTGTGTTTCATTTACACACAAGTGTTTCTATTCCTTGAAAGTCACATTACTGGAAGCTTAGCTACATTTTTTTCTAGACTTTATTTTATATCATTTTACTTTCAAAATATTTAAATTTTAAGATAGGAGCTTATGGAATAATCACCTTTTAGAAACCAAATATTTAAATGTTTTCTAATCTTGGAAAACTATCTGTCATATTAAGCTATTCTCACTCACCTCTTTCAAATCTTTCCTTTTCAAGTACATGAAATAACACATTGCTCATACACATACCCTTTCATATTTCACAAAACTGTACCTTTTCACCTGTGTCCCCTTTGGGGCCATTCTCTCCAGCATCTCCCTGAGGAAGAAATAAAAGCAATACATGTAAAATACATTGGTGACATTGAGTAAATGGTATTTTTCATGGTTATACGTTTTCTTTCATAAACACTACATATTAAAATCTGCTGCAAATGTTCTACAGAGCTAAGGCACTTTTACTTGACCAGCTGTCTGATATCAATAAAATAAATTTTATTACAATGAACATGGCCAAACAGTTTCAAACAATTCCATTATATTAACAGAAAACAGTAATTTGTGTGCCTGCCTTCTCACAGCTTGTTTGGGCACTTAAAGTTTCCTTAACTCCATCTCTTGTCCTCTGCTCAAAGCTCCTCTCAAACTCCCCATAATTCCCGGAATAAGCCTTGTGCATTACCACCTCTGCACCCTTCTTTCTACCACCATTCCTGCCACCTGACCCCTGCCCTGCCCTTTCTTTTTCCTTCTATCTGTATAAATTCTGCCCTGTCTTTAAGCCCGGCTCAAATCTCCAGGACCTTAAAGTACATGACATACTCTCAAAACCTGTGGACTGAATATATTTATCTGACACACATAGTTTGCATTCATGAAATAAACATTTTATATGTTATAAGAAAACTTTTTTAAAAATCATAAATGTAAATGAATTGGGAGAGTTTGTGTTTTCATTATTTTGAGACTTCCTATGCCTATTTCCTCACCGACATCTCCTTTTTCCCCCACAAAGCAATGCATTAGGAAAAAAGGCATTCGTTTAGTATCCATGATTTGCTTCTTTAAATTTTGAAATCTTTAATTTAAATCTTCCAGCATGTTATCGTGGAAATTTAGAGGACTTTGGAGTTAAGGAGACTGAGCCCAGCTCCGAAGTCTATGGGGTAAGTGAAATTCTTTTTGCATCAAGTTTTTCTGGTATAGTATAAGGGTAAGGATACTTTAAGCAGTTACAAGAAATAAGTAATATGCTGTGTGTAAAGCAACTAGTACTGTATCTGGCATATCATAAGCTGTTAATGATAGCCATTAGAGAAAACAATATATTATTATTCCTATATTCAATAGGCTAGAATATAGTCACTTTTTTTTCTACGTAGGATCTTGTTCTGTTGCCCAGGCTAGAGTGCAGTGGTGTTATCATAGTGCACTGCGACCTTAAACTCCTGAGTTCAAACAATCTTCCTGCCTCAGATTTCCAAGTAGCTAAAACTACAAAATTATACTACCAAGCTTGGCTAATTTTTCTTTGTTGTATTTAGTAGAGACAGGGTGTCACTCTTGCTCAGGCTGGTTTTGAACTCCTAGACTGAAGCAATCCTCCCACCTGAGCCCCCCAAAGTGCTAGGGTTACCGTCATGAGCCACTGAGCCCAGCCTCTACTTTTATATTATTTAAACATTTATTTAAGATAAGACAGGGACTATCACTAATAGTTTGCTTGGTGGGGCAGGAGTGGGGGGAGAGGAGCTTGGGGAGGGAGGCTTTCACTTTTTTCTCTTTTTTTTCTTTTATTATTTCAGATGCACATGAAGTTAATCTGCTTGGCATTTGTATATGGTGACAGACACACCACTGCAGACCATGATAGCTTGGGATTCTTTCTCTGGTGAATTCCTGGGTTGTCTCAACATTTCTCCTCTTCTCTCCTTAATTTCTACACAAAAGAGTCATTGATAACTAATTCATTTCAAGTTAATTACCATGAACTGATCGTATGCCAAATGGATGTACTGGTAATCTCTTATAAGGGCTTTTGACAGGAAGTTGATTTTCATGCTTTTGAAAAAATATTAGAAAATCTCTTAAAAAATAGAACAAAATAAAACCTTCTTAGAAAAACTGGCTCAGAGTAGCAATGAAGTGAAGGATTTGACTGAGCTGTCCCCTTGTCAAATTGTCTTTTTGTACCCCTCTATTTTGCTGTCCTTCCATTTAAATAAATAAAAAAGGCATTTATTTAAATGGAAGGAGAGCAAAATAGAGGGGTAGAAAAAGACAATTTTTTATCTTTTTTGCTTTACAGTGCTGAAAAACACAGTTAAAATAAAGAATTTTTTCTTGATCTGTAGGTGAAATTCTTTTGGGATCAGGGGTTATAATATTGATTTGAAGAAAGACTGTATCACATATGAAGAGACAGTATCACTTTTACATACTATTAAATAGCATGATAATCAGAAAAATAAGTACCACAAGATGCAGTGAGAGTCTAAAAATAATGAGGACAAGCCCAAAGCAGTAAGGAAAGGAGTCTAAGGGAAAAGTAACATGTAACACTGGGCTTCTCCTTTTGTTTTTCCTTCTGGTTTTTATGGGAATTTTTGTGGGCAACTTCCAGATAATTCTGCAGGTAAACATCTGTATCCCTTTAACCTAATGACAGAAGAGAGAGAGGGAGAGTAGAGAGGGATGTGGGTGCTGGCAGAGTACTGGAATGGCATTAGCATGAAGGTAGAACAGAGATTTTGCAGACCTAAGGATTTTTGAAAGTCACATAAAAACCCGACATAGAATATTTAAATTTATTCCCTTTCTCTTCGTTTTTAAAAAAGCTTTTTATCTAAACTTTTGTCCATACATAAGAATTATAATATTTTATTTTTCTGCTAGTTAGCAGTCTGAAGAAAAAATAAAAAACAGTGGTCATTATAACTACATCAGTAACATCATCCATCCATAGAATTCCGTTGGGTACCTCTTGGCAGGGGGTGGGTGCGCTGGACAGAAATACAGGCAGAATCATTCTTACCTTTTCTCCTTGTTCTCCAGGTTCTCCCTGAATAAAAGACAGAGATTGGGTGACATTAAATTATAAAACACTTAATTTTGTTATTAAACAAAACTTTACTGAATGTACTAGTACATGATACTTTTTGTTTAGGCTATATATAGTTGCCATATGAGTTTCCTGGAGAATTGAGTATGGATATCAATATTGAATATAATTTAATTCTTTGCTTTTATAGAACTACAGAAATGTATTTCAAGATTATCATTCAGAAACTGGCTTTGGGGCACTAAGGAGAACAACGGTGCGACCATTCACTATCTTGAGAAGCTTCGTAGTCTGCCCCTTTTTATTCTGCCCAAACTCAGAGTCAGTGAAGTAGACCAAGCATTTGGGGCATGAACTATTTTAGGGGTCTGGAGTGTAGTTCAGTGTAGCTCCCCTAAATGTCATCAACAGTCCTAAACTTGAAGCCCTTTACAATGTCATGAGTTCTCTTTAACTGCTAGTAGCCAGCAAGTTCCAAATCAGGTGTATTTTAGGAGGCTTTGATACCCTCAGGAAAGACACTAGAAGGGGGCAGAGTTTGAGTTTAGGAAAGATGTCCTTACTCTATATGATGGCCAGGATAGCATGAGAACTAAAATGCTAGATTGTTCTCTGAGGAGAATCTCATTTTCGTTTTACTCAGGAAAGGATAAAAGTGAGGGAGTTCTAAAGAAAATTATACACATTATGATAATATTTCCCTATGAAAGGCTGAGTAAGTATTGCCATAAGATCAGACTGCTTTTTTAAAAAAAAGATCAGACCTTCTTTTTTAAAGAAATAATGCAATTACTGTGGGTTTTCTTGAAAAAAAAAATTATAACTCTTTGCAGAAGTCGGTTTGGAGGCAGGACTCTTTTCATTCCCTGGAAATCAACCTGATCCTTTCGTTTCTGAATTTCTGGTCATCTTCATTCTCAAGATCCATCCTGATGGTTGCTAGGCAACATAAGAATAGCACTGTGGACATGCATTAAGCATTAACTCCTATCATTTGGCTTTTTAGCATGGACCAAGAGAGGGAAGAAGACAGGAAAACAGCAATAGTCCCAGAAGGACTATTTTCTTTCTCCTCTTGCAGGATAGAGTATATGTCTATAAATTTTAGGTCTGTCCTAGGAGCCTGTCAATAGCAATGTGATCTGTAAAATCAGCTGACAGGCATCTGTGCGTACCGATACACACAGCACAGCTGATAGGATTAGACATTAGTTTTGCACTTCAAGGGATGTTCACTCATCAAAGGATTTGGGATCTGTCTGCCTATTTGGTTTAAACTCAACTGTCACAAATCTTTTTATATTTAACAGATTCATTTTTTTTTAAGAAACAAAGAAAACTCACAATCCAAAAAAAATCCTCAGTACATTTTTCCCTGTTTATTAATTCAGATTATACAAATTATATCCATTTTTAAATTTTATTTATTTATTTATTTATTTATTTATTTATTTATTTATTTATTTATTTATTTGAGACAGAGCTTCAATCTATTGCCCTGGGTAGAGTGCTGTGGCGTCACAGCTCACAGCAACCTCCAACTCCTGGACTTAAGCGATTCTCTTGCCTCAGCCTCCCAAGTAGCTGGGATTACAGGCACCTGCCACAAGGCCCGGCTATTTTTTGGTTATAGTTGTCATTGTTGTTTGGCAGGTCCAGGCTGGATTCAAACCCGCCAGCTCTGGTGTATGTGGCTGGCGCCTTAGTCACTTGAGCTACAGGTACAGAGCCAATTTTTAAATTTTAAACATCTTTATTCTATCTCTTCTTCTGATTAACTGGTCATGTTGTGTAAGGGGTAGAGGTGGCCAAATCTTGAGGAAAAACCATAGTAGCACTGTGAACGTCATCCCTTGCCTTGTAAATATACAGATTTTTGGAAGAATAGACATAACCTACCTTTTTACATGCTCATTAAGTGGTAAAATGACAATAGACTTATGGGTTTTCTCATATTATTTAGATATCCCACAGAATAAAAATTTTAGACAATCATATTCTATTTGTTTTTCTGAATTTTAATGCTAATGAGAATCAAAAACATAATTTATTCATAAGTCACAAAATTCTATATTATACTATTGAGAAAAAATACATTCTAATGCAACAAGTGAGCTATGAAAATACTGTACCAGCTTACAATTTCATGGACATTTATGTGTCAGATGATTTTTCTTGGCTTTATTTGTACTAACCTTCTGCCCTGGTATTCCATTCTGTCCTACTGCTCCTGGTAACCCGGGATCACCCTCAAAATAAAAGATAGATACTACTAAGTAAAATAGACAAAATCAATACATCATAAAAATGATTAGAGGAAATAGCTATCCAGTAATACTTTAGACGCAGATAGATAATTCAGTGACTATTAGTGTAAATTCGAGATAGCTTGTATGGTCCAACCTTGTTATCAAGGTTAATTTCCTTTATTCACTCTTTTCTATCATTAAAAATGCTGAAGCAACCTATTATTAAAATTAACATCTAGCATGGTGCAGGGTATACCATCAGCATCAAATAAATATTTGTTGACTGAGTAAAGATACCTGAAAATACAAGAATTTCTTGGTGGAAAACTTTTGAGTGATTCATCAGCTCAGGAAAATAAAGACTAAATCATTCATTTTTCTTTTTTCGAGACATAGTCTCACTCTGTTTCCAAGGCTAGAGTGCTGTGGCATCAGCCTAGTTCAAAGCAACCTCAAATTCCTGGGTTCAAGCAATCCTCCTCCTCAGCCTTCTCAGTAGCTGGGACCACAGGTGTTCACCACAATGCCCAGGTATATTTTCTATTATTTTGTAGAGATGGGGTCTCATTCTTGCTCAGCCTGGTATTGAACTCCTGAGCATTCCTCCTACCTCAGCCTCCCAGAGTGCTATGATTAGAGGCATGAGACACTATGCCCAGCCAAGACTAAATCATTCTGTTTTCATGATAGACTTAATCGAATGAACATGTACACATCCAAATAGTGAAGAATATACACATCTTTAAACACCTTAATTCATTTAGATACATTTGATGTAAAAGTGGAAATGGCTTTGGTTTCTCTTTCAAATTTCACTATAAAAATAATCAGAATAAACACTCAAATTACAGCTTTCATTGTCATAGTGAG
Organism: Nycticebus coucang; assembly: GCF_027406575.1. Lineage (NCBI taxonomy): Eukaryota > Metazoa > Chordata > Mammalia > Primates > Lorisidae > Nycticebus > Nycticebus coucang. Next base: position 36,252,420 of record NC_069780.1, read on the forward strand.
CAATAGGCTTTTGGACAAAAGACGATGGCTACTATTAGGCTAGACAAATTTCCCCTTTCAGAAAGATGGTGATGTATACCTGTCTTTTCAGATTTTGAATAAGCAGCTATTTTCCTAAGAGGAAAATCCCCGTGAAATGCCCAGAAACTAAGAAGGAAGGATACCTTGGCCCTTCACGCTTCCATGGGGCTCAGACTTACAGCAAATAGAATCACATTTCCACGTAAAAACATCCCCAGCGACCTTTACGGTGTGCTCCAGTTAATGGACAGCTTTCTTTTCTCCTTTGAGAGTGGTAAAATTTCTCCTTAGTTGATTTTTTTTAAATTAGTTTAATTTTTAGAGTAGTTTTAGGTTTGCTGCAAATTTAATTGATTTTTAAGAATGTTCTCTAAGTCATCTGGAAAGCAGGACTTATGTCATTTTTATATTTGTATTCTCAGCTTCCAAAACATATACTTTAATAAGCACAGTAATATTTGTTAAGTGCCAGAATCTTTACATTCATTAACTCAATTCTCACAAATGTCTATGAGGTAAATACTATTTTTATCTCTATTTTGCAGGTGAAGAAACCAAGGCACACAGAAGCTAGTAATTTATCCAGATTTATACCACTAGGGTTAAGTTTTGAACTCTCACAATCTGGCTAAGAGGTAATGCTCTTAACATATTACATTACGGGGCGGCGCCTGTGGCTCAGTGAGTAGGGCGCCGGCCCCATATGCTGAGGGTGGTGGGTTCAAACCCAGCCCCGCCACACTGCAACAACAACAACAAAAAATAGCCGGGCGTTGTGGCGTGCGCCTGTAGTCCCAGCTGCTCGGGAGGCTGAGGCAAGAGAATCGCGTAAGCCCAAGAGTTAGAGGTTGCTGTGAGCCGTGTGACGCCAGGGCACTCTACCCGAGGGCGGTACAGTGAGACTCTATCTCTACCAAAAAAAAAAAAAAACATATTACATTACATTGTATCAAGGATCCTCAAACTGCGACCTGTGGGCCACATGCATGAGGCGGTGTGATTGTATTTGTTCCCTTTTTTTTTTTTTACTTCAAAATAAGATATGTGCGGTGTGTATAGGAATTTGTTCATAGTTTTTTTTTTTTTTTAACTATAGTCTGGCCCTCCAATGGTCTGAGGGACAGTGAATTGGCCCCTGGCCCCCTGTTTAAAAAGTTTGAGGATGCTTGCATATGTTACACTGGAATATATCTAGAAATTAAGAGACAGTACAAGCGTCCTTATGATAAAAGGATTTTTTTCCTTCCGGGTTTATTGCAGCTCAATTTACAATCGCCAAAATGTGGAAACAGCCTAAATGCCCACCAACCCAGGAATGGATTAACAAGCTGTGGTATGTGTATACCATGGAATACTATTCAGCCATTAAAAAAAATGGAGACTTTACATCCTTCCTATTAACCTGGATGGAAGTGGAAGACATTATTCTTAGTAAAGCATCACAAGAACGGAGAAGCATGAATCCTATGTACTCAATTTTGATATGAGGACAATTAATGACAATTAAGGTTATGGGGGGGGAAGCAGAAAGAGGGAAGGAGGGAGGGGGGTGGGGCCTTGGTGTGTGTCACACTTTATAGGGGCAAGACATGATTGCAAGAGGGACTTTACCTAACAATTGCAATCAGTGTAACCTGGCTTATTGTACCCTCAATGAATCCCCAACAATAAAAAAAAAAAAAAGAGACAGTAGATGAATTATTTCTATCTTGATTATCATTTTGTCTATTCATCGCATTTATTTTTTATTTATTTATTTATTTTTTATTAAATCATAGCTGTGTACATTGACATGATCATGGAGCATCATTCACTAGCTTCACACACCGTTTTATTCATCCCATTTATAAGTGGTCTTTCATAATGTATAGAAATCTAATTTATGGGGGCGGCGCCTGTGGCTCAGTCAGTAAGGCTCCAGCGGCCCCATATACCGAGGGTGGCGGGTTCAAGCCCTGCCCCTGCCAAACTGCAACCAAAAAATAGCCAGGCGTTGTGGTGGGCACCTGTAGTCCCAACTACTCGGGAGGCTGAGGCAAGAGAATCGCTTAAGCCCAGGAGTTGGAAGTTGCTGTGAGCTGTGTGAGGCCACGGCACTCTACCGAGGGCCATAAAGTGAAACTCTGTCTCTAAAAAAAAAATATCCAAAAAAAAAAAAGAAATCTAATTTATGTAAAGATGATTTTTGTATGACTACCAGAGAAACTAAGCAGTGTGAAGCTTGTGGTATCTTTTTAGAAGAGCAAAATGTTTTTACTGTTATACTGGATTATTATAATTGCTAAAGTCTTAACCTGGGAGAAAGACTGCTTCCTATATAGAGTCATACTATAATTGTAACTCTTTCACTTTCCTTGGTAAAATGACAAAAATGTTGACTTAGAATAATAGTGGTGATGGTTGGAGGGAGGGTAATTGGTGGGACCACACCTATAGTGCATCTTACAAGGGCACATGTGAAACTTACTGAATGTAAACTATAAATGTCTTAACACAATAACTAAGAAAATGCCAGGAAGACTATGTTAACCAGTGTGATGAAAATATGTCAAATGGTCTATAAAACCAGTGTATGGTGCCCCATGATTGCATTAATGTACACAGCTATGATTTAATAAAAAAAAAAAAGAATAATAGTGGTGATTCCGGGAAAATATGCCATTTGTACATAACGGAGGATAAGAACTTGGAAATAGAATACCCCTGAGAGAGGACTTTCATTTACTATGCAACCAGAAAAAGAGCTATCAAGTCTTTTTACTTCAAAGAATCTACAACAGGATGCATTACTATCATAACTCATGGTTTAACACAAATAAGAGATGTTGCCAGGGAACAATGCAAACTTTGTTTAGACTTTCAAAGAACAACCATGGTAGCCAGAGTTATTTAAAAAAAAAATGGCTAAGTCCCTGGAACTGGACAAAATTCATGCTGAGATTTTGAAGCAAGGAAGAAAAACGTTGTTTAGGTATCTGCATAACATTCTTCTTAATATATGAACATTGAGGGACTAAAACTTGATCTCTTTTTTCTTTGACTTTACTACATATCTTTAAGATGAAAGGCAACCAAAAAATTGCACCCATAATCCCATCATTCTATAATAATTGTTTTCATTTTATCCTGTCTCCTTTGAGTCTTTTTTACTTATGCTTAACATATTTTCTAGCCATTGAAAGCATATTGCCTAGTCTGATATTCTGATTTTTTATTATCTTTATACCACACATTTGTTTTCAGAATGTATTCATGATTATCTTGTGAATAGTTTATCATCTATCAAAGTCAGGTATGATCATTCTTTAATCAGCTCCACACTGTTGAATACTCAGGCTGTTTCTAATTTTTGCTATTACAGATACATTAAATATAGACTTCTGTAAACATACTCATATTTTTCTGTCAAATGACTCAATTATGATAAATTCCCTGAATTTGTTTTATTAGTCAAAGGAAACATTTCTGTGGCATGAATTGCACATTTCTAAATTGCTTTTTAAAGGGGTTCTGAGTTTCATTTGCTTTCACAGGCATCCAGTCTGTGCTACTTTTTCACAAATGTGTACAACTCTATCAGTACTGCATATCACAATTTAATTATTTTTGGCCTGTTTTAGCAGGCACAGATGAGACCGTACTGTTCAATTTCAAATTTCTTCTTTGCTTGTAAGATAAAGTATTTTCTCATGTGTTTGTAATTTAAATAGGTAGTCACAAATTTATTTTTTCTTTTGCAGTTTTCGGCTGGGGCTGGGTTTGAACCTGCCACCTCCGGTATATGGGGCCGGTGCCCTACTCCTTTGAGCCATAGGTGCTGCTCAAAATTTTAAAGCTACAAAGTGAATAAAGCTGTTTCCTAAATGAATCAGGAAGAATGAAAAGAAGAAGAAACAGTGACACACAGAATTTTACTTTTCTAATAATTTATATCAAAAACATTATGTTCAAAGTTAAAGTAGAAGGATATGGAACATTTTGACATTATCCAAACTTAGTCCACATTGTATAAAAGGAATGTTAAAGATGAACTGATGTATGACTGAGCACCAAAGCCAAGCTATGGGAAACGGTGAGACTCTGATTCACTCAGCTAGCAGTGAAACTTTCCTGTATGTTTATTCTGGGCTGAGCGTTTGGGAGATATAAAGATGAAATAGACATGACAGGTGCCTGCATCCCAAAAGTTTATTTCTGAGTTGGGGAAAAATATGTATACATAATAACTCTAGGGGGCATTTAACTGAGTTTAAGAAACTTTTTTAGCAAAGTTTTCTTGCACTTCATGAAGAGGCTTGATGAATTGAAATCAAAGAGAAGTCTTAAGTGCAATGAACCATAAGTCATATTGTGTATTAATATGTTCTAATATATGAGGACAAAAATTTAAGCCACTTCAACTAAAGTCACAAGCATATGCTACTACACTATAATAGTGAAAATGTGCATGGACAGAAAAATATATCAGAAAGGTACAGGCAAGAAAATGGGAATTAGGTTGTGTGTGGGGGGGAGCTAGTTTCATGTTTGCTAGACAACATATCCATTTATTTCTGAATGCATTTCATACTTACAAACACTGAGGACATTTTTAGATGTAATAAAGAAAAACAGCAGCTAACATCTTAACTACAGGTAGATTTATGGGTTTTCTCTACTATACTTCAAATTTTAAGGCTATTTATTCCCAGTATGAAAATTCCCAAATGACTATTTCCATATTTAAGATGAAAATAAGTTGGGCTGACCTGCAAGAAAGATGGCTTGTTGCTTTCATATTTTTTAAACCAAATGCTCTTTAGAACTCTAATGCAAAACACGACCCAAGGCTTTTACAATTATATCAGGTACTGCTATTCAAGGGCAACTTGAAAGAATAGAATGATAGAAAAGAATATAGTGTTTTAAACAAATTTGAATGCGAAAGGGAAATAGGTCATTTAGCAGTCATATTGTTCATCACACTTCAACCACAATAGTTTTCCATTCCAGGGATGGGGATGGGATAAGCTGTGGGATAGACCTCAAAGATGAGCAAAGTTTACACCTGTGTTGTCCAATATGGCACCAAGAGCCACCACAGATTATGGAGCAGTGGAAATGTGGCTAGTCCTGAGGTGTGATGTGAATATATGACACAATTTTGAAGATTTTATAGGAAAAAAACCCTGTAAAGTATCTCATTAGTAATGTGGATATTGGTGGCACCTGTAGCTCAGTAGGTAGGGTGCCAACCACATACACTGAGGCTGATGGGTTCGAATCTGGCCTAAGCCAGCTAAATAACAATGACAATTGCAACAGAAAAATAGCTGGATGTTGTGGTGGGCGCCTGTAGTCCCAGCTATCAGGAGCCTGAGGAAAGAGAATCGCTTAAGCCCAAGAGTTTGAGGTTGCTGTGAGCTGCACTCTACCCAGGGTGACAGCTTGAGACTCTGTCTCAAAAAAATAATAATAATGTGGATATTAATCTAGCAATATTAATTCACATGATGTTTGAATGATAATTTTGACCATATATTGAGTTAAATAAGCTATATTACTAAAATTAATATTTGCTTCCTTTTACTTTTTTTCAATGTGGCTAACAGAAAATTACATATGTGACTTCTATTTGAGGCTTGCATCTTATTTCTCTTAATCATTGGTTTCAACTCTAAAGTTCTTTAATTATTAGAAGACATGATGAACCAAAAGCCTTTAAAAGTAGGGAAGGAATGCTATCAGTATCAAAGCAGGTCAACAAACAGCAAGACTGTAGGATGGAGATGCTAACATGTAGGGAGCTAAGTTCTACCACAGAACTCTGCCAAGTCGGCGTAGTGTGTGTGGACTCAGCAGAAGCAGGAGAAGGCTCTGGTTCCAGTCAGAGTGGCTGCCAGAGGGTCAGTGAGAGCAAGGCCTGTGTGTTGACTGGTGTCACCACAGTTGGCCAGGCATGAGAGGCTGACTTTGGGGATCAACTAACTGAGCTTGCCATCCAACCCTCTCCCAACATTCTCTTACAACAATTTGGGCTGTGAATACAAAGACTGGGCCTTTAACAACCTACCACACACTTGTTCCCTCCCCACTTCCATTGGCTCCTTCCCTCATTTCATGTACTTCAGGCAAAGGGTGAGAAGTAGCTGGAGTGATGCTGGTTCTACAAATTATCATGTCATGTAGAGTTCCCCAAAGACTCTTTCAGAATTTAAAGAAGTATCATCATTTACCTCACTCTAACATCTGTTTTTCCCTAAGCAGAAGCAATCACAAAAGAGTGAAAAATTTTAGTTGAAAAGAAGCAAGCCAGTCATTCTTATTAAAGGAAGAAACACATTCAGAGAGGGGAAGTAACTTCTCCAGAAACAAAAAGCTGCAAAGGGGAGATTGGAACCCAGGTCGGCTGAATCCTATTCTTGTGTTTCTTCTACTTGAGCAGCTTGTATCTGAAAAATTAATTCAGTTTTGTCACATTTCACTTATGTTTAATTTTAGTATTAAATAGTAAAGTACTTTAGGAAACACCCATTCGAATCCCATCATTTTGACTTCTGGTCTTGTGACAGCTTTCGTAAAGTGCACACGCTGAATTGGATGTTTGATGTTACTCAGCTCTAAAAGAGGAAGATTCATTAATATTATTTGTTGTTATTGGACTAAAAGTATTACCTGATGGTTCTTTATTCTTTAGAGATCTGATTAAATTTGGCTCAAGTCCTGACACCACAGGCTATGGAAATCCAGGACCTGCTTTCCCAGCCTCCCTCTCTTGCATCCACACACATGGTCTCCGCTTTCCCCTAGACTCATTCAGATGGGTGAGTTCTTCACCATTTATCTCAAGAACCACTCTCTCCAAGCATTTTACAAATTCAGGATTGGCTATTTGGTGCTCTCAGGAAGATATCACTGCACAGAGCTAAGTCAGTTAGTTGCATCTCGGTGGCTTCTCCTCTCCCCTCCCTGCCATCCCACCCACCTCCTTCGACCCTCCTTCCTACACCATCCTGAGAATTCAGCCTCTCTTGGTGTGGAACAGTAGAACAGTTTTTAGCTCCTGCTTGCTCCTTTTATTTTTCTTTCCTGGAGGCAGAGGAGGATTTGTGACATGGTGAAGGCAAAACAGAAAACCCTTAGTCTGTGTAATTAGGTTTTGGTACACATCAAAGAACTTGTATTCTGTTTGGCGAGTTTTGTCATGTTCACCTAATCAGCAAACTCCTTCCCTAAAATTTGAATCTTTTTGTACACATTGGTAATGTGAATACTAATCAGTAGAAAAGTAGACTGGATATCAGCCAAGAACTTAACATACAAATATGATATTTCAGGTTATTTGCTGAAATGGACCTTAGACTGATTCAAGTAGTAACTAAATTGAATCTAGTGACCAAATCTTCATTATGCTTTTTTAAAATTTACAAATGTCTAAAAGTATAAAATAAGGAAACATGAGAATTATATCAACAATATTACAGTAGGAGCTATTTCAGAAATAAGCCTACTGGTTAACACTTTTCTATTTTAGATTTCTATACTGTTAATGTAGACAGACATATATACAACACAATTTGAACAAAGAAATGGATATGTAGAGGGACAGCCAGATTTTTTTTGTGGGGGGGATTACAGAAAATAGCTTTATTTGGAGGAATTTTACATAAATGAGAGGGGTTATTTGCCTTGATGTCTGGGTAAGAGAACACTTGGATCACACTCCCAGGCCCTTGCTAACTTCCTCCCCTCTCTTCTCATCCCCTCTCCCTCTCCAGCCCTGGTCCTCTCCAGGAAGAGGCTTGAAAGTTGCAGGGCCTGACACGGCTCCTCACCAACACACACTGTGGCCACCCACGGCTCTAGGAACATGCAGGTCCACAGTGTGGGTCACAGTTGGGCATACAGACCTTGGGAGGAGGCCAATCCCGGCACTGCAAGCAGACTCAGGATCGTTGAGGCAGGACTTCTTGGCTCCTGGCACCTGGGACATGATCTAGAAGTGGGGAGACTGGGCTCTGAGTAGGAGAGTCTCTTTGTCCCTGTGGACTCCTGACCCCATGGAAAGAGCAACATCACCAGATTAAGCATCTGGAGACAAACAGGAGGCTCAGAAGAGGAGCACTGCTTGTCTGCACCCAAGGGAAGAACACCTCAGTATTTCCTTTTTAAATGACTTATAAAAAGTGCAAATGTGAGCAAAAAACAGATAGAAGGGTCTCTTTTCTGAATTAAAAAAAAAATCGTCCTCCTGGCACACTCTCATGTGGGGGGGGGGAAGATTAAGAACAAAAGCATATGGTTTAGGAAGACAAAATATCAAAATGGTTGAAGGGGATTGTATGAAGTGAGATTCTTAGAACTGGGAAAGTCAGTTACAATGCAGTTGCTCAGCCGTCTAGTGTTGCAAGAATCTCTTCTAAATGAGACAATTAGTGTCGATGGCAGCTTTCCAATGGATTAGGACCACTAGGAAAGAAATTTCTAGCTAATCAGTGTCTGACATTCCCCAAGCAAGGGAACGAGGGAAGACCTGTGATCTAACGGTCTCCAGTCACAAAGGAGCTCAGAAACATTGTTAGATGTTTAAGAAATCCTTTCACTCTTTGGATGTGGATACGAGAGAATAAAGTTCCATGAGTGATTGGCAGCAACCTCATGATCAAGAGGAGGGCACAACGAGGCCAAAGGTAGCAACATGGAAGAAGGATGAAGAGCTGAAGGAAACTGGGCTCTTAATGAGGAGGTTTAGCTGCCAGAGCAAAGCAAAGCTGAAGCCTGAACTAGTGCTGGACTTTCACATTTGCATTACTTGAAGAAACTCTTTATTTTTTCAACTGGTTCTATTCAGTTTCTATGACTTGCAGCATAATGAGCCCTTGAAAATCTGTCCTTTTTTAAGTTTAAAAACCAGTTAATTTTTTCTTTCCTATAGTTCTCAAATACCAATCTATGCATAGTTTGAATGATAAATTATTCTTTATCTCTTGGAAAGCAAAAGTACTTAATTATCAATGGAAATTATAAATGGTTTTGTCCAACTGGAAAAATGCTAAAGGTCAGAGAAGAGTCGAATGAGATAATACTTCTTATTCATCTTCACTTGGACAATAGGAGGTTTCTGAATCATGGAGGTAATTAGTGCCTCCAATTCAGAGAGGAAAATAGCCTATTCTTATTTAACAATATTTTCTAATAGACATTTATTATTTCCTTTATTTTTTTCTGATTAAACTTTAAGGTAAATTTTATAATCTCTTCTTTGACAAGTGAAGAACTAAGGCTGAGAGAAGGTGAGTAGTTTGTTCAAAGTCATAAAAATACTGAGAAGCAAGGCTGGGATTTTCTGAATTAAAATCTATACTCCTAACCACTATTATGCAGTGGAAACAGACTGCCAAGCTCTAAAGCCACCTGGGTGATGTTATGCAAAATAGTTATCTTTGCTTTGCTTTTATTTCCTCATTAATAAAATAAAGGTAATCAGAGTCCCCACCTCATTGGATTTCTGTGAGGACTGCGTGAGCTAATATGCATGTAATAATACTTAGGATAGTGAACACTGAATAAATCTTAGTAATTATTATATATTGCTTATATTCTCTGCACTGCGTAGAGAAGAGGATTTTGAAAGAAATTCACTTTCTCATGAATTAATCCTAGCAATGTTGTTTTGAACTTGGATAATTGTTATCAGCCCTCTGGCAATGTGGTCTGGTATCAAATGAATGGAATTGGGCAGATGTCAACCTGTTACACTGTAACAATAAGTTATTTCATTGCAGCCTTATTTGAATACAAATTTCAAAATCAAGAGTATTATTTATGGCTACGATCTAATGATACAAGCACAGGCTTTCTGGCTTATATTGATTTAATATTTTAGTGGTCAGAAAGTTGTCTGCGATGAACACAAAAACTCCACAGTGGTTAATAATAATGGTGTTTTAGAAAGATATTTCTACGATCCAGGTTACCTACACTTTAAATACTGCAACATGGTGACAGTTTCTCTTCCTCTGGCCAGTTCCTGCTCATTCTGTAAGTCTCATCTAAAGTCACCCAACCAGGGAAAAGTTTCTTGACCCTTCACACTCAGGGAAGAGCTTCTTGACCTTTGGGCTGCCCTGTGCTCTCGCTTAATACTTAGCAGCACTGTAATTTAACTGATTTGTAGTGTGGTGTTCATTTAATGTCTCTCTTGCTTTCATTAGCCTGGAAATTCCATGACAGCAGAGACAGGTTTAACCTCAGTGTTCATTTGGTGCCTGACACTTAATAAGGGCTGAATAATAAATACTTGAATGAATGAATAAATCAATAAGTGACACTTAATAAGGGCTGAATAATAAATACTTGAATGAATGAATAAATCAATAAGTGAATCAATGAACACATTTAAGGGAATTTAAAAAAAAAAAACACTTTTCCAAATTATACACTATTCAGCCATAAAAAAAAAGATGGAGACTTTACATCTTTTGTATTAACCTGGATGGAACTGAAAGACATTCTTCTTACCAAAGTATCACATGAATGAAGGAACAAGAATCCAATGTACTCAATACTAATATGAAGCCAACAGACAATCTAATCTATGCCCACATAAGAGAAAACTCAAATCAGTTCAAGGTGGGCAGGGGAGTGAGGGAGCAGGAAGAGAGGAGGAGGGAAGGGGATGGGTGTGCTTTCATTTAATGGATACAATGTATGGCACACCTCTTAGGAGCAAGACATAATTATAGGAGGGACTCTACCTAACAAATGCAAACATTGTAACCTAACTCTTTGTACCCTCAAATTAACTTGAAACAATAAAAAAAAAAACTTTCATAAAATGTGCATACAGTGTAATCAGATCTAATGACTCTGTAGTTTTTGTGATTTCTTCTATAAACTACAGTGTCTTTTAAATTAAAATAGAAAATAAGTGGACTTCACAGTGTCAGAATTCATCATACACATTTACTTGGTTGTTCCTTTGTTTTGCAACAGGCTGAGAGAAGCTTCACTTCCTTCCCCACTCCTTTCTTCCACCAATCCCTCAACTTTTTATTCTCCCTTCTCCCAATACTTTCATTTATTTGAATGGTAACTAGTATTCAATTTTATAGCAGCATGCCTAAATAAAGTCAGAGGGTAAAATGTTGTTCTTGTTGTTTTAAATATCTTGCTGTAATTGTTTCATTTCAAGCCAGTATTACAAAACCTCTTTGACTTTTTATTCTCTTCCAAAGGAATTTAATTACGTAAAGAAAAGAAATATATTCTGATTTACTTAATAAACAAAATTGAGTGGAAACTCGCTTTTAGAGCAATCTTGTATATAAAAATGCCCAAGAACATACGAATCATACCCAGAGATGAAGTGATTTGACTTTGTGAAGTATGCTATCATAGGAAAATGATACTGGTTCTTTAATACGAAAGGACTCATCCTCTTATTAAGTAGACAAAAAAGGTCATGTATTTTTAGAATTCTAATTTACACAATTACTAACATTAAAAGACAGAAAAATCAATAAATATGACTTAATTCCTACCTTTAACCCACAAAAGGATTGAATTTTGCAAGATACTTTCTCTGAACTATTATATAGGGTATCCTGAAAGTTGCCCATACAGTCCCCAAAACATGGGGAAAACAGGAAATTATCAGTAAATGTACATTTATTTATTCCAAAAATTTACAAAATATTCTCTATGTGCTGGCCACTTCTTTAAAAAAATTTAGAATGAATATTTTATAAATAAAGGCACTTTTAGCTATAATTTCCTAGTTTCCTCATGCATGGCAACTTTGTGGATGACTATTGGGACATCCTGTACTAACTAATCTAGAATCAGAAATCAGTCACTTCATTTACTCTCAATATCTTTATTTAAAGTCGAACATCAGAAAATCATAAATATATTGGATAATAGATCACTGGAAAATTTTAAGCTAATTAACTAGAAAATAAACATAACTATAATGCATTGAAATCTTCTAAGAATTTTATTTAGATTGTTTTAAATGATAGAGTCAAGGGAGCAAATAAACAAAACAAGCAAGTAAACACACACACAGGCAAAAATACTCAAACCCTGTGTGTTTAGTAATTATAGTAAGTAAATCAGGCATAAAAAATATTAGGTGCATTGTATAAGCCCACGGTATAGACTTAAATCAATGGCGTGACTTTTGGAAGTCTGAGTGCTTCAATTTATCTTTTCTCTAAATATATTTACAATAAAAATGCCATTAGAAGTATGCTGTGAAGATGAATGTCAGTGAATAACTGTGAGGCCCACGGGTAAGAGATGAAAAGGAATTCCAAATGTCCTAACTATAAGCTAATTAAAATTTAACGTTACTTAAGAATCACATAGCTATCTAGGATAGATTCATAGGTGACACATTAATATTAATTTTTTATTTTATGTTATATTTTGAAGTTTAAAAATAGTAATAAATTCTAAAAAGCACTTGAAAAATACATGAAACAAGATCATCCGATATTTATCTTTTGCTTTGGAAAGAAACCCCAGGTCTCTTGTTTAGAAAAATTGAGCTTGCATAGACAAAATCATTTGTTTTAATCTTGAAAATCTTTAACATTATTTTTACAGTTATAAAGAGACAAGGATGCGGACTAAGAGCTGCCTAAATTACTCTTATGCACTCTACATCCCCAGCTCTATCCTTTAGTGGCATCTGTGCAGTGTTGAGCCCTAATTATTGCTCAAATAAATGCTTTCATCTTATAGATGCCAAGAAACATAAAAATATACACAGGTTGTAATAGAATTTACTAAGAATCCAGATATTTAAAGAACTTACATATAAACACACAAAAATTGTAGGGAGCAATTTTGCTAAAGAATTCTTTAGTTAAAATAGTTCTATAACAAAATTGTTTTAAATAGCCTGCACTTCACTAGAGTGACAAATATATAAATGTACATCTCAATATAAGTGCGCACCTGTATGTGTGTGTGGGTGTGGGTGTGTGTCTGCGTGTATAGCAGGAGGAATGAATCATGGAGCACAAATACCTTGCAATCAACAAATTCAATTCATGAGAGTCACAAAAATTATGTTTGTTTCCAATATAATTAGAGAAGAAGATGTAACATTTCCTATTTTAAGGTAAGATTTTGCATTAAACCTGCCCCAACTGCTTTGGGTGGTGAAAGCAAGTCCAGATTCTGAAAACAACAGCTTCCAGAATGGGGAACAAGGATGCTAAAAACTGGTTGAACTAGAAACAAGACATGAGTGACTTTTTGTGGACTCAGTAACTCTAAGAAACTTAGAGATAAATCGGTAAAGCCCTTTCTCTCATTTTAAAAATGAAGCCCTCTTGAGCCCAGAAGAAAAAAGGGGACCCTTCAAAGATTACACGGGAAATGAAAGAACAAAGAACTCAGAGGTTAGAACAATGCTCCTTCACTACTCCACTGGTGGCGGGCCTTTGGAAATAATATGAGACCTGTCTTTCTCTTTCCCCTATCTGTAGTGCTGACATCTCAGCTACTCAATCTGTATTGGTTGAAGGGGTAGAAGGGAGACCCAGGGGACAGAGAAATATTCTACCTTCCTGAGTTAATTTTTCATATTCACTTTCTCTTTCTAAGGAATTCAGGTGGCTTCTGTTCCCTGGTTGCGCTTAAGCCTAGGGCTCCTTTGATGAAAGTCTTAAAGCATAATATTATTATACTACTACAGATACTTGGCAACATTTATTGAGCGTTTATTATATAATGCTCTCTTTAGATACATTGTGTAGTTAATGCAGCAGAGTCTTTTTATACTAAGAAACTTGCCCAAGTGAGGACATGGAGGGTTCCCTCTCCTCTGCCTCCTGCCTCCTCCTTTTCATAGAAGGATGTTTAGCCCTTTGTAGGCTGTGACACAAGAAGGAGTGAGGTTGGAGTTTAATGCATTATCACTGCTTATGTAAGTCTTTTCTCCTAATACTATCAGAAGAACTGGAAGAACATCATAAAAATAAAAATATTCATACTAGGAATCAAAGTGATCAAAATGTAAAGGATAGGAAGTGTAAAAAGAAAAGTCACTGCAAGTTTACTGGGCTAAAGCTGATCACCATTTCATCATTCTGAATGGATGGAAAAAGTACTGGTGGAAAACAGAGCTTTCTCTTAAAATAGTGTGCCTTTCTTTCTTTTTTCAAACACAAGAGAAAGCACTTTTTTTTTTCCTCTGAGACAGAGTCTCACTCTCTTGCAGTACCAGCCTAGCTCACAGCACCCAATCTCAAATTCCTGGGTTCAAACGATCCTCCTGCCTCAGTCTCCTGACTATAAGCATTGCCATGATACCTGGCTAATTTTTCTATTTTTAGTAGAGATGGAGTCTGCTATTTGCTCAGACTGGTCTCAAACTTGTGAGCTCAAGCAGTCCTCCCACCTCAGCCTCCCAGAGTGCTAGGATTATAGGAGTGAGCCACTGTGCCTGGCCAAGAACTTTTTACTTCCTAGTTGTTACTTGCCATCATTCTGATGACTGAGAAATTTTATACTCCCTTAATCACCATCTGAAAACTATCTTTTAAGTATCAAAAATACTTCTTTGGAAAAAGTGAAATTGTAATGTGGAAGAAAATGTTTTCTCATCCAGTTTTAGAATATTGTAGTGTTTTTTAAAGTACATTGTGTCATTGTAAACTCTCTTCTTAGAAAAACAAATTCTAGAATTCAAGACTCATTTCATATGCTTTAAGTATAAAATTATTACTCTATTTCAATGTTGTCTTTACTGTCTAAATGACCTGCTGTCTCAGTGAAAGAGACTAATGCTTTTTGTACTTTGTTTCCCTAATAATGATACAGCAAATACTACAAATGTTAAATAATGACCAAGATTAACAGAAGTTGCATACACAAAGTTTTAGGTTCAGTTCTCTGGAGTAGAAAAAATGAATTTAAACAACATTTTGTTGAAACCTTTATAAAAGTGTGAAATCATTTAGCTTCCCTAGGTTTTACAGAAAACACTTTAAAAATGCCCCAACGATGTATAACACGACATAAAACTGCAAATATTGACTGTCTATTTCCTTGAAATATAATTTAAAGTTGGTGACTAGGACAAGAAAATGTCACATTCCTTTCTCTCGCTAAGGAAATTGCATATTTCCTTTGCAAAAAATAAAAAATATGCAGTCTTCAGAAGAGGATATGTGATGGTTTTGAAGCTGTTTTGTTTCAGGTTAAAGGTTTCTATAAATTTTCCTGATTGTCTCAAAGTTGAAAATTGAAAAGAAACAAAGAAGAAAAAGAAAAACATTAACCTTAGGCATATAAGTTTATTGTTCACTGGTGTTACAAATAACATTTATGCTAGATTTGTTTGGTTTTTCTAAATATTATCTCAAGTTATATAATTTTCAAATCCATGTTAGAATGAATACACTTTCAAATTTAGGCTTATGTTTCCTTGTTTCTCCCATCACCTGCAGTAAATAGAGAGCTAATCTGTCTTTACTAGGATTTGTGAAACACGCAGATATGCATTGTAGTGAGTGGAAGACGCAGCAGCAGTGTGGGTGGGGACTCCTGGGGAGAGTGCAGTGTGTGACACGTGGACTCCATGACACCACGAGCCTTTGTTGAGAACACTGATCTCACGTGGAAACTGAGTAATTCTGGGACAGAGAGCTCTTGCACAGCAAAGATTAACCAAATTTCTAGAATTTCACTAAGATGAAGCACAAGAAAAGTTTAATAATGATATCTAACACTGTTGGAAGGGCTTTACCTCTAGTTATTCATTTAACCTTCACACTGACTCTATCAGGCAGAAGTTGCTATTGTCTCCCTTGTACAGATGAGGAAACTGAGGCCATGAATTCCAAGGGCTTTGGCAAAATTCATACAGCCTTGATGTGGCAGACTTAGGCTTTTAACCACTTACCAGGCTTAAAACTGTGGTTATGTTTTATCAACAGAGAAGAGAAGATGGACAAGTTGGAAAAAGTCAAAAGGAGATTTATTCTGTTTGCAAGGGTTGGGCTACTTAAGATTTCAGAATTTGATTCAGAGCACGTGGATTTAGAATACTGTGGGAAAACAAGATAGCAAGTCATAGGCCAGAGCTCTGAGGGAGACAGGGAAGTCCCTCGTGTAGCTGCCTGGCTCTTGGTAAACTGGCCCAGTGAAGGGCTTTGCTCTCTGCCACAATGCTTTCCTGAGCTTCACAGAGGTTCCAGATGGAACAGCCAGGCAGGGATGTTGGGAGCACAGACTGCAGATGCATCTGTGGGATGATGTCAGATACTTTGTCCAGCCAGTCCTATGCTGCAGGAGTAAATGGACCCACGACTTTGCGATTGTGAATAGTGCTGGTATGTTTTTTATATGATGATTCGTTTTTCTTTGGGTACGCCCTTCATTATGAACAGTACAATCGAAGTGTAGTACCAGACTTTGGCAAGTCTATTTAACTCCTAATTTTTCTGAATAGCAAAAAGAGCTTTCTTCTGGACTCAGAAGGTTTTAATGGGTTCTCTCTGTGAGAATAACTTTTGTTAAACAAGGAAATAATACATATTAGTTTTAGAAGAAACATTTTATCACAATGAATGATAAACATAGCATTCTTCCTACCCTGTATATATTTATGAGAGAGGTATAGTTGTTTGGCATACATAACTTATCAAAAGTAACACATCCAAAATATTTGCAAAGAAATTTTTCAAATAATTTCTGATTTAATGCATCTTTAAAAATTAAAGTAACCTGATAATTTGTACAATAATTTTCTTGTATTTCAAAAGTACATTAGTGTTTTTACAGCATATATACTTAGACATGAGTAATTTTGTGATTTTAATGTTCACCAAATTCTATTTAAAAAATATGATATTCTATAGAGCTCACCTTTTGCCCATTCATCCCTGGAATTCCAGGTGCACCAATAGAACCCTAAGGAGACGAAGATATAAGATTAAATAATGCTGATATAATTACAAAATGTTTCAATTCTAAATTGATATTGTATTAACTATGCTAGCCATAACTTTACTTTGCTAAAACATGTTTAACAGGTTATGTTTTTCAGATCTTATCCACTGTGTTCAAATATATAATAATATAGACAGATTCTTCAAGCTTCCTTAGAAACTATAGAAGTGAAATTTAACTTTATTTCTGAACATCCACTTACCCATAATATGATTTTAAAGAAATTTATAACATTAATTGAGATCCATATCTATCAGAAGGCTATATGGCATTTTTATACAAAATTTGTATTGTTTCTGGTTGGTGCAAAACATTTGTGACACCTTGGGGAGTCTACTCTAGAAGAGTAGAGTCTACTCTGAATCTACTCTGTTTATTCTGGTGCTTTTCAGAATAAACAGGCTTGGTTCCACATGGAAGAAGCCTAGCAGTAGCAAAAACACTTTATGAGTTTAATACCATAAAACAAAAGGTAATTAAAATAACTACTTGTTCCACAATTAAATAAGGGTCCTATTGCTGTAAACGCAAATTTCTCGTATTTGCAGCATTTTCCCCATGGACTCTTCCGGGAGTGATTTTAATGTCTTCTAGAGTAGACTAACCAAGGTGTCACAAATGTTTTGCACCAACCAGAAACAATACAAATTTTGTATAAAAAGATTACAGTACATGAGTGTGCATGGATACACGTGTGTACATGCACATTGGAGTGAGTATGAATGGTTGGACACAGATGGGTGAGCTGAGAATAAGAGCTCATTATTACCTGAGAAAATCTATGACATTTAACTGGATACAGAAACATTAGCAAATATTTTCAACTAGTGATGTCATTTCCCTCCATTACACCCCCATTCAGCCTCTGCAGAAACCATTTTTAAATACAATGTGCTTATTCTTAGTCTAGAACTAGAAAACAGATTTTTCTTAGTAGATGTATGATATTAAATTTCTTTAATAATAATGGGAGAAAGTATTTTTTTTAAACAGTAATTATAAACCTAAAACTACTCTAAAAACTAGTTTACTAAAAAGAAGTAATTATAAGCAAAATAAATTGAGATGGCAAGTTCCTTCATGTATTCAGTGATTATACTGAGTGGATCATTAAAGGACTTCCCGAAGCCTGAAGCAGTAATTTTATCCTGGTCGTATATGGATTAGGATAGCTTTACAATTTCACACCATGCTTAATAGAGACATTATTGCGAAGGACTAAGTGTTCCTGTGCACAAGTTGTCTCGCAACTCATAGGCTTTTACTTGGTTTGTAGGATTATGTTTCAACAGATGCCACATGCCTGGTGCTTGAGGGATAAAAAAGTCTCTATCTTTGATGGCTCTCAAAGATAAAGAATAATCACTTTTCCACCTGTTACAATACAATTTTTTTCTTTAGTTTTGTGCAGGTTAAAGATCCCTTCCCTACCTCCCCAGGCCTTGAGGGGTGGGAGGTGGGGGCAGGCATTAAATATTTTGTTGGCAAATGGCCATCTTCCTGCTATTGTTATGTTTACTGCTGTAGTGTGGGTGTAACTTCAGAAATTCTACATCTTCTCCATCAGAATGGCATGGTCAATTCTGGTGACTATGGATAACATTGAAATGACATCTGAGAAGTCACTTTTCAGGTTACCTCAGCAAAAGATACTAGTGGCCACTAGAATGCAGTGAACCAAGCAACAAGTGTATCCTCTGCTCTGGTCAGTTTTGTGACCATTTGCCAATTATGTCTTTGAGCAAGACCATACATTCAATCTGCAATATCATGTGATCCTTCATATTTTACACAATGTTTTATCACAATGTTTTTTTTTTGTTTTTTGTTTTTTTTTTTTATGAAGGCCAGGGCCCCCATGGTTCCTGGTCAGCTCAAGTTATCACAATGTTTTTACCAGTATTTGAATTAAAAATTCAATAACCTGCAAGTTCACCAGACAACTAAAAACGACTCTGCTGTCGACTTACTGAATTTTCAGTAATGGACTCAATTAGAAATCTAAAGCACACATTATATGACTGTATTTTTAGAAAGCAGAATGTACAAACCAGACAAAGTATGCCAGCATGGCTCACAGTAGCTAATTCCATTCACCTCTCCTACTTGCCATTAGGCCTTCAGAGTATAATTACTTTCACAATATTGTGTTTTATACACTACCTTTTGTCCTGGAGGTCCCAGAGGTCCCTAAAAAAGAAAAACAGTGAAACATGTTTTTCAGAAAAACATGTTCAGTGAACATAATGCAGTAACTGTTTAAGCTTAGATGACCAATTAAAACTGTCCTGTTCTGTAAGGCTCTTTGTTGTACTGAAATACGCTATTTTGTACATGAAGGAATAAGAAAATTTTCAGTTGGAAGCACAAAATGGTCTTTTCTTCTCTCTTATTCTCTTTTGAAGACAATTAAGCATTGGAGTAGGATCCTATGCAGTAGGATTCTGATTTAAAAAAAAAAGGAAGAATCTTTTCTGGTCCAGCATGTGTATTTCTTCAAATACCTGTAAATCTATCACAACTATCTCATTTAGGAAGCTGGAGATACTGTCACTAAATGTAGTTAAAATGTAATGCAGTTTCCCAACAAATGGAGACATTATATGACTGCCGCTTCTGCAAAACTTCAGTAAGTGGATTTGCAAAGAAAATCACTGAATAGCATTACGAAGAAATATGCTTTGTTCTATTCTTCCTCTTAGGAAATACGGTTAATTGACCTGCACAAAAACATGTTTACAAACTAGGGGAGGCCAAGGTCGACTGTGGCACCTAGTATATACTAGAAAAGGCAACAAAAGGTACTGTTCGCTGTAGTTCAGACTATGATGCTGGATCAGAGTGGGGGAATATGATATTTAGTGAGATAAAGGAGACTATATACAATGGAAATGAAGCAGTTTTGAGACTTAGCAGTTTTCTAACCACGGAGAAGAACCTATTCCCCATTTCATTTTGTAATCCTGCAGGAAGACTATCAATTTCTTCATACAATCAGCTTTAGGTTATTGCAAGTGCATCCCTCAATACCACTTTCATATATTCCTATTTGATTTACTCAACCAACCATCTTTTCAATGAGCTTTTATCTGCTGTATTTGTGTGGTCAGACATTCTCCCTATTCACCCTACTCCTTCTATTAAAAATTTTCCCTGTTTAGGGCGACGCCTGTGGCTCAGTCGGTAGGGTGCCAGCCCCATATACCGAGGATGGCAGGTTCAAACCCGGCCCCGGCCAAACTGCAACCAAAAAATAGCCGGGCGTTGTGGCGGGCGCCTGTAGTCCCAGCTACTCAGGAGACTGAGGCAAGAGAATCGCTTAAGCCCAGGAGTTGGAGGTTGCTGTGAGCTGGGTGAGGCCACGGCACTCTACCGAGGGCCATAAAGTGAGACTCTGTCTCTACAAAAAAAAAAAAAAATTTTCCCTGTTTTACATTTCTGTGGAAACAAGAGAGACTAACTATCAACTATAAATTCCCTTGACATCATGTCTCTCATCAACCCAAACCCTTCTTGCTGGATCTTTTTCCTGCATCTGAGGAAGAGTCTCTCCTCTAATGCAAGGCAAATTCATCCGGTAGACTCTGGAATCCATCCTTACCTCTGTCCACAGGGATTTGTCTTAATCAATTATCACTACATCTGCATCAGAGCCTCCACTTCTCTGAGAGTTCCTTCCGTTAGCATATAAACATGTTTAATTATTTCCTCACTGGGGTAAATTGTTTGTGAGTAAATGTTAATACTGGTAAGGGCAGCATTTAGCGATTGTGGCAATAGGAGATCTGAGAGTGAAGAAAAGGCTTTGGTTTCATCACTGCCTCTGACTCCATTTTCTCAAGCATCTCTGGAGGATTTATTTCTTAAATCATTGATGTTATAAAGAAAATCACAGAATTCAATGTTTAGACTGAGAATGTGAATGTCCAATTTACAAAGGGTTATTTCCCATTGTAAGCCTAACTGTCACTTGAAGAATATCGTTCACTAAAATTGGATATTTCATTACATTGATGTATGTGCATAATCCTGGAAGGAAATATTTCAAATGAAAACCAGAGCAAATTTTACATCAAATATTTTTAGACTAATATATCTAGTATTTTCTGATTTGGTCTTTGTTTCATAATCACATCAAATCAGAAATTGAGAGAGACTAATCATCTGGAATCCATATAATTATATTAATTATCTATTTTAACACAATATTTAAGGAAAGTCCAAGGCTATAAAGAAAATAAATATATTTTTCTTTATTGTTAATAAATTACTGCTATTTCTTTTCTTTTTGTGTTTGTGTTTCTTTTTTTTTATTAAATCATAGCTGTGTACATTAATGCAATTATGGAGTACAATGTGCTGGTTCTATATACAATTTGAAATATTTTCATCAAACTGGTTAACATAGCCTTCACGGCATTTTCTTAGTTATTGTGTTAAGACATTTATATTCTATACCTAGTAAATTTCACATAATTACTGCTATTTATGATAAAGTCCAAAAATAAAAGAAGGTTTTAAGATTTAACATTAATTCTGAATTATGGATATGTGTCTTATACATTATTCATAAGTACGCTGCCAAGAATATATTCTTAGCTACCAACAATGTACATATACTTCTTTGATTTCACTGGCAGCAAAAATGGTAGGGAGCCAAGAGAGTGTCATCTGTTATTAGGAGGACAGTAACACATACTGGTTAGTTCACTGAGCAAGATTTTACTTACATGTATGTGTTTTAAGCACCCTTAGCTAATAAAAACATTATATACCTGTGGCACTATAGAAATTAAGTTTAAATTTACAAATTTAAGCTTCCTTGTTCAAAAGTTGATTTTGAAATTAGAGTATGTTTCTACAAGTTGCTTAAGATGTCTACATTTGATTAGTCTGATGGTTTCTGGTACAAACAAATTTATAAAATACTGGGCAAATACCATAGAACTATTTGTTAACATTTTTCTAATGTTTCTTAAATTTATTTATATTTACAGCTTGCATAATGACTTGGATGAAAATGTCATAAATTCTTTATTCACTACTTAAACTAATGCTTCTCATTATTCCTATAATAAAATCAATTGTTCTAGTGATTCAAAATTTCAGAAATAATTCCATTAATATTATCCACATGATTTAATAATATTTTGGGTCAAATGGTTTTCTAAAACAGAGTCATAATCTTTTTGTCTCATCTCTATTAATCAATGAAGTGCTCCTTTCTAAGATGTTTTTTGGCAGGCACATTTATATTTGCATATACTTTGTATACAACCAATTTAGATGGAAATTTAATCTGATTTCTTTCATCTTTCAAAATAATTTCTTTGTATATGTCTCAAAATTAAAAACTGTGTTACAGATAGAATCTCAACATAATAAGCTATATTTACATAAGCTTAACTCCAGAAATGTCTACTATAATTAGAACCTTAAAATACACGCATTTCAATACACTACATGAAGTGTATGAACTTTTCATGAAAGAATTCTGCATAATGAACCTAACTTTATTGAAAAAATAAAAAACCGAATGAGTCACTGAAAAATTTTTAGTGTGGTGTTAACATCACTAAACTGCAAATAAACTATCATGCTGAAGTTTTTATGATCTTTCAGAAAAGATTATAGAGAGCTGTGCGAGATAAAGTTCAGATAAAAATTTATAAACAAAGAAATGATATAGCACACTTGATTTTCTTTCCTGTTCTTCCCAACCCCTGTGAGATCCTATTTCTAAAGATGATGTCCAATACTCAGCATATGGCACGCAAGTAAGTTAAAGAACCATGATAGTCCCCATGTTGGTAAATGTTACTCCTACTTAAGAGTCAGTCCATCAGGTTCTTAAGCATTTCTCTCTGGTCTACCTTCTTCTCCAGCTGCCTTGCTGTGCTCTTGTTAAACCTTCTTCTTACCACCTCCCTAACATGACATCCACCCAATGGCCACTCTATTTTTGGTCTCTCGCAATCCTTTATGCACATGGCTGCCTTCATGAACTTCCTGGAAGGCTATGTAACTTTTGAGAAGAGTCCAAGCTTTGGTATAGTTACAGTTCATCACATAAATCATGCTTCTGTGCCTCCAGCTAGCTACCTTTCTTTTTGCTGGTCTCCTCTCCTATACCCATTCTAAAACTCAAAGCTTGGTGCTCTTGCCCCGGGAGTTAGGTCCCCTTTCCTGTTCCTCAAAGCACTTCTATGATCACAAGTTTTCAAATAACTTACTAACAATTACAGTAATTGATTACTTGTTTATTCACACTAAATGCCTTTTGTCATGCTTATAGCTGGCACATAGCAATTGCTCAGTGAATTCTTTTTGAGTTCATTCATGTATTCATTCACATAATAGTTTCTGAGTGCCCATTGAGTGCCAGACAATGTTCTAGATGCTGAGGATGTAACAGTGAACAAAATAAGACAAAAATGCATGCTACTTCCTATTCTAGTGCATGGAAAGAGACAGTAAAAAAAATAAAATATGAAGTTGTATCAGGTGGTAAGTGCTAAAGCAAAGAGAGGGATATGGATAGGGAGAAGTAGATACTGTAGTACTTTAAACTGGAGGATTGGTGGAAGCCTCGGTGACTAAGAGGTTAAGTAGAGCCATGCACATATAAGGGAAAGGAATGTTCAAGATATGGGTGGTGCCTGTGGCTCAAGGAGTAGGGCACAGCCCTATATATAGGGGAGGGCAGGTTCAAGCCCAGCCCTGGCCAAAAAATGCAAAAAAAAAGAATGTTCCAGATAAGGATCAGCAAGTGCCAAGGCCAAGAATTGGGCACATGCTAAGTGTGTTCTAAGAACACCAAGAAAGTCATAGGTGAATGGTGGGAGATGGAGACACAGACAAGGAAGAGAGATTGTATTTGTATGGCCTTTTAGATGCTCGTAAGCACATACTTTGTTTAAGTATGACAAAAATTACAGAAATGGACAAATGAATATATAAAACAAGTTTTCTTTTAATCCCTTAGACAAAAATAGCTCAAGATAGGAATGGCAAGACTTTTCTCTCTTGTTCACTTGAGTTACTCTAACATTACCATCTTATCTTAATAGCTTCTAGATTACCCCTAAGTGCCAGAGTGGAGGAATTCAGTTTACTACTTTTATATTAAAATTGCAAAGCAAAAATAATCTTAATTACGTGATGTCTATCACTAACACTGAGAGTGTTGTGTATATGTATGTAGGCCTACGGTCTCTAATGCACTTCAGAAAGCCATTATGTAAACAATAGATAGTATCATCAACCCAAGTTAATCTTTAAGACAAGCAGTTCAGAAAAGGATGATTTTTATGACTATTATGCATTCGCTATACTACTGATTCGTAAAAAACAAATGATAATTTTAAAAAAGACTTTCCTTGATAGATCACGGAAAGGAGAAACATTATTGATTTTTTCTGACACTACCAATGTTAGCACTAATTTGATTGAGGTATTAATTACTTAAACAGAATGCGAACTTTCTAAATGATGTGCTTTAGGATGCCTCTTGGGACATGTTTTAAGGCAAGTTCTGGTTGCCTGCTATTAGGAAATGATGTAGGGGGCGGACACAGTTCCTGTTCTGTCCCTGATGGCTAACAGTAAAATTTGAAGCTCTGAAAGCTGGTCATTTCTGGATACATGAATATACAACCAGCTTCTGTAATAAAAAACAGAGAGAACAAAAAAAGAGGTGGTCTATCTGTGAAGGGAAGGATAAAAACCCCAAACGACTAAGCCTTTTAAAATTATTTCTATTTTGAGTTAAGAATTTTTCCATGATTTAATAAAAGTAAGGAAAAACGAAGAAAATACTTTTTAAAGTCTGGTTCCAAAGGGAAGAATGATAACACGTATACTCTAACTTATGGAGTCATAAAACATTAGTACCAGACTTTTTCAAGGGTTTGGTGCAACAGACTTTAATTATTACATTTTGAGAGATCTGGTCAAATGTATCATAAGATCACAAAATATATAAACTTGGTTTATAAAGAGGAAGAGGAAATTTAAAACAAATAATGGAAATTTGTCTTACTTAAGGAGGATTCATTCATGATGCATTTACATAAAATTCTTGTTCTGCTTGGATATTTGACGTGGGAAGGTTAAGAAATATAAACTCTAGCCACTGTTATATGTATGTCTAGAGTGTAATTCAAGTGATGTTTTATAAGATTCAGATTTCATGGCTTAAGTGTGTGGAAATGCCAAACTAGAAGCTATTGGGAAATGTTTTAGAATACAAGAGAGTGGGCTGAAATGTTTTCTCTGTTAAAGCTGATGATTTAAATGATCTGGGGATGAAGAAACCCAGCACAAACAAGAACAGAATAAGACAGTGCTGAGATGGGAGAGCTTCATCTCTTGTTTCAAGTCTTTCATGGATCCTGTCTTCAGTCACACTATCATTTATGTTTGCCCATGCAGGCCATATTCTTCCCTGATTAGTCTTCATGTGAAGTTTTTAATCATTCTTCAAGGTTCAGTAGTAATAACTCACTTCCTTCATGAGCTTTCTCCAGTGCACCCAGACAGAGCTTGTTTTTAATCTTTTGTGTTTCTCTAGCACATTTCAACTGTCTGTGTTTTAATATATTTACACATTTTTAACATTCACTTAGTAAGGCAGCAACTTCCTCAGGCCATATATTTAATATCTTCAGCACCTAGGTTAGTGCCTAAGAAATAATTATTTTTTCTATTCTATTCTATTCTTAGAGAAAAGGTCTTGCTATGTCACCCAGGCTGGAATGCAGTGGATCAATCATAGCTCAATGCAGCAGGCTCTAACTTCTAACTTCAAGTGATGTTCCTGCCTCAGCCTCCCACATGAGTAGCTGGGACTACAGGTGTCTGTCACTGTACCAGGCTAATTTTTAAAATATTTTGTAGAGATGAGGTCTCGTTATGTAGCTCAGGCTGGCAAATCTGCATTTTGAAATAGTAGTTATTGAACTATGATCCATAGAGAACTGGTGTGGTCCCTCAGAACCAAGCAGTCATAGCCTTCTCAACTTTCCTTTTTTTTTTAGAGACAGAGTCTCACTTTGTTGCCTTCAGTAGAGTGCCATGGCGTCACAGCTCACAGCAACCTTCAACTCTTGGGCTTAGGCGATTCTCTTGCCTCAGGCTCCCAAGTAGTTGGGACTATAGGCGCCCACCACAACGCCTGCTATTTTTTTGTTGCAGTTTGGCCAGGGCTGGGTTTGAACCCAGCACCCTCAGTATATGGGGCCAGCGCCCTACTCACTGAGCCACAGGTGCCACCCCTAGCCTTCTCAACTTAAAGAAAAAAATAAGGATTTTTTTCAATTGGTTTTTCTCTATAAAATTTCCTTAAACATTGTCTGCTAGCAAGCATCAGGAGTGAATAAGCCAATGAAAAAGGATATAAAAGTAACAGAAAAATTCAGAAATACAATCTATTTAAATAAATGAGGTCCTTTGAGCTACACATGAAAATAATTACTGACTAAATAGAAATAATTAATTTAAAATTTATTAAATTCTATTTACTGAAGTTCCACCATTATTTTAACACTTAAACTATTATATCTCCATCACTGGGAAGCAGTTCCAGGTTTGAGGCTGTATCTAGGGTTTTGTTTGTATGATGTTATTCTGTAATTTCTATTATTTGAGAAAATTGCTCTAAAACAAATACCCTGCTAATAAGATGGCATGCTGTTAACTTTATTTATGAGTATTTAGTGAAAAAAAGTTCTAAATGCAATAGTTATTTTTTAAAAAGAGTAAATTTTCTTTGACTTCCTATCTCATATACTAACTTTTTGAGGAAAATATTAAACCATGATGATTCATTTATTGGGGTTTCTCAATATCATGAGGCTATGACCTCTTTAAGGGAGGTCTCTTAAAGCTCAGGAAATTAAAGAAGTAATACATTTTTCTTACCACTTGACAAAACACCAGAACCCAAGAATAAATATTGAGCATTAAATACCACCAGCAGATTAAAGACAGATTTAGGTGTTTAAAAATCTATGTTTTGATCAGGTCCTCAAAGAGAGACTCTCTCTCACCTCTCACCAGATAGCCACAGCTAAACTTAGCTCATTTGGTCCCTTCTAAATATTTAATAAATTGTATCTTGTTCCTAACCTCAAAATAGAAATGACCCCAAAAGAAAGAAAAATTAACAGGCTTCTCTGCCCTCTGTGATTAAACATCCCTCAAGTACCATAAAAGAAACAAATTTATGGTTCACAAAGGCCTATCACCCTACACTACTCAGTAAAAAATATTTCCATTGAGTTAAGTGTAAGTGCTTTTCCCATTTTAAATCAACAATGCTGAGAAACAGGGGTTGTAAGAATTTAAATATCCTGTGATCCACAGAAGAAGGTCTTAAATTTAAAATAATACGTATTCATGCACTAGTCAGAGCTATTCTCTATGTAGGTAGATCAGGACTGTCTAAAAGAACTTTCTTCAGACCAATATTGCTCTATATTGGTCAATCCCAGAGGACAGTCACTAATCACAAATGGCTATTCAGTGCTTGAAAGGTGGCTACTACCATTTTTAGACACTGAATTTCTAATTTTTAATTTTATGTAATTAAAATGAAAATTGTAATAGACCCTTGTAGCTAGTGGTTACTGCACTGGGCAAGGCAGATCTAGACTATATAACACAAATATACAATCAGGAGAACTGGATTCCAGCCTCGTTCTGTGAATAATTACTTTGTGACCTTGGCCAAATTACTAATTCACCCTGATGCTGGTTCTTTCAGTGATAAGCTAGATAATTGTAAGATTTCCTCTGAATCTTTTACATCCTTCTTAAAAATAGCCAAACAGTGTGACTATGAATAGATGGAATTGATTTTCCATTGTCCTCATGAAAATAAATCATGCTTTTAGTTATGCCATGCATAATCAATATAAGAAGATACATAAGAAAAGTGGTTTTATAGTAATTCTGTTGCATTTATCCTGCGTATTCCTACCCCAGGGGTTCAATGACATCAGTTGGGAAAACATTTTAAAGCTGATTTCTTTGCATTTGTATCTGATTTATTGAGTGATCAATTCACATCATTTAGTTACTCAGTTTATTAAACACATTAAGTACCAACAATATTATTTTAGCTGCTGTGGACGAGGGGGGAGTGTGAAACTGTACACGTGTTTGTAATGTTTTATCAAAGCGGGTGACCAAAGCAGATGCTTATTTTGTTAGGGCTGCCTGTACACAGGGACAGACATAGGGAGCCTGTACCTTTTTAGACGTGGTAAGAAAGCTCTTGCCTGGAGGCCTTTGCTTTAAAGAGCTCTTCTCTGACTGTATTCATGGGGTTGGGAATCCATGAGTCTAAGGGGACATATTCTCCTGTACCCTGTCCCCAAACCCTGCTCTAACCTTACATCATATTTGGGATACTAAGGAGTCTGGCTCAATGACTTGGGTTGATTTTAAAGACTGTCAGCTGACTCTTTCCCGGGTCTGTTCTGAAGGTGAACCAGACCACTGGTTGCACACAACAACAAACTGGAACAGAAAGCAGAGAAATGGCTATTTAGAGGAATATGGAAGAAATCTGGTCCTGTGGGTATCCAAAAACCTGAGTCCTATAAAGTTAGAGCCTGAATCATATAAAACTGAAGGAGAGAGGAAGGTGTGGGAGAGAAAGGAAGTCTCTCTCTTTTTAGAGAGGCTTAGGGCTTGGGACTAGGCACAGTCCCCCACACTCTGGCTTTGAACTCCAAAGAGTGCAAGAATTCTGAATTTGAAGTTTCCAAGCCATTGTGAGAATAACATCTATGAAGGTTACAGACTAGAACACATTTTACTTAACAGTTTGTTACCTTGGTTTGAGACTTTTAAATATTTAAACATTTTGTATAAGAACTTCGATTTGTCCTCTTGCCCCAGAATTTGTACATTTGCCTTAAATTTGCAAATGTAAAGCACAGACTTCAAATTTTGAAAAGTTTCATCTTCATCAATGATGAAACATGAGAATTTGATGAGATTCATTATATTTTCATTGATATCTTCATGTATATAGGTCAGTATAGTTACAATAGATTGGATTCTAAAGTTAAAAGAAATGACAACTAGAGCAGCTGATTGTAGTTTTGAAAAAGACGAGAATTTTTAAGAATTTATTCCATTAAACTTAACATATGGCTATTCATTGCATGCAATTATTTATAGAATATATACAGAGTGGCCATAAAGTTCATCTGCAATTTAAAATTGCACACTATTGTAAATTGAACACGAACTTCATGGGCACCCTGTGTATATAGGTATATAAAATGAATAAACACAATTTATGTATCTGAACGTATATAATGAAAACTAGTAGGATGATAGGACTTTAGAGCTGGAAGACAACTTAATCATTTAATCTCACCACTTTCTACAGATGAGCTTATAGACTTTACCTGGAATCAGTATAAAGATAGTTAACAATAGAGCTGATTTACAGAGTATAGGTCATTAAGAAAAACAAAATGAAAAAATGAGAGAAGAAAACAGTCATTTACTCAGCCATTTAGACTATTTTTTGGTATGTGTTTCCCACAATTGTTGTGCTTGTGAATCACTGTTGAAAATGCTCTCCCAAGTCAATGTTTTGTTTCTAGGAGACAGAATCAGCTTCAAAGGAAAGTCAATGTTCTCTCTCTCTCTCTCTTTTTTTTTTCTTGAGACAGAGCCTCAAGCTATCACCCTGGGTGGAATGCTGTGATATCACAGCTCACAGCAACCTCCAACTCCTGGACTTAAGTGATTCTCTTGCCTCAGCCTCCCAAGTAGCTGGGACTACAGGCATCCACCACAACACCCAGCTATTTTTTGGTTGTAGTTGTCATTGTTGTTTGGCAGGCCTGGGCTGGATTCAAACCCTCCGGCTCTGGTGTATGTGGCTGAGGCCTTAGTTGCTTGAGCTACAGGCACTGAGCCAAAAGTCAATGTTCTAACACCACAGTGAGGTGACCTTTAGACGCCTCTGGAGAAGTATTGGCACATAGGAGTCAACACAGAGAGTGTCATTATGGGCTGGGCAACTGGAAGGGCTGGTGGTGGGACAGCACCAGAAAAAGGTGGCATCTCTTATCTGCTTTCTGGGTCCATTAGGAAAACAGCATGACAGGCTCTGGACAAAAGCACCAAGGAGGTGGGAAGAGCTCTGTAGGTGGGCCATTTATGTGTACTTCAAGGGCAAGATTAAGTGAGGATAATAACAGTTGCTAAGGCATCTCAGCAGGCAGTGTGCGCAATGCAAGTACTACAGCTTTACCAAATAAGACTTTGTTGTCAAAATCTAGTCTAATAACTATACTAAGATGATTTTGGTCCTTTTTGTTATTAAAAAAAAATATCTTAACAGCTCTTTAAATGTCTGAAAAACCGAAAGCTGAAGATCACTAGTGCTAGGATTCAGAAATCTATTACTTCCAATTGTGGTCAATCCTTGATTTTATTCTTGGGTCTGGTTTTAAAAGAGTAATTCTCTCCTTATTTAGATGAAGTCAAATTTATTAAAGCTCAAGATTCTGTCTTTTAAAATCTCACCCTGAACTTCTCAGACAACCCAAAGGTCATGTTTATAGAATAGAGGCACAGCAGGATTAAATCAATGTGGAACTGTGTGAGCTGCAGGTTTTCTTTTTTATTGTATCATAGATGCTGTTAATCTTCAGATGATTATTTTTGCAATACAAACCGTATATCCTGGATTATGAAAACTAATTCCCTATCTGGCAAACTCATAAACAGTTTTGTTAAGAGCTAATTTTAGATTATTTCTGGCTTCTTTGTTTCATCATCAGAGGCATTTTAAATTTATAAAAATTCTCTAGTTCCCCTTAAGATGCACTCAGGAAAGGAAGCATTGCTCTACAATGAACCAAAAAATGTAATGGGTTTTACGAATGTGGAAAACATGAGAGCAGTGGTGCTTACCATGTTTTCTTTGACCTGGTGGGTGAGACGGGGATGTTATGAAAAATTGATAATGTACAATGATGTGATATATAAGAGAAGAAGGTCAACAACAATAATAGGACAAAAGCAATAAATTTTACTCTCAGTTGAAGTACCTGATGTGCTATAATTCAATTAGTACCTGTGAGTCACCTGTTCTAGCCCTTCTTTTTCACAGAGTATTCTTTCTGTATACCATGTTATATCATTAGACATTTGTTTTAACAGCAATACTTCTCATTTGTAGAACTCTTTGTAGTTTATAAAACATTTCATATTATTTCACGTACTTCTCACTACAATTCAATAGACTAGGAATTATTACCTACATCAGTGAAAAGGATCACAGAACTTAGTGGTACACCCTTAAGTAGTTGCAAAACTAAAACCATTGGCATAATGTACTTATCTTCCTACCAGACTTTGAGTTTAAACCCACACAAACAATTTGAAAAAAATTTTCTAAGGAATTTTTCTCCCAAGAACATTGCAATTATGTTTCCAGTATCCTCCTCTCTCTGTGAAATGGGTTAAAAATAGCATATAGGTGCTATTTAGTTAACAAATAGAAATAGTGATTCTTTTAAGTGATTGGTTTTTAGATTAGAGAAATATTTCATATTAAGCAAATACAAAATGTGGGGTTATACACACATTACGAAAAATTACGAGGTTATATTACTTTATGCAGACTTTGAATAAAATTGTTTTAAATAGAAAATTTCTCCAGCACATTTAAAACATGTTGATTTAAGAAAATCTGATTTATATAAAACTTTACAGGAATGCATCTGTTTTATAAATCCATGCTTACCTATAATTTACTCTGGAGAATACAATTGAGTGATAATAATAATAACATGCTCAAATAGTTCTTCATTATGTATTTTAAAGTGCTTTTCCCTAATTCATCGCATTTGTCTTTGGCAACCTTGTAAGGCAGTGAGGGTATTATTGTTTCTTTACAGATGAGACATTAGGAGGTTAAGTGACTTGGCCAAGGTCAGACAGACATTCATTCACTTACTGCTATCTGAGTGATGTAGTTTTAACAAGGTAGTTAAAGAAATAAGATGCTTCCTCCTTTTTTTTTTTAAAAAGCAGTTGTGAAGGCTATTAAAACAAGGTGAATGATCTCATGAATACAATGTTGAATGAAAGAAACCAGACACAAAAGTATACATACCAAATGATTCAATTAATATAAAATTGAAATGTAGGCAAAACTAATCTATGGTGACAGAAGTCAGAACAGTGGTTACCAGTGGGATGGTGACTGAGGTAAAGGAGGATTTATGACAATGTTCTAGTTCTTGATCTGGTTTACATGTAGTTATGTTCACTTTGTGAAAATTCACTGAGATATACAATATGATTTATCTACTTTTTAAATATATAGTATGGAAGTTTTCTCTTAAAAATTTTTACATCATTAAACATGTAATTTAAATATACTTTAGAAGATCATTGAATACATATGTCCCTGAACATTTGTGATTTCAATTAAGTTTCTTAGCTGCATTCTCTTTTCTTTCTTTCTTTTTTTTTTTGAGACAGAGTCTCACTATGTTGCCCTCAGTAGAGTGCTATAGCGTCACAGCTCACAGCAACCTCAAACTCTTGGGCTTAAGCGATTCTCCTACTTCAGCCTTCCAAGTAGCTGGGACTATAGACACCCACCACAACATCCAGCTATTTTTTGTTGTTGTTGTTGCAATTGTCATTGTTGTTTGGCAGGCCTGGGTTGAGTTCAAACCCACCACCCTCGGTGCATGTGGACGGCTCCATAACCACTGTGCTACAGGAGTTGAGCCTCTTAGCTGCATTTTCAAAATGAGAACATGAACTAAATCTAAAGAATTTAAAGAGAGAACAAAAGGTTTATAGAAAAAAATCCAGTATTATTTTTATCTGAGAAAGTTTCTACATAAAATGGGAGATCAAAACACACTAAGATAACAACAGTTCATTTAGGAGTAGGTCACACGTTTATATATTTAATGATATCAAGGAATTGTAAGAAAATGGGATTATGTGGCTATTCACATAGTGTATACTACAGAATATATATAAATTAAGGAACATAAACATAAAATTTTAAAAAATCCATTTTATTTTAGAACACTGTATATTAGGATGCACTCAGGGGCATCAGGGAAGAAAGCCAATGAGAGTGATAAAAATGTGAATAGTCTGTGAATACCTGGGGACAGACAAGGGCTCCTGAGCATCCCCGGTGGTTTTCCATGTAAGAACGTCCAGAAGGAACATGTTTTGACCATTTTCCAGGATACAAATTACATGTACATTCAATGGCTTAAAACAGTTTTGGAATTTTGTATGGTAATTTTCCAAGAATCCTCCAAACTTTATGACTCCTTACCATTGAGCTAATGCTGTACTTCTCTGCAAAGTTGCCACTGAAGACAACGTTTTGTTTAATTTTTACAGATGGTCATTATTTCTTTTTGTTTCACCTTATTCTTTTAAAAAAATCTTTTATCGTAACAAAAATTTATCTCTGCCAGATATCTATCTTGATATTATAGCCCAGGAACAGAAACGTTACAGGTGGTGGGTCAGATTGGGTCTCAGGGTGGTCAGGTTTGGTCTCAGGGAATCTTCATTTCCCCAGAGATCTTGCCAAGGCAGCTCCATTTACAGCTAACTTGGGGGTTTCTCTCAGGAACGCTGCTGACTGCATCCCGTGCAGGAAGAAGCCTTTGATTTTTAACCCATTCACAAGTTTGTTCCTGACTAATTGTCATGTTCCAATGTGTTAGTTTCACTAGAACCTAGCTAACTATATTTTTAACATAAATTTTATACCCCAAACTCCTCACGCCAAGTGCCAAACAGTATGTACGTACATGCACATTATCAAGCTTACTGTGATCACCTGCCAGCTCTCTGGCAGTGTCTGAGCCCATTCATTCTGCATCCCCCATGGTGTGAGCTGTTCTCTGGCATTTGGGTTATTAGAGAATAACCCATGTTTCCCAATAGTGAAGTATTCACATCTTAAGGTAGGTTGGAAAGGCAGCTCAGAGATGGGTGTGCTGGCTCATACCCATAATCTTAGCACTCTGCGAGGCCAGGCAGAAAGATCCCTTGAGCTCAGGAGTTTAAGACCAGCCTGAGCAAGAGTGAGACCCCATCTCTACTAAAGATAGAAAAACAAGCCAGGTGTTGTGTCGAGCACCGGTAGTCCCAACTACTTGTGAGGCTGAGGCAGGAGGCTCACTTGAACCCAAAAGTTTGAGTTTTCTGTGAGCTAGACTAACTTCACAGCACTCTAACCTAGACAACAGAGGAAGACTCTGTGTCAAACAAAATAATAAAATAAAATAAAATAAAAAAGAAGGCAGTTCAAGAGACAGGAAGAGACAGGGAAAGGTACTCTGAAGGAATTCCACTCTCCAGGGCTTACCAAATACAAACAAATCATGGGAACCTGGGCCCTGTGTATCCATGAGCAAGTCCACATGGAGTCATTTCATGACGATTTTTAATGACAGAGACCCAAAAGGCACAACTTTTTCTCTCTGGGCGGAGCCCTTCAGTAAGTCCTTGAAATGCTACAGAAGGTTTGCTATGCTAATTCACAGTTAGTCACCTCTGATTCCTTTGAAACTTTCAAAATGCACTTCTGTTTAAGCTGCTAGGCATATGCCTAAATGTAACCTTTGTTTTTACAGAGCTGCTTAAATCACATTCTCTCCTTTGACCTCTTTCTGCATCTCTGTCAGTTCCTCGCCTGGAATCTCTCTCTTTTCTCCCACATCTGATGCATAATCTTGCAACTTTAACATGTAGTAGTAGTACATAGGCCATCTTATCTT
Source organism: Nycticebus coucang (assembly GCF_027406575.1). NCBI lineage: Eukaryota > Metazoa > Chordata > Mammalia > Primates > Lorisidae > Nycticebus > Nycticebus coucang. The sequence continues at coordinate 36,287,201 of NC_069780.1, forward strand.
TTCTTAAATTTATTAATTTATTTTTTTTTTAGAGGCAGGGTCTTGCTCTGTCACCTGGGCTAGAAGACAGTGGCATGATCACAGCTCACTGCAGCCTTAAATTCCAGGGCTCAAGCAATCCTCCTGCCTCAAACTCCTGAGAAATTGGGACTACAGGCAATTGTCACCACACCCAGATTGTATCTTGCTTTTTAACCTTTACTAATTTTAACTTTTGTGTTATAGTCTGTCATATGACAGATAACATTTGTCACACATAAATCTTGACCAGAGTTTTTATTAAGCTGGCTTCTCATTATTTTTACTATGGAAAAGATAAATTAAGATACTTGCCATCAAGCCTTGTTCTCCTGGTTTCCCTGGCTCACCCTTAGAAAAGAAAAAAGGTAATTTTAATAATGCTGTAAACATCAAAAAACAACTTGTCATTTTTTTTTTCTTTTTCCCAATGCCCAGTGGACATGTGAATGTCAAGTATATTTTTTCAGGTTAAATAGAGGAATATAAACATAGCACAATTAAAAGAGAGTTGATAAATGTTCTTTCTTCAAATGAATTTTATAAACATTTCAGGATTTAATAAATTTAGTAGGGTTTATGATATCCTCTTTATGCTGACATAAAAACGATGACATAGTATCTTTATGAGAACTCAGAACTTTCATATGTAGGATAGTGAGACAATTGCTCTTAGTGTAGTACTTGAATAAAATGAATAGAAATTGATTTTAAATTTTGACCTTCCTGGATTAATAATGGCTGAAGTGGCCTGTTTTATTATTAAAATTGATATCAAAAATTCTGCTATAGTATACTAATATTATTTTCTAACATTCAGATTACATACAATTGATTACCATGTTTTACTATCAATTTATAAGAACGGTCATTGGCAAGAAAATGTTCTTTTAGAAAACTGTGCTTGTAATGCCAATATACATAGATATTGCTGGCTTTTCAAAATAAGTATTTCCCAATTTATTTTTATGAAACCTTTTTTTGGTTGAGTGTAGTAGTTCACACCTATTGTCCCAGATACTTGGGATGCTGAGGCAGAAGGATTCCTTCAGCCCAGGCCACCAAGACTGGAATGCAATAGGGTGGCCTATGTCAATAACCACTTTATTCCATCTCTTTAATGAGATTCTGTCCCAAAATATGCCCCCTTCTTATAGTGGTTATCATAATGCATAAAAATTAACTCCAAAACTATATCTAGTTCAAATTATATTTGTGGAATTAAACAAATAAGTTAACTTGTCCTTTGTGTAAAAAGTTTTATTTCTTCCTTACATGAATAAACTATATTCTTTTAAAAAATTAGATAATTTTAGACTGTTTAGTTTTTCATATCTTACCTTTATCTTTGTTTCGTAAAAATAACTTCTACCATGCATTTAATTTCTGTTACAGTACACAATGCTCTCAGTGATCTAATTCTGTACCATTAAAGAGACATTCATTGTATCTCAGTTGGCACCCTGCAATCTACAATGGAGCTTTAAATATCCCGAAAGCTGCAGATCTCGCTCTTTGGGGGTATTATCCTTAGAAAAGGTGAGACCGTAAAAGACAGTTTTAGAATTAAACCACTGCTTTGAAGTGTCAGTGAAAGCAGTCCTAACAACAAGCAAATCAGTTGTTAAAAGTCAATTCCTCATTTTATATCAGCAAATTCATAGCAGGTTTCATAAGGGAAAATAGGGCTATCTCAGGAAAGTTTTAAAGTATTTTATATTCTTACAAAGAGAATCATTCTTTGAAAAAAATGTCACATATATGTGCGTTTGAAGATGAAAGAGAATATACCCAAACATTAATAATTCTGGTGAATTTTTATTTTTTATTTTTGGTTTTCTCTATTGTCGAAATTTTCTTTGTGAATACATATTTTCATTATTACTTTTATACTACGAAATGCTATTGAAAATAATTTTAGTTAAAGAAATACATTAAATAATCCAGTAAGAAGGCTTAATTTTATAATTTAAATCCAATATTTTTGACCTTTTCCATATGTTTCTTTACATTCCTCTACCAAACCAAACCATTCATCCAATGTCTTTTATTATTATGTCATTGACACTTGGCCAATTTTAGTACAGCTAAGTATTGAAATTACTTTTAAATCATTTCTATTAATAAACCTCACATATAACAGACAAGTGACTTTTAAGCCATACCCATCAATGTCTTAATTAATTTTACCGTCTTCAATTTTACTGTTGTTAGCAATTTTGGGGGATTAAATTGTTTACAAGGGATTAAGTATCAAAAATTTTACCTCTTCTACTTTCCATAATCAGTATGGACCTTTATTGCATCTACTATGGACCCTTTGAAAAATGTTAGCAGTCTCCCACTTCATTTTTCAAACCAATCTCTTATGTGAACCAAAGGCATGGATGTATATTACTGTAGGCAGGATACACAAGGGACTGGACACCTCCAATAACAAAACTTACCTGAAAACCCATTCAGTTGCTGTCTCCAGGTCTTTCTTGTGGTTTGCATAGGTTCCCAGTGGATTAAAGAGTAAAATAGGATGCTGCCAGGAGCACCTTGCCCTGGACTTTTCTAATATCCCGCTTCCCTCACCCACTCTACTCACTTGATCCTCTGGCCCTTCCATCCCTCACCATCATACTCCATCCTAGTCCTCAGCCCTTAATATGAAACAGAACCTGTGAGAGCAACTCATCCAAAAAGGGACTCACAGGTACTCCTGGCATCCCTCGGGGGCCGTCTTTCCCTGTGTCCCCAGGTGGCCCTCTTGGGCCTGGCGGACCTGGGGGACCTGGAGGCCCTGCCTGGCCTTGGTCACCCTGCAATGGAGAAGGGAACAGACCAACAATGACCATAAATAATAAAGACCCAGGTCTTCTTTCCAACACTTTAAATTTGTATTATTTTATCCATGTTTGCACTATGAAAAGAACCAGAACCACCAGAAACAGGGCAGCCTGTATGTAATTTTCTTGCCAGCAGGGAGCGCATAAATATTCATGCTAGGTGAGCTGAATACATGCCATTAAAATCACAGCGGCTCAGGAACCAGCACTCACAGCTTTGGGATAAATGTATCTCTGTATTGGGAGCTAGTATGACACTTTTGCATAGCTTTATCCATAACAATGCTACAGCGGTTATATTCACCTTGTTTAACAAAATGGCTGTTATACTTAGACAAATGTGTTTTCTTTTTCAACCCTACAAAATTAATCACATGAGGCTCCTGCAATATTGCATAATAATTTATAAATTACCAAAGCTAGAGAGCTCAGAAACTGGATCTTTACTCATTACAATTTAATTTGTTAGATTTTAATTAGAAAAAAATTAGATAGGCTTCCTACACCTTTGTCTTTTGTAATTAATTAATTTTATTTTATTTATTTTTAAAAAATAGAGTCTTACGCTGTGGCCCCAGGCTAGAGTGCAGTGGCATCAGCCTAGCTCAGTACAATCTCAAACTTCTGTGTTGAAGAGATCATCCTGTCTCACACCCCGCCACCACACCTGGCTAACTTTTCTACTTTTAGTGGAGATGGTGTCCAGCTCTTACTTAGGCTGGTCTCAAACTCCTGAGCTCAAGGGATGTTCCAGCCTCAGCCTCCCAGAGTGCTAAGATTATAGGCATGAGCCACTAGTCTGGCCCTCTTTTGATCATTTCATATACATTTCACACAAATGCAGCTCACTAAACGTAATTTTGTTCTAGGATATTTCCAAATAAATACCCACCCACCTCCCACACCTTTAAGAGGTAAATGGTAAAGCAACAGTACACAGAGCAATAACTGAATGCAAAGCAGAAATCAGACTTGAGCAAGAAGAAGCACTACCTTAATCAGGCGGCGTTTAATGAGCTGCTGATCAGCAGAGAGAAACCCATGATTGATTTTAGGAAACACCATCTGATCAGTCAGGTGAGGTCAAAGGTTGAAGTTCAGAGATGAGAGAGTTGAAGAATAGACATCAGAAGGCCCCAAGAAAGAAATAAAGATATATACATTAGACTTATAGTGACTATTAAACTAAACAGAACTGGCACTTGCATCTCACATTAGACCCTCTGGCTCTTCTCGAAAGAAACAGAACCCTGCAATGGGATGGTGAGACCAGAGTTTTAGTTAGCAATGAATCTTTTTTGGATGCCATCATTTTGCTGTGGGTGTTGGGTCTTGTTATGGGGTCACCCTGCCTCCTGCACTCTGAGCAGAGAGTCTAGAGAGAAGCGCCAGTTCCATTTCCGTCAGACTTGTCAACCAGCATAATGTGGCATGAATTCGACTGCCATTGTTGATGCCTGAGGTCCAGAGAGAGTACTGAGGATTATTTAATTGACCAGAAAAGTATCACAGAGCATTAGAATGCATGCATATCAAACCATCCAGGTGTGGCACGGTCCTGTATGGTTAGGCCTGCCTCTCTTCACTCGGCCTGGGGACCTCAATATCCTCCTTTCACACAGAATGTACCCTCTTTTATTTGACACAGAGTCTCACTTTTTCACCCTGGGTAGAGTGCTGTGGTGTCATAGCTCACAGCAACCTCAAACTCTTGGGCTCAAGTGATCCTCTTGCCTCAGTCTCCCAAGTAGCTGGACATCTGGGAAAAATGCCTGGCTATTTTTAGAGACAGGGTCTCACTCTTGCTCAGACTGGTCTCAAACTCCTGAGCTCAAGCAATCCACTCACCTTGGCCTCCCAGAGTGCTGGGATTACAGGCCTGAGCCACTGTGCTAGCCAGAATGCACCCTCTTAGTATATTTGACCTCACTGTCATTAAGTGAGGTCCCAAATGCCTGATAATTTATACAATGAGAGGAAGCGACCCAGCTCAACAAGCCAGTCGAACAGTCCTTGCTCACTCTTATGCTGGTTGTGGCTCTGACCATGCAGGCACAGGTGTCAACCACAAACCTTGACGGTGAGGATCTGATTGCTGTGCAGAGCAGCAACTGTAGGGAAGCCTGGCAGGCCCTATAGACAGCACAGCACCAAAACAACACGACACAAAACGTCACACAGACATATCACGGGTGGACAAACAAAACAACGTCCCTAATGTCTCCCTTTCCTCGTTCTAAGTCTGCCCTTGTTTGACACACCATAAACAAATGAGACACATGAGGTCCCCCAAGAGAACCGACCATTGCTCAAAGCATGGAACAGCGAGATGGAGATGGGACCTGTGTGTATACACAGGTATAAGAGTTGCTATGCTTAACATTTTTGAGATCTCACTTACAAAATGTTAGTACAGAGTGGAGATAACCACAGACACTGCTACAAAAACAACACTGTAATTTTCCTCTATTGATACTCTATTCACTCTGCAACTCAGGACATACAATACATATATTAAGTCTTCTTTGGACAACAGGAGTGAGTAGAATTTTGCTGTCAGGAAGTATTCCTCAAAATCAACATAGTATGACTCACAAAGAGTCTTACCACCCACACATCAAAATTTCTCTCTCCAATCATATGATGGATTTCAGGTCTCTCCTGTTTCAGGAATTTATGCAGAAGTGGTGGATGGAAATCTGTCTCTTATAACATGTGTATTCCATGTCAGGGGGATTTATGGTCACACTCTCCAGTAATCACTTCTGTCACGTAACTTTTCCAAAAGAACTTGACAGTTCACACAACCCCTTAAAGCAGAAAAGTGGTTCTGAATTCCTTAAACAAGGAGAATGGAGGAGAGAGGTTTTAAAGACTTTTACTTCAATTATTTGTTCTCACGGGCATTATCAATTGGGTAAGTCTGAGAGAGAAATTCTGCCTTTGTTCTTTTTCCACCTTTCCCTCAATTCCTTTTAAAACACAAAACATGTTTACCATACAAATAATATAAACAACAACTGCAATATATGGGCTCAGGTTTCTGCAGAGAGGCAATAAAATTAGGTTTATAGTCTGAATACATTTCTTCAATCCGCATGCCTTTGATTTTCATTCTTTAGAGCTAGAACTTCTCAGGAAGCAAAGCAGAGGAAATCTTATCCCTTTTGCCAAATCCTTTCTGATAAGGTTATTAAGTGGCTGGATAGCTTCAAGGTGACCTGTGTCCTCTTTTTCTTCCCCCTAAATAAAATTCCTTTAAATATAGATTTTGTACAAATTCAGAAATGCTACAAGTTGGAAAACAGATGTGTACAATTTGCTTTTGTTTTACTATGGACTATGAGTTTAAAATGTTATTAGATGGTAATGTGCCAGCATCTTTCCATCTGTGACTCATTAGCCCTATATTACACAGTCAGAATTTTATATATAAATCTCATATTTATGTAACAAAGAACAAAAACAGATACAAACAAGAAGTCTATGAGGGATCAGAATCTTGATTAGTGGCAATAAATCATAATGTCACTTGCAACAGGATTATCTAACAAAATAATTTTAAATTAAAAACCTAACAGCATACATGGTAGGTCTTCCAAATAATAAGTCACTTCTCTTACTTATATCCGAGCACGATCAGCTTTCTGTGTTTGATCATATTTTCAAAATGCTCACCTAAAAAGAGCCTTCCACTTTATGGGAGATCTAAAGAGGGAATTATGTAATTCTCACCTCAGACTGATTCTTTTTCTCAAACAGAAAATCTCTATTTGAGGAAGTTGATCTTACAGTTCTCAATCAACTTAATTATGAAAATAATACCATTTGGGTGTGTAGCGCTATGTTTTAAAGATTTCATTAGTGAGGTAAGCAAAAGGATTTCAGGAGTTTACATGTAGGGAAGTAAAAAGGGAACATATGGGAGGATTCTATTAAATTCTAACAAAAATCCCCTGGCCTGGGCTGCAATATCCTAGAACCCTCTGCTCTTCAAATTGGGATAAAAGTAAGTGTTAGCAATGATAAATTTTCTTGAGATCTAAAGCTATACTTTCCTAAAAAGTATATTGTAATTAACAGTAAATAATTTTTAACACTTTCATGTAAAGCAAACATTGATACATTATGTAGAATGCAAAGTTGCATAATTTTTTTAAAAAATTCACCCTTTGGTAATTGTGAAGAACCCCATTTCACAGCGGCTCCCCCCAGATCATAGAGATTCTGTCTGTTCCTTGGAGGAGTTATTTGGAGGGTGACTTTGACAAGTACTGCTGTAGATGCTTATATGTAGGGCATGGCTTTGTGTGGCCATAACTGCCAGGTTTCCCCCAGCAACCAGGGGCGGGGGTGGGGCATTCATACAGAGAACGCACTTTTTCATTAACTTTGCCATTTTTTCCCCACAATAATATTAGTCATAGTCTTTTCTAAATAAATGACATGGACATGTTTCACTTTACATTTCAGAAAACTTGCCTGGTACACAGATGGTTCTAGTGGGTGTGGGGAAAAAAAAAATTGTCTCCAGAAAAACATGGAAAAACAGTCCAGGAATAAATAAGCTGAAATACTGAAATAATTTGTATATATTTTTACCCCCAGATATTTTGGATTTTTAAGAAATTGGATGTGTAAGAGTTTGAAACTACCTTATACCACTCAGTTTTCTCCTGAGAGCATAAAGCCTCAGATGACATCATGAATCTTCATGACATATTGTGAAGCAGGTAACCATCTCAGGACCTGTGTTTTGACATCATTACAGGAAGGGCCGTATCTCCCTTTATTACCTTCCAGATAAAAAGACTCAAGCCTACCCCAAAGGGTATTGAACAAATAAATAATTCATAAGAAATACTTCTAACTACTCAGAGGTCATAAATTCAAGATGTTATTGTCACTTTTACCATGTACTCAGTAACGATGAGTGTTATATGATTACATTATAGTGAGAAAATTTTATGTTGTGTCAAAAGTCTTCTATAAGGCAAAGATAGAGCCAGAAATTCAATCCAGGTTTTCTGATTCCAGACTTTGTCGTTATTCAATTTATGTGTTATAATTTCTTTCTACTGGTTTTATAGTTTAAATATTAGAAAGCTTGAAAATTACTAACATTCAACAATATTTAAAAAGTATTAAATGTCTTCTGTGTAGCTTTTACTGGGAATTAAGGGGGGGAGTATAACCCCAAGTTATAGGTTTTAACATCTAGCGAGGAAATTGAGAAAAATAAGCGGGGGGGAGGGCATTATATAGAGTGAAAAATATTATGTAGGTGAAGCAGAGGGGCTACCAAGAAAAAAAATGTGCAATTAACATGAGTTTTGTGGAGCCATGGAAGGCCCCCCAAGCTGGATCAATGAGTAAGAGTAAAACCAAAGACAGAGGGACTTTATAGGAAGAGGTTATAATAGTCTAGTTGTAGGATTGTGTCTTAGCACTAGAAAGGGATATTTCGACAATTTTGAGTGATATTAAGGAAGCGGAAGTCACAGGACTTGCAACTTGGCTGAGAACATAAGGGAAAATGAGGAACAGAGAACAGTCCTAGGTATCAAGCTTGAAAGACTGAAGGATGGTAATGGGAACACACTAGAAGAGAGAACCCTTTCTGGGGAGAGTAGGTGGTTACGGATCTTGAATTCAGTTAGAGATTTGCTGAATTTGAGATATCTATGGACAGCCAAGGGGTGGCAGTTGAATATGCTACAAAATAGAGTAAGAATTATGAGTCACAGGGCTGTATGAAGGTACCTCAGGAGGCCAAGAGAGAATTGATATAAGAAAGAATACTTGGAAAGGTTTAGATTTAAAGGATGAGCAGCAACTACAAAGAGGATTAAAGGAAGTGGCTACAGAAGCAGGGGAACGCTAAAGTCTCTTCACAAATTCCACATGGGCAAATGATACAAAATGATAGATGCACAGAGTTTACTTTACCATTGATGGTGCTACTAATTATGCTGTATAACTGCACGTAAGTGACCCATGGTAAGAACAGGCTAACAATGGTCAATGTCACTGACAATGGTTGCTCATTGATCAGCCTAAGGGGAGTATAACCGAGATTGAAGAGCTGCGGAGGCAAAGATAAATAATTATTTTAATTATAAAAGGTCAAGGGGCCCCAAGAGCAAATCATATTGAAATAAAAACTATGTATTATGCTGAGATGAAATCTCCAAGTTTCTCCATAATGTAAATACTATCATGATCCCGTTTGCCCAAAATATGTATTATGCATTACAACATAATCATTGCAGTGGGCATGTGTGCAGCATAAATAAAGATAAATATCCCTCAAAGTTGATAAAATAACTTCTGGCTAACAGAGACCAGATGGGGAAATACTGCAATAGGATGCAAAAATATTTAGGTAAAAGAAAAACTTTAAAAGCAGAAACTGTTAGAAGGCTAAATAAGGAAAGAAAAGAAATTAAGAGAAAAAATAATTGTAGCTAAACCATTCCACATTGCAGCAAATGGTATAATCTCTCTGCTTAAAAAGAAAAATCTAAATAGCTATAGAAATCCTTTGAACAACTAAATAATGTGAGAATTGGAGCCTGTGAAAAACAGAATTTATTACTGATGATAAAAGTTTGCCTTGTAGAAATATTACAGAAAGAATTAGCCTTCTGTTGTTGAATATGATATGTTAAATGGCTCAAAAAGTTAATTTTTTTCTTTATAATGAAAATAAAATTTTAAGGCTAGTCAAGTGAATTTTTTCTTTTTTAATAGATACTCTAAGTTTCATTCTGTTACATTTAATTATACCTGTCAACCTTAGTAATTCTAAGAATTTTCTTTTTATATGTAAATGATAAATGTGAATCTTACAACTAATCATTTGGAAAAGAAAGAGAATAATGCAATTTCTACACTGACAAATGTCATTAAATACCATAGTTACTAAAACGCTAAGGGAGTGAAACCAACTTGCAATAGATCTGTGAATAAGAAGAAAGATGGAAGATAAACTTCAACACTGCCAAGTGTGAAGTATAAGAAGACGTGGGCAAACTACATACAGTGCCAAAGGCTCTACCTGTTGTACAGGATTTATTATGGGATTCTGAGGTTATTGTGAATGTTCCCTAACGACATACAGCTAAGAAAGGACAAAAAAAGATGAGACCCCATGAAAAAAGAATTTCTGAAGAAGATTTGTCTCAGCCTGAAAAAACCACAGAAGTGCAGCCACAAGATATGGGGGAGAGCAAATCAAAACCACTTTGAGATATCACCTAACTCCAGTAAGATTAGCCCACATCACAAAACTACAGATGTTACCATGGATGCAGAGAGACGGAACACTTCTACACTGCTGGTGGGAATGCAAGCTAATATGACCTTTTTGGAAAGAAGTTTGGAGAACACTCAAGGAACTAAAAGTAGACCTACCGTTCAATCCTCCAATTCCTCTACTGTATATGCTCAGATGATCAAAAGTCATTTTACAGCAAAGACATTTACACCAGAATGTTTATTGCAGCCCAATTTATAATTGCCAAGACATGGAAACAGCCCAAGTGCCCATCAACCCATGAATGGATTAACAAATTGTGGTATACGTACACCATGGAATACTATGCATCCATAAAAAAGATGGGGACTTCACATCTTTTCTTTACCTGGATGGAGCTGGAACATATTCTTCTTAGTAAAGTATCTCAAGAATGGCAAACAAAGTATCAAATGTACTCAATACTACTATGGAATCAATATATAATCACCTACACATTCATATGAATGGTAAAACATAACTATAGACCCTTAAAGTAGAAGGGAAGAAGTGGGAGGGGAGGGAGGTGAGAGGAAGGAGAGTATTTGGGGGAACCTCACCTAATGTACATGATGCAATGGTACATTTCAAAACTATTAAGAAAAGAGTATAATTGTGATGGAGATGTTAATCAATTCAATGTAAGTATTTCACATAGTATATCAAATCAGTACACTGAACCCCATAAATGCATCAATGTACACAGTTATGATTTAATAAAAACAAAAAAATAAAAAATACATTAAAAGGAGATATAAGTGAGAAAAATAAAACCTAAAACCTAAAAAAAAAGAAAAAAATTAAATTACAAAAAAGCCTCATAGTCTAGGAAGATGTAAAAAAAATTGTATTGATTTTATTAATATAAGCTTTTCTTTAACTGTATCAGTTATTCTCTCTAAATAAACATCAAGAGAGTAATTCTATCTTAGGATTAAAAATGACAGTGGTTATGATAGTGGTAATAATAATGGTCAATTCTCAGATGATCCTTTCTATGTGCTAAGTTTTATGCTGAGAGCCTTATAAATACTCTTTTAATCCTCAAACCAACCATTTGGCAGATGAGAAAGTTGAGGTGTGAAGAAGTGAAGGGTTTTGCCCACTAAATGTAAATTGCAGAGCCAAAGCTCTATCCTCATAAACAGTTGTTGATAAACATTTCTAGGAATCAAAAGTACCTAGAAAGGTACTCCCCTAAATTGGAAGCAAGGAAGAAGATCTATAGTCTGTAAGAACAGTAGGGACCTAAGCCCTGTTCCCAACACTTCTAGGAAGGCAACAATACCTCAAAGGAGAAACGGCTATGTGATGTGTCTGGACGGACAGGGCCATGGGCAGCTTGCGAGGGATTCTCCTGCCTGAAGCACAGCATAGAAGAATCCCCCCGACCCACAGATGCAGCCGTGACACACTAGGTGACTCTTCGTGGCTGGGAACTCACCACTTTCCTTGCTGACAGTAGCATCAAGATGAACAATGGAACAAATAGAAAATATATTTTCCTTTTCTAAGGACACATTGAATCAACACTGGTATATTGAGATTAGACCCTGTGCTAGGCACTTTCCATTGAGACCTACACTCTTCATTTGGACGAGGTCAAGATAAGGGGAAAAGGGCAACAGCAATGGGTTGTAGGATTTATGGGAGGTCAGACTGATGATAAGGAGAGAAAAAGCGAGAGAAAGTGAGAGAGATTAACTAAAACATTTCAAAGATTTCTTGAATACATGTTATATGTCAAATCTGACAAAAAAATTTCAGGGGTTTTCATCTACTATGGAGAGGGGATTATCACATGAACATCAATTCACATGGCAATTACATTAAATTAGTGCTTTAATTAGAGGGACAGGCTGTACTTAACCACATTCTCTCTGGGGATGAAAGTAAGGCTCCCACAAAGGTAGAAAGTGGGACAGGTGAAGACAAACAGGATGTTGGCAGTGGAAGTGGAGCGTGGACCTGAGGCCCCAGGAAGCAGACATTCACCACTACCATGAGCAAAGGAGAAGGTGCACTCAGGGAAGGCTGGCAGGGTGAGTTTGGCTGGGGTGATATTCATACATTTTAGGAAAATACTTGGCAAAGTTGGTAGGATATGGATGTAGGAAGTCTTAAAAGAAGCTTAAAGGAGGAAGTAGTGGGAGGCCACGAAGGTTTTTGTACAATTAAGGTGTCATGCCACATGTGAGCATGAGAAAAACAACCGTGGCAAAGTTATAAAGAACATATTAAAAACCTAGGTACAGCCCATGATCCCCTATCTGAAATTTCAAAATCCAAAGTCCTTATAGATGATGTTTTTTTCTTAAGGTTTTTCTAAGTTTGCAGCAAACTCATATGATGACACAGACTTCCTTGAACAGATGTGAGGCTATTTATGGTCACTAATAAGGTGGATGTGCATATGTTTCACTGTAGAATTTGAAGTTTTCATTACAAGGTGTCTCAGGCCTCTCTCTATAGGTGTCAGATAATATGCAGTGTGTGAACAATGTTAACTTTCTAATTCCTAAAAACTCTAAATTCTGAAACACATTGGACTCTACTGGTTTTAAGAAGGCATTCCTAGCTTAGCCCAGACTTAAAGACAAAGAGCCCTCTCACAGAATTAAAGAGAAGTAAGTTTTGAATTTAGGGAAATGAATTCAGTTTTGAACAATAAAATTTATTAATATAGGCAAGTCTGGAAAATGCCCTGTCTAAAAATACGAAAATTTGAATTATATATTTTAATTTGTGCCAGTCTGTAACAATAAAATAAATTGATTTTTATGATTTTAATTTTATATACTAATCAGAATTAGTCTGCTCAATTATCTGGTATACATCTTTTAATTAATTACATAAATTAATAAATAAGTGCACTGATAATTAGCATATGTTTTGCAAGTAAATGCAAAAAAATCCTGGAAAAATGTTGTCCTTTTATGAAATAAAAAATAATTCTCCAGAAGTCTTGTTTAGAACATCAATTTGATCAAAACACTGCATAATAATCTGCTTAAACTTCTCTATAAAAAAGTAATGCAAAAGTAGGCTTTAATTCAGCCCCATCTGAATGTTATGCAGTATGCTTCTGAAATATAAATTTCAAACTGTGGAGCTCAATTTAAAAATCTTTTAACTCTGAAGAAGTCTTCTCTCTGGAATGGTACATTATTACAATAGCATGCAATACAATACTATTTTACATCTGCATTTTATAAAACTTGGGGTGCTTTTGGTGAGGTTGCCAGGTCAAAGACTCATTTCAACTTGAATATACCCTAGCCATTTTCTGAAAGGAAACAGTCTACATCTGAGAGAGGAGATATCGGCATGGATCAGGAAAGTCAATCAGCACCAAGAAAATAGGGAATCTGTTAGCCGACAGAGCACTTGATCCTGAAGGGAAAGTAGGCATTTCCCTAGAAGGCTGTGATTAATTATTTTTCCCATTTGTTATGCTGGAAGAGAAAGCATAATTGTCTTGCTGTTCTTATTGTCTTTATTCAGTGTTCTGGGTTAATGAGTATTTGCTAAACTTCCTTTGTATGATATTAGATTGAATTGACACTAAAATATCTTGGGCACAGGCTGAACGTTATCTTCTTTTCTTCCTACGACAGAAGAGGCATATGGCTAGATAGCTGCAATGGATGGACAGTCACCCTTGTATTTCCTTCTCCACCTGTGAAGTCCTCCATCCCATTAAATAAAGGTTAGCCCACAGAAAATGCCCAATCACCCTCTGAGATAATGGAAATCTTCAAAGGCGATTTTAGCAACAAATTCACCAGAGAATAGTTAACTTGCAGTAGAACTCCTATAAGTACCTTCCCCTACTGGTTCATCTGGTCCTCTTCCCTAACATCCTCCTTTAATTCCCATCCTAATTTTATAGTGTTTTCCAGGGTCTATTCAATCACACAAACTAAAATAGAGACTGTTGCTTGGAAGTAATCTTTGAATTAGGCAAGCATCCAAAAGGGGCTCAAATATTGCTCACAATTTAGGATATGGTAGAACGTTCATTTTAAAGCTCTGAGATGAAACTTCATGATATTGCAAACATTGAGATAACGCTCATTATCTAATGATGCTAATAAACTTTCATTACCTAATTCTCCATGTTTCTTAACTTGTGAAAATTTGTGGAAGTTAATGTTGGGAAAGTAGCACAAAACAAATTTGTCTAAGAAAAAAATATTTTCAAGGGAAATGCCAGACTCAACTTTTGTGCAAGGCATCATTATCCTATTTGCGAAATATTAAGGGACTAATAATTTACAAATTAGACACTGGGCTTCCCTCTACTCTCCTGTTCTTTGTAGGATTTCCTTCTTTATGACTATCTTAATTAGATGTAAGAAAGAGAAGAAAATAGAGAGTGAAACCAAGGATTAATATAGATGAGCAGCACAGAACATTATGATCTGTGTCGGGAGCACTTAGGCCCCATGAGGTTTGGGGAAAATGTCAAAGGGCAACAAAGAGCATATTCAGTCAGATTCAGAAAAAGAATAATGAAGTAATAGGTCTATTTTTCTTAGCCAATTGAGTAAAATGTGAGTAGTTGATAGAAGAAAGCAATAGTAACTACTACCTATTCAGCTTCAATTATCTGTCAAACAGAAATAAAAATGGTTATTTGGATTAAAAATTGCCTAAATATTGGTAGTATTAAATGCCAAGAAAAGTGGAGATATTATTAGTGAAAAAGTTGGGAATGTAGCCAGAAAAAACAATTTTAAAAACACTGAGCATTTGCCAAAAAATACCCAACTATCCATATCATTTTTCAGGAATTTGGAGAGTGGGAGGAGTAATAGGAGAAAAAATAGGGAAGAATATAGATTTGCAAATTATAGAAAGATTGGTAAAATTGCATTAAACTAAGTCAAGACTAGAATAGATTTTTAGAAGGTTTGTTGGTAAAGTTTATAATAGATGACAGCAGAGGTATTTTAAGATTTTTTGTATTGTCCTTAGATACTAAATTGAGAAGCCTTAACTGAAAACCAATAGAAATAGTGAATTTATAACTGGTTTAACTGTCTACCCAAATAGCAGTCATACAGTTTATGACTTCAATTCTTAGTCATTCAATACTTCTATCAAGGAATCAATCTTTTCAAACTTAGGGCATAGGAATGATTTCTCCAATCTCCAGGAAATGGGAGAGGAGAAGAGATATAATATTTTTGAATTGCAGAATCAGAAGCTAAAGGGGACCTCAACAGGATGGATTGCTGAGACTAGTATACAAATAACATGAGAATAACAGTAAGGAATGGTGTGTGGATCTCATGAACATGCTATATAAATACATAATTGATCTAAGAGCTGGTAACAGTACAGAAAAAGCTTTTTAGAGATTTAGTTGTAATAAACTTTTTTTTTTTTATTGTTGGGGATTCATTGAGAGTACAATAAGCCAGGTTACACTGATTGCATTTGTTAGGTAAAGTCCCTCTTGCAATCATGTCTTGCCCCCATAAAGTGTGACACACACCAAGGCCCCTCCCTCCTCCCTCCGTCCCTCTTTCTGCTTCCCCCCCTCATAACCTTAATTGTCATTAATTGTTCTCATATCACAATAGTTGTAATAAATTGTTACATTAATATACGATATGGCAGCCAATGTTGTTTAAAGCCAATCTAATTCCAGGCTATATAAACAAGCGCTTGACCTGGATTAATGTGTTTAATTTCTGGACATTGTCCTTTAAGGAAGATACAGGTAGGAGCATTTACAGACAGCCAAAATAGTAAGGGGGTGGCTGAAGCATGGGAAGATGAGATGGAATGTCATCAGGCTCAGGACTGAGTGGAGAGCATAGCTACAGCATAACCATCAGCACCACAGGTGTATTCAGTTTATGCCAGGCCATCACTTTGTCAAAGGACAATACCAATGAGGGGTAGACTAGAGAAGCTTTCACGTTCCTTTTGACATTTCACAATAGATAATTCAAAAAGAGGGAACAATAAATATGTGTTGAATGGATGATTTAATTACTTTGTAATCTTTGAAGTGCCTATGATTAGAATAGTCTGCTTTGTAAGACAGGGAGTCCTTCGTCACTACTGGTATTTGAATAAAATTCAGGAGCCGTGAGCTTAGGATACCCTATGGGAATTTTTAGGCAATTGGCTGTGAAATGGGTTTATTTTGTAGTTAGAAGACAGGGCTGTAAGTGAATTTCTCTTATCCATATTATCTTCCTCCTCATTATTCTTTGAAAACAGGATAAGCAAGATTTATCTAGAAACTCTTTCTGGCATTGGCAAATAATTTTAATTCTAATAAAAAGAAAAATTTAACTCCGATATTAACCAGCAATTAGAACCACTATAAGAAAAAAAAAATGTTTCAGATGCATACAACCCTTTTCAATAAAAAGAAACACAGTCAAAAAAAAAAAAACAAAACTGCAAAACAAACAAACAAACAAAAATAGTTGATGATATCAGACCGGGAAAAGATTTTATGAAGAAGACCCCATTGGTAACTTCATCAACACCAAAAATAAATGAATGTGATATAATTAAGCTAAAAAGCTTCTTCACAGCTGAGGCCACAACGACAAAAGCAAACAAAGTTCTGAAGGGGAAAAAAAAAAAAAAAAGAAACACAGTCTTTTCTTTTTATTTTTAACCCTTTGGGCTATGTCTTTAAATACTGTATTTGTTACACTCAGAGAAATCCATTTTCAATTTATTTTTACATGAAGCAACAAATAGAGGAAAAAAGGGTCAAATAATACTGACTGTCAGTACGACTAGAAGGGACATTCCAAACAATTCATGAACTTGTTCTTCATCAGTGCCTCAACAGGACAATTTTGTTAGAAATGTTCACAAGGGGAGATGTTTCCATTAATCCAACTATAGAAAAATAAAGCTAGAAAACATATATAATGCTTTAAAACATAAATGTTTCTAAAAGTATAGTAACTAGTATTATAAAAGGAATTGTTTGGGTCCAACAAAAAAACGCAAGTAAAATTTACATTATGATTCTAAGTATATATGAACTTTATTTACAACTTGCGCAGATATCTAAGCTTGATCATCTTAAGTAATAAACTAACATATTATTATTTTTTAAGGTCTAAAGGAAATTCTGAAATTTAGAGTGACATTTTTCCTTAAAAGAGTGACTCTGAAGTACTACCTTCCAAAGTCTGTGATGTTTCTAATTTTAAACACATACAATTAAAAGATCAAAACTTATCTTTTGAACATTTTTTGCCTGTTAATTATTACTAGTCAATTCTATATACTAGTATAACTTAAAAAAATTCTTTATTCTATAAATTATATTTTAAACAAAAAAAACCCCCTAGCAATAACATAAATTGTATTGGAATCTTGATATAAAACAACCATGTTTAATGTGGCTGTAATTTGAATCTTTGAACAAACTTGGTATACAAAAAAATCCCCCCAATTCTATAGTACTATCTATTGATTGACAATCACCAGTGTTAGACTAATTCTATATACTTTAAAAACAAATAGTATGTAAAAATTATATTAAAAGCAATAATTTTTTTCTAAAAAAGATTTAAGTTAACTATTTTGTGACCTATTTTTCTGTATATTTTGATAGACTTTGTCATTATAATATCAAAAGAAAAATAATCTTAATAGCTAATCCAGGGATTCCAAATTCCAATGCCAATGGAGAGTGCACACATAATGTGAAATGAAATAGGCTGTGTGTCACTGCATGTAGTCCATAATGAATATCCCACCTAAGTCAGACAGACTTAATTCTGTTTCAACCAACTGAAAAAAAAAGAGGTAGACCCATTGATGCTAGATCTTTTAATTTTTTAAGAAAAAAAAATTTTTTTTTTTTTTTTTTGAGACAGAGTCTCACTATGTCACCTTGGGTAGAATGCTGTGGCATCACAGCTCATAGCAACCTCAAACTCTTGAGCTTAAGAGATTCTCTTGCCTCAGCCTCCCGAGTGGCTGGGACTATAGGCAACTGCTACAATACTGAGCTATTTTTGGTTGTAGTTGTCATTGTTGTTTGGCAGGCCTGAGCTGGATTCAAAACCTACAAGCTCCTTTGTATGTGGTTGGCGCACTATCTGCTGAGCTACAGGCACCAAGCCTCAAGAGAAATATAAAAATAAGATTCTTTAGGCTCAGCACCTGTAGCTCAGTGGCTAGGGTGTACACCAGAGCTGAAGGGTTCTAATCCAGCCTCGGCCTGCTAAACAACAATGATAACTACAATCAGGCACTGTGGCGCCTATAGTCCCAGCTACATGGGAGGCTGAGGCAAGAGAATCACTGACGCCCAAGAGTTTGAGGTTGCTGTAAGCTGTGATGCCACAGCACTCTACCGAGGGTGACAAAGTGAGACTCTGTCTCATAGAAAACAACAACAAGATTTTATATAGAATTGCTCAATATTAGAATATTAGCAACTAATTTGAGAAGGGTAATAAAATTTATCCACTACCAGAATGTGGTCCACAGGCTACTAGTTTGCAGCTTCTAATCTGTTCACTTGAGAATTAACTCAAAATATAGAGGGAAGATTGTGTAAAATAGTACTCACATTTCAATAATAAGGAAAAATAAATTGAATTCCTTTTCCTCACTACCCTAAAAAGAAATCTCATATGTTGTGACAGTTTCTCAAACTACAGCCCCGTTGGCACATGCCATTTCATTTGACACATCCTAAAATCTTGACTTCTTATAACAGTTACTATATACAATTCTGGGTAGATATCATGGCTCAAATTTGCGTTCTTCTCTGACACTTTTTATTGGAACTACTTGACTCCAAAGTGGAAGTAATACCACAGACCACTATAGAATTACAGCCTTAACATTCACCATTGTTCTGGTGACACAGCAAGCTTTCTCCATTTCGATTTTGTTTGACTTTTCTGCCTAAAAGTATAAAATGAACGATGAAGTTGTAAATCTCTACATGAGCTTTCTCAACAAATCCAAAATGTCTACTAGATCTCCAGATAGTCTCTTTTTCCTGTAACTTCTCAACAGTCATTTCCTTTTACGGTATTATTGAATAATTGTAAATGACTACTAAATAAAAGGTTGCAAGACTGAAAAGTAATTTTGGAATGGCTTCATAATGTTATATTCCAGAGTTCCTTAACATTTGAAGATCTTTTAGAAACATCACTTTGTCAACATAGAAATAATGTGTTTATCTGTGCCAGAAAATGAAAATGGCATGTGTAGGGTGGCAAAGCTCTTAATGTAAACATAGTAGTTATCTATTTGGCAGAGAAAGAATAACAGATGGTTCAAAGATAAAATATTCCTTTCCATTGTTTTCATCATCAAAATTATAAAGATTGTCATGGCTGACATATAGATTATAAATTCTTTACAATAAAGACATATTATCAAAGAAATGCACAAATATAAATAAACATATTAAATTGTAGCTAGTGGCTATCAGCCTTGCTAATGGAGATACAGTAATTACTGATTTTCAAAACATTTAATGCAACTATGCTAATGATTTACACTCTTTCCAAAGTTTATTTCTTGAAGTTCAGGTCAGCAGAATAAAAATAATAGAGAAAAACAAAGACTGAAAAATTACTATGTGCTGCTATAACTTAGGTTAAATGCAAAGAATTTATTAGAACCCCTTCCATCTCAACCTGTTTATGTTTCTACAAGGAAATTCTGCTGCTGGAATTCTAGAAACTTCTGACTTCCTCAACGCCTAAGAAATATAAAGAAATGAGTTATTTAAGAAAAGGCAACTGACTTCTCCTGACTGATATCTCCAGCTTTTCTCTAACATTCAAGTCAAGGCAAGTATTTGTCTCTCAAAACTACCTTGAGAAATACCTGTGGATTTTATGTGGAGGTCAGAACCAATCTATGGTGTGTTCATCAAGAAATGTCACTATGGGGAGGGTAATTTGTGGGACCACACCTACGGTGCATCTTACAAGGGTATGTGTGAAACTTACTAAATGTAGACTATAAATGTCTTAACACAATAACTAAGAAAATACCAGGAAGGATATGTTAACCAGTTTGATGAAAATATTTCAAATTGTATATAAAACCAGTGCATGCTGCCCCATGATTGCATTAATGTACACAGCTATGATTTAATTAAAAAAAAAAAAAGAAATGTCACTATGTTCATTTCCATCTCATTTTTCAAAGGAACAATGAAAATGTTTTCCCTTGTAGGCTAAAACATGCAAAAAGAAAAATTAAGCATTAAATTATTAAAAATTAACTTTTCTTTTATCCTAAAATGCCACACTGAATGGAAAAATACTTTTTAAAAAAATTAAGGAAGATATATCAAATTAATCCAAAAAGCTTCATAGACTGCTTTGAACATTTACCTTTTTTTCTTAATTGGAACTAGAGCATAGATAAGAATAGGTTCACATTTATACGTGTTTAGATCTCGTATATGTGTATCTGTAATATGTGTATATGTGTATCTGTAATCTGTACTTATGTACATTCTGTTTCATAAAAATACTATAAGTGCAATTGTGAATAAATACTCACAGATATGTGTATATAAAATATATCTACAGATAGACTATTTCCTATTAGTGAGAACAAATATATGTATACATGCTCACATGTTAAATGATATACCACATAGTATTAAAAATTATTTGTGAAAAAGGTGTTTGATAATTCTTAATAAAAGAAATACCTTATAAATCTTGTTAAGGATAATCCAAATAACACAGCATATGTGAATTAAAACTAAGGCATAGCTCAGAAAGCTCACTGTTCTGTTCTGTGTTTGGACATAGCTACATCAGTCTCATCCTTCATTCTGTACTTCCTGCTTCACCTGTGGAAGAATTTCCCTTTGGCAATCCCGGAAATCTCACAAAGTCATGGCCTCCTCTCAGTGAAGATGAGGTCAAGATTTTGGTGACATATTTCAAGGTTGTACCACAATTTAAGTAGTCCATATAAATAAATTAACCTAACTTCTAAAATAATAAGCCAGATGAAAGGCCCAAGGAATAAAAATACTTGCAATGCTAATCTCCCAACAGAAATGTGTTAATAAGTGTACTACAAGTTGAGCACAATAATGTTTATAGAAGAGGTATTGATACAGCCAAAAACTGGAAACAACTCAAATGCCCATAATGGTGGGATGGATAAGAAGAGCATGATATGAAATACTATTTAGCAACAAGAATAAGTAAACTACAACTCCATGCAACGAGTCGATGACTCTTAAGATGTTCAGAAGTCATTTCATTTAATTTTTATAAAGTTTAAAAACTCAGAGAAATAAGCTACAATATTAGAAGTCGGAATATTAGTTAACTTTGAGGAAAAGGGTGAGTACAGGGATGAAGCGAGGCTTTGGGAAATTGGGGAGTTACATAGGTGTTTGTGATAATTTATTGAGCTTTACATTTATGTACATTATGTCTACTTTCCTGCATATATGTTATTTTTCACAATACACCTATTAAGGGATTCATATCTGAGTCACGGCACCAAAAAAGAAAACAATTAAGGGGGTTTGTGAGGCTTCTAGCAATTTGTTGCAAATGATTTCAATAAATGTAAGACTTCCTTGAAAAAAAAAAAAAATCTTGGAAAACATTTCAATGTATTCTTGATTAACAACCTGACAGTGTCTCCCTTAGCCTTTTCCCACCCCTGCCAATAAGCTCACAATGCTGTGGCTGCCGCGTTCTTTTGAAGACGTGGTAAATGAAGCAGGAAGTACCACCTGTTGTTCCCTTGCACTTCCTAAGGTTACAGTCAGTTCCTGCCATTTCATTTCACATCCCACAGGCTTCAACCCAGAACAAGTCTGTCACTCTGCTATGGCAATTTCTCTCTCTTCTTGTTTATCCACCATAATTTCCCTACATCAATTCTTAATTCTAATAAATTACTAAAATGCCTGTCCTAGAAAGAAGGTCCTCTGTCACTAGTTCTTTGATGTTCTGGATGCTACATTTGGAGGTTCTGAGTCCACCTTTCCATCACTCACTCCTTTGCCAACAGATTCATGCTAAATTCACAAGCTAATAAAGCATGATAAGAATGCTCAGAAGTCTTCTGGTCAGGTGAAAGTGGGAAAACAATAGTGTTTTATTATTATTACCATTATTATTTGTGTATATCAACTCATTCATTTGTGCTAATTAAAAAAAGACCATTAGTGGTTAATAAGGATTTCTCTGAATGTTGACATTTTTCAAACAAAGTTCAAATAAAGCTTCCTCACTCCTCCAAAGTCACTGCAGAGTTACATCCGAAGTCAGTCCTTGAAACTGACATCCTTTTTCTACAAAGCCAGTCCTATTTGCGAATTGTGATTTACAGGCCATGTCTGTTATGAGGAGCTGCTGGACACATTAGTGCACTTATGCTTATGAAAGGACGCTGCTGTTTGGCACTGAATGACTTTCCAGAGACTCATCTCATTCAGACTTACAGGAACTGTTCTCCCTGAACATGACTTGTCAGTGCATAAGCCACATTCCACCCATTTCACCCCTAAGAGTCAAAAATATAGTCCTGGCCTCTGCTCTCTCTGTAAATCCTTATGTACCATTAAAATCTGCTGTTTTATACTTTCTTGATTTCTATTTGGTTAATCCACTTTAAATATGTCCAGTTGCAACTATAATTCTGCAACTGGGAGTGATAGAAAAATAACAGTAGTAATGATGTTGAATTTTGTTAGTGTAAATTGCTTATAAATTGCTGTATTTTCTATGTGCAGTATGTTTATTATTCACAGGTGTTAACAACTGCAGTATAAAATGGATTTTTTTTGTCTATTTCAAATACAGATTTTAGAATATTTACTAAAAGGCTTACTTTCTCTTCCTTTTAAAAGTCATCAACCCCAAATCTCCCTTTACCTTCACGTTTTATTATAGGCCTCATTGATAGACATTAATGCAACCATATTAAGAATTGGATTCAAGTAAAAAATTAAGTTTGCTTTAAACATTAGACAAAGAGAATAAAATCTTCTGGATAGTTTAATATTTGAAAAAGGTTCATTAATATATTACTTATCAAGGTAGTCTTTAAATTATTTAGCCAATATTTTATGAAAAGCAGCACTTGCTAACATTCAAACAAAAGAAATATAAAGGGAATAATATTAAATATATACATGTATATTATCTTTCACCTAGAATCTTTTGTTCTATTTAATTCAAGAAAATTACATAAAAATTAAGCAAAATTGTACACATTAGTCCAGATATATGTCACATAAAAAAGTAAAAGAGGATACTACATTTGATATAAACATTGAGTACAAAAGTATAGACAAATGACATCTTCCCTTTACTCAGTAAAATGGAGAGGAAATGATTATTTAAATATGAAGTTCACTGCGCCCAAAAGACGAAAAGGAAATTCAATGGTTATTTAAACATGTTAGTATCAGTCTCCAAAATTTTTCATCAGAGGATATAGTTAGGATTAGATTTTGGTTTTATTTTAATATCTTGTGGTCATTAATAGAATTCTCAATTAAAAGCTCACATCTCAGGCATTCCACTATTGGTTTTATAAAATATCCCCTCTTACTTTCATATATCTTATATAAAAGTTTACTCAACTGGATTACTACATTTGTTCAGTAGGGATAGATTCACTTACATCATTTTCCACATTAGAGAAAAAATACAGGATTTAGAGTGACATTATTCCTCAGCTTTTCTTAACACTCCTTCCCTCTCACCACTACCACTTGATGAACTCAGTCATTCAGCCAATAACGTTGAGGTAAAATTTAAAACACTGAATTCCAAGGAAAATATTGTCTATACCATTAACCAGTGCTTATAAAAAACAATGTATTTTCTAAATTGACCTATATTAGGACAAATTTACAATTTTTCCTTGGTTCAATTCAAAATGCCAATACTTAGTAGTTTGAAGTATGACAGAGATCACTCAAAAGAGAACTCTGATTAGAAAATATAACAAGAACATTTGCAATTCTTAATGAGCTTGTTGTTTCCATGGCAACCTCTGCTGAATCTGGAAAGCATTAAAATAATTTTCTTATAATTTATTTCTTTTCATTGTGTTATAGCCATTCCTTTTTCACAGGCAATACATTCAGTACCAAATGAGTAGTGTATTTATTAAGGCTAAAGAGAAAGGCAAGGGTTAAATAAATAAGAACATCAAATTAATATCCAGACCTAAATGTTTTAGCAGAGCCCAAAAATCTGTCTAATCACTCATGTCAACAAAGGTTAAGATAATAAAATAAACTTCTAAATGCTTTCCTTTTCTGGAACTTAATCTGTCTTGCCAAAGATGTTTCTAAGATGCTATCAGTTTTGCATAGTCCCAGCTGTTATGAAAATTTACTTGAGCACACAAGGAGGAGAAAGGAATTTTATGAAAATAGTTAAGCACAGCTCCTGGGTGGCTTATTGAAACTTCGAAAGGAGCTTAGGACTCATTTAAAACCAGCTGTTAGCTGATGATGTTGAGACCAATAACCACTAAATCTCTTATTTATCAGGGCTCTGTGTTATTTGGCAAGGTGATGGTAGCCAACGATTAGAAGCTTAATATATAATCAAAAGACAACTTCATGATGTTTGTTCATTTTCCACCTAAGTTTGTTTAATAAACTTGCCACAATTTCAGAAAAACACAGTACCCTAATTAAATAAGACATCATGAAACTTTAAAACTGCTTTGCTTATTTTTAAGGCTATATTTTAAAGTTACTAAGATAGAGGAAAGAAATATGACCCATCATCATCAAAGCTTTAGGTATCCCTGTGATTCCCAGGGCCATGGTTCATGATGAGGGCAGAGGCCCTATGAACAGGGCAAACAAAAGTCCTCTTTAACAATGAAGAAAGACATTAGTGAGTGCAGATGACAATGAGAAAAGTCTTCAAAGTCTCCAGACTTTACATTTGCAATTGAGGTTCTGGTATTGACCAGGAAGTATAATTCATTTTTTTAGAAAGAGAGGCTCAGAATAAAAGTCAAATTGACAAAATGTTTTCTAAAACATGTAAACACAGCATTAAGAACAGCAGAAAACAGACTTCATTCATCTGGTTATCCCAAAGAAAAAACATTATAATAGCAAATATAACTGGGATCTTGATATTAAATAATTTTCAAATTGGTGCCATGAAGCTGAGAAGTAAAACTTATGTTATGACAAAGTAATTGGGTATTCTTACATAACTTGGATAGGGATCAACATGGCCCTGCCCCTATATGTTCCTTATAGTGGCATTAAGGTGTTCATCTGTGGCAGAGATTCTAGGGTGTTATGATGTGGCATTCATTCATTCATTCATTCATTTTTTGGTAGTTGGCAGTACACAGATTTGTATAGACAGAGTCTATCATGATTACAAGGAAAAGAGATCCACCTATTTGCGTTCATGCTTTCCAACTTTTTCAAACTTATTCACAGAGGTATGGAATTTTAAAGTTGAAATGGATCCTAACAGTTATCTAGAAGCAGCCTGACAGTGTGGAAAAAGAGTGGGATTTGAAATTGGAGTGAGTCCCTGCACTGTCTTTTGGTGGACGTGTGTGAAAGAACTGAACAAGTTATTTAATCTGCTTAAGCTTTATCCTTGTCAGGAAAAAAAAAAAGGTAATATTTGTTCTACTAACTCACAGAATTACTTTTGAAGATAAGTGAGAGAATATATGAAAATGTAATCTGTCAATACCTAGGTTCAAATCCTGGTTCTGTTACTGACTGTTATTTTGGACAAAAATATTTAAATTTTCTAAGTCTTGGTGTCTTCATATATTAAATGGTAATAAAAAAAGTAACTACTTCAAATAGTTATACCTTCATAGATTATCTATTTTAAGAACTCAATATTATTTTAGCCATAGATATTTCTGGAACCCCTATCATTTCGCATTGATGTCAATGATTTTATAACAACTGCTTCATTGATAGGGAAGCAGTCTGGTCCACTGGAAACAGCAATAGACTAGAGAAAGCTGAGTTTGAGTTTAAACGTGGGCAAGTTACTTTATACCAGATTTCTCATGTGAAATTTGGGAATAATGAAAAGAATACATGTAATTAGGTATCCTTTGTTGAAGACTTATTAAAGATTTTTCATACATTATTTTCTTAATCCTAATTATAATCACAGAGACAGAAAGTGGTAGAATTTGAATTTGATCCCTGTCCAGCCTGACTGTAGCCTGCGTACAACACAATCATTTCACTCTACTGTATCTACTGTTCCTATTTTTCTTCCCTGATAACCTACCTCACTGAACCATGGTAAGGCTTAGACAGGATGTGTACAACTTACCTAAAAAGGTGTTCAGCAAATTGTAAGACTAAGTAATTAGAAATATTTTGTGAGGTATTATTTCCTTGTCCAAATTCCATTGAATCCCCCATAACCCACGTGTAGCTGGTCATCCAATCTCTACTTGAATGTGGGGGAAAGTCCTACTCTCAAAACTCTGTATGTAAAGCTATGAGGACGAAATGAAGAAAATGGAGTAGGAGCAGGTGACTCAGAGCACAGATAAGGCACTATCCCAATCCTAAGACTAAAACAAAAGGCAAAGTCTGCAAAAATAAATCAAAAATTAGTGGCAAATCTATATTGACATCACCCCTATAATCAAGGAGAGAAGTAGAATTCTAATGTCAAGATGCGTTCATCTGTGAAAATCTAACACTTAATGTCTCTAAAAATAAAACCAAATAATATTTATGATTGTTATAATATACTCTAAAATTGTCAGCTTGAAATTGTACATGGAAAGAAAGCTAATGCCAAAAGTTATCCCACTTTCTTCTGTACTGAATCATATGCCATCAACAGTTTTCAAAGACAGTCAAATTTCCTTCCATTCACCTTTTGACTTTTCCCAGTGTGACTTCCATTCTCACTACTTAACAAAATGTATTCTCTAATGATCCGTGACTCCAAAACACTAAATCCAAAACCTTTTTATAGACCTCATCTCTGAGGCTTTCTTTTTACTAAGAATATTTTGTTGGTCACTCTCATTTCTTTCTTTTCTTTCCTTTTTTTGTAAAGTAGTTCTTCCTTTGGTTTTCATACATTGCAGTGTCCTGGTTCTACCTATGAATGAATGCTCTCTGTCTTTTGCTGATTCTCTGTTCTCATTCTATTCCCTAAATGTGGATAGGGCTATAGGATTTATCTTAAGGTAGTCCTTTCATCACTCTTATACCCACCATTTTTTTAATCCTATGATTTCAATTCTTACTCTTTGACAGTTCAGTTTCTATCAAGTATCAAGCTAGAAGTGTCAGCCCTATCTTTATCTTCTTTTCCAACTTCTTCCCCTACATCAAAGACTTGTGTTGAATTTTCATCTCAATATTTTTCCATTTTCCTCCCTGATTGATTTAAAACAAACAAACAAACAATCCTAAACCTGGCCACACTCCACCCATGGTAACAGGGTGAATATTAATCCAATACAGATAGACTTCATCTCTCACCCTCTGCTTCAAGACTTCCCTCTCGTCAAATTCTCTATCAGTGCTGTCCCTTGTGTCCCTCTTTGTCTGTCCAGGTATTTGCCTGGCCCTTACAGCAAAGCCTATGGGTGAGATGATCCAACTTTCCTGTACAATTCCTTTTTCCTTGTCCCTTTCAGCTTTGACATAACTATGTGATACACTCTGGCCAATGATACCTGAACTGAAGTCTGCTATGAAATTCATGAGGAAAACTTTGTTTTCTTGATACAGACTCTTCTCCCTTTATCTTTCCTCCTGATACAGATATAAATGTGACGATTAAACATGAAGCGGCCTTCTTGCAATCATGAGAAAAAGGCTAAGAGATTCAGACAAACTTTTATAGTAACATCATTAAATTATATAAACAATACTATCAACGGCCTTTTCCAAAGTTGTTCGTATCTGAGAAAAAACAAACTCATAGCTTAGCCTCCAAAATATGGAGCTTTCTTCCATATTTTGTGATCCCTCTGGAATCTCTTCTGTGGCTCATCAACTTTACTCCTGCCTACTTCTGAGCTTTCTGCTCATCAGGTACCCTTACTTCCAAGTGATACCTGATGTTCCAGGCTAAGCCAGCCCTGCTGCTGACCCCTCCCTCCACTGAGGACTAGACAAGTACCCTTCCAGCCCATATCCTTATGACCTTGTCCTGGGTGGCTGACGTAGTTTCCTGGTCAAATTGGTCTCCCTTTCAGTTTCTTCCAATTCCATTCTATAGTGGATATAAACACCAAATAGATTTTCATAAAGAACATTGGTAATACTATAACATCAAATAGTCTTATGGTAATGTACATCAAGTGAATTACTTAAAAATTCTCAATGGCTCCCTATTGCCTACCACACTAGACATTCGAAATGCTCTATAATGTAAATGTCCTTCAAAAACATTTCAACCTTGTTTGATACAATTTTTAAATGTTTAACCTATTTTCTTGGCCAAAGTGGTATTATTTTGAGTATTCTTTTTAAACTGAATTTTAATTGACAAATAAAAATTATATATACTTATTGTGTACAGTGTATTATTTTAAAACATGAATGCACTGTGGAATGGCTAAATCAAGCACTTTAAAGTCTGCAATTTCAAGAGCACAATGTACTGTTACATGTATGTTACAGTACATTGTTATCTTATCCAATTGAAATTTTGTTTCCTTTGGCCAAAATCTCCCTACCCCCACACCCAACACACCCCCACCCAGCCTCTGATAACCACCATTCTACTCTACTTTTATGCATTCAAATTTTTAAAGATTGTACAAGTAAAAGACATTATGTTGTTATTTATCTTTCTATGCGGGCTTATTTCCCCTAACATAATGTCCTTCATGTTCACCTATGTTGTTGAAAATAATAAGATTCCCTTCCATTTTGCTAAATAGTACTCCATTGTATATACATACCACATTTTCTTTATGCACACGTGGAATGCTATTGTTCCTTAAGTAAATCCTGCCATTTTATCCTTGCGTAGCATTGTTTATACTATTTCCTCTTCCAGGGGACATGTACTGTTTTTCTCTTTTCCTTATCTTCTATAGATTACCCATTCATTATATCCTAGCTCAAGTGTCACCTCTCCTTCAGTCTCCACATTATTCAAAATAGGAGAACTTTCACTTTGCTAGTACCTGTCAGAACAGCTATTTAAGGCACATATAATAATACGTCACCACATAGTTTTCTTACTCAGGCACCCACAAGATTATCATTTCCATGAACACAGTGATTACAGAATAACTTATTCATACATTCAACAAATATTTATCAAATCCTTACTATTCCATGTGAAAGTGATAAGATAGAGCAGGTCCTTGCTCTCAGGAAGCTTAGGTTCTAAGGAAAAAGGAGGGCATATTTTCCAGAAAATAAGCAAGTAAATAAATAAAATAGGAACTCTTAGAACTATATTAAGTAGTTACGAAGTTCTCCCTGAGGAAGTGATATTTGATATGAAATATCAATATTAAGAACCCAATCATAAGAGAAGAGGAGAGCAAACAGAAAGCCACTAAGTTGGGTAAGGGTGCAAGGTGTCTGAAGACTGCGTGGAGGGCGGTATAGTTGGAGCACAGTGATGGTAAGGATGACTTGTGTGAGATGAGCTTGTAGGGACAGGCGGGGGCCAGACCATGAAGGCCCATGGAGGCCAAGCACACTGGTTTAGATTTCATTCTAAGGTTTAAACAAGAGTAAAGTGATATAACTTACAATGTAAAATGATCTCCCTGGCTGCTATATAGAAAATGGATTATACAGGGTCAAGAGTGGGAATAAGATTGATTGGAAAACCACTGTAATCATCAAGGACATGAGATGATAGTAGGTTGAATTTGGTGGTAGGAGAGAGAGAGAGACAGAGGGGACACATTTATTGTGTCTATAATAATAAGCAGAGTATCTTGAACATGGCAGATGCTCACTATATAGTGTTAAATATATGTCCAAATACTGCAAAATAGTTTCACATTCTTAGTTTTTATACTATCTTCAAGTTTTTACTGCTTTGAGCCATATACTATGACTTAGATATTCCTGGAAAGCCAAAGAGAAAAAAAATAAATCTCATGTTCAAGGAAATGGTATTGGTCTATAATGGAAAGTCACTTAACAAAGAACTAAAATGATGCAGTTTGGAGGGTCATATTGTTACGTTAATTCTGGGAAGAAATAAATCTTTTGAAACAAATAGTAAAAAGTGAAATTCAAAAAATCTATCATAGGATGAAAATGGACAGGGTATTCAAACAAAAAATCTCCATTTTAAAAAAGAAAAACTCCAGTCAGCATTAGCTGGAATAGGATGCCTCTGCAGAGGATGTGGGCAGAATTAATTTTCATTAAAGTGGAAACTTCCAGTTTTTACTTTTGATTTGTTTTGAAATATAAAACCTTCAATTTACTATCTTGATGTGATACATTTCCTTATGAGTAGCTAATGCTATCATGCCAGACAGTAATGTTTATAAAATTCTAAGAGCATTGAATGTGACCTTCTTTGTTTCTAAATTAGGAATCTGAGAACAGACAGGTAATTTAGGGAGTCTGCTTCTCTTTCACTTACACTGTCCAGGACAGTCAGATTCATACCCATGAAGATTCATCCTGCATTATGAATTTAATCCAAATTCTTTCAATACAAAGAAAAATTCAGGGGAAAATGAGACCAATTTTTGCCACTTTCCACCTAAAATGCTAAATGGCCCCTGAATCGTGTGAAACTTGGCCCCAGTCAGTGTGAAAACTGGCTGAAATTTGTACGAAAGGCAGTCTGGGTTTGTCAAAGTAGTTCGTGAACTTTGGCCAAACTTTCAAGGAACCCAGTCCAAGTCTTAGTTTGTAATGTAACATGAAACCAGGTGAAGTCCAGATGGTTTCGGGTTTCGTCATGAAAATTTGGCCTCGCTTTATAATCAATCATCACTTTTTGTAACGATGAAAGCTAAAACACCTTTTTGAAAATGAGGACTATGTGCATACTGATGACAGCTAAGCTGTGAATCAACCCTTCACTTCCTCTGCCAAAAGAAGATTTCTCAGAATGGAAACAGTTTCCCTCCTTACCTAGAAAGGGAAAGTTGAGTGACTTTGATATCAAAGAAATGATATTCAATATGGGGAGTCATGTTGTGAAATAATCACCACACACTAAGCAAGTGGTTGTATCCTAATCATTTCAGGTTATGAGAGTTTTAATCCATTCACATCCATGACAGTAGATGGACAAGATGTTTTAATCTCCTTGATCATTAAGGTGAGATTTTAACTTGAAGTTAAGTCATCAGCTGGAAAAACTGCCGTGAGAAACAAAATGCTTTGATTATTATTTCTACATGAAGAAGTGCTGAAGAATAGAAGGGAAAGTCAATCATAGCATTGACTTTACCTAGTTAAAGAAACACAAAGAGATAATTAGACCACAAACCTTTCAAGTTTCTATCAACTACCTTTTGTGGAAAAATCCTTATGCAGTATAAATGAATTGAATAATTAACTACGCAGAGTGCATTTTACAGAAAGGCCTATGGGGTTTCTGTTTTCAACCTGAAAGTTTTAAATGTGTTTTCCACTGCAAAAAAAATTACTCTCTTCAACCAAATACTTGCTTTTGTGCATAGTGACATGAGAAAATTGAGAGGTATGTCTGAACGGAGCCACTACATCATTGAAACAGTATGTCTGAACATTTGGGTAATAAGGCACAGATGTGAAGTAGAGGACTTGGCACCACCAAGGTAACAACAAAGCATTCACCGTTGTGTTATAATGGTTAAAAGGGCCACATCTGAGAAGCTTAAAAGAATGTCCCTTTATTCTGCAATGCTAAATTGTATCACACCTTTAATCTGCTTAAAAGTCTATAAGAAAATAAGAAATGTAAATATGCATTATTCAAACTTATAATGAGGAATAAATATGTAAAATGCATTAATATTTTTATCTATAATAAAACATATTTATGCAATAGCACGTAAAGTTTAACTGCAGAAAAAAGGCCAAATTCAATAGCAGTCCATATGGCCTCTATGTTGCAAAAAAAGGCATGCAAATCTGAAGGACACAATAGTCAATGGAAAGGTGGCTGTTCTTGACTTTAAGAATTCATTCCAGCCCTTGCTCAGTAGGTCCAATTATTGTAGAATGTTCTAGTTACAGGCATTAAGTAAAGATAATACAACAGAATATAAACATTAGTTATTAGGGGTATGGTATTTTTTGCCAGCCATCACTAAACCATGTGGCACAATGGCAGTTATGAAGTGGGGGTACTTTAATTCAATAAGTTTGGAGCCAGAAATGAATTTTCTGCCCAGGATAGGTAGAATACAACTTACCCGAGGTCCCTGATCACCTTGTTCTCCCTACAGGATAAAAAAGATGAGATAATAGACAGTTTTAGCCAAAATCTACTCACATGATACTCATTAAAAGCACACAATATAATATAGTTTAAGTCATGCCAATATGGGTTGCTACTAACTTAATTTGTTTCTGCTATACATTTTCTTACCTTATCACCTTTTGGACCAGGAGGGCCCTGAAAACAAAGACAGACAAAATTAATTAAAAAATGCATATTGTAGCCTGAATAGAACAGCAAAGCCAGTCAAAAGATTTGATGAGGTTTCTCAAGGAATTTTGGTTTGTAAGTAAAATTATGATATGCCTAGAACGTGAAAACAGTTGTGCAGCTACGTGAGTGTTATGTGTGTGTATACATACATATAAACTTACATCATCAGTATACACATATACATTATGCTAAATAAATTTTCACAAACTGAACACATCTATGAAAGTAGAACCCTGCTTTAAAAAAAATCCAAAATATTACCAGCAAGTCAGAAACTCCTATAGTGCCTTTCCTTGTCACCATCCTCCACTAACTATTCTGACTTATGACAATAGCAATTAGCTTGCCTGTTTTTGTACTTTATATAAATATAATTATACACACTATGTATCTAGCCTCTTTTGCTCAGTGTGTGGGAAATTCATATATAATTTTTAAGAGAGATGCTAATTTTATTTTATTTTTTCATTTTATTTTTACCTTTAATTTTAAAATATTAAGGAGGCACAAATGTTTTATTATTTGGATACCTTGGATAATGATTAAGAATTTTTGGTGTCCATATCAATAGAATAATGTTCATTGAAACTGATGAATTTTTTACTCCTCACCCCTCCCATCCTCTCCCCTTCTTATTTCATTGGAAAACTTCTTTGTGCCCATGTGTACCCACGTTTAGCTTCCAATTAACAGTGAGTAAAGATAGTGTTTATTTTTCTATTCTTGTGACACTTTACTTAGGAGAATCGTCTCCAGTTCTGTTCAAGTTGCTGCAAATGACATTATTTCATTCTGTTTTATGGCTGAATAGTACTCCATGGTATGTATATATATCACATTTTCTTTATCCATTCATGCACTGATGGGCACTTAGGTTGATTCCACATCTTTGCATAGTTTATTAAGGCTTTGTTGATTATAGGACCACGGAGGGCAGAGTCTCAGGGCCTGGTGGGAGTATAGTAACTGTGAGGGCAGAGCTGTAGGCCCATGGGGCAGCATGGGGTTACAAGGGCGAAGTTGTGGGGCTGGGCTTCTGGGCATCCTCTCCTGCTCAAGTCCCACAGAGAGAGCTACTGCACAGCTTATCAGTTGTTGTCTGTGGCACCCATTCTGCTCAAATGCCCCAGGGGTGTTTGCTCTCAGTCATGGGGTACGTGAGAGTGTTGACTCTCTCTGCTCCCTTCCTGGCCTGGCTGGAACAATGCAGAGGCTGCTGCAACAAGGCGAAGCCCTGTGCAGAACTGCCTACAGAATTCTGGGCCTGAGAATTCAGAACGGTGTCAGTTGCTGTGATCTGGGAATGGAAGGCACCAGGTCTGTGCTGTGTCTGCTCTCCAATGCAATGCTGCAGCACGAATTCCACACAGTCCCCTGCTCAGCCTGGGGGTTCTGTGGCAGGGGCTGGGGATCCCCTCACAGCTCAGGCAATGGTGTCTCTACGTAGGGGGAGTGTGGAGCCTCAGGGCTCTCTCCTCCTGTCCTATCCCATGTGTGGATGCCTCCCCCAGGAACCTGCTGATCTTGGTGAGTGGATCACTCCATCACCTTCTCCTACACTCTGAACATCCCCTGTTGTTTCTCTAATGATTCACAATGCTCTTTCCTCAAAAGCCCATTTGTAGGTGGGTATCCACCTGCAACCTTCAATCCTCTCTCTCTGAAATTTATCTATAATTTTGTGTGGAGCTGTAGATTGTTCTCATTGCTTTATTCCACTGAGTGTATATACTATAATTTATTTTCATCTTTTTCATTTTAGGCATTCTGGTGAAAATACAGTAATTCCACATCATGTTTTAATATGTACTTCCCCAATGATTAATCAGTTGAACCCCTTTTAATACATTTATTGGCCATTTTGTGTCTTTTCATAAAGTACAATATCTATTCACATCTTTTGCCCTTACTCCGTTGAACTGTCCTATTGATTTACTAGAGTTTTTAACATGTTATATGTCATATATTATAAATATGTGCATATGGGTAGATGCAGATTACAGTTCATTCTATATTTTGAATATATACATATTAAAACATGATGTGGAATTACTGTATTTTCACCAGAATGCCTAAAATGAAAAAGATGAAAATAAATTATAGTATATACACTCAGTGGAATAAAGCAATGAGAACAATCTACAGATTACAAATTAATAAATTTGTAATATATTATTACAAATATATTTCCCCACTTTGTGTATTATCTGTATGTTCTTTTAGAAGTGGTTTATGATGAACACTTCTAAATCCTTAATTTTAATAAAACTCAATTTAACATTTTTTCTCCTTATAGTTATTCCTTTTTGTTTTCCACTTAAGAAATCTTTGCCTACTCCAATGTTTGAAGAGGTTTTTCTATGTATATTTTAAGTGATAAAAGCATTATTGTCTCTCATATCTGAATTCACTGAGAATTGATTTTGTGTATGATGTGATAAAAAAGTCAAAATGCCTTTTAAAAAAGTGGATATAAAATTAACCAAACACCACTTATTGAAAATGTACTTTCCTTTGTTGCACAGTAATGCCTTTGTCACAAATCAGGTGACCCTATACACAGGATTCTTTAAAGAAATTTCTATTTTGCTGGGTTGCTGTCTATTCTTGAGCCACATTGAGATTTTCTTTATTTTTGAACAAAAATATTAGCAAAAAACACCAATTCTCTTTATTATTAAATTTTTTTTGAATGCATAGTGTATAGTAAGGGGATACTAATTCTAGAGGGATCAATTATGTTGTCTTTTATAGCTCTTAAAGACAAAATAATGTTTTGGGTTCAGTCCAACTGAGGAATTAGAGAATTTCAGGGCCACCTTCAATCTCTTAAATCTATTTTTAGCAGGGCTGAGAAATAAGGACAAATCTAGACAGGAAGGAAAGCCAAGGTTCTAACAAAGTAGCCCATCTTAGGTCTCTGTGGAGACTGCTGTATCACAATGGGTAGGAATGTAGCTCCACCTTTCAAAATATCTCCTTCTGCTAAGTATTTGCTCCAGAGAAACTGTACCAAATTCCTATTCCTATTCTACTTGAAGCTTTCTGGTAACAGCTGTGAGGTTATCATGAAATTAGCAACAACAACAACATAATGTCTTACATTTTGTATATGTTACCATCGACAAAGAACTTTCACCTGGTACTGCATTTAATCTCATCCACAATTCAATGAAGAAAGTATTATGAAAATCCTTTTATGGATCCTACGATGAAACTCAAAGATTATCAATGTTAGGGTTGTGAGTTACCTAAGACTTTAACTCGGTCCATGTGAACTTAAAGGCACTTGTTTTGATGCTAAGTATTAGAACATAGCTCTAGAACTAGATTCTCTGAAAGAATGATATCTCTGTATCTGACACCTGCCTTCTAAAATGCCTCCCATATATTTCAGTTTCACAAACACTGTGGAGATCTCAGGTTCAAAATAAATCCTTTCTTTCTTATCCCCCAAATGATTTTACCATTGAAAAGTAGGATAATAAAAATTATTTTTCTTACTGTTTTCAGTAAAATGTTTAATGTTTCTATTTTTTTTTCTTTTAGTGAATCAAGTAGTGATTACTAAGTACAGTCTGTGTGCCTACTTCTGGTAAATTAAATTTAAGGAATTTATTTAGTTATTTTAACACATGGAAAATGATTACTAACCCTATATAAGTAGGATTTTATTTTAGGTGGGGCAAATGAAAACCAAAGGAATGAATAATGAGAGGATACCCACTATCAGGTTTGAGGAATACAATGGATGTTCTACTCTTAATTTAAGAAGCATGTTACTTAATTTTATTTTGACATTCATGGAATGTCTGTAAAGAGCTGGGCAATATTCTAAGCACTGATGGAGGAGATGGTGGAAGAGGCTGATTCAGAAAGACAAAGTACCTGCCCTGGGCAAGCTAAATAGTGAAAAAGTCAAACACTTTCCACATACCAGAATTAAGGAAAAAACAACCCCTAGAAGATCCAGCTACCCCTCCCCATCCTTCTCTTCTACCCCTTCCCAAGCCTCTCCTCTCTAAAGTTTTGTTTTGAAGAGATTTTAGAGGCCAAGTCTCTCATCGTACCTAAAGTCTCCTCTAAAGGCACTTTGTTAGATTACATAGCATCTTTGAGGACAAAGTTGTTCTGAAATTATTTTACAGCAAGGAACAGAGATGACTTTTTTCCTCCAAGTCCAATTATTAACGCAAAAGCCACATGTGTCAACTAGAGCTCTTTAGCTAGCTTGCCCTGTGTTAATTCATGAACACATGAAAATTTGCATTCACAATGGAGCAAATTGCTTCTTCAAAAGAGGGTGTTTCTGAGCAGACAGCATGGCGTCCTGGCACCTGCCAGCTTGAGACAGAAGTGAAGCAAGGTCAACCTCCACTCACAGCTGTGGTGCCTGCTTAGGACACTACAGTGCCCACTTGTGCACTCGGGATTAACAGCAGGTGTTTTCTTCTGCTCTGCCTGAAATCCCTCTCTTCTTTTAGAATTGGACCCTCTTCACTGAAAATATGGGTTGAATTTGAAGAATAAAGTGCACTATGTTAGTAAACATAAATAGTATTTCAAAATTTGGGAACCACGATTCTTTTCAAAGTAAAAAAAATACAAATGATAAATAAGAATATTAGAAATAATTATTTTAATTAGTTTTATGTAATCAGCCTTAATTACATAAGTACTTTAAAAAAGTACTAGTAAGATTTTATTTATTAGTGTCATTATTCAGTAGTTAGAATATTTTAGAGCATTGTTAAAGTCTTAATAACTTACTACAAAAGTATTTACAAATTTCAGTGGCAAACTTCAAATTAGCCCCTGTTAAAAAAAAGTTTTTCAAAATTTACAGTAACTACCCTCTTATTTTTGTCAAGACTTAAATGGGGTCTTGCCCTACAGCAAGTTTAGTCTTCCAGAATCTATTTCCACCCAAGTAACTAAGGTTTTAGCTCTTTTTTCATGCTCTATTGTTTAATTCAATTAAATGCTAAAACCAAACTGAAAGCAAAGAGAGGCACAATGAATGACATTCTGGAAAATATCGGATTTTATTCTACTTAAAAGTAATTGAAATATAGCTGGAAAAGAAAGATACATTCATAGAGGTTGGGTATTCCATTAATGGTCTTTTATTTTATAGAAGTGTAAATTTTACCTACTTTGAAACTGGAAAAAGCTAAAGAGGGAATGATTTTTTAAAAGATAATCATGAAATAAAGATTAAACTTTGAAAGAGGTGGGAAAAAATGGAAAAGGAGCAAACCCTGGAAATTCTTGGCAGCCAGAGCTGCTGGAATAAGAATGGGATTGTGACTTCCATCCCAGAAAAGTGTAGATGAGTTTATTTTCCCTTGTGAAATATAACAAAACTTTTTCTGGCTCCCCTTTTCATTACTGTAGAATTATGAGGAACAAGTTTTATTCTCTAAGCATTTATGATAGATTGTCAGCTAAGCAATGTGCTCTGAGTCTAGAGGAGGGACATATAAATATAATTACAATTAGTGTAATAAGCTCTGTGCTGTGGGAGTACAGGGAAGGAGGAAGGTAGGAGAGCCAGAGTTGAAAGTTAAAAAGATGATAATGAAACAGGCTCTTGAAAGTTGGCCATAGATGAGGTATCCTGGGGAGTGGGAATGAAGAAAGTCAGGCAGAAGGGAAGAGGATTCATAAGAAGACACCACATCATTAGAAAAAGACCAGGAATGTGGGAGGTGAAACATATGTGGAGGGGGCAGAGGAGGTGGAGAATATCAGGAAAGAGGTTTCAGAAGGCTAGTTAACCACACTCTGATGCCTTGGCCAGATTCTGTCATCAGTTCAACAAAGGGAGGTGAAATGAAGTGTGCTTTGCTTTGTGGAACTCTGAGAGTGTGGAGCGTTAGGGATGCTTAGGAAGTACTACATGTTTGCCTTGGTCTAGGAGAGAGATGGTGAAGGTCTGGATTAAGGTTGTGTCAGTGAGGATGCAGGGAAAGTTCTAGATTCAGGAGACATTTCTGAGATAGAACTAACAGATTGGACACAAGAGCTTCTGACAGATTGTCAACATGTTTTAAGAAGTCTTACTCATTTCATGTTTTGCAGTTTAGTGTATCTGTAGAAAAGTGTTGGTCTAAGCTGGTTCAACCCAGGTAAACATAGCAGAGGCAAGCTACCAAGACAAGCAAATCATACAGACATTAAATGTGGTTTTAGGGGAATATTTCAAATCTGTGCTGTTGAAGCATCCATGGACCTAACTGGAAACAGCTGAGAGTGAGACTGAGCAAGTGAGAACACAGCCTGAGCACGCATTCTCTATCATCACCAATGAAGCAGAAGAAGCAGCCAGGATGATAACGTGGCAGACATCACTGTGCTGCTGCCACTCAGAAGTCACCCTTCTTCCATGTTAACTTCTGAATAGAGGACACCTTTATTAGACTTTCTTTCCTCTATTTTTTAAACTACGCACTGAATATAGAAATACTAAAAGCCATAATTTCCCTACTCTTCTGAGGATAGAGAGCCTGCTGCATGGACCATTCTCCATTCTCTAGGATAGCAATTTTCCACCTGTGTGCGGTGGAAAGATGTTAGGTGTGCCAGGAAAAATTTTAATGATCATCAATTAATTATTTTCTAAAGAACTTCCAAGCACAGTAAAGTATATTCTTTTCTTTTCTTTCTTTTTTTTTTTTTATCAACATAATTTAAGTGTGCCATGGAAGTTTAACTATAGGTCTGAGTGTGCTGTTTAAAAAGGTTGAAAAACTCTGTTCTAGGAGTGTATCACGACTTCATTGGTCACTGCCTGTCTGATACGGCTCTTCTTTCTGATTTGCTTCAGCACCCTTGTAAACTTTACTTTATCAATGCTCACAGTCTCCCAGGGAGTAAGGCAAGGCAAGTACTCTTCAGTCTTTCACTTGTACAACTAGAACAGAAGCCCCAGTTCTACTGATTGTAAGATTCTAGCTAGACTGCCTTACTAAGTTGGCCTAGTGTCCCAGCGAGACACATACTCAAACCACATGCTCAGAGAAAACTGAATCTGGCGCCACAGTTTTTAGCAGGTATACAAAAATACAGAAAATCATACTGCAATAGTATTAACTGAAACTCTCGTGTTTTACTCAAAAAAGTATTGAGGTGTGGCCACCTCTACCCTGCTTTTGAATCAAGTATTTTATGTAATTAGCATAAGTGTCCTTCTAACTAGAATATGAGCATATGTTCTTTCAAGTATACTTCCACCTTGAAAGCACAGTTTTTTGTTTTTTTGTTAAATCATAGCTGTGTACATGAATGCAATCATGGGGCACCATACACTGGTTTTATATACCATTTGACATATCGTCATCACACTGGTTAACATAACCTTCCTGGCATTTTCTTAGTTATTGTGTTAAGACATTTATATTCTACATTTAGTAAGTTTCACATGTACCCTTGTTGAAAGCACAGTTTTATGTTTTACTAGCATATTACATTTTGAGAGACAGTTTTTCTCCAAATCACCAAATTTGTTTGTTTTGTAGGCTTTCAACTTTTCAAATAACTTGAGCTAGTAATGTGTAAATTTTAAAGCTAAAAGAACACTTTCTGAAAAACCTGATATAAAGGTGTAAGAGGAGTTCCTATACATGAGTATCAGGGGTCCTCAAACTGCAGCCCACGGGCCACATGCAGCGGTGTGATTGTATTTGTTCCTATTTTGTTTTTTTCACTTCAAAATAAGATATGTGCAGTGTGAATAGGAATTTGTTCATAGTTTGTTTTTTTTTTAAACTATAGTCCGGCCCTCTAAGGGTGTGAGGGACAGTGAACTGGCCCCCTGTTTAAAACGTTTGAGGACCCCTGGTAGACGAATAGTGTGTTTCCACACTTGCATGCAATTTGTTTTTAAAGGCTCAGTAAAAAGTAAAAAGTGAAAGTACAATTTGGGACAATGACTTTCAACAGGTGCATACCAATGAAGGGGATCATAACGGTCTCTGACCACTCCCACCTCCCCATTGGTCTACAACCCTTAATATGAAGTACATGGAATAAAGTATATTGGTGGCTAAGTGCTTGAGTTTTAGAGTCAAACAGATCCAGATTGAAATCCTGGCTACAATCACCTGTGTGATCTTAGCAGGATCACAAATCTCTTTGAGTCTCAGTTTTGTCATCTATAAAGTTGGGGGGATGCTTACTGTTTGGCAAAAATGGACTATTACATATGAACCAATTTATATAATGTCTGATCTCCCAATAATGATTATTAAGTATGTACTCCATATTTGTAATATTTGGTAAACATAAAATAAAATTTGTTTTTTAGAGACCTGACTTGAGCATAAAGAAAGTAAACACATTGATTTCCTAAACCAAAGGGCAATGTCTTTAGAAATGTTCTGGGTGAATAGTTGAAAATATTTGGAGCATATATAGGTCTAATTCAGTTTACCTCTATGGCCCAGTAACTATTTCCAAACTAAATAAAGTAAACAAACTTCATTGTAGTTTTAACCACATTAATAAATAAAAGGAGAATAAACTTTAGGCCCTTGAACCACTTAGTTTCCTTTAGTGCGGAGTAGGAGACCAACTGGTTCTTGCAGGATTGAAAGATCCAGAAAGAAAAGAATGCAATAAAAGTCTCAGTGTTCAAAGAAGCAACATATAAAGAATTATACAAGAACCAGATTCAATGTTGCTGCAGAAAACTGTGTTTATTATAGTGTCAAACTCTGCTAAGCCAGGGAAGGGAATTATATTTATAAACAGTTTTATACCTTTAAGAGTTTACACTTTTCCTTTGCATTGAGGATTACAAGAGACCAAGCCAAAGGGGGTGGGTATAAATAGAAAAGTAAAATATCACCAGCCCCGCTTATAGAAAACAAATTTTTATGGCTATTATTTTCTGGGAATTTTCTGTGGTTAAGATCATAACTATAAGGTTTTTTTGTGATGTCCGTTTGAGCTTTGAATAAGAGACTATATGTGCCCATTATCAGCCTTAAATCATAAGCAGCTGCCATAAGGAAGCAATTAGTGGGGTCTAGCACTAAAGAAAATTTAGAATTACTAAATATTAAAAAAAGGACTCTCAAAAGTAAGACTGATATAGCTCAATGGAGTTAAGGGCTTATAAAACAGCAGGAATCAGGGACACTTACTCTGGTTTTCTTTACTAACACAATACAAATCAAATACAGTCAAATTACTGCTCCTGCCAATCAAAACCAAGGGGTCCCTCCTTCCTAGTATCATTCCTTGCCTCTATGTTTTAAGAGATTGCTAAAGTGTCTTTGTTTAACTTTGAATTTTTTTTTTTTTTTTTTTTTTTTTTACTTATTTTTAAGAGGTCAAATAAAATGAACTCCATGGTGAAAGACTTGGAATCCTAAACATTCCTTTTGTCGAAAGAAAGTATCAACTTGCTCTTTTAAAGTCCATAGTAGCCCCTGTGATTTTACAGCTCATGGTGTAAGTTATCCTACAATACTCCACTGTCCTAAATATGATTCAAATGCATTCAGAGTTGTAGTCATTTTTAAACCTTCAGTTCAATCTACAGTCAACTATTTCATTATGTTTCCTGATACACTGTCCCAACGTAGGGCTACTTAAGAAACCTGGTTTGAACTTAGCTTGAATCTTTGCTTCATTTTTAGTATTGTATGTAAAGGAATGTAGGTTTTGTGAAGGGCCACTGAGTACAATAAGATATTCAGAAGGAATGAAGAAAACAACTGTCAGAGGAGGCTGTGAGCACCTGAATCTTAGGGCACGTCTACAATTCTCATGCTTCCAGTGTAAGTTGGATCTCTCTCATGTTCAGCTCACGATAATCAAAAGCTTTTAATATGAGCTTCTACAGCTGTCCCACTCTCCAACTTCAGATTTTTCTGTCTTCACCCTCCTTCTTCTATGGAGTAAAGGTAATCCTGCCTCCTCCCCATCTTACCCTCTTTATCCTTTTTCTCACTTGTCCAATTCCTTTGGACTCTTCTCTGTGGCATCCAAGCATGTTCATTCACCCTCTTTTAAAGATAAGGTGAAGAAAAGTTGCATTTGCTCCCTCTTCCCTCATTTAGTGCCTATCTTCTTCCTTGCCATCTTCACCAACTTCCCTAAATAATAGATTAATCATGGAAAGAAGAGAAACTGGATATGAGGGAAAAAAAGGAAGGAAGCAAACAAGTCGTATTTTTATAGTTTGGTTTTGAGAAAACAAAGGAACATCAGTTGAAATGCTACTAGTCTTGGGGGCATTGTTGTCATTAGAAAGAAGAAAGCTGAGTTATGGGAAGGAAAACTGCTGAGCCATCTCACAGACCCTAGACAGGAGTAATCTTGGGCCAAACTAAAACCAAATAAACTGGAGTTTGGGGGAAAGGGGTTGAAAAAACCACAGATGATCATATTGCCAAATTTTGTGTCTAAACCTTTTCTTTTTTCACTCTGTTCCCTTTATCAGCTATTACATATAACCTCAAGGCTTTAACTATTACCTGACTTATGCCCCAAATTCTTTTCCAAACTATAATCCTGCATTCCTAGCTAGTCACCAGATATTATCATATCTGCATATTATCTAAGCCAAGATATACCATCTTGAGTTAATATACCATTAACTCAAATTCAACATTCTCAAACCAAACTTACCATTTTTAATAGCTTTGTTAAAATACAATTTAATTATAAAAAAAACATTTTATTTTAAGGGTACCATGATTTTTCAAAATTCAGATTAATAGGAGGGTTCATTCAGCCAATGGTTGTAAAATAATCATGGGGCAGAATCAGAAGAATAACTCCAGTAACATGACTAACCAGAGTAGATCAACTCCCCCAAGGAAAGATATGGCAGACACAACTGAAGATCCCATTCATAAACAGATGGCTGAGATGTCAGAAATCAAATTCAGAATCTGGATAGCAAATAATATTAATAGAATGTAAGTAAAGTTGGAATTAGAAATTTAAGGACCATTTCAAAAGTTGTCTCAAGAATTCAATGAATTCAAAGACAAAATCACCAAAGATTTTGACACATTGAGACAAAAATTTGCAGCCCTCAAAGATCTGAGAAATACAGTAGAATCCCTTAGTAACAGAATGGTGCAAGCAGAAGAAAGGATTTCTGACCTTGAAGACAAAGTTTTGAACACTCCCAATCTCATAAAGAAAAAGAGAAATGGAGAGCAAAAACAGATCATTCTCTCAGAGAACTCTGGGATAATTCGAAGAGAACTAATATTCATCTTATAGGAATACCTGAAGGTGACAAAGTGGCTTTGCAAGGCACAGAGGGTCTTCTTCATGAGATTATGAAAGAGAATTTTCCAAACATGCCAAGAGATTCTGAAATTCAGATAGCAGACAGTTTCAGAACCCCAGCATGACTCAAGCCAA
Organism: Nycticebus coucang; assembly: GCF_027406575.1. Taxonomy (NCBI): domain Eukaryota; kingdom Metazoa; phylum Chordata; class Mammalia; order Primates; family Lorisidae; genus Nycticebus; species Nycticebus coucang. The sequence goes on from NC_069780.1 coordinate 36,331,336, forward strand.
ATAAGACATCCCCAAGGCACATCATAATTAACTTCACTAAAATTAATATGAAGGAGAAAATTCTGAAAGCAGCCAGATGTAAGAAAACCATCACCTACAAAGGGAAGAATATTAGAATGACTGCAGATCTCTCTGCTGAAATCTTTCAAGCTAGAAGAGGATGGTCACTGACTTTTAATATCCTAAAACAAAATAACTTTCCTCCCAGCATCCTGTATCCAGCTAAACTGAGTTTCATTTATGATGGAGAAGTTAAATACTTTAATGACATTCACATGTTGAAGAAATTTGCCATAACCAAACCAGCTCTCCAGGATATTTTTGAACTAACCTCCATAATGACAAGCACAATCTTCCACCCACAAAAATAAACTCCCTCAGAAACGTTTGATCAAATTCCAACTTCCACAGTGGCAAAAGTATTAAAAATCTCCAGGGGACTTTCGAAAAACTAAATACCCAAAATACTACCAGGCTTATCAATATTCTCAATTAATGAGAATGGCTTAAATTGCCCTCTAAAGAGGCATAGGTTGGCTGACTAGGTACAAAAACTCAGGCCAGATATCTGCTGCATACAAGAAGCTCATCTTACCTTAAAAGATAAATATAGACTCAGGGTGAAGGGATGGTCATCTATATTTTAGGCAAATGGAAATCAGAAAAAAGCAGGTGTTCCAATTTTATTCACAGATACATACAATAGGCTTTAAAGCAACAAAAGTAAGGAAAGATAAGGATGGTCACTTCATATTTGTTAAGGGTAACACTCAAAATGATGAGATTTCAATTATTAATATATATGCACCCAACCAGAATGCGCCTCAACATATAAGAGAGACTCTAACAGACATGAACAACTTGATTTCCTCCAGCTCCATAATAGTCAGAGAATTTAACACTCCTTTGGCAGTGTTGGATAGATCCTCCAATAAGAAGCTAAGCAAAGTAATTTTAGATTTAAACTTGAACACTCAACATTTGGATTTAACAGACATCTACAGAACATTTCATCCTAACAAAACTGAATACACATTCTTCTCATTAGAACATACTCCAAATTAGATCACATCATAGGTCACAAGTCTAACCTCAGCAAATTTCAAGTAATAGAAATTATTCCTTCCATCTTCTTGGACCATCATGGAATAAAAGTTGAACTCAGTAACAACAGGAATCTGCATACTCATACAAAAACATGGAAGCTAAATAACGTTATACTGAATGATAGCTGGGTCATAGATGAGATTAAGAAGGAAATTACCAAATTTTTGGTACAAAACAATAATGAAGACATGAATTATTAGAACCTCTGGGATCCCACAAAGGCAGTCCTAAGTGGGAAGTTTATAGCACTGCAAGCCTTCCTCAAGAGAACAGAAAGAGAGGAAGTTAACAACTTAATGGGACATCTCAAGCAACTGGAAAAAAAAAGAACATTCTAATGCCAAACCCAGCAGAAGAAAAAAAATAACAAAAATCAGAGCAGAATTAAATGAAATTGAAAACAAAAGGATTACACAAAAGACCAATAAATCAAAAAGTTGGTTTTTTGAAAAGGTCAATAAAATAGATAAACCTTTGGTTAATCTAACCAGGAAAAAAAAGAGTAAAATCTCTGATTGCATCAATCAGAAATGGTAAAGACAAAATAACAACAGACTCCTCAGAAATTCAAAAAATCCTTAATGAATATTACAAGAAACTTTACTCTCAGAAATATGAAAATCTGAAGGAAATTGACCAATACTTGGAAGCATGTCAGCTTCCAAGACTTAGCCAGAATCAAGTGGAAATGTTGAACAGGCCTATATCAAGTTCTGAAATATCATCAACCATGCAAAATCTCCCTAGAAAGAAAAGCCTGGGACGAGATGGCTTCACATCAGAATTCTACCAAACCTTTAAAGAGGAACTAGAACCTATGTTACTCAACCTGTTCCAAAATATAGAAAAATCAGGAATGCTACCCAACACGTTCTATGAACCAAACATCACCCTGATCCCCAAACCAGAAAAAGACCCAACAAGAAAAGAAAATTATAGACCAATATCACTAATGAATATAGATGCAAAAATATTCAACAAGATCCTAACAAACAGAATCCAGCAAAACAAGATGTCCTAACAATAACTAAGAAAATTCTGTGAAGGCTACATTAACCAGTTTGATGAAAATATTTCAAATTGTATATAAAACCAGCACATTGTACCCCATGATTGCATTAATGTACACAACTATGATTAAATTTAAAAAAAAAAAAAGGAAAAGAAAAAAGAATAAATCAACTTATACAAACTCCTGGAGATGAAATGAACTTGAAAAAATTATTTTTTCTCATATCTCTAATACAGGAAGGTATTTTTGGCTGCTATCCCCTTCCTCTCTGACTCCAAACTTTTTTTTTTTTATTGTTTGGGATTCATTGAGGGTGCAATAAGCCAGGTTACACTGATTGCATTTGTTAGGCAAAGTCCCTCTTGCAATCCTGTCTTGCCCCCAAAAGGTGTGGCACACACCAAAGCCCCCCCTCCGTCCCTCTCTCTGCTCTTCCTTTCCTCACCCTGCCCTCCTTCTTTCTCTCTCTGCTCTCCCCTTCCCACACCCCCACCATGAACTTAATTGTCATTAATTGTCCTCATATCAAAATTGAGTACATAGGATTCATGCTTCTCCATTCTTGTAATGCTTTTCTAAGAACACTGTCTTCCACTTCCATCCAGGTTAATACGAAGGATATAAAGTCTCCTTTTTTTTTAATGGTGTATATATACCACAGCTTGTTAATCCATTCCTGGGTTGGTGGGCATTTAGGCTGTTTCCACATTTTGGCAATTGTAAATTGAGCTGCAAAAAACAGTCTAGTGCAAATGTCCTTATGATAAAAGGATTTTTTTCCTTTTGGGTAAATACCCAGTAATGGGTTGCAGAATCAAATGGTAGGTCTAGCTTGAGTGCTTTGAGGTTTCTCCATACTTCCTTCCAGAAAGGTGGTACTAGTTTGCAGTCCCACGAGCCGGGTAAAAGTGTTTCCTTCTCTCCATATCCACGCCAGCATCGGCAGTTTTGAGATTTTGTGATGTGGGCCATTCTCATTAGGGTTAGATGGTATCTCAGGGTGGTTTTGATTTGCATTTCTCTAATAGATAGGGATGATGAACATTTTTTCATATGTTAGCCATTCGTCTGTCTTCTTTAGAGAATGTTCTATTCATGTCCCTTGCCCATTGATATAAGGGATTGTTGGCTTTTTTCGTGTGGATTAATTTGAATTCTCTATAGATCCTAGTTATCAAGCTTTTGTCTGATTCAAAATATGCAAATATCCTTTCCCATTGTGTAGGTTGTCTGTTTGCTTTGGTTGTTGTCTCCTTAGCTGTACAGAAGCTTTTCAGTTTATTGAAGTCCCATTTGTTTATTTTTGTAGTTGTTGCAATTCCCATGGCAGTCTTCTTCATGAAGTCTTTCCCCAGACCAATATCTTCCAGTGCTTTTCCTATGCTTTCTATGCAGATTTTTATTGTTTCATGCCTTAAATTTAAGTCTTTTATCCATCTTGAATCAATTTTTGTGAGTGGGGAAAGGTGTGAGTCCAGTTTCAGTCTTTTACATGTGGATATCCAGTTCTCCCAACACCATTTATTGAATAGGGAGTCTTTCCCCCAAGGTATGTTCTTGTTTGGTTTATCAACAATTAGGTGGTTGTAAAATGTTAGTTTCATTTCTTGGTTTTCAATTTGATTCCAAGTGTCTATGTCTCTATTTTTGTGCCAGTACCATGCTATCTTAACCACTATGGCTTTGTTGTACAGACTAAAATCTGATATGCTGATGCCCCCAGCATTATTTTTATTACTAAGAACTGCCTTAGCTATACGTTTTTTTTTTTTATGGTTCCCTACAAAACACAGAATCATTTTTTCCAAATCTTGAAAGTACGATGTTGGTATTTTGATAGGAATGGCATTGAATAGGTAGATTGCTTTGGGAAGTATAGACATTTAAATAGTGTAGATTCTTCCCATCCATGAGCATGGTATGTTCTTCCATTTGTTAATATCCTGTGCTATTTCCTTTCTGAGGATTTCATAATTTTCTTTATACAGGTCCTTCACCTCCTTCGTTAGGTATATTCCTAGGTATTTCATTTTCTTTGAAACTATGGTGAAGGGAGTTGTGTCCTTAATTAGCTTCTCATCTTCACTGTTATTGGCATATACAAAGGCTACTGACTTGTGGACATTGATTTTATATCCTGAAACATATTGTATTTTTTGATGACTTCTAGGAGTCTTGTGGTTGAGTCTTTGGGATTCTCTAGGTATAAGAAGATGTCATTAGCAAAGAGGGAGAGTTTGACCTCCTCTGCTCCCATTTGGATTCCCTTTATTTCCTCGTCTTGCCTAATTGTATTGGCTAGAACTTCCAGCACTATGTTGAATAATAAAGGTGACAGAGGACAATCTTGTCTGGTTCCAGTTCTAAGAGGAAAAGCTTTCAGTTTTACTCCATTCAGTAAAATATTAGCTGTGGGTTTGTCAAAGAGAGCTTCAATCAGTTTTAAAAATGTGCCACCTATACCTATACTCTTCAGTGTTCTAATTGAAAAGGATGCTGGATTTTATCAAATGCTTTTTCTTCATCTATTGAGATGATCATATGATCTTTATTTTTACCTTTGTTAATATGGTGGATTACGTTTATGGACTTGCACATGTTAAACCAGCCTTGCATACTTGATCACGATGTATGACTTTTTTGATGATAAGCTGTAATCTATTGGCTAGGATTTTGTTGAGAATTTTTGCATCTATATTCATGAGTGAAATTGGTCTGAAATTCTCCTTTTTGTAGGGTCTTTTCCTGGTTGGTATCAGGGTGATGTTTGCTTCATAGAATGTGTTGGGGAAGATTCCTTCCTCCTCGATTTTTTGGAATAATTTCTGCAGTACAGGAATAAGCTCTTCCTTGAAGGTTCAATAGAATTCTGGTGTGAAGGCATCTGTACCAGGATGTTTTTTGGTTGGAAGCTTTTTATTGTTTCTTTAATCTCAGTGCTTGAAATTGGTCTGTTCAGGAGGTCTATTTCTTCCTGGCTAAGTCTAGGGAGAGGGTGTAATTCCAAATATTGATCCATTTCCTTCACATTGTCAAATTTCTGGGCATACAGTTTCTGGTAGTATTCAGAGATGATCTCTGTGTCTCTATGGGATCAGTTGTTATTTCATCTTTATCATTTCTGATTGAGGTTACTAGAGATTTTACTTTTCTATTTCTCGTTAGTCTGGCCAATGGTTTATCTATTTTATTTACTTTTCCAAAAAACCAACTCCTTGTTTCATTAATTTTCTGAATGAGAATGATTCTTCTGTTCTCAATTTCATTGATCTCTGATTTGATTTTGGATATTTCTTTTCTTCTACTGGGTTTAGGCTTAGATTGTTCTTCTTTTTCTAATTCCGTATGATGGCTTGTGAGTTTGTTGATGTGTTCTCTTTCTGTTTTTCGAATGTAGGCATCTAAAGTGATCAATTTTCCTCTCAAAACTGCTTTTGCAGTATCCCACAGGATTTGGTAGCTTGTGTCTTCATTGTTGTTATGCTGAAGGAAGTTTATGATTTCTTGTTTTATTTCTTCCTGCACCCATCTGTCATTCAAGAGGAGGTTGTTTAATTTCCATGCCTTTGTGTTGATTGGACGTTTTTGTTAGAGTTGAGTTCCACGTTTAGTGCCTTATGGTCTGAGAAGATACAAGGTAAAATTTCAATTCTTTTGATTCTGTTAATATTTGTTTTGTTTCCCAGGATATGATCAATTTTGGAGAATGTTCCATGGGGTGATGAGAAGAATGTGTATTCTTTATCTTTGGGATGGAGTGTTCTATATGCACCTATCAAGCACAGTTGTTGTGGGGTCTCATTTAAATATCTTATATCTTTGTTTAATTTTAATTTGTTTAGAGGATCTGTCCAGTTATGTAAGAGGAGTGTTAAAGTCCCCTGTTATTACAGTAGTATCAGATATCACATTGCTCAGACTGAGTAAGGTCTGTTTCAAGAATCTGGGAGCATTTAAATTGGGTGCATAAATATTTAGAATTAAAACCTCTTCTTGTTGTATTTTTTCCTTGTCGTTAGTTGCTTTAAATCCACATGTATCTGAAAATAAGATTTTCAGAATCTTTTCTTCTGAATTCCATTTGCCTGAAAAATTGTCTTCCAATCCTTGACTCAGAGTTTCCATTTGTCTTTTGAAGCCTGGTGTGTTTCCTGCAGACAGCAAATGGATGGCTTGTGTTTTTTAATCCAGTCAGCCAACCTATATCTCTTCAGTGGGGAATTCAAGCCATTAACATTTATTGAGATAATTGATAAGTGTGGAGGTGTTCTATTCATCTTATTTTGTGAGAGTCCATTGCTTAGTTTTATCTTACACAACAGTGTGGAAGTTAGGTTCTGTCCTTTCATTTCTGAGTTCTTGCTTTGCTGCTGATCCATTGTGATGGTCACTGTGTAGGACAGGTTGAAGTATTTCCTGTAGAGCTGGTCTTGTTGTGGCAAATTTCCTCAATGTTTGTATATCCGTAAATGATTTGATTTCTCTGTCAATTTTAAAGCTTAGCTTAGCAGGAAGTAGAATTCTGGGCTGGAAATTGTTCTGTTTTAGTAGATTAAAGGTAGATGATCATTGTCTCCTTGCTTGGAAAGTTTCATTAGAGAAGTTTGCAGTCACTCTGATGGATTTTCCCCTGTAAGTCAACTGCCGCTTACTCCTGGTAGCTTGTAGAATTTTTTCTTTTGTCTTGACTTTGGACAGGTTCATCACAATGTGTCTTGGAGAAGCTCGGTTAGAGTTGAGGCGACCTGGGGTCCGATGTCCCTCTGAAAGCAGTGTGTCAGAATCTTTGGTGATATTTGGGAAATTTTCTTTTATAATATTCTCTAGTATGGCTTCTATTCCTCTGGGGCATTCTTCTTCCCCTTCTGGGATTCCTATAACTCGTATGTTGGAATGCTTCATAAAGTCCCATAATTCTGACAGTGAATGTTCTGCTTTGTGTCTCTTTTTTTCTGCCTCTTTAACTAGCTGAGTTATCTCAAGAACTTTGTCCTCTACCTCTGAAATTCTTTCTTCTGAATGGTCTAATGTGTTGTTGATACTTTCCATTGCATCTTTAAGTTCCCTAATGGACTGCTTTGGTTCCTTCAGCTCCGCTATATCTTTTCTATATTCTTCATATTGTTCATCTCTTATTTGATTCTGTTTTTGGATTTCATTTTGGTTATTTTCCACTTTATTAGCAGTTCCTTCATTGTTTCAATCATTTCCTTCATTGTTTTCATCATGTGTATTCTAAATTCCCTTTCTGTCATTCCTAACATTTCTTTATAGGTAGAATCCTCTGCAGTAGCTAACTCAAGGTCCCTTCGAGGGGTTGCTCTGGACTGGTTCTTCATGTTGCCTAGAGTTTTCTGCTGATTTTTCTTCATGAGTGATTTCTTTTATCTGTTTCCTTGCCCTGATTTTTCTTTCACTTCATCTTGCTCTATAAGTTCTCATGCCTGTGGACTAAGGTTTCGATGAGTCCTTTTGGTACAGGACCAGAGGATGAGAAGGTTGAAGAGAAAAAGTGATAAAATAAAGAAAATGAAAGAAAGAAATAAAAGAAAATAGAGAAAGGAGAGGGGGTGGGTAAAGGGAATATTGACAAAAAGAAGAGAGGCACAGAAAGAGGGAGACAGAGCAATATAGGCATACAGTAGGATACATTGACACGACTTTAAAAAACCCCAGCCTTTGGGGGCGCCCCATTGTGTGGTTTCCTTGAGGTCAGTAGCTCTTTGCTGACCTGATTGGACACAGTGCCCCACCTCCACCAAGCAGAGAGGAAAGACAAAAATTCTATAAATCTAACCAAAACAAGCAAACAGAAAACTTTACAGGATAAAATTGGGTGAAAAACCAAATAATAGGGGTAGAAACACTAGCAAAAATGAAGTTGTAATTATTGAAAAAGACAGCAATGGGAAATTATGTTTAAACTAGAAAAATGGAGAAAGAAAAGAAAAAATGTGTATGGAAAAGGTTGAAATTAAAAAAGAAAACAACAAAATAAACAAAAACAAACAAATAAACAAAAAACCAACCAAAAACAAAGCAGTATATATTTCTTGTTGAATATTGTTTGAGCAATAGATGGTCTGGGCAACAGGGGTATGACATGTTAATCACAATGCTGATATGACTGGAGGCCTCTGCTGATTTCTCAAACCCCACAGGGTGGAGACCCTAAATCTCTCTTAAGCCTTCTTAAAAGACACTTTACACTTCTAAACTTGGCTGAGCAGAAGCTTTCCCAGGAAAGTGCTTGTTGCTGGGTCACTGCTGAAGTGGCTATCCACTTACCCAGTGTGCTAAAACCCGTCTCACCCTGCTTCTGAGCATTAAGACTGTAATGCAGTTCAGGCCCCGCCTTTAGGCTGCTCAGTCACTAGATTATGAGCTCCCACCCGATCCTTGCTCTGCCGACCCTGAGGGTGGAGCTTGCCAGGGAAGTTCTCTCAAAATGCTCCCTGTGGCCCACAGCTGAGCACTATTAGCTCCGTCAGGCTCAGCAGCTCAGCGGGGCCCTAGACAATGCCCAAAGTTCTCCGTACTCCTGTGCAAGCTCTCCCCAAGGCACTTCAACTGAGAGCCAAGTCCAAAAACAACAGAACAGTTCACAGGTAAGCCCTTTTCAGTTTGCAGTCTTGCTGCTGCTGGTACTTACACCTGGCAGCGGGATTAGACCCAATCCAATACACACAACCACTTGCCAGTTTTCCACTGTTCTTGTCCACCTCTTGGGTTCCAGAAGTCTCTCAATGACACCCTGTATCCTCAAAGGGATGATTATAGACAGATCCCAGCAGCCAGAGTTGTATGGAGTCTTATCTCCCCAGACTCACTGTGCCGAGTTGCAGGGAAGAAGTTACTTGGCCTCCATCTTGCTCCATCCTCCTATTACTCCAAACTTTTATAAATAATATTCTGTTTTCACTCTCCCCACATTTTTCTTTACTTTTTTTTTTATTAATATTAAATCATAGCTGTGTAGATTAATGCGATCATGGGGCACCATACACTGGTTTTATAGACCATTTGACACATCTTCATTAGACTGGTTAACATAGCCTTCCTGGCATTTTCTTAGTTATTGTGTTAAGACAATTATATTCTACATTTACTAAGTTTCACATGTACCCTTATAAGATGCACCGAAGGTGTAATCCCACCAATCACCCTCTCTCCGCCCATTCTCCCCTCTCCCTCCCCTCCATCTCCACATTTGCCATATTCTTAGGTTATAACTGGGTTATAGCTTTCATATGAAAGCCATAAATTAGTTTCATAGTAGGGCTGAGTACATTGGATACTTCTTCTTCCATTCTTGACATACTTTACTAAGTACAATATGTTCCAGCTCCATCCATGTAAACATGAAAGAGGTAAAGTCTCCATCTTTCTTTAAGGCTGCATAATATTCCATGGTGTACATATACCACAATTTATTAATCCATTCGTGGATCGATGGACACTTGGGCTTTTTCCATGATTAGCAATTGTGAATTTGGTTGCAATAAACATTCTGGTACAAATATCTTTGTTATATTGTGATTTTTGGTCTTCTGGGCATATACCTAGTAGAGGAATTATAGGATTGAATGGCAGGTCTATTTTTAGATCTCTATGTGTTCTCCGAACATCTTTCCAAAAGGAATGTATTAATTTGCATTCCCACCAGCAGTGTAGAAGTGTGCCCTTTTCTCCAAATCTACGCCAACATCTCTTGTCTTGGGATTTTGTAAATGGGCTAATCTTACTGGAGTTAGATGGTATCTCAAGGTAGTTTTGATTTGCATTTCTCTGATGATTAAAGATGATGAGCATTTTTTCATATGTCTGTAGGCCGTTCTCCTGTCTTCCTCAGAGAAGTTTCTCTTCAAGTCCCTTACCCAGCCTGTGATGGGATCACTTGTTCTTCTCTTGCTTATACGTTTGAGATCTCTGGGGATTCTGGTTATTAAACCTTTGTCGGAGACATAACCTGCAAATATCTTCTCCCATTCTGAGGGCTGTCTTCTTGCTTTACTTAATGTTTTCTTCGCTGTGCAGAAGCTTTTTAGTTTGATCAGGTTTCAGTAGTGTATTTTTGAAGCTCCTTCAATTGCCTGGGGGGGGGGTCCTCCTCATAAAATACTTGCCCAGACTGATGTCTTCAAGGGTTTTCCTTGCACTCTCTACTAGTATTTTTATAGTCTCATGTCTTAAGTTAAAATCTTGAATCCAGTGAGAGTCTATCTTAGTTAATGATGAAACGTGTGGGTCCAGTTTCAGTCTTGTACAGTTTTCCAGCCAGTTCACCCAGCAGCATTTATTAAATAGGGTATCTTTTCCCCACTGAATGTTTTTAATGGCTTGTCAAAGATCAAATTACGGTAAGTAGCTGGATTCCTCTCTTGGTTCTCTATTCTGTTCCAGATATCCACTTCTCTGTTTTTGTGCCAGTACAATGCTGTTTTGATCACTATCAATTTATAGTATAGTTTAAGTTCTGGTAGCATAATTCCTCCTGCTTTTTTATTTCTGAGTAATGTCTTGGCCATTTGAGTTTTTTTTTCATTCCATATAAAACTATTATTTTTCAAGATCTTTAAAGTATGACAGTGGAGCATGGCATTTCTGGAAAATTCTCTTTCATATTTTGTTGGAGAAGGGCCTCTGTGTCTTGCGAGGTCACTTCATTACTTTCAGAGATTCCAATGAGATGGATATAGCCTTCTTTGAATTATCCCAGAGCTCTCTGAGATAATGATCCATTTTTGCTCTCCATTTCTCTTCTTTAGGCTTTGGGAACGTTCAAATGCCTTGTCTTCAATGTCAGAAATCCTTTCTTCTGCCGCTCCACTCTGTTACTGAGGGATTCTACTGTATTATTCAGATCTTTGAGGGCTGCAAATTCCTGCTTCAGTGCATCAAAATCTTTGGTGGTTTTGTCTTTAAATTCCTTAAATTCTTGAGACAACTTTTGAATTTCTCCTCGAATTTCTCATTCTGACTTTTGAATTGCTCTTCAGATTTCTTATTCCAGATTTTCCTCCATTCTATTAATCTTGTTTGCAATCCAAATTCTGAGTTTGATTTGTAACATCTCAGCCAGTTGTTTATAAATGGGATCTTCAGTTACATCTGCCATATCTTTCCTTGGGGGAGGGTTGATCTTTTCTGGTTAATCATGTTACCAGAGTTTTTCCACTGATTGCGCCTCATGATTACTTTACACCTTTGATTTTTCCCCTGGAGCCTTGTCGAGGACCCATGCAGTACTATAGCCTGAGATGTTGGGGACCTATTTGATGTGGTGGGGCTAAGTGGTTCTGTCTTGTTTTTAGCTGGTCTCTATGTGCCCCTAATGAAACAGTTACTCTGGATTGAATTATGAGCTGTTGAGAAATACCATCAATTAAGTCACCCCGCCCCCAACAGGCAAAAATTGGAAAAGGTAAATCAAACCTTCCTACAACCACACACCCAGGGCACCACCTGAATAGTCCTCAGGTGATTGACTCAGTTAAAAAGGTCTGAATCAATTGTCTCAGTCAGCACCTGGGTGGGTCTCTGGCAACTGGAACACAGGGGTCTGGTGACCACTCAAATGTGACTTGCTCTGGTGCTCCGTGAAGTCCAGAGGACCCACCATGCAAATAGATTAATCTGGGAAGGTTGATGCCCCTTTTCCCACCTTGCAGCTCTGTCACACCCAGTCACTGCTAGCCCCACAGGGCTGTGACCCAGTCAGTTGTCTCCAGTGAGCAGATACTCCAGAGGTTTGCACCTGCCTAAATCACAAGGAAGTCTGTGTCTGATCAGCCAGACCGCTGCTCTCTGCCTCTATCCAGCAGGGGGTGGTAAGGTCTGTCAACCTCAGTGCTTGATGAAGACTGGGAGGTATTCACTCAGTTCCATCCCCACCTTTGATTGATGCTACTGGCAGAACAGAACAACCTTGTGGGAGTTTTGTTTCTGTACCAGCTAAATTCGTCTGCAGAAGAGGGGCTGATTTGAGTTCCCAGAATCTGTGCCTCAGGCCCTGTCTTTACTCCTGCAGGTTTCTATTTGCAGCACAGTTAGCTGTCAGCTCTAGCCTCCTGTCCTCCTTTGTCTATAGGCTGATGATCCCCTGAGGGCCGGGTGCATCTTAGGCTCAGTAGAGCGGTCCTCTGGGTCAGCCCTGCCCTTGGAGTTTCCCGGCTCTGTGCATGAGTTTTCTAGTCCCCGCGTTCCACCCAGGCAAGTACCACCTCAGGCAAACCCTTTACTCATGGGACCTGTGTTTCAGTCCCAGATGTGTTCCGCGGTGGTTGCCATCTGAGAAGATGCTTGGCCTCCTCTGGTTGCCCAGGGAGACAGGGGGAGTGGCTTTGGGATATCCAGGGGTGGGCCTTGTTGTTGCTAAAGACGGCTGCTGCTCTGTGCCTCAGGGCACTGCTGCTCCGGCGTGATTCCCTCCCAGCCAACCATCATCTCCTCACTCCCATGCCGCAGAATCAGCACTGACCAGCTTCAGTCCAGGTCCTGTCCACCCCACTTGAGAAATCACCCACGAATCTGGACTCCTGGGGGACAGGCCTCCAGACCTCAGAGTGAGAGTGGAGGGGAGTGCTGGGGGCTCAGAATTGCAGGTCATAACACCACACTCATTGAGACCAAATGAGCAAATAAACAGATACCAAGGCTACCAGACACATGAGCCCATGGACGTACAAACAGACAGAGACACATAGACATACAGACAACACCCACAACAAGAACAACAAAAACCAACTACAATAAAAATAGTGATAATCATAAAATAATTGAAAAAAAGTGGTGTTCATAAAAAAGTTAAAAAAGAAGGAGAAATTAAAAATAGAGAAAATAGAAATAAAAATATATCTATAAAAAAAATAAAAAAATAACAATAGCTCCTCCAAGAAAATGGTGAGGAAAAACAGAACAAAAAAAAAGAGAAAAGAAAAAAAAGGCACCAATCATAAAAATATTATTCTTGAAAATATGTAGAAATATACATCTATATGTATGATGTAGGTAGGGATCAACTTTCGTAGGAATATATTTATAATGCAATATATTTTCTGGACACCAGGTGGCGCTGTGAGTGGTTGCCTGGCTTATACCTGATTCACGGTTTATACTGTTACCATGGTAACCACCCTACCTGGCAGATCGCCATTTTGGAGTTTCTGTAAAAGTTTGTCACCTAACTATTGTGCAACCTCTGTTGCTCTGTTCCAGACAGCACTCCTATCCGACCTCCCAACTCAGTGCAGGAGTCCACGCTTCACAAATCTTTCCATTTTGCTCCCACCTTCTCCTGCAAACTGGCGACTGCAATCGGCTGTGGGGGAGGGTGTTGGCTGCTGCTGGCTTGTGCGGCTGCTGGCGCCTTGCGCGGCTACGATGGCAGCTGTAGCCGGTTCCCGTGGCTGGAGCATTTGGGGACCTTATTCTCAGTTTTGTGGTTCAGAGTCTCCCTTTTGAATTGGGACTTTTGAGTCCAGCCACCCGCCAGTTTGCTGCGCAGCCTGAACTGCCAGCCCCCTCCAACATTCCCCACCAGGAATCCTCCATTCTATTTAATCACTACTGTTGTTCTGGGGGAAGGCGTCCACCATTTAGGATAGTTCAAAATGTCTGTTTCCCGGTGGGATCCCTTCCCCTCGATTTTTCATCGGATTGCCCAGCTCCCTGTGGTTTTGAGTGGCTCTCTTTTTGGGTGCCACCCTCAGCTCAGGAATAAATTTTTGTCAGTTGGGTTTTGCCAGTAATTGCAAGCTGCTGTCCTCCGTAAGGGAGGGGCCTGCCGGCCAGCACAGCCAAATAGGGAAAAATCTCTACAACGGAGTCCATGGTTTTAAATTACCCCTCATTTATAGCAATCTGCCAATTCGCTGAGTGTCTCCAGCTGTCCATCCACACCAATAATCCACGTGCAGGAAAGGTCCAGACCCCTCTTCCTCTCACCTGATGACTTGGGAAAGGTGGGCTACATGTCCGTCCTGTCCACCATCATGCTCCGCCTCCCTCTCCCCACATTTTTTCATGCTGAATCAATACTAAAACAATGGGATGGCTGCTGTGAAAACCCCTGGGCTACTGAAGTTACTCAGTGACCTCCTACTTGTAGACCCAGTGACATTTCCCAGGACTGATCACTCCTCCCGGGCTTTGTTGGCAACAATTTCTTCTGGGTCTTTTCCTGTCTGATGGGGCTTTCTTTCTTTTTTAGAAACAGTGTTTCAAGCTGTCACCCTGGGTACAGTGCTGTGGCATCACAGCTCACAGCAACCTCCAACTCTTGGGCTTAAGCGATTCTCTTGCCTCAGCATCCCAAGTAGCTGGGATTACAGGCACCCACCACAATGCCCAGCTATTTTTTGGTTGTAGTTGTCATTGTTGTTTTGGCAGACTGGATTCAAACCCACCAGCTCCTATGTATGTGGCTGGCACCTTAGCTGCTTGAGCTACAGGCGCTGAGCCTGATGGGGCTTTCTTGGTCTTGTTCCTTAGGACTTTGCCGTTCTGCACTTCATACCTAACCTTCCACTTACCCCTGTCTTTTCTTCCCTTATTCCATCTCTCTGGTATCCCTTCATTTCCACAGTTTCAGCTACTACTTGTGTGCTCTGAGTGTGGCTGTTGCTACCCTGCAGGACTCTGCCCACTGTCCACTCTACATTCCCTCCTGGATATGTCCATCTTATCTCAGATCACTGTGTCCACCACAGAGGTTTGGGTTACTTTTCTTCTAAGTAAACTGAATATACTTTATTCAGGGTCCTACTGGGTCAAATTGGAACTATATTAATCATAGATAAGTCATAGATCAATCATCTTTCCTCTGAACAGATGCAGCCAGGGCTCACAGTTAGGCCAGGGTGCAGGAGCTGGATCTCAAATAGCACCTGCACCTCGGCAGAGCAGTCTTATGCATTACTTGCACCAATGCAAACGGTGCTGCTGAGCTTACTGTAAGGAGAACTTTTTTTTTTTTTTTTAGAGACAGAGTCTCATTTGTGGCCCTCAGTAGAGTGCCATAGCATCACAGCTCACAGCAACCTTCAGCTCTTGGGCTTAGGCAATTCTCTTGCCTCAGACTCCCATGTAGCTGGGACCACAGGCACCTGCCATGTAGTCCCAGCTATTTTTTTTGTTGCAGTTTGGCTGAGGCCGGGTTTGAACCTGCCATCCTTGGTATATGGGGCCGGCGCCCTATTCATTGAGCCACAGGCACTGCCCAGGAGAACATTTTTTTTAATGTTTCTTATTTGCTCCATTTTCTGGTGATGAGAAAAAAAGTAACATGTCTTCCAGAAATGCAAAACTCTACTATGTTTATTTTTTTGTAAGTAGCTCCATAACTCAGAGGGCCAGGTATAATGTTTCAAGAAAGGTGTGCTATAACTGTTCTAAGCAAAATGATAATTGATTACATTTATTTGCTTATATCAATTAAGGATGTATTAACTTTGATTTGTCTTCAACACTATGTATTTTTTTATAAAAAGAAAATTTATCGAATGAGGATTATTATAATAGAGTCTGCCTGATATAAGATCTTAAATAATTAGCACTGAATGTGCTGATTATTGGGGGGGGGGGTGGAAACCTTGAAATATAAAAGCTAACATTAACTTAGGGAAGGAGTAAACTCTCTTGCAGTCATTATGTTAACTGGGTTTAAATGTAGGGTATCCAAAAAAAGGAAGACAGAATCAAATGTTTCTGAAACTATCTTTCTAGCTGATATTCTCCATTTTTTTTTTTTTTTTTTGAGACAGAGCCTCAAGCTATTGCCCTGGGTAGAGTGCCATGGCTTCACAGCTCACAGCAACCTCCAACTCCTGGGCTTCAGCGATTCTCTTGCCTCAGCCTCCCGAGTAGCTGGGACCATAGGCACCTGCCACAATGCCCAGCTATTTTTTGGTGGTAGTTGCCATTGTTTGGCAGGCCAGGGCTGGATTCAAACCCGCCAGCTCTGGTGTATATGGCTGGCGCCTTAGCGCTTGAGCTACAGGTGCTGAGCCAGCATTCTCCATTTTAATCTCCACATTATCCAAGAAATATATTATATTTGAAATGTGATACCAGTTGAAATGTCTGGAGATACTCAGAAGGAAAATAAAATTAGTCTATCAAGAATTTTGATTAAATATAAAAATGATCCATTAAAGAAACACATATGTGAAATTATATATCCATATATAATATACTTTAAAAAGTGTAAGTAAAACTTAAATGTTTGAAACATTTCAAAGTGACTTAATTTTATTTTACTGAAGAAACAATATTTTGAACTAAACTTTTGCTATCTTTAAAGACAGTTATGCTGACTTAAAAACACACGTTTTACATAGAGTTCTATTTTATAACCAAACCTAATAGTAATAATTACTTTTCATGAATTTCTTAAATTTAACATTGAATTATTTATTCTAAATGTCTATATGCTTTGAGGTGATCGCTCAATTGAATGGTAAAGTATCACATACAAGTGTAAGATCAAGTCTTTATGGCTTTGTCTCAGTGTGAGTGCTGACGTGAGGAGGTATATATGTGGATGTTTATGAAGCATAAACAGCCCTTTAATAAGAATACTTATATGTGCCATACATGTTTTAAGTACTGGAATAAGTCAAAATGACCATTCTTATTTTACAATAAAAGACTATAAACTGAAGGAAAAAAGTTGAATAATTGGCCAAAGTCATATATGGTAGAAGACAATTTAAACCCAGTTATCTGCTTCTGAAGTCCACACCCTTAACCCTATATAATGTTTCACATGTTTCCCTAAAACTAGACTGCTAAAAGCTGATAATTTCGGAGGCACAGTCATTTCATCAATACACATAAAATTATCATTAACTCCAAGTTATTAAGTAAATACACTTAACAAAATTTAGGAGGGTGGGGTCTCAGTGTGCGACACATCTTGTACCCTCAATGAATCCCCAACAAGAAAAATTATTGTGTATTTCTTATATATCAACACTCTATAAAAATTGAAATAAAATGAATAAATTCAGAGTCATAACAATTTCCAAAGATGCAAAGCAACGTAAGAGTAACTTAATTTTTCATAAACTGCTACATGTTATTCACCTTTCTTCAGATAAAATTGAGAGCAAGATATTTGATAGAAGCATAGCACAGGGCGGTGACTGTGGCTCAAGGAGTAGTGCGCCGGCCCCATATACTGGAGGGTGGCGGGTTCAAGCCCAGCCCTGGCCAAAAACTGCAAAAAAAAAAAAAAAAAAAAGGAAGCATAGCACAAAGTTGGCAACAGAAGTTCTTTAATTAGTTTTAGTGGAAAGAATTCTAAGCTGAAACTAAATTTTGAGATGATGTGAAACTAAATTTTGAGATGATGTTATACCATTTAAATTCACAAATTACCATGTAAGAGGAAAGAAGTACAGACTAGTGTAGAATAAGTAAACTGTTACACTATGTGTACTCAAAGATATGGACTATCTGAAGGACAATAGAGCCTTTCATACCATATTTACTATTTACTTGATAAAATACAAAAAACTAAAACATTAAGATTTTCCTTATCATTCTCTTTAACATGTAACTACCACATAAGATACAGATAATGGAGAATGATAATACTTTGCAAGTCTAGCATGATTTATCAGGTTTGAATAGATTACTATTTTAATACGACAGTTCTATTGTGTACTGAGAAAAAGACTTTCTGCACATACACTGCATGCATGCAAGGGCACATACTTTTCAAATTTCTTAAAGAATGTGTATGTCCTCCCCCACCCCCCAAGTCAGACTATATAGATCTGAAAAGGCTAAATTGGAACACGGACATGAAATATGGGAATTGCTAAAGTGTTAGGTTAGAAGGAGCTTAGTATGTAATTAAAAACATGTGAATAGAAAGTTAAACACGGCCCCAAAATGTATTTTATTAAGGAATAACCCCTTACAAGGCATACACAGCTTGAGTTTTGAAAATTTTAGTAAAACATTATGAAATTACAATGAAAATATCAGAACAGGAAAAAAAAAAAGCCAAAAAAGATTTGGGGAAAAAAAGGCAAAATGACATCTTCCACTTCTTTTCAAGTGCATCTGAGAAAGTACAGATGGAAGCCTCACGCCTCCTGAGCAGTTGTCTGATGGTATTTGCATGTGGTTTTCTCTTACATTTTTTCTCACTGAGTAATATACAACATGCATGTCACTTTAGTCCTCCAAATTCCTTAGAGAATTATATCTCCTTTATGCTTGCATGCAACTCCAAAGGGGAGTTAGGAGTAGGGCTTTGAAACTCTAAAGGTTTTATGCAATAAAAAATGGCTTTGGAATGGAAGGGGTACCCTTTACTTTATATCTTGTCCTAATACTTCATTATCCTCAATTAAAGGTACTGATGGGACGTGGGGGACCAAAGAAAAGGTCAACGTATTGTAAAGAATAAAGATAGAATCCTGAGAAGGTTTTTTAAATAACTAGTTTCTACAATTAAGTTATTTATTAGCAGGAGAAGATTGATTTCTAAGCTACATGGCATTACACACCATGAATTACTACATGGCATTACCACCATGAATTACTTTCTATAACAGTCTCAATTGTTAAAAACCAAAGTTAACTCTATAAATAAATACTTACAAAATAAAATACCTTGTGTATGGCCTTGGATTAGTACTATTTTCCCCAAAGACTAAATGTCAATGTAAATAAACTCTTTTAATGGAAGGAAAGAAGGTATTCAAATTCTTCAAACCCTCTGGAAGCAAGATACTGAAACAGATAATGTTCCGTAAAATCTCAGAGCTCAGAAACCTCAGAGACTTTGTTTAAATTTCATTATCTATGACACATGGTATTACTGCTTAGGGTATTTATTTGGGGGGGGACTTGTTTTCATTTTTGTTTTCTGGTTATTATTTTATTCTTAAATTGACAGAAAATTGTATGTATTTATTATGTATGACATGATGTTTTAATGTGTATATACATTGTAGAATGACTAAATCTAGCCAATTATCAGATACACACACACATATATACATATATATAATACATATATCCCATATGGTTATCATTTTTGTGATGAGAACACTTAACTTTCACTCTCTTAGCATTTTTTAAGACTACAATACATTGTCATTATTTATACTCACCGCGTTTGTACAACAGATATCTCGAATACATTCTTCTTACCTAACTGAAATTTTGTATCCTTTGACCAACATCACCCATAATTCTCTCAACAATTCCCCCAGCCCGTGGTCAGCACCGTTCTACTCTCTGCTTCTCAATGAGGTCAGCTTTTTCAGATTTCACACATGCATGAGATCGTGTAGTATTTACCAGTCTGCACCTGGCTCATTTTGCTTAACATAATGTCCTTCAGGTTCATCATTTTTGTCACAAATGACAGAATTACCTTCATTTTAAGGCTGAATAGCATTCCATTGTATATACATACATTTTTTTATCCATTCATCCACAACTGACCAGGGCATTGGGAACTATGAAAAGCTGATCATTTTCTCTCTTTCTCAACTTCCTTTCCCAAAGCTCTTGGATCTACCATTCACAATCAATTTTTGTTGAATGTTTACCATGTGTAAGGAACTACGTTTGGTGTTGTGGAGGACACACAAGTTAAAAAAAACAAACAAACATAGATCATTCCCTTAAAGATCATAAAGGCTATTAAACAATGAGAGAAAAGATGCTTAGAAATAACTATGATACAAATGAAGGAGGAAAGTGGAGGAAGGGAATCAATACTCACCGAGTACTTGCTATCTAGGCACCACATTACATGTGTTACATACATTATCTTATTTTAATCTTCAAACTATCTGTTCAGGTAAGACATTATTATGGGGAAAAGATCAAGATCTTTTTAACAAGATCACACAGCTTGTAAGTAATAGGCCAGGATTTCACTTCTGATGTTTGACTTTGAAGTTTGTGCCCTAACAGTATAGTCATATAAAAATCTGTACCAATAAAATGCTGTGGGTATTCAGAAAAATAGAGAAATTACATTCAGTTCAGGGAGAGTAAAAACATCTTGTTGGAACAAGCAGCATTCAAATATAAAAAGTGATCATATTTGGATGTGTTTAAACTGAGTGTATCTAGGGTGAGGAGGGAATAAGTTCAGGGGAAAAGACTATTCTGAGAAATAGAAAACAAAATTGAAGAGAAAAAAGTAAATGGTTTGATTTGGTTTGGGTGAAGAAGAGAATCCAGAAAGGACATTAATGAAAAATCAATGGGAGATAAGTCTAGAAAACAGGCCAAATCAGAGGAGTTAAATGTCCAGTGAGAAGCAAGATTCTATTATGTTTTAAGTGGTAAAAATATTGAGACTCAAAGTTTTGAGGTCAGAAGAGTGACATATTCAGAACTTGGATGGATGACACAGTACAAAGTGAAATAGACTAGACACAGAAAGACAAATATCGCATGATCTCACTTATACGTGGAATCTAAAATGGTCAAATTCATAGATGCTAGAACAGAGGCTAGAAGGTAGCAGAAATGGGAGGATACTAGTAAAAGGGTGCAAATGTCAAGTCATAAGATGAGTAAGTTCTGGGAAGCTAATGTACAGAGGGGTGGTGACGCACGTGTTAATTTGATTGTGGTAATATTACACATGTATGTGTACATCAAATCATCACATTGTACATCTTGAATATATTCCATCTTTTGATGTAATACTTTAATATAAAAATAGATATAATTAAAAAAAAACAACACAGAATTATCACAAGAACAGAAACTGAGTTTGTTTACCACCATTTCACAGCCTTATGGCACCTTGTGCAGAGTGGGGCAAATAAATGTTAATACTTGCTGAATGGTTAAAGTGAATTATGATGTTAATAAGAATTAATGAGCAAATATCAGGGTGACTTTCATTTTAAGAGATTATTTTGGCCCTACCGCCAAATAATTCTCATTATTTCTAGTTTGAAATATAAATGCTCATCTGTTTCTAATTTCCTTTCCTTATTTCTGCCTTTACTCACCGACTGTTATTATTTGTTGTTTTTCATCTTTTCACACATTTTTAAAGTGGCCATGACACCATTCACTTTATCCCATCACTTTTTTTCTCAGAGAATTTTATTTCCTTTGATTCAGTGGATTCACAGCAATACCTTCTCCATTCATTTCTCTGCCCCTTTTTCCATTTTAACCACAGCTGTGTGGGCCTCCTTTTATTCTTTCTAATACCTTTTCACCATCTCATTTTCCTTGTCAAGAACCATTTTCCCACTCATTTAGGTAAATGCAAAGGCTCATCTCTCTTCCCTAAGGTCCACTTTCTTGTGCAATTTCATACTGTGACTGTAACAGGGTTCACAGTCACTTAGCCTCCCAGTCTCCACAATTCTTAACAACCTAAGCTAAATCCATCTAAGCCATCTTCAGCTTAAGGAAGATGATTGGAACTACTCACCGGATAATAGACACTTTCTCTTTTTACCACCGGTTTCAAAATAAATCTCATTAACCTGTAAGCCCTAACAAGAGAAAGTGTGATATAAAAGTAGAACTGAGTTTTTCACTCCTTAAGGAATAGTTTCATGCTGTATGACACCATGAATAAGACAGTGTGGGAATGTTTGGCCTCTGCAAGAAAACTCTCATTGACATAAACATTTGCACATGAATAACAAGTTGCTAATTACCATTCTATCCAAATCTTTTAATAAGCTTAAAAGAATACACACTCTCTCAACTTAAACATTGATTTTTTTTTAAGTTAGTTTGGAAACCTGAATACACTTTCCCATAGAAATCATAATATAAATATGATTTATTTTCCCAGCCCAGTTCACGAAAACCAATTCCTAATGTATCTTCAAGATATTCTTATTGTGCAATAGAAACAAATCATTGTTGGTAATAGTGTCTTAATGAAAAAATCCACTGAAGGTTGGAATTTGGGCTTTCATAAATGTATCTCTCACAATACAACCCAGTCACAGGCAGTGTAGATTCTCAGTGGAGGTAGGCTAGTTAAGAACAGTCTCTGGGTGATGTGGCTGATTCACATGATGGGTGGGAAGGAATGTGATTTTTAGGATTAGTTAAGGGAAAACTTGTTTGCAGAAAGCTTGTGTAGATGACAAACTCTTTTCTTCCTTCCTCTCCTTTAATCAGTTACAAAAGGAAGTGGGGAAGGTAAACTGTGTTCATGTCCTTCCCTTTCCCCATAGCTAACACGTGGTGAGAAGACACAGAGCTGGGAGGAATGAAATATAGGTAAATTAGTTATATCGTATGTTAAACAACAACAAATAAGTTATGATATTTTAGCTCAGAAATTTCATAAAATCAGGGAAATTGAAAAAGTTGACTCTTTAGGGTGGCACCTGTGGCTCAAAGGAGTAGGGAACTGGCCCCATATGCCGGAGGTGGTGGGTTCAAACCCATAAAGTGCAAAAAAAAAAAAGGTTGACACTTTAAGTCATCAAAAAAAGAGGAAAAAAAGAAGAGAAAATAAAAACAAAATTTCAAGTTCCTATTACTCTAAATATGCTATATGTGAATAGTATCTTTTTTTAGTGAGATTAAATACAGAACATGGAAATTTTAAGAGAAATTTGATCAATAAAATAAACTTTTTAACCACCTAAAACCTCTTAAGCATTTTCTAATTTGGGTCTTAAATGCATATTGTTTATTTACTGAATGTACCTTATAGGTCTAAATTTTACAGGTTTAATGTCTAGTTTACATAAATTTACTTAAGGAAAAAGGTTGGTAGTAAGGTGTTAGCTGATGTAGGATGCAATTGTATAAAATACAAAAACTATGCTGCACATGGTGGTAATCATATCTGCTATGTGGGCCATTTCTTTTTTTCTTTTTGAGACAGAGTCTCACTACATCACCCTTGGGAGAGTGCCATGGCATCACAGCTCACAGCAACCTCCAACTCTTGGGCTTAAGTGATTCTCTTGCCTCAGCCTCCCAAGTAGCTGGGACTACAGATGTCTGCCACAACGCCCAGCTATTTTTTTTGTTTTTGTTGTTGTAGTTGTCATTGTTGTTTAGCAGGCCCAGGCCAGGTTTGAACCCGCCAGCCCTGGTGTATGTGGCCAAAGCCCTAACCACTGAGCTACGGGCGCCAAGCCTACATGTGTCATTTCTAAGTGCTCATATTTTCTAGATAAAATTTATTTTGGTTCTTAAAAACCTGTTTAAGATGCACTGTTTTTTAAAAGAGATTTCCCAAGAGCAAGCTAGGAGTTGAGAAAGTAACAGCTTACAACAGATAATGGGGAAAATGAAATATATGGATGGACAGTAGCCTATCTATAAAATTCATCTATAATTTAAAAAATGTTTAAAGCAAAGCTAATGATCATAAAGTACTAAATATAAAATGTCCTTACGAACTCTTTTTTATCTTGGAAAAATACTATGAAAACAAGGTAGACATAAGAGGTAGGGCAGACTTGGGTGCATGGCCACAAAACTCTTTGCTTAGTTCTTGTACTACTGAAAGACAACACTTTACATTTTCCCTCATATCTATCCTGAATTCATTGCTTTTCTTTTGCTGTTATGTGACAAACACAGTGTGAACTAAATGACCATATGATTTCATGTTTACTAAAGGCAAACTGGTAGCCAAAATAAGGGAAAACCAGAGCAGGTCCCCATTTGATAATGCCAGTCTCAGCCTCCTTGCCAATTTTCAGAATTTTCAAGGATAGGCAGTTATGTGTGTTGACTGGGTTTCTGCTGAACCACAGTAAGTATAAGGGCTGATACGAAGCTGTCCTAAAGTACCATGATGTATTAATAGTCTTAGATACAGTGATTCATAATGCTCCTTGTTCTACCCATGCCTGGCTTCCAGGACTGGCTTATCATCTTTCTTCTGTCCATTCACTATGGCTGTAGACTCAAGACTTTACCATGACTGTGTTTTTCTTTTTACAGTTACTGCATTTGTCATCTCATTACCTTTCAATGCTTTCAGTGCTATCTTTATGTTCAGTTTTCTAAGTCTTTATATTCACTTTTGAATTTTCCACCCTGTTTTGTCTATAGGACGCTTACCCTTGGATGTTTTAGCAGGTGTAGGTGCCTCCTACCTGCACCACTGCCCACTCCAAAACAGTGCTAGAATACAGGTCCCGTATGTCCTCGCGGCCTCTTGTATCCCTCTAGCAGCAGGCCAGGAGGGCCAGGGAGTAAACATCCAGGAGTGACTCTCAACAATGAAGGAAGGGAAATCAGTGGATAAATTCATGTGGCAGTTCCTTGCACCTCAGTGGAATGACACTGGGCATTCTCTGCACAGGCTCACAAGTGCCTCAGCGGGACTGAGTGCCGCCTGTCTACAGCAATAAGCTGCTCACCACATATTCATGTTTGGGGTTTCCTGCCTTCCTCGCGCCATTTCTCCACTCCCTTCTGGCATCAACTCTCAAACTATTTATGCCTAAATTCTTAAGAACTGCCGTGGGTGAGGAAAAGGTGGTCCAGGCTAAAACAGAGGTCCTATTAAAACTTAAAATATGTTAGAGATTACAATCTTCTTTCAAAAACAACTACACTAACTTCTTTTATTGTCTGCTGTCTCCCCTTTTCTTCTCTGGAGGGCTGAGTGCTAAAGAGGTAGGAGGGTTTTAATGAGAGACTTCACTTCTGTTCCCAGTTCTATGGTGGTATCATCCAGGTGAGTAATTTGTCTCTTCTGATTCTGTGTGTTACGCGTACATACATACACAAAAACTTGGACAGATAATAATACTTTCCAGGGATGTCGCAAACATTAAATAAAAGCATACAGAGTACCTTTTACTTTTTCTTCATTCCATTATAATGTAGCCATTTCAAATTTATGGTACAAGCTGTAACTTTTACCTTAAGCCAACTTGGAATATAAGACTGAAAATCACAAATAATGGGAATACAGGTTTTCTCAGATATTAATATAAATTAATTAAAGGTCAAGCTTTTTCTCATGAGCTTAGTCTAAAAGAACTTCTTTACTGAAATATGTGGTAATTTTTGTTAATTTAATCAGACATCTTTATAGAGAGAGGTAATAAAAACCATAAATAATATTCTTTTGATTTAGTATGAAGATTTATACCATATAATAGATAAATCATGATTCTAACTGCAAAGCTATCATGAAAAGGGCTAATTTATGAAATGATCTAAGGCATAAATAGCACTCAGTACATCAAGGGGAAAGAGATAGAAGGGAGTTCAGTAAATAATTACATAAGTCGCAGGTATTAAGAGTGTCAAAGATAAAACATAATCGCATTTCCTTCTCCATAGCATCCTACAGATTATAATTAGTATCGATATTAAATTTATTGCTTATCGAGTTTGTTATACTAACTCTTTATTTCCAAAAACTTATTTCTTCTTTTGTAATTCCATCTTTATATATACTCCTCTCCTTCTTAAAATTTGCTCGTTTTCTTCAGTATGATTTAGTGCTCAATAAGATTTTCTGTTGACTGTATTAACACTCAATTATAAATCATGTCTTCAGCAGTTGGTTTATATTGAGAATGTAGAATGAATTCAATATCTGTCTATAATGAATCAAAAGTAGCTGGTAGGATCACAGTCTAAATAATCAGTCTGCATGGATTTACAACAACATTATTAGTAGTACATGATTAATTGAACCTAATGCAAACCAGTTCAGAACTCAACATTTACTGAGTCGTTCTGTCTTACATTAAAGTCCTGTGGCACTGTTTCAAATCAGTTAAGAGTTTGGCTTTATATGACACTACATTGTTAAATGTGCCATCTGGCCCAACAGCTGATGTGGCTCACACAATCCTGAAGAGGCCCCAAGGGTTCACTCCTGGGAAATATTTGGTCTACTGTGTGGTGTCATGATTACTAGTTCATAGCTTTTTTATATCCTTTGAAGAGAACTGCAGAAAAACCTCCATACTCGGGAAAATCATAAGTTCAACTACTTTGCTAGAAAAGAGTTCACTTACCTGAGGACCAGGCTGACCCTGAAATTTAAAAAAAAGAAAAAAAATTACAAAATTGTTATCCTAAGTATATATTTTTAATTGAAAACTTCAACTAGTTCTGAAAATTTTTATAAAATATTTCTAAAGATAATAATACCTAAGTTTCACTCTGAGGCTTTAAAAAATTACGTCTTAATAGTTTTTCTCTATGCTACGTGTCTAAAATCATGATGTTATGGTCTCTTACATTAAACTCTAAAATTTAATTCCCAAACTTAAGGATTTTAACATACTCCAGAACTTAATTGGGGAAAAAGAAGGCAAAAGGCACAGTATATCTCACATTATTATAGTGAATGGGTTCAAGAGAGTCTTCTAGAACAGACTTTTACTATGAGCTACATAGTCAAACATAACAGAGATAAGGGAAAAAAGAGGCATATATTCCAGCTTTAGAACTTACTGCATCTTTTAATTTCTCATTATTTCAATACCATTTTAATTTTTTAATAAGCATCTATGTTTTACTCTGTATAATTGAGACATTTAAAAAGGATATGAAAGGTCTTCAAATCATTAAAGTGCCTTATAATCCTTCACACAATCAATAGATTATTGACCTCTGGCCAGTCTAAGTTGTTTTGAATGTCACTTTCTTGTTGTTCAAACCAATAAAAATTTCAAAGCAGCTTAACTGTAAATGCTTCTAGCTAAAGAAAAAAATCACCCGTGAATAAAAGTATTGATCATATATCACTTTCTTAAAATCTCCAGTTGAATTTTGTGTCAGATGAGATTAAAGAAAAAGTTCACATTGAGTTAGAGAACCTTTAAAAAAGTAATTAAAAAGGTGCTATAATTACTGAACATCAGACTGAAAAGCGTGGCGCTATTACAACTCCCAGAGAAGGCCCAGGAACTCTCTCTCGTACCTTCTCCCCAGGCGTGGAGTTTCTTTAGGTACTTGTTCCCTAACTCACGGGGACATAGAGGATAATTCCTCAGAGCTTGCCTCATGATGTGGCTGGCCAGGTTTATCTAGCCAAACCAGAATACTGCAGATGTTACCCCAGTCCTGTGCCTTTTAGTGGTGGACAGAGACAATGAGAATAACACATCACAACACCCCAGGAACTCTTGGACATGTTATTCCATTTACTTCTTATAACTGCCCAGTATTTTTTGGATGAAGAAACTGAGATTCAGAGCAATAAGCTAAAGATCACACAGCCTAGAGATGGAAAAGCCAAACTTTAAATACAGATCTGATTTACATCATCTGTGCATTTTCTACTAGGTCATTCTGCCTTTTAGTGTGAAAGTTTAAGTTTACAGCTAT